>NC_137903.1:61327438-61927438 GCF_963455335.1 Martes martes | reverse complement strand
GAATCACTTTAGTATTTTGCAGAACATCCAATTTAGTACAGAACTGTTGAATGTAGCTGGAGCCCAGCGTACAAAAGGCTCTAAAGTTGAAGGTGGTTTCCATATTGGTGGTGGAAGCCGTCTCTACCTCTACCTCCAATTTGCCTAAGATCCCTTCACCAGTCAGGAAAAATAGCCTTTCTCTTCCTGTTCAAAGGCTCATGCATTTTGGGGTTCAAACTGGAAATTGTTCTTGCTGATTACTAACCGTTCGGCTCACCCACACAACAGAAGAATCCAAAAAGTTCAAGCTCCACACATTATCAAGCTCACAGGCCTTTCTTCAGAGTTTGATTCACTCCCTAGGACCTTCCTCCATCACTCTTCAGTGCAAAGTGGCAGAGGTAATTCCCACTAAAGGAAAAGGAATGTTTTGCTGCAAGATATATTTTCAGTAAAGAAGGTTAAGGGTGACTTTAGGAGCCGATCATGAAGTACCACTCTAGGCAGCTGAGAGACCATCACTGTGCTCCCAGGAACCAGCCCAGAAAGGTGTATGGTTCGTGGGCAGCTGGGTCGGTGGGAAGTGAGCCATTAGAATAGGATTGTCCCTGAATTACCTGCTTGTCCCCTTCACTCAATTCTGTGCTCCCTGAGGTTAGTCGCCCTATTTTATTCAAATTTGTCCTTCCATTTACTCAAAGAGTAGAATTCTATTCTTAAAATTTTCTGACATTTTGAGGAGCTTATATATAAGCCCACTCTGACCTACAATTAGGGTGACTAGACCAGCTAACTGGGCTAACAAACATTTATTTCTTTGTTTTAAGATTTTTTATTTATTTACTTGACACAGAGAGATCACAAGTAGGCAGAGAGGCAGGCAGAGAGAGAGGGGGAAGCAGGCTCCTTGCTGAACAGAGAGCCCGATGTGGGGCTCAATCCCAGGACCCTGAGATCATGACCAGAGCTGAAGGCAGAGGCTTAACCTACTGAGCCACCCCGGCGCTCCTGTTTGTTTCTTTATTTATTTTTATTTTATTTCATTTTGGATTAAAAGACTTTTAAACAGCAAATGGTCATGGTGTTACACAGGGCCTCATTCAGGAAGACAGCTTCCAGCTCTATACCTTTGGGGTTTTCTCTCATGTTCCATGACAGCAACACTGTGGGAATTAATCAACTCATCATGGCATGTATCAAACGAGTGATGTGAGTTGCCTTAACTTGTAAGTGTTTATTTTGTGAATGTGTGTTTACTTCCAGGTACAGACCTGAAGATTGCTTCATTGTGGACCCTGATTTGGATCCCAAACGCTTTAGGATTAACAACATCCTGTTCCTCTTTCGAAACCCCGAATGTGCAAGGTAACTCGGTACCTACTGATGAAGAAATACTGCTCAGATGTATGTAGCGATGTCCAAAGAGTTCTGCTTATCCCAGCACGAGGAAGGTGCAACTGAGGGAGGACAAGTTGGGTGCCCTGCTTGGCTTAATCTTTCTTCCCCGTTGCTGTCTTTTGTAGGCGGGGGGTCCCCAGGGATCCGCTTTGCGGTGCGTTGTTCTAATCTCCCTTACCACGTCAGCCTCACACCAATCTCTGACACCAGTAGAGGAGACAGAAAATGCTCACCTGACCACACTGTGGCCAAAATCGAGTTCTACGAGCATGACGTGAGGCAGAAGGAAGCACTTGCCGGGCAAGTGACAGCCCCTGACAGCTGGTGTCACGGGACAGCTACTAAAACTGAGCCGTGTCCACCCCTTTCTGAGGGAACAGGGCCTTGTTTTCTCGTCTGTATATATGCTTGAGAGCTCTGATTTTCAGGCAACACGTAATAGTAAACATACCTCCTGGGAAGAAACGAAAAGCAGCAGTGAGCCCATGTATAGAAACTTCCCTGCCCCTGACTTGAAATTGCCTTATTCTGAGACTATTTTTGAAGATTTGTTCCATATCGACCCCAGGCCAGAACAGAGGCCCCTTTCCAGCCCATTCTAGCAGAGCACCGCCGAGAAGACCAGGCCAGGACTGAGTACCACGGAGCGGAAGTTAGCCAGGCTTCCCAGGCGCCTGCCTCCAGCCTACTTCCTGCCATTTCAGGGTCAGCTTCTGGGACTGAATCTAGCCTGAGCTTTGGGACAGGGCAGATTTTTATTCCCCAGACTTGAGCAACAATCAGTCTTAATTACCAAGGCTCCCCAACAGTGTCTAGCCACCAGACAAATGAACATTGTAACACAAGGTATCAGGTGTGACTTGTGTCTTAAGGAAGTGGCTCAGGACCCACAGATGATGAGAGAAGCAACCCACGGAAGTTAAAGCAGAGACGAGCACACTTTGCGTGTGATGGATTATCTTCACCTTCCCTCCTTGGGTTTCCTCCCTCTCTTTGTAGGAGATCGAGTCAGGATTCTGTGTGCTCTTCGTCCCAATGTGATTCTAGTAAAGGTCCACAGAGTAGCAAGGTAAGCAAGAAATAGAGTATATCTTCCTGTTACACTCAGCGTTGGTTCAGAAATGGTGATTGGTCCCATGTGAACCCCTCCTTTAACAGAAGGTCAAGGTGGGGAAATTCTGTGTGCACATGTGTGTGTAAAAACTCGTTTTCCTAAAAAACAATGTCTAAACTGTGCTCATCATTCATTCCCATGTTTGCAAGGCTTTCATATCTGCAAATCATCGTGTACTTCTAAATAAAATAAATTTTAAAAATAACTAAATAAAATAAATTACAGATGCTTTTACATTTCTTAAATCATAAAGCAATTCTAGGCAATCTCTTTTGCTAAAAAGTAAAACACATTTCACAGCACAACTTGTAACACGCTGGATTTCAAACTCTGTTCTCAGTCCCAGTTTTATAGCTTTTACACATTACATCTCTAGGAGGATTTTGTCTAAAGGAAACTTTTTACTGCAAAACTTGTTTTAGAACCATTAGTTTCGTGGAAAGAATAAACTTTCAAGGAAGTAAGAGTCAGACAGACGGAACACTTCAATCCAAGGGCTCCTTTTATTTTCTGACTAGTTTTAGAGACATCATCTAATCTGAGTTTCTGTTTCTTATCAGTAAAAAAGGAATAACAAAGCCTAACTCACCGGGTTGCCAACAGAACTGGAGATCACATACACCAAGAACTTGGCAGTGCATTACAGATGTGATTACTCCTATCATTATGCTCTACCTGAGCCATGAGAATGTTGTTACAGTTACCCTACTTGTGAACATGATGATCTCTGTGATACATTTTTTCAGAATTAATTCAAAACTAACTTTGAAATTAATGCTTAGAGCCATCAAAAGAAATCTTGCCATTTGCAACGAGGTGGATGGAACTAGAGGGTATTATGCTGAGCGAAATAAGTCAGTCAGAGAAAGACAATTATATGATCTTCCTGATATGAGGAATTTGAGAGGCAAGGCGGAGGGCTTGGGGGGTTGGGAAGGAACAAATTAAACAAGATGGGATCAGGAGGGAGATAAACCATAAGAGACCCTTAATCTCACAAAACAAACTGAGGGTTGCTGGGGGTTCTAGGGGGAGGGATAGGGTGGTTGGGTTATGGACATGGGGGAGGATATGTGCTATGGTGTGTGCTGTGAAGTGTAAACCTGGCGATTCACAGACCTCTACCCCTGCGGCTAATAATACATTTTATGTTAATAAAAATAATTTAAAAAAAAACTTTAACCCTAATGCTTAGAAATGTAAATTTAACAGAGAACAAACATGCTTGCCAGAAGGGAGGGGTGGGGAGATAGACAAAATGGGTGAAGGGGAGGAGGAGGCAGAGGGTTTCAGCTGTGGAATGAATAAGTCACAGGAAAAAAAAAGATACAGCATACAGAATAGAGTCAAATGGTATTAGAATGGCATTGTATGGGGACAGATGTGAGCATAGCGTAAGGTAAAGACTTGTCTAGTTGGGAGTTGTACACCTAAAACTGAAGCAACAATGTGACATAGTGTGTCAACTATACTCCAATTTTTAAAAACGAAAAAAAAAAAAAAAAGGAATGTGAATTCCCCTGAAAAATCTACTCACCCAATGTATCTCATTTCCTTACAATATCATGGAAATATTTTCTTGTTTTCTCCCCTAATTCAGGGAAGCAAACAGAGCATACATGACAATGAGGTTAAAGGTCAGTATGAAATCACCCCTCTTGTTTGTAACAATTCCTTTGCAACAGGGAGTTTAGGTTATAGAATACTCTTAATGAAGGTACAGTATATTCTTTTTTTTTTAAAACAGATTTTGCTAATTCATTTTAGAGGGAGAGAGAGCATGAGTTGGGGGAGAAGCAGAGGGAGAGGGACAAGCAGACTCCATGTTGAGCACAGAGCCCAACACGGGGCTCGATCCCAGAACCCTTGAGATCATGACCTGAGCCAAAGTCAAGAGTTGGACACTTAACCTACTGAGCCACACAGACACTCCTACAATGTATTCTTTTTGTGACTAAATGTTGAGGTGTAAGATTCTGTAGTCTAAGAGGTAGAATTTCCATTTTTAAATACTAATTCTAGATTTTTAAAAACCCAGTGCATTAACTGAACCTCTTAATCTTCAGCCCATTTCCTCAAACTTATACTTGATTCATAAGCCATTTTGGATGTGTAAGTCTTACCCTGGATGTATATTGACTTTTAGCTGTTATATACAGGGCAGAGGCTTTTGTAATAGGGTCAAAATAAACTTTTCAGGCTTTTCCAGTGATCCAGGATTCTGTTTATTAATGCTTTTTTGTCCTCTGCCCTGAGTGAAGTTTGCTGGGGTTGAGAAACATGTTCTAAGAAAAAAGAATCTGGTGGTTTACTATTTTCCTACCTGTCTCCTCTTTTATAGTCTATAAAATTTGCAATTCTAAGTATTGCAAACACCCACGGTAGCTCATTAACTTTTCTATAGGTGAGCAACCTGATGTCACAGCGGGACTGCAAAAGCCAGTGGACAAAAAACATCCTGCAGGCACCAATGTCATCGATACTCAGCCCCCTGTCATTGTCACCGCTCATGAGGATGGACACCTTCGCTTTTGGAAGCTGGAGGTGATGGGGCCCATTGCTTACCTTGAGCAGCAGAGAATGAGAGAGATAAGAAGTAGTACTCAACTAGAACTCTAAGGTTCTAGAGCACATCCACTTCTAGTATTTTTCAAGGTTCTAGAGCACATCCACTTCTAGTATTTTTCAACCTATTTTTCAAGGCTCTAGAGCACATCCACTTCTAGTATTTTTCAGCCAAATTGCTGGCTTTGCAGTCTGCTCCCTGAAAGTGCTATCCAAACTTTACAGTAGGCCATTTTGTAACTCAAGAGGTCAAAACTACTAAGTTAACTATTTCAAATCTTTCTTTTCTTTTTTTTTTTAAGGTTTTATTTTTAGGTCATCTTTACACCCAATGTGGGGCTCGAATTTATAACCCCAAAATCAAGAGTCACATCCTCTACGGACTGAACTGTCCAGGCACCCCTAATCTCTCTTTTCTTTAAATCGAGCTATGATTACACACCATTCAATATTTCATTGGACATGTAAATAATACTAGAGGATATTAATGATATAGTAAAAGAATATAAGAACACTCAAGTGTTTGAATATCTATAAATTTTTAGTTATCCAAGCTATTGGAAGAAGTTATTACATCGTACTCTGTGTCCTTAAGTATTTTACCATGAAAAAATAACTTTTATTTACCAGAAGGTTTTAAATGACTTGGAGCAGAGTGTCATGGAGTTTAAAGTTTGGAATATCAATAAAGACATAATGGAAGGAAGGATCTTGAGTAGACTTGGTGACAAGGAAATCATTAGAGAGGCTTGGGAAACCCAAGAAAGAGCAACTGTTTGGTATGGCGGAGGGTGGGACCCAGCATCACAGAACAGCACAGCTGTCTGCTGGGCAAAACTTCCAAGTCTATCAGTAGCTCGTAGCTTCTCAGTGGGAAACCCTTGGTTTGAAAATACGAACTATTAACAGCTTTCCCTGAGAGTATTGAAGTATTGGAGCAATGCCAAAATAAAAGAGAGAAACAGAAGAAAGATTAGATCCAAGTAAATCTCAGGAAATGAGTGGCAGGTGCAACTTCTTTCTTCCGAAGCATGGATGTTTATTCTCTAATATGGTGTCTGTGGAAGTCCTTCCTGGTGTTGACTTATCCTAAGAGCTGAAAAACAATCTCCTGAATTTGAATCTCTTACAATCCCGTTACCTTGTGCCAACATTCAACAATAGATATTTCTGGAAAGGCAAATGTAATAACATTACTGCTTGAAACAAGTGAAGTACACTTAAACCTGAAAAGAATGTTTGTTTAGAAGGAGAACGTGTACCCAGAAAAGAGGTCTGAGGAAGTGCATGGAAACAGTTTTAGGAAGCATAAGAATCACCCCCAAGTACAGCAGGGGTCTTTAATGATCAGAGTCTGTTGCTCTCAATTCATAGTTGTTACATCTTCATGAATATTTCATTTCAAGGAAGTAAGTCCCTACAGATAGTCTCAGTTAGTTTTTAATCACAAAGAAGAGAATCCTATTCCAGTAGTAGAGATAATTTTTAGATGGATTTTTTGTAGAGAAATTTAACTCCAATATTAACATTTTATAGAATTTATTATCCTACTTTATTCAGGGAAAACTGCTGAAAAATATGCTGCCTTTCACAAAACATTCTGCCATTTCTCTGACATCGCTGTGTACGGATTTGTGCAGTAGGATACTTCTGACCGCGAATGTGGGTAAGTCATACTCAGGGAGTCGGCACCAGGAAGCTCCCCAACCTGCATGACCAAGAGGTGGGGATAGGATAATGCATAGCTTTTATTGAGACAAAAGACTAAGAAGGATGCTTGAGACAAAAGACTAAGAAGGATGCTTCAGCATCCTTCAGTGAGAGAGTGTTAGGAATGGCTTGCTGGATAAATGGAACAATGAATGAGTGTCGTGACAGCCTAGTCCATTCCCAGCTGTTTATTTAAAGCAAGACATCCTATTTTTTTTTCCATCTTTAAATGGGGTACCTTTTTTTCCATCTTTAAATAGGACTAGACTACCTATTCCCTCACCTTCTACATGAGAAAAGTATAAAGTTTTCATTTTGAATCTTGGAAGAGTTATATTGCATTCATCCTCATTATTAGAGACAGTAATGGCATTAATGAGGAAAGGGATTATTTGTTCTCGATAGGGGACTTTTATATTGATTGTTACAACTCATAGAGTTGGTCTTGATCCTTTCATGTAACACAATTCTCTCTTTTTAAAAAAAGATTTTATTTATTTATTTAGAGAGAGTGTATGACAGCAGGAGAGAACAAGAGAGAATCTTTTTTTTTTTTAAGATTTTATTTATTTTTTGAAAGAGAGAGAGTGAGAGAGAGCATGAGAGGGGAGAAGGTCAGAGGGAGAAGCAGACTCCCCACGGAGCTTGGAGCCTGATGTGGGACTCGATCCTGGAACTCCAGGATCATGACCTGAGCCGAAAGCAGTCATCGAACCAACTGAACCACCCAGGTGCCACTATGATAGAGAATCTTAAGCACGCTCCACACTCAGTGCAGAGCCCACGCAGGGCACAGGACTCAATATCACAACCCTAAGATCATGACCTGAGAAGAAACCAAAAGTTGGACACTTAACCGACTGAGCTACCCTGGTGCCCCAACAATTCTCTTTTTCAATGCTGTATTTTCTTTCTTTAATTTTTTAAAATAAATCCTGAATTTTCTTTCTTTTCATCTCTCCCAACTTTGAAAGATTATGTGTGTGTGCATGCATTTTTAAATTTTACTAGTGTTTAATTTTAAGTTCTTTTAAAAAAAAAACAACCAACCAAACAAAAAAAAACCTATCCAGTTTGTTAGAGTTTGTACTGAAACAGCATCTTTTCAGTTAAACAAAAGCTTGGCCCACTTTCCCTTTCCCTTTGTTCTACACCCACTCCTTCATTTATCATTTGCCAATTTAGTAATCTTGAGATTTGCATACAAGATACTGCTGTTACATTAATATTTAAATTTTACATCTTCTCCTTAAAGAACATTGTTCTCATTTCAAAACCTATTTTACAAAAGTCTCAACAAACCAGTTTGTGGCACCAATTAGTTCAGTCTTCTGGAAATTACAGAGAATTTTTTTTTATATTTATATTCAGTATAACCAGTAACTTTACAATGTATGTTTAAAGTTATCTTTATTTTATCTGGTTTTATTGCTCACCATCTGTCCTATTATACTCCAATATCCTTATTCTTGAACTCTTTTATATATCCATCTCTATGGTTTCTATCATCATTTCTGTTTACAGCCACCCAGAAGAAAAATCTAAGGTCAAGCAAATTTATTCCTTTTAAAAAATATTTGCCTGCCTATTTTTGTACTAACCGTACCTACTACGGCATAAGTTTTTTCTACCAAAATACATAGAACTAAAATTTGACATTATCTACAGAATTCTCAGACCGCATCTCTGTCAGAGTTACTAATAGGGAACCCTTCATTATCACAAAGTCCTTCTACTTCTTGAGGTTTGTGTTTTTTGTTGTGATCTAGAAAACTACAGTGGGGTGGGTTTGGGATCCAATCAAGCTTCAGCTTTATTATAATTAAAGAAGACTTGTAGGTTATGACCTTAGGGTTCCTTTTTCTGTGCTACTGTAGATGTTAACAGAGATATGTAGTTTGCTGTCTAGTCACTGTTTTAAATCAGGAATCCTCGGACATTATTAGTTGTTGTTTTTTTGTTGTTAAATGGGCTATTTTTAAAATTTCAGCTTCAAGTTCACAGAAAAATTCAGTAGAAATTACAGAGAGTTCTCATACACATCCTGCCCTCACCCTCCCTAATACAGTCCCCCACCACTTTTTTTTTTTTAAGATTTATTTGTTTATTTATTTATTTGAAAGAGAGCTTGCATGCAGGGTCTAGGGGGGAAGGGGCAGAAAGAGAGGGGGAAAACGTCTCAAGCAGACTCCCTGATGAGCGTGGAGCCCAACCGAAGAGCTCAGTCGCAGCACCCTGAGATCAGACCTGAGCCGAAAGTAAGAGTGGGGCGCTCAATGGACTGCACCCCCAGGAGCCCCTGGCCGCCCCTACTTTCAATATCCTGCACGAGAGTGGTACGTTCGTTACGACTGCAGCATCTACAATGACATGTCAGTATCATCCAAAATGCATGGTTCACGCTGGGGTTCACTCTCGGCCATGTGTATTCTACGGGTTTTGACAAATGTCTGGTGACAAGCATCCACCATTCTAATACCTTAGAGCGTCGTTCAGCAAAAATCCCCTGCGTCCTTCCTTCCCTCCTCCCCAACTTCCGACAGTTATTGATCTTTTTATTGCCTCCACAGTTTTGCTTTTCACAGAAAATCATAGGGGAAATCACATAGTACACAGCCTTTTCAGACTTCTTTCATAGAAATAACCCATTTAGGTTTGCTCCATGTGTCCTCATGGCTTGACATCTCATTTAATTTTAGTGCCGACTAAGATTCCACTGTCTGGATGGACACAGTTGATTCATCCATTCACCCGCTGAAGGACATCTTGGTTACTTCTACATTTTGGCAATAATATACAAAGCTGCTATAGACATCTGTGGGTGTTTGTGTGGAAAACAGTTTTCAATGCCTTTGGGTATATACCAGGGAATACAGTGTTGGATCGTATAGTAAGAGCGTGTTTAATTTTGTGAGAAACTTCTGAACTCTCTTCCGAAACAGCCATGCCGTGTGGCTTTCCCACCAGAGATGAATGAGTGTTCCTGTCGCTTCACGTCCGTTTCAACATTTGGTGTCCTTGATGTTTTGGATTTGGCCATTTTAAAAGCCTTGTAACGGTATCTCCTTGTGGTTTTAACTTGCATTTCTCTACTGACATACAGTGGGGATTATCTTTTCATATATATTTTGCCATCTGTCTATTTTCTTGGTGAGGGGTCTGTGCAGATCTTTGGCAAATTTTTAAAATCAGGTTGTTTATTTTCTTACTGTTGACTTCTAAGAGTTTTGGTATATTTGGGATAAGAGTCCTTTATCAAATATGCCTTTCACAAATATTTTCCCCCAGTCTGTGGCTTGTCTTTCTGTTCTCTCAATAGCATCTTTTGCAGAGCAGAACTTTTCAATTTTTTAAAGATTTATTTATTTGAGAGACAGAGAGCACAGAAAAGGGGGTCAGACAGAGAGAATCTCCAGCAGACTCCCCACTGAGTGGGGAGACTGACTCGGGGTTTGATCCCAGGACCCTGAGATCATGACCTGAGCCAAAATCAAGAGTTGAACACTTAACGGACAGAGCTACCCAAGTGCCCCTGGAAGTTTTCAGTTTTAAAGAAGTCCAGCTTGTCAATGCTTTCGTTCATGGGCTGTGACTTTGCTGTTGTATCTAAAAAGTCATTGCCAAACCTAAGGTCATTTAGACTTTCTTCTAGTTCTATACTTATACATGTTACCCTTAGAGTTATTTTGAACTGGTTTGTTTATTTATGTGTGTGTTTGTGTGGGAAAGGTATAAGGTTTATATCTAAACTGAGACTTTATATCATGAATTGGTGTTGAATTTCATCAACTGCTTTGTCTGTATCTATTGATGTGATCATATGATTTTTCTTCGTTAGCCTGTTGATGTGGTGGATTACATTAGTTGATTTTTAAATGTTGCCCATTGTGTATAATTTTTTTTCTTTTTTTTTTTTTAGAGAGAGAGAGCCCAAGAAGGAATGGGGGGGGGAGGAGCAGAGGGAGAGAGAGAACCTCAAGCAGGCTGCATGCTCACCCAGTATGAAGCCCAACTCAGGGCTTGATCCCAGCATCATGACCTGAGCTAATACATCTTGGATTCAACTTGCTAATATTTTGTTGGGGTTTTTGCAACTATGTTCATAGGAACCATTAGTTTATAGTTTTCTTATGATATCTTGTCTTATTTTGGTATAAGTGCGTGCTGGCCACATTGAAGAAGTTAAGAAGTATTCCCTTTTGCTTCTATATTCTGGAAGGATTTGTAGAGAATTGTTAAGATTTCTTCCATAAATGTGTGCTGGATTCACCATTAAATCCATTTTGACCTAATGGGTTCTGCTTGGGAATGTTATTAATTACTTTAATTTCTTTAATAATATGGGCCTATTAAGATTATTTATTTCTTCTTGTGTAAGCTTTGGCAGGTTGTGTCTCTCAAATAATTGTTCTGTTTCATTTGGGTTATTAAGTCTGTAGGCATAGAATTCATAGTTTCCTTTATTATCCTCTTAATTCCCCTGAGATTTTTTTTCTTAGTCAGCCTGGCTGGAAGTTTATCAATTTTATTGATCTTTTTAAAGAACCAGCTTTTGGGGGGCACCTGGGTGTCTCAGGCATTAAGCATCTGCCTTTGGCTCAGATCATGATCCCAGGGTCCTGCCCCTCTCCTGCTGCTCTCTCACATGCTGTCCCTCTCTCTCTCTGTCAAATAAATAAATAAAATCTTTGGGGGGAAAAAAACAGCTTTTGGTTTCATTGTTTTTTTCTATTGGGCTCATCTTTTCAGTTTCATTGATATCTGCTCAGATTTTTATTATTTCTCTCCTTCTGCTTACTTTGGATTAATTTACTCTTTTTTAACCTACTCCTAAAATGGAAGCATGGATTATAGCTCTTTCTTTTTTTCTAACATGTGCATATAAATTGCCCTGTAAGCCCTGTTTCTGCTACTTGACTCAAATTTTGATGTCATATTTTCATTTTTATTTAGTTCAAAATATTTAAAGATTTCTCTTGAGTCTTTTTTTTTCTATGATCTATAATTTAGAAGTATGTTGTTTCATCTCTACTTATTCAGGGATTTTCCAGCTCTCTTTTTCTTATTGATTTCCAATTTATTCTATTGTAAACTGAGGGCATTCACTGTATGATTTCTATTATTTCAAATTTGTTAAGATGTAATTTATGGTCCAGAATGTGGTCTGTCTTGGTGAATGTTCCATGAGAGCTTGAGATTAATACATGTTGGATGCAGCAGTCTACAGGTATTAATTATATCTATTTGACTGACGGTGGTTTTTTTTTTTAAGATTTTATTTATTTATTTGACAGACAGAGATCATAAGTAGGCAGAGAGGCAGGCAGAGAGAGAGGGGGAAGCAGGCTCCCTGCTGAGCAGAGAGCCCGACGTGGGGCTCGATCCCAGGACCCTGAGATCATGACCTGAGCCGAAGGCAGAGGCTTTAACCCACTGAGCCGCCAAGGTGCCCACTGATGGATGGTGTTTTTGAGTTCAACTATGTCTTTACTGATTTTCTGCCTGCTGGATCTGTCCATTTCTCATGTCCTTTTCTCATAGAGGGGTGCTGAAGCTTCCAACAGTAAAAGGGCATTATCTGTTTCTCCTCTCAATTCTGTCAGTTTTCACCCCACCTGTCTTCAAACTGTAATGATAGGCATGTGCATGTTAAGGATTGAGGTCTTCTTGGAGAACTGACCGCTTTATCATTACATAATGCACCTGATCATTCCTGATAATTTCTCTTTCTCTGAAGCCTTCTCTGTTTGAAACGTAGTTGCTCTTGCTTTTTTTTGATTAGCATTAACATGGCAAACCCTTCTCTATCCCTTTACTTTTAATCTATAATGTGTCCTTACATATAAAGTGGATTTCCTGTAGACAACGTATAATTGGGTATTGTCTTGTAATCCATTCTGATAATCTCAGTCTAAGTGGCTTACTTAGACTGTTGACATCTAAAGTGATTATTGATATAGTGAATTAGTATCTATCATATTTCTTACTGTTTTCTATTTGTTACCCTTGTTTTTTTGTTCTTAGTTTTGTCTTTCACTCTCTTTCTGCCTTTCATGGGTTTAAAAAAAAAATTTGTATCTATTTTTTAGATAAAAATTTTTGTATCTAAATTTTTATTTCTTTTCAGTGTTCCAGAGTTCATTGTTCATGCACCACATCCAGTGCTCCATACAATACGTGCCCTCTACAATACCCAACACCAGGCTCACTCAACCCCCCACCCCTTTCCCCTCCAAAATCCTCAGTTAGTTCCTCAGAGTCCACAGTCTCTCATGGTTGGTCTCCCCCTCTGATTTCCCCCAACTCCCTTCTCCTCTCCATCTCCCCATATCCTCTGTGTTATTCCTGGTATAAACCATATGATGATTGACTCTCTTTGCTTGACTTATTTCATTCAGCATAATCTCCTCCAGTCCTGTCCATGTTGATACAAAAGTTGGGTATTCATCCTTTCTGATGGAGGCATAATACTCCATAGTATATATGGCCCATATCTTCCTTATCCATTTGTCCATTGAAGGGCATCTTGGTTCTTTCCACATTTTGGCGGCTGTGGCCATTGCTGCTATGAACATTGGGGTACAGATGACCTGTCTTTTCACTACATCTGTATCTTTGGGGCAAATACCCGGTAGTGCAATTGCATGGTCATAGGGTAGCTCTATTTTTAATTTCTTAAGGAATCTCCACACTGTTTTCCAAAGTGGCTGCACCAACTTGCATTCCCACCACCAGTGTAAGAGGGTTCCCCTATCTCCACATCCTCTCCAACACTTGTTATTTACTGTCTTGTTAATTTTGGCCATTCTAACTGGTGTAAGGTGGTATCTCAGTGTGGTTTTGATTTGAATCTCCCTGATGGCTAATGATGGGGAACATTTTTTCATGTGTGTTAGCCATTTGTATGTCTCCATTAAGTGAACATTTTATATCATCCCACTTTCTCTTAGCATAGCTTTTCTTCGCATATCAACTATAGATCTTTTTAAAAATTTCTGAGTGGTTTCCCTAGAGTTTGAAATAGACATTTACAACTAATGCATGTCTACTTTCAAACAACACTACACCACCTCAGTGGTAGTACAAGTACCTTATAATAACAAAGTATTCCTAGGTTCTCCTTCCCATCCCTTATGCCATAGCTGTTATTCAAGTATCTATACTTGTATTGTATCTATAAGATACAATCATCAAATATATTATTGCTGTTACTGCTTTAAGTACACTGCTGTTAGTTTTTAATTTATCTTCACTTATTCCTTTTATTATGCTCTCCTTTTCTTTATATAAATCTGAATTTCTTACCTATATCATTTTCCTTCTCTTTTAAGAACTTCAGGATTGCCTGGGTGGCTGAGTTGGTTAAGCTTCAGCCTTCGGCTCAGGTCATGATCCTAGGGTCCTGGGATGGAGTCCGGCATCAGGCTTCTTGCTCAGTGAGGACGCTGCTTCTCCCTCTGTTTGCTGTTCCCCCTGCTTGTGCTCTCTCTCTCTCTCTGACAAATAAATAAATAAAATCCTTAAAAAAGAACTCATAGTATTTTTAAAAAGAGTTATTTATTTATTTGAGAAAGACCATGCATGAGTTGGGGAGAGGGGCAGAAGGAAAGGGAGAAGCAGGCTCTCCCCTGAGCAGGGAGCCCATTATGGGACTTGATCCCAGGACCCTGGGATCACGACCCGAGCTAAAGGCAGACGCTTAACCGACTGAACCACCCAGGCATCCCAAGTACTTCTTTAGATATTTCTTGCAAGGCACGTCTACTAGCAACAAATTCTCTCAAGTTCTGTTTGTCTGGGAAAGTCTGTATTTCCCCTTCATTTTTAAAGGACAATTTCACAAGGTACAGAATTCTAGGGTGATGGTTTTTTCTCAACCCTTAAAAATTTCATTCCACTCTTCTTGCTTGCACACTTTCTGAGAAGTTAGATGTAATTCTTATATTGCTCCTTCATAAACAAGGTATTTTTTCCCTCTAGTTTCTTTCAAGACTTTTTTTCTTTCTGCAGTTTGAATATGCCTAGATGTCGTCCTTGTTGCTTTTTTAAATCTAGTTTTGTAACTATCATTTGGACTGTAGGATGATTCTCTTTAATGGTGCATTTATTTCTGTTTCGTCTACCCTGACATCTAGAAGAACTCTGAGTATCCACAGCAATAATACGTCATAATGAAGGTGCCGTGTATACTCAACAAAACAGGATTCCTACATATAAATATTGATATCAGTTTTTTCTTTCATTTCATTTCTGGTTTTTCAGATTGTGTTTTATTTACTGTTATAAATGCCTAAGTCAAATTAGTTTGGTGGTCTGGGTAGTATCTGCTTAGATAACATGATATCTAACTAACGATTCCAATGTTTACATTTCATACAGAAGGACATGTTATCCTTTGCAGTATTAGTTCCTTCCTGGATCCACCTCATGAAGAAAAGGTAAGAACTTTAGTCTTAGTTTAATTCATGAACCAGCACATACTAATGAACCATTTCTCTGTGCTAGATATGACAAAAGACAGAACAAGACATGACTCCCTATTCTTGAGTCATATATAATACTATCGAATCTTTTTTTTTTAAGATTTTACTTGTTTATTTGAGAGAGAGAGAATAAGAGAGAGCAAGCATGGGAGGGGGAAGGTCAGAGGGAGAAACAGACTCCCCGGTGAGCAGGGAGCCCCATGCGGGACTCGATCTCTGGACTCCTGGATCATGACCTGAGCTGAAGGCAGTCACTCAACCAACTGAGCCACCCAGGCACCCAATACTACTGGATCTTAAGGGTACTCTTATCTTGATGGGCACCAAGAAATGTACAGAATTGTTGAATCATTAAATGGCATACTTTAAACTAATATAACATTGTATGCTGATTATACTTAAAATAAAAACAGGACTGGAAGAGATTATGCTGAGTGAAATAAGTCAAACAGAGAAAGTCAAGTATCATATGGTTTCACTTATTGGTGGAGCATAACAAATAATATAGAGGACAAGGGTAGATGGAGAGGAGAAGGGAGTTGAGGGAAATTGGAAGGGGAGGTGAACCATGAGAGACTATGGACTCTGAAAAACAACCTGAGGGTTTTGAAGGGGCGGGGTGGGAGGGTGGGGGAACCAGGTGGTGGGTATTAGGGAGGGCACAGATTGCATGGAGCACTGGGTGTGGTGAAAAAACTATGAATACTGTTACGCTGAAAATAAATAAAAAATTGGAAAAAAAATAAAAAAAATAAAAATAAAAAATAAAAACAGAAACAAGAAACAAGCTCTGTGCCAAATAACAGTGGTTTAGTGGTGAAAAGAGAGGATGAATGAGTGAGGGAGCCCGCGTCACTGCTTTAGGTCACCTTCATGTTTTCACTTACTTGAGAGAATCGATGCAGAATCCCAGAGCTTAAAAGAGTTCACACATCGTCCAGTCCTCCATAGTCAGTTTCTATAGTTTACATATCTTCACAGAAGGAGATCCTGTAACTTTTCCTTACAAGTCTCGTCTAGTGTCCAACCATTATAAATAAGTCATGGGGATGAAAAGTACAGCATAGGGAATACAGTCAACAACGCTGTAATGACTTTTGAGGGTGACAGATGGTAGCCATGATTATCATGGTGAGGACTGTGTGATGTACAGAATTATCTAATCAGTGTGTTGTACACTTGTAACTAACATAACATTGTGTGTCAACTATACCTCAATTTCAGAGAAAGAAACTCTTCCTCACATCTAGGCTAAATCCTCCTTGTAATTCAAACATGTTTTATGCTCTTTTTAGTGTTAATGCAATGTAAATGTCACCAATCTTATTCATAACCATTTAAAGATGCATTTTTGTGCGAATGTGGCTATACAAATATAGCTACATATGTTATAAAGACTCAACACTAATTAAAGGTTGCAGCAATGAAACACTGTTTTACCCTAGGCTTATTTCCCTTTACGTTCGTATTTCAAATCCAAAAAGCAAGCAAATAGCAATTTTTTTGCTTTTGGATTATAGGCAGTGACATATGGTTACGTAGATGAGGATTGGATTCCTTGCAGAGTGTCACAGAATGGTTACTGTTTCAAACATTATTGCATTTGATCCATAGAATTTTCTTTTTGTTTCCAGGAATGAATTAGAGTTTTATAATGTTCAGATGTTTAGCTTTAGTATGATTATCTCCACTTGCCCAGGGGAAATCAGAGACTGGCTTGCCTAAGAGCACACAGACAGGTAGTGACTAAGCTGGGGCTAGAACCAGCCTTCTGATCCTCAAATCCAACATTCTTTCCTTATATATAACCCTCACTGCCATCAAATAGAAAACAATGTTCAAACTCACGAAGCACAGAGTTTTATTTATCAACAGCTATAAATGGCCTACAGTCAAGGCATGTTGTGAGAGGAACGAAAACAAATAACATTCTTGAGCCATGTATAGGTGGAAAGTTATCTGTTTTCTCTGAATTGCGATGATTATCATATTCCATAATTAATTTTAAGACATAAAAATATGACCCAAAGTCTATAGTTTTGTAAATGGACTTTCCATAAACTGGCAAACAAGACCTTTACATTTAGAGGAAAATCTTAAAAACAAAGCTGTAGCATAATATTGAATTACACTTCAAGCATTTTTAACCAACTTAAAAGCAAAGACTTTAATCACTTATTTGAAATTCTTCTATATTCAATCTTATTTCAACGTTTTCTGGATGTGGACAATGTATTTTTCCACTTCGTACATGACTGCCTATTTACAAATATACAACAGAGGGGCGCCTGGGTGGCTCAGTGGGTTAGGCTTCTGCCTTCCGCTCAGGTCATGATCTCAGGGTTCTGGGATCGAGCCCTGCATCAGGCTTTCTGCTCAGCAGAGATCTTCCTCCTTCCAGCCTGCTTCCTCCTCTCTCTCTGCCTGCCTCTCTGCCTACTTGTGATCTCTGTCAAATGAATAAATAAAATCTTTAAAACAAAACAAAACAAATATACAACAGAGTCTGGTTGTAGGAGGCCTCGCCTCTGCACAGACCAGTATGTACCATGAATGAAGCCAATTGCAGTTATAGATTACAACTACAACCAAAATCTAATAGGTCACTCTATACATAAAGTGTTAATTATTTTCTTTATCAATCATTCATAAATAATTAATAATTAATTAGAAATATATCTATATTTCTAATTAATAAATATATCTATATTTCTAATTAATTAATTTCTAATTATTATATTTCTAATTAATATATTTCTAATATATAGAAATATATCTATATTTCTAATTAATTAATCTAGAAATATATCTATATTTCTAATTAATAATTAACAATTAATTATTTAAAAGATGCTCCATGTAATATAAGTATTCTAAGAGATAGGATAGTCAAAATCTGCCCACCAAAAGAGAGATCATTCATATGATAATATACACAGGTCTACAGAAAAAAAAGTCTTTGAGCAGTGTTTTTCTAAGTACAGGTCGTAACCCACTTTAGGGTCATAAAGTCAATTTAAGAGTGGTGACTGTATTTTCATTAAAAAAAGGGAATGGAGTGGAATGAAATGCAGCAGAACAGACTAGACAACAGCCGTGTGCAGAGCACCGAGTTAGGTTAAGTATCTGTGTGTGAATGATACCGAAACGCGTTCAGAATGCACGTGCGAGTAATTTATCTGTTTACTGGATCATGAAGTAAATGTATTTCTTACTGTAGCTATGGCACATAGTAGAGAAAGACTCGCCTTAGAGACAAATCCCATCCCAAGGCCAAGAAAGAGCTCTTAGATGCCAAGATGTTCTTGACCAGCTATGAGATAAGAAGAAGTAGGAGATGGCAGATTTCCCCCTGGTTTTCTAAGAACAACTTGGGGGAGCTGAGTCAGAAAGCCAAGAAATGTAGGAGGAATTGTGTCTGGCCTTGGTGAGAATTTAAATGGGTAGGAGACTCGTAGGATAACTCCCAAGCTGCCAGAATTCTAGCCACACATCTAGGTAGATGACCAGAAAGAAGTCGTCTTGATCTGGGTTCATCGGAGAAAGAAAGGGAACATGCTCGAAGGAGACACTGCTGCAGAGACAGCTCCCCACTTGGCAAATCTAGTTCCCACAATCCGGGCCTGTTTAAGGGTTCTACACTTGAGGATAACACACAGCTTGAAGGAACATACCAATCAAAGAACTGAATAGCCAGGGCTATCTCTGGATAAAACTTGAGACTGGCAAGTTTTGCCAGCCTCCCCTTTGGTCCTTACCTTTCATCCCTGCTGGTTCCTGATTCCACTCTGCCTTGGCCTCCCCAACACCCCTCCTCCTAAGGCTTTTCCTTCATCTGCTCATCTTGTAATCCTCAACTGAAGGCACTGTTAATCCTCACTTGAATGAGAAATTGCTAAAGACATAAGATCTTTCCTCTCCCAGGGATATGTGCAGATGAGCAGACACCTAACCGTGGAGTCTCGGCATCTGAGCCAAGAAGAGCTCACAGGGAGAGGGACGACATCTTGTACAGACGTCCCCACCGTTCACTCATACGCTTAGCTCTTTAGTGGGTAATGGTTTTGCTCCAGATTGGATTTTGATCAGCGTATACTTATTGCAAGGGATATGTTTTATTGTTGCTCTCTAGAAACTGAAGCAGCTGCTTGTCTGGCGTGCTCATTCTTTAGAAATTATTCAAGTAATCTATATAGAAGACAAGCAATTGGTGCTTACGGCCTCCATCGATGGCTCAGTAAGGTATGGACCTTCATATTGTGAACTTAGGGTTTTGAGCATGAGAAGTCAAAATTTGGGTCTAAAGTTCAAGTATATATCGTGAATACACTCTTGACTGGGTAATTAAAATAAATAAATCCATGAACAAACAGTCGCACGCACAAAGGGCTTTGAAAAGATGGCCATGGTTTGGAATTCTTTTCCATGCCCAAGGAGATGAGATGCCCTGCTCATCAACACTAGAAGTATAACAAATACTTAATTAAAAGTGTTTTTTGGTGGACTCGTTTGGAAGAGTTAAGCAAGATGAGTATCTCAGAGAGATAGACCCACACCCAGGGAAGGCCACGGGAGACACAGGATCAAAAGTCACAAAGAAAATAGTAGCAAAGTGCAACTTGATGCTGAGAAAAATGGGAGGGAGCTAATGTTTTCACAGACAATGGGATTGATTTTGTAAAGTCTACTTGTTTTTCATCGCCTGGATAATGCTAAGGTTACACACACAAAATGCTGAACACACACACACACACACTCATTGACAAAGAGAAAGGAAACGTCACGACACTTTGTGAGACCAACTGCTGCATATCAGAATGCCTCCAAATCATGGTAATGAATTATCCTCTTGGGAGAATAAAGTCAGGAATGATCGAGAGAGGTAGAGAGACTTCAAAGTGTATTGGAGAGCTCAAACATAGTGAAGACAAAAGGAAGGAGTATCTGGCATTGTATAAAAGACCCTGTGTGAACCTGAGACTGATCTGGATCTTCCCCTTGAAAGAAATCAGCCACCAGCGGATTGTAAGTGAAGGACTGACATCATCTGATTTACATTTTTTAAAAAAAATAACATGTAGGGAATGGATTTCAGAGCAGCAAGGTGAGAGCGGAGAGAACAGTTTGAAGTCTGTGCTGACGGCAGTGGTCTGGACTGGGGCAGTCCCAACCGTGCCGCAGGGCAACAGTCTGGGTCCGAGAACTGTCTAGGAGGTAAAATGTGGGAGACAGAAACTTTAACTGAAAGGGGAGGTAAGCGACAGATGTCAAGAATATCTCCTGGCTTGTCCAACTCAGTGAATGTTGGTACCATTTGGGAAGAGAGGGGGCGCCCAAAGAGGAAGATATTTTGAGTGTGGAAGGGTGAAGTTCAACTTGTAGAAATGTTGAGTTAGAGGTGGGTCTGTGGGGTCAGGTCAGCCTGGGGCCCCATAGAGCTTTTCCTCAGCCAGAAAGGGAATCTGTTGTTTTATTCATAGGAAAAGTTAAGGACATGACATTTCATTATTATAGATGGTTTTCACGACTCTGTCCCTTGGGTCTCTGTTCCAGCTTATTTTCAGCTACCTGTCAGCAGAAGTGCTAATTAGGGATGGTAGCACAAGCACATACACACACACACACACACACACCCCACATGTCACATGTGCGCACAGTCCCGTTGTTAAAAAGCAGTCCCTGCTCAGACCAGTCACCCTTGGCACGGAGAAATCACTTTCAAGATTCCTTCAAGTGAAGATCTCCCTGGATACACAGTTCAGAAAAAGTATCTCTATGAATAGCTCTCTCGGAGATGGTTCTCTTTATAACTAAGCTCCGTCCTTTCGCAAACACTAGCTGCCGCTTTCTAGCAGGGTAGGCAATTTTAACACTAAATCTTTCTCGTCAAAGAGATGATGATTTTATACTTGGAAAAACTGTAATAAAGGCTTAGCTCTTGGACAGAGGCTAGAAGGGGTGAAGGTGTATCTGAGGCACAGGAAATCAGGCTGCGAGGCGGGACCGGTCATCTAGGAGAAGTCCACATGCAGGAGCAAATGCCACAAAACCAAGGAGAGCAGAAGCTGCTTCAGGTCTGGCCAAGAACACAGGGAGTTTAGAGTTGTCCTGAAGGTAGTCCTTACCCTCTAACTTCCATGCTGGAAGGGCTACTCCATTTCATTTCGGTCAAGGCTCTAGCAAGGGTACAGTGTTGATAGAGTGTTGGGGAATTCAAATATGTAGGGGATATCAAGTGTTTATGCTACATTCTTAGGATGCTGTCAGATGTGAGCAGTGCTGGCTGGATCCCTCTGCTGTCTTCTCCTCAATGGCTGCCCCCTTGACCTGGGAAACCACTTGGACTTTGTGGAATTACCCCTTAGCTCATTTAGCTTGTCCTTCTCATGGGTCATGATGACTGTGTCCATTGTTTGCTACTCTGAGGTTGAAATCAAGATATAAAGATCTTCCACATAGCATTTTGTTTTTCTTTGAGACCTGGAACATATACTCCTGCAAACGACCTTCTGTAGTACTTTAAAGCAAGTGGCCTTCTAGAGGGACCTCATGCACTGAACCAATGGAAAAATAATGCACACAGATGGGAGCCATTTCTTCGGCCATTTAAGAGCTCAGTCCTAAGAAATTAGTATAGTGTTTCCCTAATAGTAGGAGTTATGGACAGAGGTTGAGAGGATGTTGGTGAGAGGAAAAGAGTCCGTATGAAACCCATCCCACAAGTTCTCCTGATGTAGATACGGAGGTAAACAGCTGAGATGTAGCCCACTCAAAGGCCTAACTCAGCAAATACCCAGCCAGCATGGGTTCTGATCACCTTGAATGAGGAGGGTTATTCTAGGAAATATCTGTTCCTTGAATGGGTTTCATAAGTACAGACTCAAGTTGACGGTTCCTAAAATTGTTGTAGGTTAGAATTCTAACAAAAAATGGATGTGCTCTGCTTAGTTTCAGGTATGTAATAGGAAGAGTCCTAGAATCAAGCTCCGAATCCCTAATGCATCAGTGAAAAATCCATATAAATGACGCAATAAACAGAATAACTTCCACTGAATCCCAGTCACTTTCTCCTCTCTACCTTTGCCTCTCCTCAGGCTCTGGCATGCCTTCAGTGGTCATTACTGTGGGTATTTTGGACAGCGACGCATGTTCGAACTATCACAATCAAGTGATTTCATTTTGCCGTGTGATGTTAACGAATACCCGGTAGAAATAAAAGAAGAAAACAAGTTCACAGAGAAGAAGCAAAAATATGAATATCCTCTAGTATTTGACCGGCAAAAGTAAGACCATTGTTTTTGCTTTTTGTTTTGTGTTGTATTGTTTTTATTTATTTTTTTTAATATTTTATTTATTTATTTGACAGAGAGAGAGAGAGAGAGAGAGATCACAAGTAGGCAGAGAGGCAGGCAGAGGGGGAGGGAGAAGCAGGCTCCCTGCTGAGCAGAGAGCCTGATGCGGGGCTCGATCCCAGGACCCTGGGATCATGACCTGAGCCGAAGGCAGAGGTTTAACCCACTGAGCCACCCAGGCACCCCATGTTGTGTTGTTTTTAGATGAACAGACAAGAATTAAACTCTTATGCTACTGTGACACTGGGCTAGATGTAGAGAATTCAAAGGTGAACAGTCCGGGGCTTTTCAGTAATGTCACAGTCCAGGGGAGGGGAGAAATATGGAAACAAAAAACTACAATTCAATATAATGGTACTTCTAAGAAAATTTAATTCTTAAGATAATCACAGAGGAATAAGGGGATGTAACCAAACAAAGAGAATCAAAGAGGCAATTTTGGTATTCTTTGCTTAGTGGAATCCTATTTAAGGAAAAGCACTAATTAATGAAACACTATGATACATCATCAAGTTTTTCAAGACTTAGTAGTTCAGTGAGCCGACAAAGAAGACTTGGTGGGAAATAGAGCAAGGAAAGATTTTAGAGGTAAAATCACAATGGGCTCTTGGTATGGGCCAACATAAGGATTTTAAACTTTAGAGAAATCACAAAAGAATACACAAGAGAAAAAATCTGAAGAAAAGGATAGTGAGTTTGGTTTTGGACGGGTTTAAGTTTAAATGCTTGTGGGACATCCAAGTGGAGATATTTAATGAGCATGAAGACAGACCCACCTGGATGCCAAAAAGAAAGCCACAAGCAAGTTCTTGAGAAAAAAATAGGAGACATGAGGTGACAATCGTATAGATTACTTTGTAAGGAAGTCAGATAGCTCTAAATTTGAACAAGAGTTTGATTCATGGGCTTGATTGTGTCTCAGGGACGCAAGCATTACTTAAAGGCTTGGAGGAAGAGAACAATCCCCCAGGAGGAAATAGGGAGTTGGTGGAAGGTGTTTTGTGCTTTTGTAATATTCAGTTCTGGTTTTGAGTGATTGGATCTTTGTCATAACGGAAGAGATCAGTGCTCATTTGAGTTCTACATCAGCAAAGCCTGGTGGATAACCTCAGGGGACCAGACCTACCTGGACTGGCAACATGGAATAGATCAGCACTGGGAAAACTGACTAGATGAGCCCAAAGTGGGAAGAATCAGAGGAGATTATCTAAAATAAAGTCCTTTAGGAAAATCCCAAGTGGGTCAAAGCTGGAGAGACTCAGTGCCATCATCTAGTCCAACAGCTGGTAGAATAAAAAGGAAGTGAAACTAAGAGTCACAGTCCACATAGAATTTGGATTAAGACAGGACTGGATTAAGAAAAATCAGCAAGGACTCCAAGTGACTGCCAAACCCCGCTGAAGTTCTCAAGGCTAGCCAGCAAGAGCCCTGGAGAAGAAGTCTTGCCAAAATGTGAGAGGTGGTGTCATAGAGCCAAGACTCATCAAGATGTGGTAAAGTTCACCAAGCAAAGTTGGTCAATCTCCCTTGGGTAATTGCTGAGCCTTGACCACAACCATCTGTTTTAGTACTCAAAATTGTATATTTTAATTTGGTCATATACATCTCCTTCACTAACTCTGTGAGTTCCCTGAAGATTAAGACCATATTCTGCACATTTTTCTATACCTAGGTCTTAGCTTAATGCTTCGCACACTGTAGGCACGCCCAAGGTATTCGAGTGAGCAATAGGGAGTGGCTTAAGTGCAGTCATAGCATCATCAGGACCGGTGCCATGGGAGCCAGAGAACCGGGGACCCAAAGAAAGAAAGATGTAATGGATACTTGTTTAGTAGGCAGAGAATAAAAGATGTGGGTATGTGCTAAACAGTTTTCTTTGTATCTTTTTATGCAGATGGAAAAAAATGAGCTCAATGTCTTTGCTTTTCAAACGTATGCCTCCCAAGGCCTTTGAAGTGGATCATGACTTTAAGTTTTTCAAGTCTCTTTCTTCTCCCAAGGTAGCCATGAAACAAATGAACAAAAACATCCCAAACAAGAGAAAGCTCTTGGCTTTTGTTTTCCTGAATTTAGATCTCCCCAGTGTATTAGCTTTCTATTGCTGCTCTTACAAATCACTATGTGCCTGGTGGTTTAAACAACACAGACTAATTATCTTACAGTTCTGTGTGTCAAAGGTCTGACCTCGGTGTGCCTGGGCTAAAATTTAGAAGTTGCCGGAGCTCTGTTCCTTTTCTGGAGGCTCTAAGGGGAGAATCTCATTACTTTAGTTTGTGGCCCTCTTCCTTCGTCCTCAAGCCAAAAATATGGTTTCTCCCTGGCGGAGAAACCCTGGGGTCACAAGTCTCCAACGCAGTGGGAAATGTTCTCTGCTTTTAGGGATGCCTATGATTAGATTGGGCCCCCCTGGAAAATCCATCTCCAGGTTCCTGACCTTAATCACATCTGCAAAGTCCCTTTTCCCAAGTGAGGCCTTGTCGTCATCACAGGCTGGGGGCGGATGGGGTGTGGGCATCTTTGGTCGCCATGATTCTGCCTATCGCAGACTGACACGCATCAGTGCAGAATTAGGAGAGAAATGGGTCCTGTTATTCATTCTATTTCTGACATTCCTGAAGAGTGTATATAGCACGAGCTGATTTCTTCAAGACCTTCCACACAATAACCCAAACTTAACCTTTCTAAACATATCTCCCATTATTAACCTACTGTTGCCCTACCCTCTACAAATCAGGCTAGTTATTTCCTGAGCATTCCTGTCTTCTGTCCCTTAGTTCGCCTGAGCTGTCCTTGCCACATCCAAGCCTTTCTCTGCCTGTCATGTCCATCCGACGTTTGTAACTGACGAAGGATTGGTATCTAGAATACAAAAGAACTCCTAAGAAATCAATAAGAAAAAAAGACAGTCCAATTTAAAAAATGGTCAAATACTTGAATAGATCACAAAAGGAAAAAAAAAAAAACTGCCAGTAAGCACATGATGAAATGCTCAGCCTCATTGGTAAAAGGTGGAAATTCACATCAATAACATTAGGAGGTACCATTTTACACCCAGCAGATTGGCAAATATCAGGAAGTCTGAGTCTACCAAGGGCCAGTGTGCATTTGACACAATCAGAACACTAATCTGGTGGTGGAAGTTGTGTAAATTGCTCAAAGCACTTGGGAAAACAATTTAACATTAACCAGTAAAGTCGAAAATAGGTATAGCCTACTAGAGATATCTCCTAAAGAAACTCTCTTTTTTTTTTAATCTTTTTTTTTTTTTTTTTTAGAGAAAGAAATCACAAGTAGGCAGAGGGGCAGGCAGAGAGAGAGAGAGAAGCAGGATCCCCTCTGAGCAGCTGAGCAGAGAGCCTGATACGGGGCTCGATCCCAGGACCCTGAGATCATGACCTGAGCCGAAGGCAGAGGCTCAACCCACTGAGCCACCCAGGCGCCCCCTCTAAAGAAACTCTTAAACACGGGCTTAGGAGATGGGTACAAAGATGCTCAGAGCAGTATTCTGTAATAGCAAAAACCTGAAAGCAGCCTAAGTGCTCATGAACGGTGTAATCGGTACATAATTATAACACATTTGTAGATTAAGATACTATGGAGCGGTGAACATAAATGGACCAAATAACACTCTCCTATTTGGATAATAGTCTGACACATGCTACTGAATGAAACAGTGTGCTTAAGAACGTGTATGTAACAGTGGGGAGGGTATGTGCTATGGTGAGCGCTGTGAATGGTGTAAGACTGATGACTCACAGACCTGTGTCCCTGAAACCAATAATACACCATATGTTAATTTAAAATATACCTATGCGTAATTATCATTTATATAAAAGTCAAAAGAGGCAAAACTAAAAATATTGCTAAAAATCATAAAAGATAAAAGTATACAAATAAAAGCAAGACAATTAAAAATACAAAATTCAAGACAGTCATTACATTTAAGGGCAGATGAAAAGGACTGAGAACCTCAAAGCTGACGGTATTGTTTCAACATGTAAAACGGAGCAGTGGATCCATGGGTGTTCGTTCTATCATTATTCTTTTACACTATCAACTTCATATTTGATAAATACTTACTTTTTTCCAAATGAAACAATTTCCACAACCCCCACCTTTCTGTCCAGATGGCACTGGGCTGCTCCCAGAGGGCAGGAGCACGGACGGGAGAGGGACCAGGATGTGGAGTGTGACAGACTTAGGTTTAATCTTAGATAAATTATTGTATCTCTTTCCTCATTGGAAAGCCCTTCAAAGTGTTGTTGTGAGGATTAATTGAGAAAAAGATACACCTGTTACATCCCAGATACTCAACAAATGTTAATACCACATTCCCCGACAACCCTCATCTCTCCTGCTTTGTGTTTTCCAGCATATTCATTTCCCGTGTTCTCTAGTGAACCAGAATATTTGTCTACTTACTTTACTGCCTACCACTGAGTCCTAAGTTCTTTATGGCCAAAGACATAGGCATAGCACATAACAGATACAAAATTTTGTTGAATAGGATTGAAATAGCACAACCTAAAAATAAAGATTGGCATATACTTTTAATATCCTCTTCCAACTTGAAAATAAGAAACAATCTTCTAAAGTAATTTAACTGAAGCATTAAATACACTCGGGGAAATCTGGAGCAAAGTTTTAAAACTCTTTTAACAAGTGCCCCAAGGATCTCCTCCTTTGGACACCTTTGTCTTCTCAAATGGTTGGTAAAATAGCAAAACTTTAATGCTAAAGTTGAGTTAAAACACCTTTCTCTTAGGAATCTCTGATTTTTACCAGAATCTTGTTTTGCCCATTCATTTTCTTTTTCAATTGTATAAAATGTATTCATTTCCTTCTTTTTGATGTACCATTATCAGCAATAATAATACACCGATACTAAACCTTACATATGAGTAACACCGCGCTACGTATGTTGTTTCATTTGATCTTCATAAATAGTCAATAGAGGAAGAACTTGCCCAAGATCATTCAGTTAATAAGGAGCAGAGTCAGGATTTGAACCCAGGAATTTTGCTGCTGATGGAGTGTGCCCTCTGCATTAAACGTTCACTCCTGTGTTTTGCAGATTCGAAGACGTGCCTTGGAAGGATTCCTGACAGAAAACTGGGAGGCAGGGGTTGTTTTTGGTTCTCTGCCTATATACAGGGTAAGTTGGAGGTTTCGAGGACTAGGGTAGTTTAGAAAACAGTGGGGAATCTGACGTCTCATCCCTGACCCTGGGCTACCAAACAAGGCTGAAAAAAATCACATCGCCAAGCCAGCTGCTGCTCCTATGAGCATGCTGGGTCGGATCCCAAGGAAGTCTCTAGTTCTGTGTGTCCGTGGCCTTGATCCCTTGTCTCTGCCATTCCACACTGAACACCACAGGAAACTAGTTCAGACTCTATCCTGGTTCTTCATCACCTACGGCATAAAATTCAAACACTTTTAGCCCAGCCTACAAACCTTCCATAATCTGGCCTCTGCCTTTACTGTCTAACCTCCTTTTCTACCATTTCCCCCCACGTACCTCACTCTACAGCCAGGACACCCTACCGGCCTTTCCTGAAGCATCGTCGCTCTTCCCTCTTCTGTGACTTTGCCTGTGCCGTCTCCCTGCCCGGAATTTCTTCCTCCTTACTCACCCTTCCAGTTTCCACTCCAGATAATCTCTGTTAAATTAAAGAACTAATTCGATTGGGGCGCCTGGTTGGCTCAGTGGGTTAAAGCCTCTACCTTTAGCTCAGGTCATGATCTCAGGGTCCTGGGATCGAGCCCCGCATCGGGCTCTCTGCTTGGTGGGGAGCCTGCTTCCCCTCCTCTCCCTCTGCCTGCTTCTCTGCCTACTTGTGATCTCTGTCTGTCAAAAAATAAATCAATAAAAAAGAACTGATTTGACCAGGAATAATAAACTGAAGATAAAATCGTAATTAATTAATCTTAATTTATTATTTCTTAAAATGTTCTTTCTCCTTCCCAAGAGCGTGTTCATTATAACAGGAGCTAACACTTAAGCTATAGGTGATGATAAGGACAAATTGTCGGGAAGGACTAGTGGGCATCTGGGAAGGAGGGCATGTTTTAAAGCAGTTGGAACTTTTCCCCCCTATTCTCCACCCCTGAACTCACATTATAGAAGTAATTGCCTGAATTATGTCCTACTAACTCTTTACTTATGGCTTCTAGATACCAAGCCCCACCAGTCTGAGATTCCTTCCACTCATTGGTTCAGAAGCACAAAAGGAATCTGCAAACGGCGTTCCAGGGAAAAAGAAGGGAGGTCATGTTCAACATGATAAAGTGAGTACCCAGAATTCCAGAGTGCATCCCGTTTCTCTCTGGATTGTGAATTAATTGCTTTGTTCCCAGAGACACGCTGGGCCTAAAATTATCTCAGTTCATACCCTTGTCATGAATATTCCAGGATGCATGCATTTTAGCTTAGTGAGATGGAAATCATGAGTTTGCTGAATGGAGAGAAAAATCAAGTAGGACCTCTGAACCGGACGAGTGAAACATCTCCAGAGGTAATTTAAGACGTGGACTCACGGCCTACTTTTAAAAGCTAGGCCATGTGACATCACATCTCTGCGGGCTGTTTAACATCCTTGTACCCGCAGGATAGAGCCATGGTATCAGCAAGAGTCTGACTCGCCGGCCAAGTCAAGTTTTTTCATGTATTAAGAAGAGTAGCTAACATACAATGCTTTAGAGTTTACAGAGCATTTTTACAAGTGATTGCCTTCATGTTCACAATAATTGCAAAGGAAAAAACTGGGAAAGAGTGGAGCCTAACCAGAGGGTAAGTGACTTGCCAAGGAACCCACAAGAATGAAGTGGTAAGCTGAGATAGACTGTGACTCTCGATTTCCTGCTCATCCTATTAAACCGTGCAGCCTAGAAGGTTCAAATGTTGTCACTCTTCTAGTCATTCTAGGAAGCTGGTATGGGCCCAGCCGAACCTGCGGCCATTCATCCCATCGTTAAAATAGATCGAACCTTAAGAGGAGAAGATCTAACATATGGTACTTTTTAGAAGCCTCCGTCCCACGAAATCGGTTCTTACTGCCTATGTCTAACAGAATAACAGATAACAATCACAGCTACCACAACAAAAAGCTGCTTTATTTAATTATATAGAAAACTTGACCGTCATTCTGTCCTCAAGCACTTAATGACAGTATGAATGATTCCTCTTAATCCTCAACTCTATTAAGAATTTTTGGCAAAAGAACAGCTTTCTATAAAATAATATAATTTATTTTTAATTGTTTAAGTGATGGATGAAACACAGTAGTATAAATAATTCAAAACTAACAGATTGTCAAAAAAGTGTTTTGGGTTTTCTTTCTTTTTTTTTTTTTTTTGCCTGTATTTGCATTCTTATTTGTTTTGCCTCATTGGGTATTAAGTATACTTTACATTCTCTAAGTACAAACCAAGTGACAGAAAGAAGATGGCCATGTTTGTCTTAAATGCCAGGGGGAAGACAAAAATGGAATTAAAAATGAATCGTGGTTAATGTACATAATGAACAATGTGCACTGAGATAATCAGGAATTGATTGCAGTATGATTAGTTTTATCAAAGCATGAAATATAATAAATTATTTGCCCAAAAGCAAAGGAATTTTTTGTAGAGCTGTTGTTTTAATAGATGCTTAAACTCTGGGAACTCATTAACCACACAAGAAAGGCAAAGGAAGTAGACGTCTCCATTTGCTGACAGAAAAGGGACCACAAAACCATAATTAAAAATTCTCCTTCTGGTTTAATGAAGAGTTAAATGTAGTCAGGGATTAAAATCTCTCCATTAAAATGCTTCCAAAATAAAAACTAGGTCATATTCAGGAAAATTATGCACTTCGAAAGATAACAATAAATTCTGGAAACTGGTGTACATTAAAGGATCACTATGTCGACTGTCTGCAGTTGTAGGAACCTGTCCAGCCTAAGTGGGGAAATCGTGGGGCAAGCCAAATCTAGAAATATACATTAAATGCCTATTTTCATAAAAAGCACCTCCAGGAACCTGGGCATAAATTTACCTCAGAAAGTTTAGTGTTCAAATTCCAATTTTGTGAAGCACACATGTACAGAATACCTTGAAATCCCTACTCTGTGCCCTATACTGTGCTAGGCACCAAGAAGCCACTCATAAATCAAGGTGCTCACAGTATTCCTCTATACTCTATGCTTGGGAAAGCTCTCCAAGCAAGGAGTCCCAAAACAGGTCACTTAATCTTTGACATTATTTTTAAATAATAGAAATGCTGATTCCAACTGTTAATGTCTTTAAGGGGTTTGTGAATCGCTTTAGAATTAAACAAGTTACAAGGTATTAACCATAGTACAGGAAAATATACATACAGTTGACCCTTGGACAACACAGGTTTAAACTGTGAGGATCCCCTTATATGCAGATTTTTTCAAGAAATACAGCACAGTTCTTAGGTGTATTTTCCTGATGATTTTCTGAATAACATTTTCCTTTCTCCAGCTTACTTTATTGTAAGAATATGGCATCTATACTAATCAACTGTGCGTTACTGGTAAGGCTTTCAGTCAGCAGTAGGCTGTTGGTAGTGAAGTATGGGGGAGTCAAAAGTGATACATGGCCTTCCTGCTGTATGGGGGATTGCTTAAGGGTCAACTGTAGTTCCGTTTCAGTTTAAACGTGGGAAGAGAATGGAAGAACATGAACTTTGTGACGTGCTCCATTTACAAAACTGTGGAAACATAGCCGATAATAGAAAAATGATTATGTGAAAGGTGGTTTACAGGATAGCATATTCTAGTTTTTCGAAGAATAACAGAAAAACTCTCACAATTTTATTTCAGGTGCAAGGGGATATAAACTGTAACATTGACATTGCTGGTGAAAATGGCTAACATTTGTTTTTAAATTAGCGTCATGGGTACAAAACCAAACGTTCCGTATATACTCTCTCAATCAATCTTCATAACGTGGAGGTAGTTATGATTACCTCCCCATTTTATATTCAAGAACAATGAAGCATAAAAGATAAGTAATTTAAGATCCCCAGAGAAGTTAATCACAGAGCTGGGATCTGAGCACACCAGGTTGACTTCAGAGCCCAGACAGAGTCTACAAATAACACTGAAGGACTCTCTCTTCCCACCACTCTCTGTCCTCCCACCCAAGTTCATTTTTCTTCATCTCTACTGTTACTACCTGGCATTACGTTCTAGAAAAGCTCATTTATTTGTAATGATTCTTTCCCACTAGAAGGTAAGATCCACCAAGGCAGGTACTTTGACTTATTCTCGGCTGGAATTCCAGCGTTTAGAACAGACTGACACAGAGACGACACACACTCAAAACATCTGCTGAATGGAAGAATGAATGAGACCAAAGAAGGGGAGGAGGGTGCAGGAGGAAGTGAGGGAGAGTGAGCACAGAGAACTGATGAGAGAGACATGAGTGCATTTGGGAAATTGCATCAGTTGGTGGCAGGCTGATGTGGGGGCTGAGTTTCCCACCTTGTGTCTCAGAGGGAAAGAGCGGTCGGGTTACCTGTAAGTGATCAAGCCAAAGAGACCTTTAAGTGGTGGACTTTGGACCTTGGGGCTCATTCTCTCTTTTTCTTTACCTTGAACTCTCTGTATTTCTTCTCCCCTTTTTCATCTTTTCTTCTTCCCCATAATAGGCCATAAAATCAAATCCATGTATGCTATAAATTCTAGTTGAATATCATGGACAAAATTTCTGAATTTTTAGACTAAAGGAGCTTAACTTTTTATAGTTCTGTGTTCCAAAAATAACCAATTCAAAACTCATTTTCAGGTCTCATTTGTGGGATGATCAACATTATTGGCATTATCTTAATTTTATTTTCCTGTAAGTCAATGGATTCTGAAGATATTAACATAAAACATCTCTGTGCCTTACAACAACATAGCAAACTTCTCTAATTTGCTTTGTTTTAATCAAACTTTTATAGACTGGGCAGTTGAGTCCCAGCATCGATAACTGCCCAGTCAAGTAGTTCGCCTAAGGCTTCTGCTCTTCTATCACATCCTTCTGGAACTCCACATTTTTATCCTGGAGGCACACAGGATAGTTAAGTAAATAATGATACTTTCTTACTCAGAAGATTAAAATCCCTACAAAAATTGTGGTGCAACTTGACCCTGAAAAATTGTATTTGTCATATAATGCCAGTTACTAACTGCCATGCCCTTTATTTCACAGGTATCACGGAGGAAAAGTCTGAAAAGACATTTAGTCCCACAAATAAATCTGGCTTCTTCCTTCTTCCCATCCATCCCCAAGTGAAGAGAGGAAAGCTGGAAGTGGTTGCTGTGTCCAGAGCTGCACAAAGAATGGCAAGGTCTGAATGATACTCCAGTCTTTATTTCAGGATGAACGTGAGGGTCCACCAGACACAGTCACCCGTAGCTGTATCTTCGTGCCATCTTATCCGTGGAGAAGGTTACTCAAGGAACTCAGCTCTGAACAAGCAAGCCGCAAGCAGCCAGGTGTGCAGTTTCTTTCCTACATGGAAATCCACTTAACAGATAGGCAATGTTTCTTATTTACTATCAGTAAAATGACACACAGGGAAACAAAGAAAATTAGTAGCATTCGTAGGTCTAAAATTATACAGTTATCAATGACCAGCTTTTTGCCTCCCCTATCCCCAACCCTTGTTCACCCTAATTCATCACCAGAATTCTTATCCAAATATGTGCAGTTAAGAGGCAAGATGCTATGCATTATGCAGAGAAAATTATTAAAAAGAAAAATGTGCCAAGCAAGCCTCTAGCTCTTTTGTCTCCTTCATTTAGGGAAATGTCATGTGCAAGAAAATGTTCAGAGTTTCTTAGATAAAGTTAGAAGTTATTTACATATCCTCTAGGAATGACTCCAGATAAAAAGAATTTGAATGGCTATATGAGCTTTCTTTTATTAACTCTTTTATTAATTGATTTCAGTGATTTGGCCAAATGATTCATTTTACCAACGGGTATTCATGTATTTTTACTTTTTTTTTTTTTTTGGATTTTTGTATTTGTATGAAAGCATCTAAATTTGATCCACAGAAAATGAGCTTTTTGAAAGATAGATTAATTGATTGATCTGAGAGAGAGTAAGTAAGTGGGGCGGGGGGCAGAGGGAGAGACTCCTCAAGCAGACTCCCTGCTGAACCCCACACCAGGGGCGGGGTTCCATCTCGCCACCCTGAGATCATGACCTGAGGGAAACTAAAAGTAAGATGCTTAACAGACTGAGCCACCAGGTGCCCCAATAAATGAGATTTTTAAATAAGTCAAAGGCATGAGGAAAGTATCAGAATTGAAGCCTGCAGATTCACTGACCCAAGCCTCTTTGGGAAATGATTCAAATGATGAAAGTGATTCCCCATGTCAAGGGTTATATGCACCCAAAGCACCAGGACTCGGTAAGAAAAAAACAGGGGTCTCTTAGTGTTTGACTCTGCCTTTCCATTCAGAAAGGGTTCTATAATTCTTCAAATCCCAACAACTTTGGAAAAATAAATTTTTTATTCTCATAAACTTCATTTACATGTATTTTTACTTTTTTTCTAGGCAGGCGCTAATTTTTGGTGCTTGTAGGAACATGATCATTTCTCCTACTAATTTTCTTTTTCTTTTAACTTTCTACTTCATTTTTTTTTAAGATTTTATTTATTTATTTATTTGACAGATTGAGAGAGAGAAAGAGAGGGAACACAAGCAGGGGAGAAAGGTGGAGGGAGAAGTAAACTCCCCACTGAGCAGGGAGCCTGATATGGGACTCGATCCCAGGACCCCGAGATCATGACCTAAGCTGAAGGCAGACGCTTCACTGACTGAGCCACCCAGGCGCCCCTTCTTCATGTATTTTAATTACATAAGAAACTAAAGTTCCAAGAGAAAATATTGAACATTATGGTTTTTAATTGTTAAAAATAATTTGAATCGTTTACTCAAATGAAAGAAAAGACTCTAGAAAAACAGTATAGTTATAGAAAATTAGCACCTATCAATACCTAAGCAAACCAAAAGATCCCTTTTTAAAAATTGAGGTATAAATGACATATGTATGACATTTTATCAGTTTCAGGTGTACGATGTAATGATCTGATATTAATATTTACTGCAAAATGGTCACCATGATAAGTCTGGTTAACATCTGTCAACATACATAGTTATAAAATTTCTTTGTGTGTGTGTGTGTGATGGGGACATGTAAGATCTACTCTCTTAGCAACCTTCAAATATGCAATACAGTGTTATTAACTACAGTTGCCATGCTGTCCATTACATTAACAGGACTTACTTCTCTTACAACTAACCAGAGGTTTGTACCTTTCGACCCTACTTTATCCACCTTGCCCCGAAGATTTTTTTAAAGAATTCTAAAAGCAAGAAAGAAAACTTCCAAGTTTATGAAAATGATTCCATTTCCCTCCTTGTAATCTCATCGTAAAAAAAGGTCATTGTATCCCTAGGATTTCCTAAAATAAGACCATTCTGAATAGCCTGCCACATACTCAATCCCCTTAACATGGCACTCAAGACCGAAAATTTGCATTCCCTTCCTTTTTTGACTGAGGAATTATCTCAAACCTCTTTTAATACACATACATTTTCTTGAACTTAAGATTTAAAAAATATATTTCAACATTTCTGCACATTATATAATAAGTGATTTCATTTTAGTATGTTGCTGAAATGGCACTATAATTATAACAATATAATTTTTGTGACACATATATTTAAAAATTTTATCTCCCTTTTCATTTATCCAATGATGGGTTGATTAAGTTAATCATTTAAGAAAAGGTTACACTTGTTAATAAATTGAGAATATTTCATTACACCATGTTTGGTGTGGAACGCTTAAAATGTTTACTAAAATATAGGTAATGATTTCTGCTTCCCATAATGGTAGACAAGGTAATTTGGGCCAGTCACTCCCACTGAGGTTGACTAGAAAACGTGGACAAGTTATAAAAAGAAATGTTAATGAAGGCATCCGAATGCAAATAAGGTGGTAAAGCATGAACATGCCAGGTGCCCCTGGGAGACTGAGGCTCCGGTCGGTGGGCCCAGCTTTTGAGGACAATTTTCCCACATGCAAGCATGTGCTGCTTCCAGAACGGAAGAGTAGGAAGCTGAGAAGCTGAAGTGGTAATTAGGGCCAAGGGGACAGGGGATGGAATCCAGGCCTCATTGAGGGGTAAAGCCCTGTCAGTTCAGTTGAGACCCCAAAGAACTACATCCTAGAAATATGGGTGACACAAAGGTAGACAGATCTTTCCGGAGGACTGCAGTTCGCCGTCCAACTATTCCAACTCCTGAGATTGGACTGAGGTAGCTCTAATTTGGTAGATTCCCCCAGGAGCCTGCAGAAGCAAGAGTTAAATACTATGGGAAAAGATGACATCATTTCAGGCCTTCAATTATATCTTCATTATTCCAAATATATGTCTGACACACTATGAAAAAATGACTAGTTACACAAGACAAAACAAGAAAGAGAACTGACAGAAAAAGCAGGTAATAGAACAAACACACTTTACTATTTTTTTAATCTTTTTTTTTTTAAGATTTTATCTATTTATTTGACAGACAGAGATCACAAGTAGGCAGAGAGGCAGGCAGAGAGAGAGGGGGAAGCAGGCTTCCCGCTGAGCAGAGAGCCCAAGGTGGGGCTCGATCCCAGGACCCTGGGATCACGACCCAAGCCGAAGGCAGAGGCTTTAACCCACTGAGCCACCCAAGTGCCCCGAAACAAACACACTTTAAAATAATTGTGCTTGCTCTATTGGAGATAGAACATAAGGTTTAGAATTTCAGCAGAGAATTAGAATTTGTTGATAAGAATCAAATTGAAAATTCTAGACCCCCAAAATAGTTACCAATATTAAAAATTCAGTCAAAGGTTATAATGACAAAATAGGTCAACTGAAGAGAACATCGGTGAGTTGTAAAATAGGTGGTAGGTATATAGGTATTTGTTATGGAATTCTTTCAAATTCTCTGAAGATTTTCAAAAAATTTTTAAAGATTTTATTTATTTTTAGAGAGAGCACACACAAGCAGGGGGAGGGAGAAGTAGCCTCCCTGCTGAGCAAGGAGCCAGATGGGACACTCGATCCCAGGACCCTGTGATTGTGACCTGAGCCAAAGGTAGACACTTAACTGACTGAGCCACCCAGGCGCCCCTGAATGTGGCTAAAACAACTATTTAAAACAACTCTTGAGGGGCTCCTGGATGGCTCAGTGGGTTAAGCCTCTTGCCTTCAGATCAGGTCATGATCTCAGTGTCCTGAGCAGAGAGCCTGCTTCCTCCTCTCTCTCTGCCTGCCTCTCTGCCTACTTGTGATCTCTCTCTGTCAAATAAATAAATAAAACCTTAAAAAAAAAAAAAACTATTGAGTGGATTAAAACAACTATTTTATCCGCTCATGATTCTGTGGGTCAGTCATTTGGGCTGGACCCAGTTGAGAACTTCTGATCTCCTGGCTGGTGTCAGTCACTGCCAGTGAGTTGGCTGGATGGTCTAAGATGGCCTCCTCACACATCTCATGGTGAACCTCTCTCTGTATGTGGTCTCTCATTCCTGCTGAAGTTAGGCCAGAATTCTTCACCAGATAGTTTTAGGGTTTCAAGAGGATGAGAACAAAAGCTACAAGACATCTGGAAGCCTAGGTTGAAGATTCACAGAATGTCATTTCTGCTGCTTTTTATTAGCCAAATTCAGTTACAAGGCAAACCCAATTCCAGTGGAGGAGGGGGGAAGTGGTGATGAAGAAATACTACAAAGAGGCATGCATACAAAAGTGGGAAAAATTTGTGCCTATAATTTTTGTGATCTACTGCACCCACCAAATTGATCTTTAAATGTAACACCATCTTAATCCAAGTCTCTGCATTTAAATTAAAAAGTTTTAAATTGACAAGCTCTTCAAAACTTTAATTAAGAATATAAAGAGTCCAAAATGATATTGAAAAGGTCAAGAATAACCAATACTGTAAAGAATAATTCCTCTTGAAAGATCAGAGTACAGAATTGCTTGACTATATATTAAGACTTACTATAAAGCTATAGTAATTAAGACTGAGTGGTATTGGCACAAGAATAGACCAATAGATTGGAGGAAAGGGCACAGAAAGCAACCCTCACCTATCTAGATATTTGATTTATGTCATAGACCGCACAGTATTTAAATGTCTTTTCAATAAATGATCCTGGGAGACTTAGGAGAATTAGAATATTTCAAACATATGAGAAATGAACTCTACTTCATGCTATGCATAGAAATCAGTATCATGTGACAATCCTAAGAATGAAAAGCAAAATATAAAGTGATTTTAAAATTAAACAAAGGATAATTTGTTCACAAGCTGGGAACAGGGAAACTTTTTTTTTTTTTTAAGTAGGTCCCATGCCCAGATATTAGCCCAGCATGGCTCTTGAACCCATGACCCTGAGATCAAGACCTGAGCTGAGATCAAGAGTTGGATGCCTAACTGACAGAACCACCCAGGTGTCCCAATAATTCTTAAATAGTACACAAAGAAGTACCTGAATACAAAGAAAAAGTCTGGCGGATTGACCTATATCAAAATTTACAATTCCTGTTCACCAAAAACACTTTTAAGACAGTAAAACAGCAAGCCACAGAATGGCTGAGATTAGTATCACGTATAAGAAAAGACTTTCATCAAGAATATATGACGAGCACCAACAAATCAATAACAAAAACACAGATACTCCAGTAGAATAGGCAAGAGACACAAGCTGACATTTCGTAAAAGAGGATATCCAGATAGTCAATACATGTGTGAAAGGGTACTTGATCTCCCTAGTAATTAAGGTGATGCTAACCAAAACCACCTTCGATATCTCTATGCAAACCCCAGAAGGGCAAAAATTAAAAGAACTAACAATGCCAAGTATTGGCAAAGACAGGCAACATCAAGAACTCTTCCAAACTTCTAGTGGAAGCAGTGGAAGTCTAAATTGGTTCAGTCACTTTGGAAAACTTGGCATCTATTATCGTTGAACAAATGCACATTCCATGACTCAGAAATTCTACTCTCAGGTCTATATTCCCCACAGAAATATGCGTGCAAGTACCCCCAAAAGACATGTAAATGAGTGTCCAAAGCCCTGTTACTTACAATATCCCCATACTGGAAACAATCCAAATGTTTTTCATAGTGGAATGGATAAATAAATTTTTCATATGTACTCATATAATAGAACACAATAAAAATGAATAAACTATAGCTATACACAAAACAGGGATGAATCTCACAAATAATAATGTTGAGCAGAAGCCACACACAAATTTACATAAGGTATAGAAGTCCACTTGAATAAATCTAAAGACCAAAAACAAGAAAGAACTATATTGTTTTAGGTATGAATTATAGTTTGTAAATTAAAAAGAAAAAAAAATGCAAGGAAGTGGCTGCTATAAGAATCAAGATAGTTGGTTACCTTTTAGGCAGAGGGAAAGTGTAGTTATCGGGAGAGTATGGAGGGAATTTGTATTGGGTCAACTTAGCTTATCTGCACTACTTTTTCCAGAATTATCATTCTAAGTTAGCGTAGGCTGTCTGAACTCGAGCACAATATAGAAGGCAAAAGTGAAGCAGTAACCATATTTTTTTTTTTACGCACAAAAGGTGGTTCAGAGTACCAGGTGTGGTTGCGTTTAGTTCATATTGTCCCTGATTTCCTGGTTCACCTTGGTCCTACTGACAGAGGTGCACATGGGGCAGTCCTGCACTCCTACCACTACCCCAAACCTCCTTCAGCTTCTCCAACTCCTGGGCCAGACTGTCTGCTCTGCTGACTTCAGAACCAGAGGCAACAGCTGTATATAAACTCTTCACCCAGTGTCCACAGTTGTGTAAGGATAAATCCTATATTCTAGAGCAATCTTCATAATTTTCTGTAATGGAACCTCGATTGATTCCATAAGGTCATGAGAGAGGCTTCCTGGGTGCTGGGAACATTTTATTTTTTGACTTGTGGTGATAATGTGAGCTTTCCATCTATCTTTAGACCAATTTTCTATAGTTATGCTATATTTCACAAGAAAAGTTTAAAAAATAATTAAATTATATATTACAGCCAAAATAGACCAAAAATGCTGTCAGGACTTGTTTAGAATTATTGCACTTTACACATTAAAAAAATGGTTTCTTTTAATAATTGTTTCATTTCTAAATAATGAGCTATGAGAAAAGGGCTTGGGATGCTAATTACAGGTTCTCCTCTGAAAATAACACATTATCATAGGTGTGTATGGTCTTCTTTCTAACAAGAAGGAAGCCAAAATATTTATAATCACCACTAAGTTTTTTCTCCTTTAATTCCACTTTGAAATGCTGGAGGCATATTGATGTGCTATTTAAGAATGTTGATAAATGGACGTAATATGTGAATTTAGTTATGACCTTGAGGACATTTACTGAATTAAATGTTATTGTCCTCATTGCCTCATTGCATTTCAACATCAACATTTGTTATAATTCCTGCCTTCAACTGATATCCATTATGAGTATAAATTCAACAAAATATGAAAATGTTAAAAGCTTGTGAGATCCTTGCCAAACCAATATGACCTCCACAAAACATTACATGTCTATACTACATACACTCAGAAGCTCTTAAATCATCCTATTTTAAAGAAGAGAAATATATAAAGTATTAAACTGTTAACCTTTAAAAATAGGACACTGAGGGGGCCTGGGTGATTCAGTCGGTTGAGCGCCTGACTCTTGGTTTTGGCTCAGGTCACCATCTTGGGGTGGTGAGACCGAGCCCCACATCGGGCTCCCCACTCAGCATAGAGTCTGCTTGAGATTCTCTCTCCCTCTCTCCCTCTGTCCCTCCCACTTTTGTACTCTCTCTCTCAAATAAATAAATCTTTTTTAAAAATGGAAATTGAAATATAAAGTACTATTACTTTAATGACAGAACTCTCCAAGACACCGTTCACAACTCATGGGCATTCATTAACAACTTGAGAAATACCACACTGCCGGGTCAAGCCCCAAACTAAATATTCAGACTTATCTATGTACTACATTTTAGGCAATCCAAGCTACTCACCACTCCCCAGTGGGCTCTAAACTTTCCCTTATTTTCCTTTTCTCTTTCTCCTGGCCACCAAATACCTCCAGTTATTAAAACAGTACCATATTTCAAGGTTTAGGTAATTTTACCTCCTTCATAAATCCTTTCCCTGTGCTTGACCTCACCAGAAATGATATGCCTTCTCTCTGGCTTGCATAGTACTTTTTTCTCCCTGAACCTGCCTTGTAGTGTTAAACACATTCTAATTTGAATTCATTAACTGGGGTGCATATATGTATTTCCAGAATTTCATGATTTGGTAGAGTTCTGGGTCAGAGAGAGAGATTTGGGAATCAGGAACTTTAGTGTTAAGCACATCAGTAAGTGCTGAGAAGGTCAACCAGAGAAACTGTGTAAGATGAAAAGACAAGAGAACCAAAAACAGAATTCTAAAGAATATCAGTATTTTTTTTTAAAGATTTTATTTATTTATTTGAATCACTTCTTGGCCTTTTGGCTAAGATCAAGTGTAGTATTTATTTATTTGACAGGCAGAGATCACAAGTAGGCAGAGAGGCAGGCAGGTGGGGAGGAGGGGAAACAGGCTGTCCACTGAGCAGAGAGCCTAACATGGGACTCAATCCCAGGACCCTGAGATCATGACCTGAGCTGAAGGCAGAGGCTTAACTGACTGAGCCACACAGGTGCCCAGGAATATCAGTATTAAGAGGCAAAGAAAGACTTACTTAGAGAAGAAGTGTCGGAGGAGAATCAGAAGAGAACTGAACACACAGCAGCCAAGACTTTCAAGGAAGAAGTTATCAATGGTGTGAAATTTGGCAATGACTTCAAGGAAAATGATGGGAAGCCCTTTGTGTCAGCTGGTGATGTTTTTACTCAACTTCCTTGTGGTTCTGAGAATTTTGAAATATCTAGTCTATATCACTCTTCCAAAAACAATATATTTTTGGCTGTGAAAGTAGGGTGGCCAGATATAGAATTGTAGGAGGGAAGGGGCTTAAACATGTATAAAGACTTGAGTCAAAACATTTAAGAGAAAAACTGAAGATATCTGTGAAGATATCTGATCTGTGATCAGAGGTATCTGTGATATTTGTTGAAGGAAAATTTGCCTTAGACCAGAGGCGGTACTTATCCTCTGCTGTGATGGGAAACAATGAGTAGGTACAGAGATGAAACAGTAGTTGTCATGGGAGAAAAGTTAAGGAAGTTCCTGCCCATTTATCTCAGCTTCCCCCAAGAATAATGATAAAAACTAACATACATTTAATATTTATTATCTATCAGTCCCATGTTAAGCATTAGACATATATTTTCTCATTGAGTTCTTGTAATACAACAATGCTATTAGCATCTAAATTTACATAGGAGTAACATACAGATTCTAAGGGATACATGCACCCCGATGTTTACAGCTTTATCAACAATAGCCAAACAATGGAGAGAGCCCAAATGTCCATCAACTGATGAATGGATAAAGAAGATGTGGTGTATATATACACACATATATGTATACTACAGAATATTACTTAGCCATCAAAAAGAATGAAGTCTTGGCATTTGCAATGACATAAATGGAGCTCGAGTATATTATGCTAAGCAAAACAAGTCAGTCAGAGAAAGACAACTATCATATGACCTCACTCATGTGACCATATGAGGAGGGGAAAGGGAAAAAAAGGAGAGAGGCAAACAAGCTGTAAGAGACTCGAGGATAGAGAACAAACTTAGGGTTGATGGAGGGCTAGATGGGTGATGGGTATTAAGGAAGGAGCCTGCTATGATGAGCACTGCAAGTGATGAATCCCTGAATTCTACTCCAGAAATCAATATTGTACAGTATGTTTATTACCTAAAATTTAAATTAAAATAAATAGATTTTTTAAAAAGTAAGTTTATGTAGGAGAACACAGAGGCTTAGAGAAATTAATTTGCCCAAAGTCACATCTTCAGAAATGGAGGAGAATCAAATTTTGATTCCCAGGCCCAAATCATTAGCCAGTCAGAACCAGTAATGAAACTGAAGCAGGGGCCCTAGTGGGCGGTTGAAAAAGAATAAGAAAACTTGGATATTGATGAAGAACAGAAGAGAATGCCAGGTAGCATTGAAGGTCTAACTGAGTTGTCCAAAATATGAAATGGCAATGGTTCCAAACTACAGAGTCATGGGATCTTCTCTAAAGCTCTTGCAGAGATGGGAAGCTCTGTGGTCTGACGGGGGATTTAGAGAATGAACACAAAGCAAGGACAAGGGTCAAACGATTCAGTGAAATGGCAAGGTGGTATTTTATGGTGAACCACGGTATGGAGAGAACCACAGCTGGTCAAGAAGATGGTGAAGCTAGCAGAGTACCGATAACCCAGGGACAGCTTGTGGCCACGGACCACTTAATACCTTTAAAGCATATTGAAAAGTAGGAGTAACTAAGTTCATTGTAGGTTGTGGTCTGGTCAGGGTGGGTTAATGAAATTTTAGATTGTAGAAGCAGAACAAATCCAGATGCTGAAGTCTAGTGAAGTCTAGTGAAGAAAGTGGAGGAAAAGTTCATTAAAACTGAGATCAGGAAATTCAAACATTGTGCATTGAATACATTTCCAAGATATAAAAGACACCCAGGAAGATGGTGGAACTGAATTTGAATGAAAGGAGCTTGGGCCAGAAGTTCATTTTGTATGAAGGTAAAGGAAGAATGATTTTGAAAAAGAAAAGGGGTGTGGGGAGGGGCTAGAATGTGTCCTTGTCACCATCTGACCTTGGGCTGTACTAAGAGAATGGAGTTGTTTGCAACTGAATGGAGAAGCTGGCTGGCATGGTGGAAAGGACTAGCAAGTAGGGCAGGAGTATGGGGACAAGCCAGGAGAGAGGAAGCCCAAAACAGAACTAGGATAAAGGATAAATGAGGATAGGTGACCAGAATGGCAGGGATTTGGGGGGTGAAGATCAGCGGGAATGAGAGATAAGTAATATTGGTCAGTCTTGGGAGTCACACTGTAATACCTGTATGAAGATATTTCCATGATAGCTAAGTTTGGGGCAAGCCAAAAATTGTAGCTCCTGATGAACTCCCAATTTCTCTAAAGCTTAGATAGAGGAAATCAGGATAGTGAGAACCATTTTTCACATTACACATCTCTTCTTCGGATCTGGAGCAAATTCTACCCTTCTTTCCACTTTTCTGAATCTTAGCCACCCTTAAGACCTACACAACAACCAGCTCTCCCTGAAGTCTGTCTGTCTTCCTTGAACGAGGAACTCCTATTGTGTTTTCTATCATTCTTACACATCAGCCTCGATGACTCCAACACTAAACTCACTTTTCAGTAGTTATGGCCTCTTGGGACAATGAGATAGCTTTTTCAGTGAAACAAAGAGGAATGTGACAGCCAAAGATCTTATAAATTCATGCCCAACCAGACACCATGGGAGTGAAGGCATGGACCCAATTCCAGAATTCCGAACAGAGGTGACCTAAGAATGAGGGGCGGTCCCTCCCCCACCTTGCCACTTGCCCATTATCTAAAGATAAAATCGTCCCCAGTCTTCTCCTTGTTGACTCCGAGTTGTCACGTCACCCATTTCAAGATTCGATCAGTACCTGCTTCAGAGGGTTTGTGAGGATTAAGGGGGTTGATATTCGGGAAAGGCTCAGAGCCCCACCCACAGGAAGCATTATTTAAGTGTTTTCTATTATCATTATTCTTACTATTGCTTTTGTTATTATCACTATTATGCTCTCTCCCATCGTTGGTTAGAAAAACATAAAAACTGTATAGATCCTGCAAATAAACGAGGGCTGTTGTTCTCATGGACTCACTAGGGGAGCTTTTACAATACAAGACTGTGGGGGGAGAGGAAGAGTAGGAGAGACAGAACAATTCCCCCCAAGTGTGTCCACATTCCGACCCCCAGAATCTGTGACTATGTCACCTTCATGGCAAAAGGGACTTTGCAGACATGGTTATTTAGGGATTCTAGGATGGGGAGTTTACCCTAGATTATCTAGGTGAGCACGAAGTAACCACGAAAGTCCTTACACAAAGGAGGCAAGAGGGTGAAAATCAAATGAGATTTGACCACAAAAGATGAGGTTGCAATGATGTGCTTTGGCGATGGAGGCCCAGGAAGGCAGGCTGCTTCGGAAGCTGGAAAAGGCAGGAAAACAGACTCTCCCTGAAGCTTCTAGAACACAGTCCTGCTGACTCCTTTGATGTTAGCCTTGTGAGATCCACCTCAGGCGTTCGGGCTGCAGAACAGTAAGATAATGGATTTGTGTTGCTTTAAACCATTACAGCAGCAGAAAACAAGCCAATGAGGGAAAGGGGTTAAGAGCGAACACTTCAATCTGCTCGAGGGACCCAGGCCTTGTTCTTGCTGTGGTTGGCTTGGTCTTGGCTTCATCTCCCTCATGACTTCCCCTCACCTGCAGCCAGAGCTGAGAAGTACTGAACTGGGAGGTGGAGGACAAGGGGAAGGTTTCTGAGACTAAAGGAAGTGACTTTATCACAGACTTGATCCATCTAATGGCACCATGCAAGGTTACAGAATAAGGGCTATGACGCTCCGATGTCGGGCAAAATGAGAACGAAATATGAACCTGAGCAGTTCCAGACGTCGGGTGCTTCACTGTGCCCAAGAGTCTCCCAATTCCCACTGAAGCCCGCCTCAGCTCTCTGCCAATCACTATTATTTAATTAACTTATGCATTGTGTGTTTCAGTGGCTTTGTTCGTTCGCTTGTTTTCAGCCAAATTCAGCTGCAAACTTCCTGAGATTAGGGAAGTTTTGTACTTTTTAAAATCCAATTGAAATGGATCCTTGGACTCATTCATTGTGGAAGATACAATCTTGGCCATAAAATTCTGGCTATCTTTGCTCCGTAATATCTTGACACTCCATCTGCTCTCCGATTCAGCCCGGTTTTGACGCTGCGTGTGGCCAGGATATTTTGGGCAATGTCTTACCGCATTTAAGGATGACATAATTAGATTTATTTCAGTCTAGCAGATTTTACTGCCACCAAGCTGGGAACACCTCATAATAATTACCAATGTGATCATAATCACCAATGGCAATTTTTACATGAGGCAAAAAAAAAAAAAAAGTCTAAAATATATATACCCGAGTATCAAAAAGCAGGGTTGTATACCTTAGCTACCGTATCTGACGTAATAGGAAAATATTTTCCTCTCAAGGCCCTTCACTTCCTTCAGGTCTCTGCTCAAATGTCACCTTTAAAAAGTCCTTTTCGGAGGATTCTCATTGGCCACGGCACCTTCCCTCCTCGCGTCCTCCCCTCTGCTCTGGCTGTCTGTCTTCCTTCTGTTCTCTATAGCGCTTGGCACCCCATTGATAATATCCATTTGCTTGTTATTTTAGTATCTGTTACTCCTCCCCCTCCAACAATAGGGACTCCGGTAACATGACTTACTGTGTCCCCAAGCTCTAGAACAGTGCCAGCCTAGAGCAGGTACCCTGTAAGCACTTGTTGAATGTAGTGCGGAAAGCACAGGGCTTGGAATCAGGAGGTCACTGTTCTGAGTGCAGCTTGTGGGGACGCCTGGGTGGCTCAGTCGGTTAAGCGTCTGCCTTCCACTCAGGTCATGATCCCAGAGTCCTGGGATCCAGCCCTGCCTGAGCTCCCTGCTCAGTGCATAACCTGCTTCTTCCTCTTCCTCTGCCCTCCCCCCAGCTGGTGATCTCTCTCTCAAGTAAAGAAATAAAATCTTAAAAAAAAAAAAAAGAGGGTCCCGCTTGTGCCAATTCACAAGCTGTGTGACATCAGATAAATTAACCTCCCCGATCCTAGATCGTCTTCACTGGAAAGTAAGAGCGTTTGCTGTCCTGCTTACCTCTCCGTGTCTTAAGAACTATGGAATGATGGTCAGACCTCCTGTGCTTACTGTGCCTGGTGCTGGGGGGCCTCCCAGCAAGAGTCCACCCGTCCATATATGTGAAAGGCAATTCAAATACACATTTTGTCCCCCGTATCCTATCATTCTGTTTGAAAGCTGCCTACTTGGGTTACCTTATTTGTCAGTTCATTGAATTGCTTGTACTGAATGGTGCTTTGGCTTTCTTGGACCGAAATGGAGGGACACTGTGCTAAACAGCCAAATGGAAGTCTCTGTTGTACTCATCGCAGCCACACAGAGATGACACCAGCATCCCAGCTCACGCGGGGCCCTTCACCGAGACTCAGAGAGAGCGCTCTCTCGGGTCTCAGGATGAGGGAAGGCTGTGCTTTGTCCAGAGAACTCATCGGCCTTGATCTCAGAACACCAGAGTTCAGTAAGCGGACATCGTTTCTTCTCTGATGGCTTAGAACGTTTACAGCCAGATCTGTATCCTTCCCTAGCAACTCTTTTAGAACATGACTACGTCTTATTTACGTTCTTGCGCAGGGAGTCCTCTGGCCCAGATTGCCTAAGTAATTTATGGTAACCTTTTGTATGGTATGTATTTTTATAAATTAATTTAGCCCTTTCGTGAGATGAGGTCGAGAACAGATGAATTACATACACATATACACGCATTTTATAATTAAATGTTTAGAGAATTAAAAAAGCACGAAATTTGTTTCCAAATGTCTTTCTCAGACTCTAGCTCTCTTTTATGAATTGATTTTGTCCGTCTCTGTGATGTTCTGCTGGTGAGTAGTAAGTTCCTTCTCCCAAAGCTGACCGGTGGTTCATGAAGCACAACCAGAATAAAGCAGTCTACTTGCAAATCCAATGTCAGTGTTCAACGCTTGTGCAAATGAGGGTGCCTCCTCCCGAAATGGGACTCCCGAAACCTCTAGAACTGCAGAGAATACCTGAGATCCTGCCACATAAATAGGTATCCAGGGGAAAGAGAAAAGAAGTAAGAATTAAAACCCTTTCCTTTTTTCTTACTAAAATCATGACAAGCCAAAAACCAAAACCCAAAGCAAAGCCCACCAAAAACAGAACTTGGGGCATGAATGACATTTGTTGTAATTGATGAAGCCCTCTTTTTTGTTAACATGCTCCTCTTGGGCGCCTGGGTAGCTCAGTCAGTTAAGAGTCTGGCTTCGGCTCAGGTCATGTTCCCAGGATCCTGGGATTGAGCCCCTGTCTGGATCCCCGCTCAACGTAGAGCAATCTTTCTAGTTCTAGAAAGTCAGCCTACCATGCCATGTGGATTCCAAATGTAATTGTCTTCTACCTTCCTTTAAAGACTTCTTCCCCATTTCCCTGCACACTTGACTTCTACCGAAAGCAACCTCATTCACTACTTTGCTTTCTCTTCCCCTACCCCACATCTCTGCCAAAGGAGTAATTCAGTTCCTGCTTCTAAGTCACTTTTCATGGGTCAGGATACCTCTCACACTTTCCTCCAACTCCCATTCCACCCTCTATATTCTTTCAGCTGTCTTAAAAATTAGTAAATTGACCTTCCTAAGCATGGGAAATTAAAGAATATCCACCCTGCTAAATGTATGCGACCTGAGAAGATCCTGGAATTCCATTTTGATGTATATTAAAGATATGAAATGAATAACACCAGCATCGATGGCATTAGCTCTAACCCTACAGGATTCAATTTAATTTGCCTTGATTGACTCAGAAGCGTTATTATAATAATCCCTCTGGTATTATGCTACTCCTTAGTAATCACTGTTACTTAGTATGTTCCCACAGTCTGCCTTTACTTAGTAGCTCATGGCATCTATTTTTAAGATATTTCAAGAGTGATCTGTGATTTGTACGCTCTGCCTGGCACATAGCTGGCACTTGCTAATATTTGTTGTTTGATTTGAATTTCATGATTGCCATAACTAATTCCATTCCAATATGCCAGATGCTCTTCTTATTAGTACTGATTAGCAAAGCTGAATCATGAACCATTCCAGCATGACAAGTAAATTATATAGAAGTCACATAAGAGAAAAATGCAGACATTTCACTTGGGAAAAAAAAATGGACTTATATTTTTCCTTTCTCTGAGCTTTCACTTTACAACCTTATAAAGCTAAAAATTTGCCTGAGTTTCTGAAAATTGTGTCACTAAAAATGAAGAGATCAATTAACATGGTTCTTCCAGTTATATTCTCATGCAGACATTTCAATGGAGTTTTACTTAGGTGAAAGATGGGCCAGTGGTTTCTCAAACCTAGCCCACTGGCTGCATTACAATCCGCTGATAAATTAAAAAAAAAAAAAAAATACAGGTGTGCCCGGCTGGCTCAGTCCGAAGAACATGCGACTCTTTTTTTGTTTTTTTTTTTTTAAGATTTTATTTATTTATTTGAAGGACAGAGATCACAAGTAGGCAGAGAGGCAGGCAGAGAGAGAGGAGGAAGCAGGCTCCCTGTTGAGCAGAGAGCTCGACGCAAGGCTCGATCCCAGGACCCTGCGAACATGACCTGAGCTGAAGGCAAAGGCTTTAACCCACCGAGCCACCCAGGCGCCCTGAACATGTGACTCTTGATCTCGGGGTTGTGAGTTCGAGACCTATAAGCCCCACGTTATGTGAAGAGAATACTGAAAAATAAAATCTTTAAAGAACAAAGCAAAAACCAATACAGATTTCGGGCTTAATCCCCTAAAAACATTGACTTGGTTGTGTCTAATGTGGACTCAAGGCATTCTTATTATTTTAAGTATAACAAAGTGATTGTGATGTACAGACAGGTTTAGGTTGTTAAGACTAACTCAGAACATTACATAACTGATGATCACTTTCTAAATGAGTCAGCATACAGACAGCTTTAAAAACAGGAGGCATATGTCTTCTTCATTTTATTACCCACTGTGCCTAATGCAATGCCCTGCTCACTCTAGGAGCATCATTATTGCTTATAGACGGACTACAGTCAGAAATAACTGCTCAATCAGACCCTGTCCAATTCAGTTTTATTCTGTGTGAGACTGAGAAAAACATCTCTTTAGTAGTTTTAGACTTGTTTGAAATACAAGGTCAAGAAATATTCAGTCGACATAACTTCTCGTGGATACACCTAAAACCTCAAGAACTTTCTAACTTACCAGAAGGATGCTGAGGCAAACCTGCTGTGCATAGTTATAAGCATGGACTGAGTGTTGAGAAAGAAAAGGAAGGTGACCTGGAGGGCAAAGCTGGAGGGTGTTTCTGCAATGAAGCCTCATGGTCAGGACATCCGGGCACTAGGATGGAACCGATGGATCTGAGAATGTTCTACTGTGTTCTGGGGGGCTTCCGTATGAAGTCATCACAGTCAAAGCTAAGATTACGTAACTCTTTATGATGGGGTGAGATACTAAAACCAACTCTCGCCAAGAACTGGGGAGTGTTCTTCAGAGACATGCTTAGAATATTCAACAAAAGTGGTCTGCATTTTAATCTCAGGAATTCGGGTTATCTGTATAGATCACAGAAAACAAGAGGCAATCTTGTGCTTCCAGATTTTTTGCAGAATGATTCAGTTGAGTCTGTAAAGGCATATCTGCTGTTTCAGTCCTTTATTCAACAAAATGTTTCCTGAGCCCCTACTTTTGGCCAGAAAGTGTGCTAAAAATGGAAGAAACTATTCTAAGCATTGAAGATAAGCTCTTTCATTGCTAATCAACCACAGAAGGAACAGATGCATAAATAAATAATTATAATACATCAAGTGATAAAAGAGGAATCTAAAGGTATTACATTGTCACCAAGTACAGAGCAACCAACTGTCTGAGGGCCAGGGATCTACTGACTAAGGCAATGGGGACAGAGGGGAGAGAAGCCTGTAGTGTCTTGAGACACACCGTGGGAGATACCCAGTGTGTACTTTACAAGGGAAGTCTGGGAATGAAGACATGTATTTGAGAGCTGAGGCCATGGCATCAATAAGACTTATCACGGAGGTGGGGGGGGGCACCAAATGCAAAGAGAAAGGGGAAGTAGGTAAAGCAAAAAGGCAGAGACCACCAAGCATCTCCCCCATGAAAGGAGCAAGTGAGCCAAGAGGAAGTGAAAGAGCCTGGCGGTGAGCGGAGGCAGGAGTAGACGTCAAGGGGAGGAGAACCAGAAGGCAAAACGGCTCTACTGTTTGTCTACGAGGAAGGAGAGGGTTTCAGGAAGGAACGACCAGTCAACACCGTACATTTTCAAAGGTCAGAGAATTTAAGAGCTGAAAGTTGTGCTGTACGTTCTGAGAACTAAGATGAATTTGTAGACCTTCTAACGTGGAGAGGTGCAGGCAGAAGCAAGGTGTGTGTGGAGCAAGGTGGGGTGGGGAAGGCAGCAGAGAGAGCAGAGCGAGGGCCACCCCTTCCAGCTGCTTTCCTGGAAAGGGAGAGAAAGCAAGGGGACCACAGAGTGAGGGGCAAACAAGGTGGACAGAGTGGGTTCTTTTTCTCTTGTTTTTGTTTCGGTGGGGGAGGGGGATCAAGGTAGGTAGAGCTGCCATTCACATCACCGAAGGAACTGCTGGACAGAGATTATCCCAGAAACTCTGAGCACAGTGGGGAGACTACATGGGAACAAAGCAACCGGAAAGGAAGCCCCAGGTAGGACAGCCAGCAGAGAATCGGGTAGAGCTGGTTTCAATTGCTGATTGGCTCTTTTCCCAGCTGTGTGACAGGGCCCATTGTTCCACCTTTGCAGGATTTGGTTTTCTCACGTATTTCTTCAACCAGAATCCCCCGCAGAAGCTGGAGTGGAAGGTGCCCAGCATGGTAACAACCAGGTACAGGCATTCCCTCCCCTTCCTTTTGTCCTAAGCAAAAATCAAAAAAGGAGCATATACATGTATTTACATATACATATACATATACATATACATATACACGTATTTACATAACATGTATTTACTCTCCTTGAAATAAATATGTGCATGGCAACTGAAATTTACATAGGTACCTACCCAGAACCAGTAACTGTATTCAAACCAGTAATTCTAGATTTGAAAGTGTAATAATGGAAAACATAAACATTTCATATTTGGAAAACACAGGATACAGCAGAAATATATAATAGGCATTTTTAAGTTTGATGAGCAAATGAAATAATGTAACCATAACTACTACTACTTCTTCTTCTTCTTCTTTCTCCTTCTTCTTCCTTCCTCTTCCTTCCTCTTCTTCTCCCCTTCCTCCCCTTCCTCCCCCTTCCTCCCCCTTCCTCCTCCCCCCTCCCCCTCCCCCTCCCCCTTCCTCCTCCCCCCTCCCCCTCCCCCTCCCCCTCCTCCTCCTCCTCCTCCCCCTCCTTCTTCTTCTTCTTCTTCTTTTGTAACCATAACTTCTATACGGGCACAAGACAGAACCTGGAAAAGACAATTTGTTAATGCTTATCCTGGCCAGGAGAGCAGGATGCTGACTGACAGCCACAAATTCTATCCAAAAGAGAAAAGGTTGATTCATTTGGCTCTACTCGCCTGGGATTAAATAATTCTTGCTGATACATCCCAGCCTTTGCTTGGCAGAATGGTGTTCAAGGAGAGGTGTTGCTGGGGGTCGCCCTGAGTGGATTGTGGGTTTGCTCATGTAATCTGGAAAGTGGGTTCTGAGCCTAAGGACTATGACACGCAGACTTTGGGGTCTGGAATTTGAACCCCCATCAGTTTCCCCTACCCCAAAAGGAAGGACAGACATCTCATAACAACTGAGAATGCTCTCTTGGTCTGCAAAATCAACTGTTGAAATGATTCCCTGCCGGATGCTTCAGTCCAAGACAGGAAGGTCTCAGTCAAGTTACATGTTAATGGTGCAGGCAGTGAGCAGTTTCATCCCTCAAATCAATCCTTTCTGTAAACGTGTGCAGTGTTTGTCAACGCTGGTCTTCCAGTATCCAATCAAGCATAGCATTCCCGAATCCAGATCTCCAACCCTACCTACAGCTTGAGAAAACAACTGGCTCTATAGAGGCATTTGAGGGGCGCCCCGCTGGGTCATCCAATAAAAACATTGTTTCTGGGGGGCGCCTGGGTGGCTCAGTGGGTTTAGCCTCTGCCTTCGGCTCAGGTCATGATCTCGGGGTCCTGGGATCGAGCCCAGATCGGGCTCTCTGCTCGGCAGGGGGCCTGCTTCCTCCTCTCTCTCTCTGCCTGCCTCTCTGCCTACTTGTGATCTCTGTCTGTCAAATAAATAGATAAAATCTTAAAAAAAAAATAACCATTGTTTCTGGATGCTGAAATGTTCAAGCGGACCTGGGCCCTGACCGCCTTTCATCCTTCTCCATGAATACCTCCGGCAAGACGAGGTTGTCTGATAATCTGATACTTCAAAAGGCTGTAAAGGAAAGACACCGCACAAAAAGGTAGGTAGGGGAGGTAGGCAGGAGGCGTGCGCGCGCGTACACGTGAATGCTCTGTGTGCGTGTGCACGCGCGCGTGCGTGACGGCAGTACGTGCCTGCGGGCGCGCGCACGTGTGAGCGCCGCGGGTGCGCGTGCTGCGGCACGCGGAGGCAAGAGGCGACGAAAACCCGGGCGGAGCCTGGCCGCGCGGTGACAAGCCCTCAGGAGTGCGGGTTCGGAGGACAGGTCTGGAACCTTCCGGTCGACGCTCTCCCGACCGAGCCAGCCAGGCACCCCTGTGCCCCCCCCCTTTTAATTTACCTATTTATGAGCTTGCCTACCTGTATATTGCTCTTTGAGATACCAGGTTTTTTTAAAGATTTTATTTATTGTGTGACGGAGGGAGGGGTCAGGAGTCGGCACAGCGGCGGGCAGCGCGAGAGGGAGAGGGGGAAGCGGCGCCCCCCGAGCAGGGAGCGGGTCCGGCCGGCCCAGGCCGCGGGCATCGTCCCCCGAGCGGAAGGCGGGCGCTCAACCGACTGAGCCAGCCGGCGCCCGAGACACCCGTGCTTACGTGGACGTACGATGTGAGGTGAGGGACGGACGGGACGGAGTCTGCTCGACCGGTATCATGTGAAATCACCAGAGACGCCTGGGAAAATAGGAGATGAGCTCCAGGGGACTCACTGCCCCGCGGAGGCCGCAGACGGACTCGGACATGGGCACCACGTGCCCGCGGGATTAGGACGGCAGTCAGGACGGTACCCGAGGGGCACGGGAAACCTGCCGGTTCTGACGAACGGACGCCTGTACTTGGGGTGACAGCCATCATCTGGGCGGGGGGTGGGGTCAGACCGGAAGAAATACTTATTTTTAAGCTGAATGAAAGCCATTATCCAGTTTTTTTAAAAAGATTTTATTTATTTATTTGACAGACAGAGATCACAAGTAGGCGGAGAGGCAGGCAGAGAGAGAGAGGGGGGGAAACAGGCTCCCTGCTGAGCAGAGAGCCCAGTGTGGGGCTCGATCCCAGGACCCTGAGACCATGGACCTGAGCCGAAGGCAGAGGCTTAACCCACTGAGCCACCCAGGTGCCCCCATTATCCAATTTTTATAGGAAATGCACACCACGTTAAAGGCAGGTAGAGACCAATACATGCAGCGGTCACCAATATTTGGAAATAACAGAGGAAGGGACGTAAAAGGGGCCAACAAAAAGGATTCTTATTTATACAGCTAGTCCCCGTTTTATATTGTCGAAAGAGAGATGATTGCATGTGGCATCTAAGTCAAAATAAGTTTTAGTTTACAGCCCTATACCATCTGCACTACTTACTATTTTTATTATGGCAATATGTTTGAAAAAGCATTTGATTTTAAAAGAAATGTCATATCTACTTTTAGAATTATTTTCCTACATAAAAGGCTGTAGACTGCAAGAAAAGCTCAGAGGCATAGGTGGCTAAATAAGATTTTTCAATGAATAGAAATAAACTAAAAGTCCCTAACATTTCCTTAAAATGTCTTATGCTATCAGGACAAGTGGAACAAGTTAAGGCATTGCTCAGGCATACACACAATTTATTTATAGTATAATGACTCAGATTTGGTGCTTGGCTAGTAAATTCAATTTCTGCTTTTCTGTTCACTGCCTGGATATATTATTTTCCTGTCATACTGACTTAATCATTCATGAATAAAAGGAGATTAACATGTTGGGGAGAACAAAAATAAAGTTTCTGCTACAAGGATTTTTATTAGAACAATCTTAGGCAAAAATTATATGCTGAACCAATAGTTAAGGGGATTTCATTAATTTTGCTATTTATGTTCTTCTGAATATAATAGCAAAATGGTAGAAATGTTGTATACAATATTTGCAAAACCGGATCAGAAGTCAGAACAATAGAAAAAATATATATGCCTCCAGTTCACCTGTACAGGCGATAATCATGTGATTGTTCATCAAACATTACAGTAAATAGAATTCCTCTTCTTTTCAAAATGCCAGGCCAGTTCAGCCCAGACCCAGAATATGTTTTTGACCTGGGGTTCCAGGACTGTGTCTGGAGGTGAGTCACTGTCTGGATCTACTCCCATCTAAAGATCACACTCGCCACCCACACTTATCTTGAGTGGCACTGTATCCTCAAAGAAACTGTAAGTGCCTGCTCTTCCTAATTCACAGAACTAACTCGGACTTATTTCGTGGTAAAGAACTTAAGTTCTGAAATTAGCCCCCCACGTGTTAAGATCCAGGCTCCACACAAACATGCTTTGGGCCAAGTTCTTTGAAATCTCTATGTGAGAGTCCACCTGTCTCTAAAATGAATTTACAATAGTACAAACTTCACAGCGTTTTTATGCATATCAAATTACATGGTGCCTGTGAAACTGCTTACAAAATTTATATTACACATATATAGTGACTTAATGTATAAATTCTATGGATAGAGATGATGGATATAGATACGTGTGTGTGCATTTATGTGTTTTTCAGTTTCATTTCTCTTAGCATTCACCCCGCTTTGTTCTTATCTTGCCAGCCTTATATACAAAATGGCTTCTGATACTTCCCCATCCTTGTTCTCCTTCCGTGCTGCCCTTCGCCAAAATAAACACAAGCAATCTAACCAGAAGGAAAACAAACAAACAAAGCTCCCATCCTAGAAACTGTCTTGTTTTTTATCCATGCCCATCCTTCTGACATTTCCCCCATTGCTTGAAATAGGAAAAAGATAAATAAAAACAGCTCGGGTAATCGATAATGTGCTTGTCCTTCACCAATTCGAGTTCTGAGACTCTAGATCCTGGGATAGGAGCAGCTTCCGCTGATGGGAGCTCTTCAGAAGAGCATCTAAACCTGGGACTGAAGGGGCGCGGGGAGAGACAGGCAAATAGTCTTACGCGGGAAGTTTATTCCTGCCTGTGTTCTAATACCTTCCTGGGGCTTAATCACTGCTAGCGTGTCAGAAGTGAAGAAATGAAAAGAACAAGCAGAATGGATTAGGACCAACTGAATGGAAAGGGAGAGTTGGAGCTCAACCTACAGGCCTCCCAATTTTGTGTTCAGGCTACCCGGGCTCCGCGGAGCCACACCCTGCATGGTCACAGACCCCCTAGCAGAACAGGACCTACCACGAGCTGTTTTAAGCGGGGGGGGGGGGGGGGGGGGGGGGGGGGGGGGGGGCCTTCCGGCCGTTTTGTTTGCCTGTGGGCCTAAGCTCCGCAAGGAATCTAGGACTGAACGGTCTTTGGGCTAATGGTTGGTTCCAAAGTGAAAACAGCCCCACCGGTGCAGCTGGAAATAGGATCCTTCCTTCCCTCCAGCATCATTTACTACATCCGGAGGTCACTCACGCACGTGGGAGAGGATCCACAGACAGAGAAGCTGGGTGTCCTTGAGGGGCCTTTCTGAACGCTGCATGCCCAGCATTATCCAACTTCTCTTCCAGCCTTGCTGCTGGGGATGTGCTCCCTGGGTTCCTTCTCAGCCTCGCCAAGGAAAGACAGCTGCACGGATTCTGAAATCCATGGTATTGTGATACAATAACAAGTACTTACTTGGTTTTTATCCCTGTTCCAGCACCCAGTTTCCAAAATTCTTGCAATTTCCCAAGAGACCAGCCCTTTGGAAGTGCTTTTGTTATGCTAATTTGGAAGTTTCCAAGGCCACCTAAGGGTGGGGGGAGGGGCTGGTTACCAGTGGAACCTACCACGTGACTGAAAGTTGCCGCGTTCCGTCCCACCCCTGACTTTCAGTTGGAGACTGAGTTCAGTCACAGCGGCCGGTGATTTCATCAGTCACGCCTGTGTACTGCGGCTTCCATCAAGACCCTGAAGTCTGGGTTTCTGAGTGCTTCCAGGCTGGAAAACATGAGATCTGGGGAGAACGATTTGCTCAGAGAGGACGTGGGAGCGCCACGCCCCTTCCCCTCACCTTGCCTTGCGCATCTTTTGCACCTGGCTGTTTCTGAATTACATCCTATATCCTGAATCATGTCCTGGATTATACATTCAACAAACTGATTTTCTAGTAAACAAAACGTTTCCGAGTTCTGTGAGCCACTTTAGCAAATTAATGGAACCTGTTAAAAAAGAAAAAGTACAGGCCCAAAATGGTGTTGTTTAAGTCAGTAAATTAAGACTTAATATATAACTTAACTGGGGTTTCAACTCCTCCCTCCCTCCACCCTCCCACCCCCCACCCCCCACCCCCACTCCAGGAAGATAACCTTTAACCAGCCAAACTGGAATTTCCTAGTCAACACTAGTAGGTAATTTGACCCCTTCTAGTCTAGTCTAGGAAGGGGCATGCTTGCCTAAAACTACATTCCTTGCTAATAAATTCCTTTTTCTTGCCCCTCTCCGTCTTTGGAAAACGTCCATTTTGTACAGCTTCTTGGAACTTTCCTTTGCTTGTTAGATGGGATCCTGCCCAATTCATGAGTCACTGAATAAAGCCAATTTGATCTTCAAATCTACTTGGTTGAATTTCATTTTTTAACAAAACCAAGGAGGGGCTCATGGGAGCCACTGGTTTATAGTTGGTCAGAAGCACGGAATCTGGACCTGCAATTTGGCACCTGAAGTGGGGACATCTGAAGTCTTGGGCTGAGCCATCAGTCTGTGGGATTGGACACTCTCCAGGTAGCTAGTGTCAGAATAGAGTTGAATTATAGGACACCCACCTGGTGTTGGAGTATGGCTTGGTGTGGAATCAGAATCAGAACGGTTCAAATCAAGAGAAAGCGCTGCTGACCTAAAAGGGGTGCGGTAGAAAACTGGGAGGATCATAAAGCCAAAAACAAGATGGTGGCCTAATGACAGCATTTAACCCAAAATGGGATACTTACCATCTTCTTCGTAGTTTTTATGATTAAACCATGGAAATTAGGACTGGCCAATTCTTCCTGGAAGAGCTCCATCAGAGGATACTTTAAGGAACCAGGTGAAGGAGAAGCACCACCCCAACATGCGAGAAAGCTGTCACATGTTATCCGTGTCCTTTTCTCACCTTACTGGAGCTGGCAGGGAACCAGTGCTGCCAGGGATGGGACTTGGGCTAGAACTAGGTGAGAACTGCCTGAGGAAGCCAAAGACAGGAAAGCTTGGAAGAGTAAATAACCAACTGCCCCTGAGGGGTGGTGAGAACCCAGCTCAGTGGCAACAAATACCAACTAGGGACTTGAAGGCTGAGTGAACCAGAATTCAAAGATGGGGAGAGAGAGCCGGAACAAGGAAGGACCAAAGACAGCACAGGATGATTGCCAGGAAGGAGCCAAGCTCCCTTTCCAAGCAAACAACCTGCCAAAGGCTTTCAAGCCCAATGAAGCTTCAAGACCAGCTCAGCCACAGGAGGTAAGGCCGACAGATATGCAAGAATCAAAAACGGTTCCAATCAAACATCAAATTCAAAGGTTCTGTAAATATGCTATCTGAGGTTCACTTTAAATTGGGAGACGATCCTGCATGTACAGACAAAACAAATCTGGCCCTCCAAACAGAACGGTATAAAAAACTCTTTTTTCATTCAGGATACATCATTCTGAATGGAGATAACAATAGCTAAAAATTACACATATTCATGAAAAGTACCAGCTAATCTTGTTAGTGAGGAAGGAAACTTATCCTGTAATGCAAAATTTCCTCTCAGTTTACATCTACATAAAAATAAGAGAACATTGAAGAAAGGAGTCAGCTTCACGCAGCTTGAGAGCAAAATCGTACCATGTTGTTTCTTTTCCAACTTAAAATTTTGAAATAAAGGACGATTCTATCCTTAGAGCCTTAGGTCTTATTTTTACGGTTTTTGTTCCCAGTATCATCTGTTCTGTCACAGCAGCCCTGTGGAAGAGGAAGAGCAGAGTTACTGTGCATGTTGTACTGATGAAGAAAGTTAAGGCCCAGTGGGATGAAGGAACTTGTCCAAAACCCAACAACTTCAATAAGAGTCCCAGCATGGAGCCTCAGTCTGTTGGCTCCAAATTCAGGCCCCCTTTGCTGTACGGTGTTAACTTCACCCAGTTCCAGGGGTTGGTTCTAACTGTTGGTTTGGTGTCCCATCCTGGTATTTTGCCTCCTTGTTCAGTCTTTCCAGCCTTGACCATTAGGATCATTCCAAATGATGGAGTTGAGTTGGCCCTTGAGCAACACGAGTTTGAACTCTGTAGGTCCCACCTATACACAGAATTTGTTTTTTTGCTAAACGTAGTACCATTCTGTAAATGTATTTTCTCTTCCTTATGATTTTAATAACATTTTCTTCCCTCTAACTTAATTTATTGTAAGAATACAGCATATAACATATAGAACATACAAAATTAGTGTTGATTAACTGTTGATGTGATCAGTAAGGCTTCTGGTCAACTGTAGGCTGTTAGTAGTTCAGTTTTAGGAGAGTCAAAAGTTTTACATGAATTTTAAACTTCATGGAGGTTGGCACTCCCCATATTGTTCAGTGGTCAAGTGTATTCTGCACTTGATCTTAGCCAAAAGGCCAAGAAGCGATGGTCAAGTGTATTCTGGTATGCCGGAATATCATGCTATTTTTGAAAATCCAAGTATTTTCTGGTATTTTTCCAAGCATAGCATCATTATTTCAGTATTTCAAAAACCTAAATTCTGAATTATGTACATTATGAGATATATCCAGAGAGTTCTATACTGCATTTACATTTTATATTAAATAGAGATGACTTGGGGGCGCCCAGGTGGTTCAGTCAGTTAAGTGTCTGCCTTTGGCTCAGGTCATGATCCCAGGGTCCTGGGATGGAGCTCCTCGTCCAGCTCCCTGCTCAGTGGGGAGCCTCCTTCTACCTCTCCCTCTGCCCCCCGCCCTTGCTCTCAAATAAATAAAATCTTGTAAACAATAAACAGATTAAATAAGTAAATAAATAAATAGAGGTGACTTGCTAGAAAGCTTTCTTACTACATCACTTCGCTTCTAAAGCCTGTTCAAAGTACCCTTTGGTTGTATTAATTCCAATTTTCTAAATTACTAGTGAAGTGAGCATTTTTTGTTCTCAGAGCCTTTTATTTCCCAGAGCTAGTTTGGGCTGTTTCCAGAAGTCCCTGATGGAATTTGAACAGGGGTGAGGGGGAGCATCAGGACTTAGGAAGGGGCTGTGTGGAAAATGGAGTGGGAGGGAAGGCGTAGGGCGAGGAGGGGAAGAAAAGATGAGGAAGCTGTAGGTTAGTGCTCTTCCCTTTCTTTCCTGAGAGGACCGAACCCATTTTCTGAGAAACAGCTGATTCTCTTGTGGGATAATTTATTTTAACTTCTTCCCAGTTTACCTTTTCTAGAATATTTAGGCTGGAAGGACACAGGAACAAACAGTCCTTGGCTCTCTCTCACGTTCATCAGTTTCTGATGACAAAGTGTGGAAGATGATGGCATCATATAATTCTTTTTTTTATATATAAAATACTGTCAGTAAGACCAGCATTAGTGCCACCATTTTGGGATTATGGGATTATGAAAATGTCATTGTCATTTCTGTCCAATGCTGCAGTTACTAAGCCAGAGTACTGGAACATACCAGGCCAACTTCTGTGGCTCCTCTCGTGGCCTTGCCTCATGCCAGGGCACCCACCAATGCCATCATATCCAAACATCGGTGGCCCTAATCACAGCTCCCAATGCTTGGCAACTCTCATTTGGCTCCAGTGCTACAGAGCGAACACTGGTCCACTAGGAAGTCCTTCTACTGTGGGCAAAGCCAGGATTCTGGTATATCTGTCCTCATTCTCATTCAGGCTACCATCGGTTAAAGACTGGTGTATAAAATGCAATGAATTTTTGCCAGAACCACCCAAATTACCACTGATAAAGAATTGGTCCATTCACTTGTAGTACCTGCATACAGTGCATGATTATAAGTCATTAAAAGAGTGAGTTACCTCAAACTGGACTGTTAATGTGAAAAGCACAAGTCTGAGCAGATGAGCCCATTTGTGTCATGAAACATATAATCTCATTCATGTAATGGAAACTCCATAATCAGGTCTGTCTTCTGTTTCTCAGTCAAGTTGGTTATGTCTTTATAAAAAGAGGTCTGTAGAATTTACTGGACTGTCTGAGAATACTTAAATGCACATAAAATTTATTTAGCACACAAATAGAGTATCCAATTCCTTTAAAGTGTAAAAAAAAAAAAAAAAAAGGAGGCAAACCATGAATCGAATCCAAAATAATTTTTTGGCAGGGAGGAAGCAGGCTGCTAGCCAGGGCAGAGACACCAGCTTAAAGGAAGCCAACAAAGTCAGGAAGAGCCTGCAAAAGAGTGAGTAACTGCCCCATCCGAAAGCGGACTCTTCTCACAAGGGATGAGACGCTCAGTGTTCCCCTTCTGATAACAGCAAGAGGGCTGTCATCTTTTGCTAACAGTCCATTACGGAGTCTGAATCCGATGGTGCTCTCGCATCCTTTCTCTCCCCCTTCCTTTGATTAGGAGTCAGTGGGAATTCTTTTATCTCTGGCTGGGGAAAAGGAAGAAGCAGGTCAGGGTGATCACTGTCCATTAGTTTCAACTTTGTCACCAGAAAAGGAGACAGAGTTCCCCACTTTTCGGTAGCTATTGCTGTTGCGGGCTGAAGGACATGCCACGCAACCTGACTATGTTACTCACAGTATTAAGGAGAATTTGGCCTTAAAGTTCAAAGTAGGTGCCATAATATAACAGATTTGACAGATACTAATGTCCATTACTGTTCATGTTTATTATACATATTTGCTATTAGGTAGGCTTTCTAATTTTCTTAATCACTGCCAAGAGCTTACTCATTTTTTTTCCTGGGTAAATTCTCTCCCTCTCTCCCTCTCTCTCTCTCCACACCGCCTCCGCACCAATTATTTTAAGATAGACCTAACTTCTACTCTATATCCCAGATGTTTATTCCATCAGTAATGGTTCTATGTACAACAAAAAGTTACATAGTTTTACTTTTTTTTGTAGATTTTTACTTTGTTCTTTGGAAATGAAGACAATAAAATTGAAATGTATTGTTCTCACATGTTGTGTCTGTATACCTAGAAAACCCAAGAGGGTTAACTTAAAAGCCATTATAAACAAGAAGAAAATTCGGTAAGTTGTCTTAGGTACAAAATTATTGCAAAAAAATCAATAGTTTTCCAGTGAACAAACAACAACTAATAGATACCAGAAATATACAACAACAATTAAAATATTAACTTCTTAGGGATACATTTAAGAATAAACATGCAAGATCTATATTAAAATTTTTAACCCTATTTTAAAATGTCAATGAAAAATTTTCAGCCATGAGGTAGTTCAGTTCTTTGGGATATATTCCCAAAAGTAGGATTGCTAGATCATATAGAAGTTCTATCCTTAATTTTTTGAGGAAACTCCATACTGTTTTCCACAGTGGCTGCACTATTCTATGGAAAAGCATATAAGGTTCCAGTTTTTTCACACCCTTGCCAACATTTGTCCTTTTTTTGTTTTTTTTGGCAGTAGCCATCCAAACAGTGATGGTCTCATGATGGTTTAGATCTGCATTTCCCTGAAGATCAGTGATGTTGAGCCCCTTTTCATACACCTGCTGGCCATTTGTATGTCTTGATGGAGAAATGTCTATTTGAGTCCTTTGGCCATATTTTAATCAGGTTATTTGTTTTTTTCCTATTGAGTTATAAGAGATTCTTACATATTTGTTTATTAACCTCTTATCAGATAGATGGTTCACAAATATTTTCTCTCATCCCGTAGGACATATCTCGCTCTGTTGATTGTTTCCTTTGCTGTGAAGAAGCTTTTTAGTTTGTAGTCTCCATTGTTTATTTTGGTATTATTGCCTGTGCCTTTGGTGTCAACCAGAAAATAATTGTCAAGAAATCTTCCCTTTGTGTTTTCTTTAAGGAATTATATGGTATCAGGTCTTACATTTAAGTCTTTAATCCATTTTGAATTGATTTGGTGTATGGACCGCTTTGATTTTTTGCTTATAGAAATCCAATCTTACCAACACTATTTGTTGAGAGACTATCTTCTCACCATTGTGTGGTCTGACCTTCTTGTAGAAGATCCGTTGACTGTATATATGAGCATTTACCTCTGCACTCCCTATTCAGTTCCATTGATCTACATGTCTGTCTTCACCTCAGCACCATACTGTTTGAGTTACCATAGCTTTGTACTATATTTTCCAAATCAGAAAGTGTGAGACTTCCAGCTTTGTTCTTTTGTCTCAAAATTATTTTGGCTATTCAGTGTCTTACGGTTCCATATGAATTTTAGGGTTGTTCTTAATCCACATCTGTGAAAAGTACCATTGGGATTTTGATAGATTGCAATGAATCTGTAGATTTCTTTGGGTAGTTTGGACCTTTTAAGTATTAATTTTTCTAACACATGAACATGGGAAGTCTTTCCATGTATTTGTCTGCTTTAATTTCTTTCATCAGTGTTTTATATTTCTTCTTTTTTTTTTTTTAGTATAGTTGACACGCAAAGTTACATTAGTTTCAAGTGCACAAAGCAGTGATTCAACAAGCTTATACACTATGCTGCGTTCACCACAAGGTAGCTACCACCTGTCTCAGTACACCACTTTTACAATATCATTGACTGTAAAAGGCCTGTGTACTGTGCCTTTTATTCCCATGACTTACTCCTTCTGTAAGTGGAAGCCTCTCTCTCCTCCTTCCGTTCATGCATTTTGCCCAAACTCTCACCATCAGATTGTTCTCCATGTTTATAGGTTTGATTCTGCCTTTTCTTTGTTTATTCATTTGGTTTTTTCATCAGTGTGTTCTACTTAGTGTATCTCACCTCCTTGTTTATTCCTAAGTTTTTTGTTCTTTTTTATGCTATTGTAAATGGGACTGTGTTCTTAATTTCCCTTTGGAATAGTTTGTTGTTAGTGTGTATAAATGCAACCAACTTCTTCCGCCTTCTCTTCCTCCATTCCTCCGTTTGTGGATTTGTCTACTTCTGTGTCATAAACATGATTTAAGAATTTTAATGGGGCTCAGAGAGGAAGCAATTTTCAATGACTGCTTTAAGGTCAGCACGGATCTTTTGTACAGATTGCCTCACTTGAATTAAGACAACTGATTTATTTAGTTTGAGAATAGTTTTCCACTCGGTTATTTGTGTAGGAGCCTAGAGAATATGGAGGGCGGGAGAGCCCCACCTCCTGGCCTTTCAGAGCAAAGAGGGGGAGAAAAGTAGAAAAAGTCATTACCGCTGTTTCTTGTTACCTACCTCTTATTTACTAACAATTAATGTAGACTTTGAATAGAAGCTGGACCATTTTTATTTTTATTTTAAAACTAAAATTTTCTTCTGAGTTAATTTGTTAAAAAATTTAACTGCTTTATTTGTATTTTTTGGGTTTGGGGTTGGTTTGTTTGTTTCCAGTTAAAAAACCTCAGAATTCTTTTTATCTCTTTGGTAGCCTTTTCATTTTACTTAGACTCTTTTATATAATTTCCAGTCATTTAATTTAAGTGGAAATTACTTATTTTTACATAAGGCTTATTTTAACTACTCCCCCCCGCCCCAGAGAGAAAAGGATGAGTTTTAGGAAGGGACATCAGTTTCTTTCAAGTAAGTGTTGGCCCCTAGTGGATCAAAAGTGACAACACACGTTTTGAAACAACTGGCTGACGTTTTGGGAAGAAAGCAGTAGAACAGGTTGCTAGTGTGGAAGAGAAACAATTACTTTGCCAAATATCACAAATATATTAGATGAAATCACATAATACCATTAATAGAGCTGACTATCCACTAAATTTAAGACGAGTGTATAAAATAGCACGAACAAAATTAAACTGAAGGGAACACTGCTAACAAACATGATGTACAAGTGGAGTGAAACATGCAAGAGGCTCAGATAATATATATCTTTATATATCTATAAAGAACCCAAGTAAACCTGAAAACATTTAAAAACTACATAAAGTCTGTGATTAGTCAAGAGAAAACCCAGACCGAGATACTCAAATTCATTAGCAATCAGAGAAATGCACAGTAAAATAATAACTACTCTTTTTTTAAAAAGATTTTATTTATTTATTTGACAGACAGAGATCACAAGTGGGCAGAGAGGCAGGCAGAGAGAGGAGGGGAAGCAGGCTCCCTGCTGAGCAGAGAGCCCGACGTGGGGATCGATCCCAGTACCCTGGGTTGATGACCTGAGCCAAAGGCAGAGTCTTTAACCCACTGAGCCACCCAGGCGCCCCAATAATACCTACTCTTACCTGTTAAAGTGACCAGTAAGTATGGGAAGAACGTAGGGGTTTAGGAGTTTCTATGCACTGCTGGTGGGAATTGGAATAGCCGTCTGAGGAGCAGCGGGTGGTTAGTCACGTCCGGTAGCACCGAGCAGTTCCCCTCCTGCTGAGTATACCCATATCCACCCGTCATGTAGTACTCTGCAGCAGCTAGAAGTAAAGTACTAGATACACACAGAGCAACACAGGTGATCCTTAAAATTGTGCTAAGTAAATGTAATATTAATACCACTTGATTTATATCGATCTGAAATACATGCCTCCAATAGTACATATTTCACAACACATATGAATGAATACACCAGGAAGCTTGCCTCTGTCGGGTGTGGGGAGAGGCAATGAGATGGGATGAAAGGGAGCAATGTGCGTGAAAAAAGGAATATCATTACCTCAACTCTCTACATTTGAGGTCCAGCATCAATAAAAGAAAGACAAGAAAAAGAAAAGAAAACTTGAATAGTCTAGTAGGAAAAATAAGCAGAGGGCATCGTGAGTGAGCATACAAAATAAATGCAAAAAAAGGAAAAAGCACATAAGACTTGATGCTCAACTTCTTAGCAGTCAAATAAATAAAATGGAAAGGAAGAGTGTGATAACATCTTTCACCTCGCGCGCGGTAGAAATGTCTCTTAATGAAAATATCCTACATCGCTGGGGAAACATTAGAAGAGGCCCTTTAAAGAACTGGTGGTTTAAATTGCTAATCATTTGCAGAAGGGCAGTCCATACACATCAAGGACAATAAGATCAAGATAATCAAGTTCTGCAGTTCCTCTCCAAGGAATTTATTCCAAGGAGGTCGTGGGGTAAGAGGATAAAGATGTAACTACGTCCACCATCTACAAGGAAAGATAAAACCAAGCTAAATATCCAACAATAGGTAAACAATTCAATCATAAGGACTCATCCATGATGAAGAAATATATAATATGATATTTTCAAAAATACCGCACAGGAAAATGCTCATGAGATAATAAAATATGAGAAGAACTTGAGACTATATATACACATACATATATATATACAGTGCCAAAAAGACAGACTGTTAACAGTGGTTACCTCTGAATAGTCGGATTTCAGTCTTCCTGGGGACTTTTGTTGCCTTCTCCATCATTTCTGTGTTTACCTGGGGTCACTACAAAATATGCAGTACAATAATATGTATTTCTATTATAATGAGAAAATACACATTTATTTAAGAGGTACAAGGACATCTTGACTTGTCACGAACAGGTAATCTGAGGAAGGACGGGACATCTGGTCTAAGCAGAAATTCTACCCAAGGATGACAAAGTAATTGCCAGGAGCATTTCCGTAGCTGTTAATCTTTAGGAGCCAGATCGAAATACGAAATATACAGTTTGAGGGGGAGGGGGATGAGCAGGACTTGAGGTGCATTAGGACCCCTGCCGTTAACCACCAGCTCATCTAGAGGAGACGGGATGTGCCAAGTAAAACAGAGGGAGCAGATGGTCTGCGGTCCACTCACGGTCATGATCAAAAGGTCACCCAACCCGAGAAGATATGATGGATAAAGTCAGTGTCCTTTGACACTGGTGCTTTGAATCATTACAGTTTCCACTGAAAAGGGGTTTCTCGGGTGGTCTGATAACTTCTAGAAAGCTACTAGCAGCATTTCACCAGTATCACTTACAGAGAGACCTGAAAACTCGAAGTTTCAGAGAAAGTATTTATATCACTTGAAGAACTAATGAAGACAGGCGGATAAAGATACAATGGCATGGAGATCAGGGTATGATACCTGGGTTATGCCAACCCAGAAATGCTTTTGCCAAAAATATTTGTAGACTCTACACTGCTTTATAGGAATTTTGAAGCAGAAAACGTTAGTCCACGTCTAATGGAGACAGACTCCCAGTGGAATGAGCTGGGTTCACTATGACTGACACACTTCTTGAGCCAAGCCTCTGTAGCGGAGGATCTAGTCCCCAGTGGGCAGAAATACCTCAGCCTGGAGACCAGCTGTAGGTGGTGTGCATAGAAAAGGAACCCAACCCCTAAAGAATCACTGAGAGTCAATGAATTCAAATTTCCTTCTGCAGAGGTCATTGGGATCATCAGCTGTGGTGGTGGGCATGGTCCTACTGGAGCCTTCTCAGTAGCTTCTTCTCATGAAGGTACGAGGGCAGTGAGTACCTACCTCAGTGGGAAAGAGTGATCCCCGAAGGTAGGGCAGGAAAAAGCAAGGAGGCTGGGAGGGCACCAGTGTGGGGACAAGTCAGATACCCTTCTTTGTGTCTTTGTGGAAATTTGATCATCGAGAATCAGCAGAACAGAAATGAAAAATATATATCACCTAGACAGATACCCAAAGATTTATGAAGGCCTACATATTTTATAAAGTCACCACATTTTTTACTCCTGAAAACTAATCAAGCAGAGCAGTGGGGAGCTATAGCGTGTTCTGCTGAGGTGCTTTTGAAAGCTAAATAAAGCAAATGTTTGGAAAACAATGTTCTAGGAGAGACGATTCATTATACAGTAGGTAAAAAGAACTGAGGAAAGTTGTTCAAAACTCAGAGGAAAGGACAGTGCAAACTTCAGAGCTTTGAGTCCTCTGTTTGCAGAATGAATGGAAGTGAGCAGGAAGGAGAGCTTGGATGTAATGAACAAGTGATCCTGGAAATGTACACAGAGGTGAAGACTCAGAACTGATAAAGCAAGACCAGGGCTTAATGACATTTAGCTTCTTCAAATAAGACCCACTTCATTCTTCCCATCCCTCATTCCATAAATACCTAATAAATACTCTCCAGGCACCAGGCTCTACAAGGTTTAATAATATCATTGCCTCCCAGTGCTCTGACAGATTAACCTGGCACAAGTGTAGTAAGACCTTTTTGACAAGTGTGAGTAGGACCTTTCCCAACCCACCTGCTATACTGGACCCCCCTCCCTCTCCCCGCCTGGGCAGATTTAATGATTTTCACAGTACTCTGTTCCTACTGCCTATTGATTCTGTTCCTCTTGTGGCTCCCTTTTATTTTACAGAAAGATGTTCAGTGTTTTGGTCTATCTCCCCACTGGTCTCTAAGCACCGTGGGCACAGGGACAATACGTGTCCTTGCATTCGTACTCCTTAGCTAAGAGCGTGTCTTACACATCGTAAACACTCTGCAACTATCTGACAATATTCAGCTCTGCCAACAGGTCTTGATGCCTTGAACCTCAGTTTCTTAACTAGTGCCATGGATAGGACAGTTAGGCAAGAGTGCCGCAACAGTGCTTGACACAAGCAGGTGCGTGTGGTGACACAGGCCTCCTGAGCGCTCTAGCTCTCCTTCTCCTGGTAACATCAATTAATTTCTCTTTTGGAAGTCACCTTTTACCGCTCTAAGGTCATGTGATTTCAGTGATGCCGAGACGGCCTGCCTCTTCTCCCAACCCGGCTTTCTAGGCTTGGGCCTAACCGAAGCTGGGTAGATTAGAGCCAGTAAACCCTTGTCCTGGGCCTTTTGCTGAAGCAGTTGAGAAAAGGCTCCCTCGTCTCATGGAAGTTGCTAAGTGATTAGATACTAACTTTTAAGCTGCCAAGATTGCCCACACACGCAGCCTGCCTACAAACACTTCATGTCAAGTGTTGGTGATATCATTTGTTCTCTTAGTCCACCCCTGCTTAAATCCTACCCCTGAACTTTCCAGGTATAAGAGGGTGTACCACTTTGCCAGGGCTCCTGCAACAAAGAACCACATACCAAGTGGCTTAAACAATAGAAATCTATTTTCTCACAGTTCCGGAAGATAGAAGTCCAAGATCAAGGTGTTGGCAGGCTGGTTCCTTCTGAGGGCTGTGGGGGAGGGATGTGTCCAGGGCTCTCCCCCTGACTTGTAGACGGCCAGCTTCTCCAGTGTCTCTGACATTGTCTTCCCTCTATACACATCTCTGTATCCACACTCCCCTTTCCATGAGGACCTCAGTCACAGTGGTGAGACCCACTCTAATGACCTCATTTTAACTTAATTATCCCTGTAATAATCCCATCTCCAAATATGGTCACATTCTGAGGTACTGGGAGTTAGAGCTTCAATATCATCTTTTTCGAGGGGGATAGAATTCAACCCATAACAGAGGGAATAATATCCCCTTTTATAAGAGCTAGTTTAAGTTGGGTCTCTGTCATTTGTACCTAAAAGACTTCTGCACAGTGAATTTCAATTTCCATTCCTTGCCTAACTAAGTAGTCTTTTAGGTCTCAGCAGGTTTTCAGAAATGGGTGATAATATGCACAGGCACGATTTTTATTTCACCAATTCAGTTCCTTCTGAGGAGTTCTTGAGGGAAGGCTGAGGTTCAGATGAGTTGTGCAGGAGGGGACCTGGGCTCTCATTTTGATTCTTCCGTGATGAATGAAGTTGGCCAAATCAACTACGAAGAGAACAGCAATTCCGTTTTAAAGGGAAGTAGCATAATGCTGTAAAAAGCCATTAAGTTAAGGAGGAAAACGTCTTCTTAGATAAAATATTCTGACTCTACCATTTGTTCTATGCTATTATGTGAGCCCTTGAACGGAGCTAAAAACCTTCCTTTTTATGAAAATGACAAACCTGAACTCTGACTAAGTGACAGTGAAGACCAAATAAAAAATATGTGTGAAAGTTCTCGGCCCGGTATAGATCACTACACACTATTAAATGTTGTGGGCTTCTTTTTTTTCACTTAACCAATATTGAGACATTGTATTTGCTTTACATACAACATTTCACTTAATCTTCACAATCCTGTTAGATCTATTACCCACCCCAGCTTCAGATAAACTGAAAAATAAGGAGACGAGGACATTTTCCCTAAGGCAGCTGATTAATAGCTCACCGGAGGCGCAGACCAGTTGGGAATCCAGGTAATATAGGTCCCGAGCCTAAGCTCTTAACCAAGCGAGGCGTTACATAAGGAACAGCAGACGACAGCTACGGAGATAAAATATGCTTGTAGATGTACAAACGAACAATGGGAAAATTGGCCACAGATGTTTGGTAAAAATATTTATTAGATTTTAAATGGTGAGATTAAAGCCTGTGTTTATCCTCTGCTTCTGAAAATAGAATTGCTGGCTGAGTAAGTGCCCCGGAGGCTGAAAGACCAGTAAGTGGACACGAATTCATTATTCTTTCATTCTGAGAGCAGCTGCTTCGTGCACAGTCTGGCTCTCTCAACACAAGGACCACTCGTCCCCTCGTAATCAGCGTGACTCCTTTGTTCAAGCCCAGCCTCTCCCTCTTGCATTTCTCCTCACTAAGCAGGCTGGTACTGGTTGTTCTCCTCACTCCATTGATGTATTGACATCTGCTTCGTGTTTCAGGTTGAATTTCACTGAGTTTTTCAATGGCAGTGTCCCTTCGAGCTGTCTGGGGAAAGGGTGTCCTCCGTCAGCTCACCACCTTGGAACTATCATCCTGCCATCTTATTGTGAGCCGCAACTTCCCACTCAAGTCAAAAAAAGCCACATCTATTTTTACCTATGGTAGGGCTGATCCCGAGCTCACCAGGAAAGGGGATTGCATCTTCTCAACGTTGGTTTTTCTAATTAAAACAAAACAAAAACAAAAACTAGAAGCTTTGAGATGAGTGAATAACCTGGGGCGGTGAAGGTCTTCTGGGAGGGCTAGGTGGGGGTAACATATTATGTTTATTTTGGGATAATTGGCTTAGCATTTGTGCATCTTTCTGTGTATATTATACATTAATTAAAAAATACATAATAATGAATGGAAGAATTTGAGAAAGCAAAAACAAACGATTCTTCCCCATCCCCCCCCCCTCCGCCCCAGACAGTTCTGTCAAGACATTTTACCATAAGGGAAGCAGAGAGATAGGACAAAAGCTGAAGGGGTATTTTAAAGATGGGAGAAAATGACTGTTTGGGAAACTCCATTTACTCATATTTGCCACAAAGGAGAAACACCTGTCCTGTTATTTACTTAATAGGTTTTCTTTAAATTGACTCATTTTTTAACTTATTTTTTTAAAGCAAATTTCATAAGTATCACTTGCCATAACAGAAGTAACTAAAAATGCAATGAAAACAAATCATTCAATTAAAATAATTTAAAACAATTAAATAGAAGTAAAAATAAGTCAGATTGGGCTATAAAAACGGACACCTAAAAATAAATTCCTCAGTCAGAAAACTAGAGCCCTTGATGACCATTCTCTTCTGTTGCAGGACAGCAAGCTTCTTGTCTCGCAGAGTCAAAGAATGAACCTCACAGACACAAGAGTGAAGTGAAGTGAAAGTTCAGTAAGTGAAGGTAAGAACCGAAAGGAAAGAAAAAGCTCTGTAGCGTGAGAAGGGCCCCAAATGGGCTGCCACTGAGGGCTTTTAGTGGCATCTTACTGAGAACTGACTGGGAAGCTTGCGGCCTTGAGACTCTTCCGCCATCTTGGTTTGTTTCTTTAGCTCTTGTTTAGCTCTGTCTCAGCCTCTCCGGGAATAGTTTCCCAGTCCAGTCAGGGGAGTCAGGGGCCTCCTATCTCTCCTGTCTATCCCTTCACGTCTTGCCTACTCACGGGCAGGACCTGTAGGCAGAAAGTGTTATCAAGGAATGAGGAGTGACTCACTGCATACTTTTTAATTCGTGGGGGTTAGGGATGGGCAAGTCTCCACGGAAGCAAGGCTTTCAGGACCTTGAGGGGCCAGCTGCTACCAAGATAAGGTTCCTTTTAAACATGAAGGCCCTCAGGCACCCACGAGTTCCTTGAGGAAGGTCATACTCCAAGTGTTTCAAGATCTGTCTGTGGGCTGCAAGCTGGAAGGAGATTTTAATTTAAGTGACTTTTTTTTTTTTTTTTGCCTTTGTTTCCCGCATCAGTTCCATGTCTATATAACAACCACACTGTTGCTCATCCTCTTCACCCTTACACGGTAAGCATCCTGCTTCTCGCACATTCGTGTTGAGCTCAACAGAGAAGCGAAATGAAAACGCGGTTCCAACTTTATGGCAAAGAATGATGACCTTCCCAGCACCTCAGGCCAGGTCTCCATGGCATGGAAGGAAATTTGGTGCTGAGCAAAAGCCTCCCATCCTGCCAAGAAAAAGAACCCATTTCCACCTCTTTTCTTGGAAAATGCTCATTTTTGTCTAAGTGTGCCGGGGGGGGGGGGGACACATGCTCTTCAACTGTTGCTCTAACACCCTGCTTGAAACCAGACGAAGGTGGAGGGGCATCCCAGAGGGGCCCTGAATGATCACCCCTGTTCTGCATTTTAGAAAACTTGACTCCATAACCACAGAGGTAGTATTTTCCAAATTAAAAGTGGGAGTACATGACCTTTCAACAAATTAAAAATCAGAGCTGCCCAGAAAAATCTAGAATGCATGGTGCTGTACCTAAGACATTCATTTATTAGTCCACAAATTCTGACTTTTTTTTATCAGCACCAGAGCTAAACACCAGGAATATGAAAATTAGGATACTTAATCCTTGCCCCCAAGGTAAGGTTTCCAGATAAAAATACGGAATACCAAGTCAAATTTGAATTTCAGATAAACATGGATTTTTTTTTAGTATATGTCCCAAATATTGCCTAGACATACTAAAAATGTCTTTGGCTTGTTTGAAATTCTAATTTAACTGGGTCTGTATTTGCTAAATCTAGGGACAAAATCAATTAAAATAGAACATGAGATATGTCAGGGTGAAGGGGTCATTGTAGGGTGTTTGGGTGCGTTTAGGGAAAACTTCAAAAAACAGTGTTCAGCTAAGAACTTCGGGGCTGTACCACTCATTGCAGAATTTAACAACATACCACCATGATTTGTTCTTTGGCTTTTTAAAGGATACATGTTTTACCTGTATAATCAGAGCCTGAGTTGCTTGAGGACAGGGACCATTTCTTTGTGTTCCCCATACCACCTCATATGACAGGGACACCTAACACATGTCACTGCCTGATTTCACTCAAATTGTTCTATCCTCCCCAAAAGTCGAAAGATTCTGTTCAGTGAAATGTAACTGGTGTTTTCTAAAAGTTCCAGGCTTCAAATGCTGCAGCCGAGAATCCAGTCTGACACTTGGGAGTCAAATTAGCAGTAAAGGTATGGGCTGTTCGTAGCACAGCAACCTCCTGTGTTCACTTCATGATGGATTCCATGGAGCTGGGCATCTTTCCAAGGTCTGGGTTTCTTCCTAAGAACCCCAAGTGTGGCAGATTCTTGGTTGGACCACAGCTGGGCAGTCCAATGAGTATAAGAACAATTTTCTACAAACACGCCCCACCCACACTTAAGCTCCTCTTTCCCCTCCTGCGGTTCGGAACTGTCCCCCATTGAACCCTGTGGTCAGTTCCAAGCTGGCCCAGGGTGAGGTCTACCCATCGCCGTTGGAAGCACAAGGGAAGATAGCTCCACTAGCCTCAGCTCTAATGACCTGACCTGGGGAGGAGGCAGCCCTGTACCCACTGAGCACAGAACCCAAGATTGGCACCGTTCCAACAATTTCTAAGGTAAAATGGGTTTTGATAGATGTTAAACTAATCATGAAAAGACTTTAAAAGAAGCATGAGAGAAACGTACAGATCGTGAAATGGGGAGCATTTTTTTTTTTTTTTTTTAAACAACCTTCTTTCCCTTAGGCTCTTTAAGTTGAGTAGGAGTTACTAACATTCCTGCTCAACCCTGGGCCCAGAACACACTCCCTGGTCTGGTCTGAGGTTCTTCCCCAAATTTTTTATCACAATATCCTTAAGGGAAGAGGACAGATAGAAGGTCTAGAGCATCATGAGGACAGGAAGCCTCACCCCCGGGACCACCAGAGTCTGAAACGTCTTTCAAGTCTGTGCACCATAGGGCTCATTCTCATTATTTGGCTACAAAGCCTGCCCCCTCCGACCCCATTTAGGTCAAAGATGAATGAAGCTGGACGCTAGGTAAAGCGGTAAGGACAGTTTTAATCAGTGGTAACACTATTGCAACAGGGAACACCGGTCCTGCTCTTAACTGGTTTGTACTGAGGTGGGGCAGGGGGAGGGTTGTTTTAAAGAGGGAATGGCGGAGTGGCAGGAGCGGAATGAAGGCTCAGCAGATTCAAGGAGGTGAAAATGACAAAAAGAAGGGAGTGTCACCTGGGAGCGTGAACCATTGATTGTAGAAGACAGGCTCCTACCCTCCTGCAGACCCTGGGAGACGAGACCCTGCCATCGGGTGTTGGCTGGGACAAAGTAACTTCTGACGCAGCCTTGAGGTTCATCAGGCAGGCACGTTAAAGGTGGCCAAGGGCATCCTGGGGATGTGGCCTTGAGCTGTTGGGAACTACTTTAGTGTTTTTGTTCAAGCCTTTCTGGGCCAAAGATGAGGCCCCGCAGAGAGGAGGGCTCACGGCCCTGTGGGCAGAGTGGGGTCCAGGAGACTCTGTCACTTCCTAGCTGAATTCCTTACTAACCGCCCCTCTCTCCCCTCCCAAAGTCTCCGGGAAGGGTCCATAGAATATTGTAACTCAAGCCGTACCTTCTGTTTCCCTGCAGCCCGCCGCGCAGGGGTCTCTGGAGACCCTTGGGGTCAAGTGCACACCGCAGTGACTAAGGGACTAATTTGGGGCAGTGATCTTTCAGGTTGTTTTAAAAACCCACACAAACGCGCGATGGCGCTCCTTAAACCACCGCAGCCCTGACTTGAGGCCGCCTTCAGCGGAGAACTACAACTCCCAGCAGCCCCGGCGAGAGCGAAAATGACCAACTTCCGGGCGCCGTTTCCCGTGGGCCCGCTGCTCCAGCTCCGCCGGCGCCTTCCGAAGGCCGCGCGGTATCCAGGCAGGCGCGGCGGCGGGGGTCGCAGGGCCGCGGCCACCATGGCGTCCGGCGAGGAGCGGGGCTCGGGTCCCGGAAGCGGAGGTCGCGAGAAGCGGAGCCGGCGTCGCGGAGGGCGCTCTGGAGTCACTTCCGCTGGGGCGGGACCTCGGGCTCTCCCGCGCAAATTGAAAAGCCCTCGGTGCGCGGTTGCCAGCCGGCTCCCGGTGTGCCGCGCCGCCTGCCTCGGGCGCTCTGGCGCAGGTGAGCTGGGGGCGTCGGGAGCAGGTTTCGGACCCTGTGCTCACCTGCGCTGCAGCGGACGGGGAGAACCGTTCCCGGGAAGGGAGCGGAGCGGGCTGCGCGTGGTCCAGGGTGGCGTCCCCTCGGGACTCTGGTCGCCCGGGACCGGGAGGAGAGGGTCCGGCGGCGTCTTCCCGCCCTGGCCGCAGGATCCCGAGTCGCGCTGCAGGCCCGGCCAAGGCTGCCCCGGGCGCGGGGACGGTCCGCGGGCGCAGGCTCCCGCCCGCCGGACTCCTGCAGGGCAGCTGCCCAAGCTGGCAGCCCCGCTCTCACGTGCAGCGCCGACTCTTAAATGAGGAAAAGGGAATTTTCTTCTTGATGTCTTGCAGGCGAAAGGAAACCTGTCTCCTGGAATGGCCTTGCGGGCCCCTCGTGCACGGCCGGTGGACAGGAGTGAAGCGGGGAGGTCGCCGGTGTGGTGGTACCTAGCGTGCGGCGGGCGGGCGCCCTGAGATGAGGCCCGCCGTGTGGCCCCCGGTCGTTCCCACTCCGCTGAAGAGGAGACGTTTAGGCGAGCGTATTTACCTAGCTTAGAAGAGACGTTTCCCAAGGTGTGTACTACGTCAGTTTCCCTCCAAGGGGAAGGAAACTCTTTTTAGAGGCATTATCTGAGAGGTAGGAGGCTAATTGCCTTTGTCCGGCTGTGGCTTGAGAACACCTGCATCCGAATGACCTGCGGTATTTAAGAGTCAGAATCCCCCACCTGGCTCCACAACCTGGCGAATGCGCTGCTGTCCTAGAGCTAAGAGCTTTGATACAGTCTCCAGGTGAGGCTGACTTCTTACCCCGTTCTTTCTTGTCTCCGCCGCCCCCCCCCCCGCCCCGACTTAATGTTTGCTGGGAGGGGTTTACGTTACGAAATGCTAAGCAGCTGTTCAGCCCCATTGCTTTTTTTTTTTTTTTTTAAAGATTTTATTTATTTGTTTGACAGACAGAGATCACAAGTAGGCAGAGAGGCAGGCAGAGAGAGAGGAGAAAGCAGGCTCTCCACGGAGCATAGAGCCTGATGCGGGGTTCGATCCCAGGGTCCTGGGATCGTGACCTGAGCCGAAGGCAGAGGCTTTAACCCACTGAGCCACCCAGGGTCCCCCAGCCCCATTGCTTTTACTTTTTATCTTGAGGAGTGGGGCTGACCCTTGAACCACAGGGGTTAGAACTGTGAGGGTCTCCGGATTCGTGGATTTTTTTTCGACTAATGCAGTACAGTACTGTAAATGTATTTTCCTTGTGATTTTCTTAATGCCATTTTCTTCTTTCTCTGGCTTACTTTAAGAATACAGTGTATAATGCGCAAAACGTACAAAATATGTGTTAACCGAGTTTATGAAATTGGTAAGCTTCTGGCTATTAGTAGTTAAGTTTTGGGGGAGTCACAAATCATATGTGGATTTTCTGCTGGGTGGGGGTGGATGCATACAACCCCCCTCCTTGTTCAAAGGGTCAACAGTAGTGCTTCAGAAAGGTCTAAGCCAGCTCCAGAATTTCTTTAAAGAAGGGACTTCCGGGCTTCTTCCTGGCTAGAAGGAGGTAGATCTCAACAATGCCTTTCTGGAGAGACAGAGATTCCTGCGCTTTTAGCACTTGCTGTGTGCCTAGGCTTGGAATGCATGTCCCGATTCCAAGGGGGAAAGCACTTTGGAAAGAATAAACCTTTGTGGAACTGTCAAGTGACCTTAGCATAAGTACCGTGGACTGGAACTTCCAGGCAGAGAGGAGCCAAGTTAATGTATTGAAGAGCAGTGGTTCTCAAATATCAAGCAGAAACAGTTGCTGTATCCGTTTCTGAGCTCTTTTTCTTATTTTTCTAAAACTTTTGAGTAAATGTATTTTGCTCTAAATATTGCTGTTTTTCCTTTCTCGTCTCACATCACATAGTGGGCACTATGGGGATACACGGACTACTGCAGTTTATCAAAGAAGCTTCTGAACCCATCCACGTGAGGAAGTATAAAGGACAGGTAGTAGCTGTGGATACGTATTGCTGGCTTCACAAAGGAGCTATTGCTTGTGCTGAGAAACTAGCCAAAGGTGAACCTACTGATAAGTAAGTTGGGACCTTGTATTAATTCTTTGCCAACTAAGAATCAGACTTATATTGGGATCATTTTCATTCGATGCCTGGTTTATCAAGAAGTGAAACTGATAACATTGCCAAATCAGGAGTGACTTCATTCTGTGATGTAGTATCAAGACACCAAGAGACAAAAACCAAGAACTGTGTCTTTTATTTTTTTATTTTTTTAAGATTTTATTTATTCATTTGACAGATCACAAGTAGGCAGAGAGGCAGGCAGAGAGAGAGGAGGAAGCAGGCTTCCCACTGAGCAGAGAGCCCGATGCGGGGCTCGATCCTAGGACTCTGGGATCATGACCTGAGCTGAAGGCAGAGGCTTTAACCCACTGAGCCACCCAGGCGCCCCTGTGTCTTTTATTTTTTACCTAAGAAACTGAGCCCTGTTTGCAAAACAAAACAGTTGCTTCAAAGGGACAAGGTGTTCTGACTCCCCTTTACAGTACTTGGGGCCCAGAGTGGTGGGCCTTGCTGATATCCAGTCATAACTGCGACCTCATTTGAGGCTTGTTCCATGGACTAATATCTTCTCTATTTTTTTACATAGAAACATTAGAAAAAGAAGCAAGTATAATTTCAGAGCAGAGATTTCCCAGAGCTATGTGATCACTATTATGAATTTTCTTTTTTGCAATATGTAATTTATCTCCTAGAGGAAAGGTTCCCCGATCCTTAATGTGACTTACTTAATCACAATGCAAAATAGGTAAAATGTATTAATGCTGTTTGTTTCCTGGAGGAAAGAGGGAAAGGCTTTATTGAATGGTGAATGTTTTGGGCTTTCATTCTTCTCCAATTAATTTCACCAAAAGTGACCTGGACCAGACAGTACATGTGGGATCTGAAGGAGCCCGGGCCCTGCCGCCACTGCATCTGCTGGCTTCTTTTTTTTTTTTTTTTTTAAAGGCCATTTCTTTTCTGCCACTGAATTTGAGTAACTGCAGATAGCTGAAGACTGCAAGTTTTTCATTCTACCTGTAGTGTTTCTTTGAATAGCTCTTCACAGGGGAAGAACTTTCTCTAGTTTTTTGTAATCTTGAGTCTGAGATTTTTTACTAATTGGAAGAATTGTTCAAAATACAGAAAACATCCTTTATTAGAGATGTCATTGATGCATTCCCCAGACCTGCCCTGTAGTAATTTATTGAACTAAAAAGCTTCAGGACTTCCTACAAAGTACTGTGGACTTTAATTTTTTTTTTCCCTCACAGCAACTAATAAGTCACATTTGATACAGTTTACTTTTTCTTTCTTATCCACCTTTGGATGGGGATATTAACCAGAAAAGGTGAGAAAATTTTGGATAAGTGTATGATAAGCCATTATGACCATTATAAGGAACGAGGTAGACCTAATACGCTGACCTGGAAAGATTTCGGCAACAGGGGTCTGATGTTTGGATTCTGTCTGGTGAAAAAAATATGTGAATTTCCTTTGAGATTTATTATGGTTTTGTATTGGCTTTCCCCTGTTTTTTACATGATAGTAGGCCCAGAATTAGTACAAAGTCACTGTTCTATAGACCAGTTCGTGTCTGTTGCCACAGGTTTACAATAAAAAGAAGGACCACGTAATGAGTCTTGCATTAAGATGAGTGTATGTGCTTTAAAAGATTATCTTTTAATATTATGTCTATTTCTGTTCGTTAAAGTATCCTTTTCTTTATAAATGATGGAAGTTGTAATGTGGCTCTTTTTGTTAATTGCATTGCTGGAATAAAACGCGATACGGATCCTTGTTTGGATCCTAGACTGTTGGGGTGGTGGAGTGATGGAGCAATGTTGTGCTGGAGCCGGCTCATACGACTTTGCTGTATAACACCTTCTCTCAGCTCAGCATTTGGTGACCCCACGTTGGTGGTTTATTCACCATTGTAACATATTCGTGTCAAGGAAATTGACAAATGCTAGGGAACAGGCATCCCTTCCCCCAGAACTGGCTGTTAAACCTTTATCAGGACACTGCTGGTTATAAGAAATACCAGGACAATTGGACAAAGTTTAATATACACTGTACATTGGATGATATTTTATTGCTTTTAAGTACCTCAGGTGCGATAATGTATTGTTGGAAGAATCCGATATTTATTGTACCATTCTTTCAACTTTTCAGTAGACTGGAAATTTTTTGAAGCAAAAAAAAAAAAAAATATATATATATATATATACACACACATATATATATATATGGGGAAAAAGGCAAGATTTGGAAACACAAAATATCAGAACTGGAAGGGATGTCAAAGCCTTTTCATCTGCAGATAAGAAAAGTAGGATTTACAGTGTCAAAAAACTCACCAGCTGTCACAGACCATAGGATCCAAGGCAGGATTTGAACCCAAGTCTAAATTAGAGTTTTCATTTCCTGTGAAAGCATTTGCTTAAAAAAAAAAAAATAGTAAAAACCTTCTCTTTTCATAATCTGTCTCATCTGGTTTTAAAAAGAGCAAGAGTAGGGGTGCCTGGGGGGCTCAGTTGGTTAAGCGACTGCCTTAGGCTCAGGTCATGATCCCAGAGTTCTGGGATCCGAGTCCTGCATCGGGCTCCCAGCTCCATGGAGAGTCTGCTTCTCCCTCTGACCTCCCCTCTCATGCTCTCTCTCACTGTCTCTCAAATAAATAAATAAAAACTTTAACAAAAAAAGAAAAAGCAAGAGTATTACCTTACAAGATGCCATGCATGCACCTAAATGCATTTTTCTTTATTTTCATAGGTATGTAGGATTTTGTATGAAATTTGTAAATATGTTACTCTCTCATGGGATCAAGCCTATTCTTGTGTTTGATGGATGTACTTTACCTTCTAAAAAGGAAGTAGAAAACTCTAGAAGAGAGTAAGTTGATTCTCTATTCACTCTCTAATTGCGTTAAGGTATGATGCTGTAGTATGTATACCAATTGTTTTAAGTTTTAATTTGTTGAGGCTGCTTTATAGCCTAGTACTTGAACAAATTTCTTTAAATGTTTCATGTGTGCTGGAAAGGAATGTGTATTCTCCAGTTATTAAGAGGAAGATTGTATATCGTCCAGTCAGTCAAGCTTATTGATTATCGTGCTCAAATCTGTATCTTTCTGTTTTGTGTCATAAATTACCAAGAAAAGTATGTTAAAATTTGGTACTGGATTTGTCATTTACCTTATAGTTCTGTCCACTTTTTGTTTTGTTTATTTTGAAGCGATTTTATTGGTTGCATTCAAGTTTAGAATTAGTTACATTTTTGTGGTAACTGAAACAAAAAAGAGTAGTGACTCTTTTAATCTCTAGTTATGTTTTTTTTTCTCTAAAGTCTATTCTGTCTGATATTAGCATACCCGTAAGTTTTCTGTTTCTACTTTTTTTTTCTTTATTCACCTTTACTACATTCATACTACACTACTGTATTTTTATTTATTCAGCTTTACTGCATCATTGGTTTTTTAGGTTTGCCACTTAAAAAGAGCACATTACTCTGTGTGTGTGTGTGTGTGTGTGTGTGTGTGTGTGTGTGTGTGTGTGTTTTAAGATTTATTTGAGAGAACATGTGTACTTGAGTGGGGGGAGAGAAGCAGAGGGAGGCACAGCGAGAGAGGGAACACAAGCCGGGGGAGTGGGAGAGGGAGCAGCAGTCTTCCCGCTGAGCAGGAAGCCTTATAGTAGGCTTGATCCTAGGACCCTGGGATCATGACCTGAGCCAAAGGCAGACACTTAACCGAGCCACCCAGGCGCCCCTGGAGGCTCTGATTCTTAAAGCCAGAACTTTAAAAATTTCATTTACAAAGGTGTATCTGAAATTGTCTGAGCCCACATTCTATTACAAATATACAGTTCACTAAATATACTCTTAATAAAAAGTTAGTAGGTTTTAGGTTAGTTCTAAAAGGATGGGTGAGAGTCTCAAGCTAGTATAGCTAAGGGACTAACCCAAACCAGATCCCTTCTGGGTATCCCACACCACGTTCTTAATTCTAATTGCAGATTACTATTTTCTCTTGCTAAGCTCAAAAACAACAAAACAAAAAAACCCCAGTTACAACTGTATATCTCTGACCCATGAACTCTTTTTGTCTGTGTAGAATCAGCTTTCCCTGTGCCATTGAGAGAGGCACTTAAAGTCCTTTTCTCCAGGTCTCTTCCCGTCTGTGGAGCCCAGTCTAAAAGTGGAACTAGAGAATGTGCGTGTTTGTGTGTACACACACTTACTTAAAGATCAAAACCTCGTGGGTTCTGACTGATTCTTCTGGTTCAGACCCACGGCTGTGGTGCATCTTTATCTCCTTTCTTCCATACTGAGAACCTTATTTTCAAGGGCACAGGGGGGATGAAGTTACAGTATCTAATAATGACTCATTTGTCTTATCCCAAAATAAGTATTTTGTTACACTCAACAGTAGATTCAGAATAAAATACTGATACTACCATTACCAATACGATTATTGAAAACAGTTAAAATGTCTTTCTTCCTCTCTCTTTTCCTACTTTAAAATTTGTACTATATTGTCAGAATGTGTGCTGTCACTGTCTCCCTGTTTAACCGTATTTAGTATTGGTTCTACAGATTACCACATTCTTGATTGTTATAGACAGTTCTTATGCAGATGTTACTTTGGGTTTTTCTGAAATTAGTTCTAGTAGATCCCACAAGCTCACAGGAAGTATTTCTCAAGTTCTTCGTATGTTGATAACTGGACATCTTTATGCTTGAAAGTTCGTTTTGATGGTGTGAAAGCCTTGAGTCACATTTTCTTAAGTGTCTTAGTTACTCCATTTTCTTTTGACATAAAGCATTTCTGTGGAAGTCTGAGGATAAGCTTGTGTACGTGTGTATTATAAATCCCTTGTGTTCCTTTTACCTGTATGCCCAGAAGATGTGGGTTCATGTTCTCTGGGACCTGGTAAAGACTATCAGATGAATCACACTCCCGCCCAGGAAAATTTCTTGAATTACCCTTTTATTATGGTTTCTTGAGTCAGCCTCTTGATTTTTTTTTTCCCCTTGCAGAAGACGACAAGCCAATCTTCTTAAGGGAAAGCAGCTTCTTCGTGAGGGCAAAGTCTCAGAAGCCAGAGAATGTTTTACCCGTTCTGTCAATATCACACATGTGATGGCCCACAAAGTTATTAAAGTAAGCCAAATGAGAAAGCCAAAGTAGCATGGCTAAGTTCATCAAAACTAATTATGAGTCGTTTACTGATGGGGGAGCAAGAAAGCGAAGGGAGGGAGATTATTCTAGGCCTAACTTCAAGGAAGTGCCGATCTCAGGAGGAAGAGAGCAGCGTCTTTCCACAGAGCGGAGGAGTCCAACCGTCTCCAAGGGAGAGATCCTAAGGACTAAGGGATGCCCTCCCTTTTAGGTATTTGGGCTCGGTGGGCACCTTCTTCTGCAGAGATGGAAGGGATGGTTCTTGGAGGGCCAGTCTCACCCCGCTGCTGTGTAGTCGTCAACACTTACCACGTCCACTCCTGATGGCCATGGGATCTGTCAGACCAGCCTCAGTGGCTCAGGACCTCTCAGACCCCTCGTCTCCTCAGCCTTCTTCTGCGTGGAAGCTTCTTACCACCGTAGATCTTTGCGTGGCCGGCAGCCCCGGCCCTCAGGTCCCCTGTTTTAGGCCTCTGTTCAAATGGCTTAGTAAACATGGGGAAATAAATACAGTGATGTGTAGTTTTATCAAAACAGTGTAGTATAGACTTTTGTAGTCTGAAAAGAAAATGTTGTTTTTATGGGGAAAATATATTCAGAGCTCCAAACAAATGTCCTGTAAGCTTTCGGAGCATAGGCATCTTAAGATGCAAGCTTTCTACTGTTTGAAAGAATTAACTTTCTGGCTTGTAATTGTTTTTCTCCCTCTGAATATATAGCAGTATTTTCTCCTATTAATTGATTTTTTTTAAAAAGACGGCTATATGATTGTGGCATTGTGGCTGTATGATTAGTTCAATATATACTAGGCCTAGGAGTAGAAAAACTTAGGCCGAAGGAAATGATTTCTGAAAATAACACGAGCAAGTACATGTGGGCTGGTGACGAGATGGGAAGTTGTCGAGTGCTTTCTAGACGCTGTGCTGGAGATTGACTCCGACCTTCTCTGGCAGGCTGCTCGGTCCCAGGGAGTAGACTGTCTCGTGGCTCCGTACGAAGCAGATGCGCAGCTGGCCTATCTTAACAAAGCTGGTATTGTACAAGCTATAATCACAGAGGACTCTGACCTCCTCGCTTTCGGCTGTAAAAAGGTACTTGACTCCCAGCTACTATTTGCTGCTTTTCTGTGCAGTTGGCAGTGGTGTAAAGTGAGGAAATAAGGTTTTTCCTCTCCAGGAATCACTATTTTATTTAATACTTGCCGTTAATGTCTACTTACAATGCTAATAATTATTTTATTTAAAATGAAGGTTTTGCTGCTTGACATTTGTGTAATATGGACACTTTTTCAGAATAAGCCCTTAAGGTTAGAAGGTTTTGTTGTTGTTTTATCCAAGTTCTTCAGTAAAGAGTAGACTTTTTTTTCTTAAGATTTTTATTTATTTGCTTGACAGAGATCACAAGTAAGGCAGAGAGGCAGGCGGGGGGGTGGGGGGGGAAGCAGGCTCCCTGATGAGCAGAGAGCCTGAGGCAGGGCTTGATCCCAGGATCCTGAGATCATGACCTGAGCCGAAGGCAGAGGCTCAACCCACTGAGCCACCCAGGCACCCCAGGCTTATTCTTATTTTTGGTATAACTTATATGCTTTACATTTTTCAATTAGGTGAGTTAAATAACTTATCCAAACAGATGCTTTGCAGTTAGAATTATGTATAAAACTCTTTAATGGAAAATGTTATCGTGATATTGTAACGGGGAAATTAAGATACAAAACCACAAAATGATCTCATTTTTGTTACTGCCAATGTTGTTTATGTCATCTGTATATTTCATAGACGACTAGAAGGATCTGTCAAAGGGTTAATGCTGGGTGACAGAGAGAGATGAGAGATGTCAGGCAACTTCTGTTTTCTTCTTCCTGAATCTCCGTGTTCTCCGAATTTTCTACGATGAACATGTATTACTTTAAGGATAAGGAAAAGGGATTTTTGTATGAGTTGCTGTTTGATTGCCATGACAACCCTGGGTGTCAGTCGGAGGTACGAGCTGCAGAAAGGGCATTCTTTCTCCCAGAGTCAGAACAAGGGAGTCCCGGCAGGCGACCTTCTCTGTCGTCCTCTGTGCTTCAGTTTAGTTTATTTTCAGATTTCACACTAATTATCTGGCTTGCCTATCTCTCTTCTCTCCCTCAGTGCGATGATAAAGAACAGAAAAAAATTCTTATGAATATCACAGTGGATTAGATAATGAAACATTAAAATGAGCCTTATAGGTGTTAAAAATTTCCCTTCCTTTTGAAGGTGATTTTAAAAATGGATCAGTTTGGAAATGGACTAGAGATTGACCAGGCACGGCTAGGCATGTGCAAACAGCTTGGGGACGTGTTCACGGAGGAGAAATTCCGCTATATGTGCATTCTCTCCGGCTGTGACTACCTCTCCTCGCTGCGTGGGATCGGCTTAGCAAAGGCCTGCAAAGTGCTAAGACTAGCCAATAATCCAGACATCGTGAAGGTAAGAGTGAGTCACCCACTGTCCTGTTGAATTTCTGGAGCATTTTTTACATCAGAGGTGAACCCTTCAGAATATAAATTTTAAATATTTTCTCCTGTCAATAACCCATATTGTGTCATCAAAAGGACAAAATGACTAAAACACTAGAATTTTGTTTTTGGCAACTTTTTAAAATGAAGACCAATATCAAGAGATTTAAGAGCAAAATGTCCTACGTAGAATTAATGTTAAAATGTGTAGTCTTCTCATTTTTGTGCTATTCTCTGCAGTAGTGGTTCTCAAATTTTTTGGTATCGGGATCCCTTTGCACTCGAAGCTCTTGGTGGCAAAATTTTTGTTAAATGGGTTATAGCTGTTGATATTTACTGAATCAAATTCAAACATAAAATGTTGGCTATTTTAAAGCTAATAATAAATTCGTTACATGTTAGCATATGTAGTATATTTTAATGAAAAGTAGCCCTGTCTTCTGAAAAGGTGAAAATTATGACAGGAATTGCACATTTATGTGAATCTCTTTCACATGGCTCGATAGAAGACCGCTGGGTTTCTTCTCTACTTCCTCTGACGCAGTAGCACGTGTCCCATGTCCTCCGGAAAACTGAGGCTCCTGCGTCACCGCGCTGTCGCTTCTCTGATATCTTTACCTTCGAAAAGAAAAAAAAAACTAGCATATGTTGAAGAAGCTCATTTTGCCACGGAGCCGCTCTCTGCCCGGGTAATCCTCAGGAGAGGTGGCGGCAGAGCCTGGAAGGGAGCCGCGTGCACTGACCAGCGGTGGCTCCAGGGCCAGACTTCTGCTCTCCGGCTCTCCGCTTGAGTGTGTGAGGAAGTGTTTAAACCACTACCAGCTTTAATCATCCGTGACTCTAACCGAAGTTAGAATGTTGGCTTCATTTTTAATTCTCAGGTTTTGTATGTTTGTATTTTGCTTTTTGGATGAACGGGACTTTGAGGGATAGGAATGTGTCTTAATTTCACATCTGGGAATATAAACTGGGTGTGTAACTGACAGGTTCATCCTTTGGGTTAATTATAGAAAAATCAAGGAAAATGCTGTTACAGAGATAGTTTTTAGGGATATGAAATGGTAGAGGCTTTCAGTACAGATGTAATCAATAGATTTTGTGTCTCCTCAGCCTCCTCTAATGTGAACGACTTGATCTTGGTGACGCTGCATTCCCAATTCTGTATTTGCAGATAACTAGTAAATATTTTTACGTCCATTATTAGGTCATCAGGAAAATCGGACACTATCTTAAGATGAATATAATAGTACCAGAAGATTACATCAAAGGATTTATTCGAGCCAACAATACCTTCCTTTATCAGCTAGTTTTTGATCCCATCAAAAGGAAACTCCTCCCTCTGAATGCTTACGAAGACGACATTGATCCTGAAACACTAAGCTACGCTGGGCAGTATCCTTTCTGAACCAGAATAGTAGAATTGCACTTCCATATTTTTATGGTGATATTTTTAGTGAGGCATTCAATAAAAAGCCTACAAATTGTTATTGCCTTTTTTTTTAATATAGTGAAGCTTATGTTTTGTTCATTTTAGTTACCGTGCTGGTGAAAATTCAGAGCACCCTTTTTTTTATAAACCTGTGGCTCATCCATTATAATGTGCTCATTTCTTAGGATGCCTTGACAGAAACACACACGGAGTCAGTCGCTGAAGACACACATTCCAAAGGTGGCACTTCTTGGCCAGCAAGCTCCACTTCCCAGGAGGGCACTGCGGATGTGTGAGCACGCCAGTTGAGGATTCCCTAACTGTCTCCCTTGGAAGGAAGTCTGTGACTTGGGGCTTTGCTTCCAAAAATAGCCAGTCCCCGCAGTGACAATAGAATACACTTTTTTTTTTTTTTAATTTATTTATTTGACAGAGACACAGCAAGAGAGGGAACACAAGCAGGGAGAGTGGGAGAGGGAGAAGCAGGCTTCCCATTGAGCAGGGAGCCCAATGCAGGGCTCGATCCCAGACCCTGGGGCTATGACCTGAGCTGAAGGCAGTCGCTTAACCAACTGAGCCACACAGGCATCCCTAGAATACACTTTTCGATCTTATATGTTACTGTTCAGTTGTTAATAAAGGCATTTTTCCTTAATCTCACCAACCTAGGTATTTTGATGATTCCATAGCTCTTCAAATAGCCCTTGGAAATAAAGATATAAACACTTTTGAACAGATTGATGACTACAATCCAGACACTGCTATGGTAACATCTTAAGGACTGTTTTTTCTTTAAATGACTTCACCTTTATTTTATTTATTTTTATTTATTTATTTTGAAAGATTTTATTTATTTATTTGCCGGAGAGAGAGAGATCACGAATAGGCCAAGAGGCAGGCAGAGAGGGAGAAGCAGGCTCCCCGCTGAGCAGAGAGCCCGATGGCTGGGTCCCAGGACCCTGAGATCATGACCTGAGCCAGAGGCCACCCAGTGAGCCCACTGAGCCACCCAGGCACCCCATGACTTCACTTTTAAAGAGCACATTTTAGTTATGTCTCGGGAACTGTGACTGAAAGATTTTTAGTTAATTAGAGAGCATGAGCAGGGGGAGGAGCAGAGGGAGAGGGAAAAGCAGACTCCCTGCTGAGCAGGGAGCCTGATGCGGGGCTCGATCTTGGGACTCTTGAGATCATGACCCGAAGCTGAAGGCAGGTGCTTAACCAACTGAGCCTCTCTAGTGCCCAAGGAACTATGACTAAAGGCAAATCTTCATTTAGTATAAAGTAAGCATTTCTGTGTCCCAGAATGTGGAGTGTGTGTTTAAAACAACCTGATGCTAGAGAAATTATCTTTCTAAGAACATAGGTATATTGGTCAATTTCCTTAAATTAAGCAACCACATGGTCTATCACCAGGCCTTTAGACATGAACATTTTGTCTGAATCTACAAGCATTTGATGCCTTTCTTCTTGTCCCCCCCTTTCACCTCTGACATTTGGCGTAGTTGAAGGTTCAAACCTAGAAACACGGGACGTAAACGCTGTTTTCTTGCTCACTCACGAGCACTGCACAAATATTAGTGCACCGGCCCTGAGCTGTGTCTCTGAGCCCTTTCCTGTTCTGCTTTTTCCCAGGTGCATCTATCCCTCCTGACGCGCTCCCCCACCATTCTTTCCTTCCTCGGACTCTGCTCTTTTCTGCTCCTATGTATTCCTTAAGGAACTGCTGATGACTTTACCTTATTTATGCAGAGAACTTGCACCTCTTTAACCTGATCTCTAGTAACAGCCACATAGTTCTGAATGTTTCTTGGATCTGTACATAAGCGATTTCCTATAACTTTAAATCTGTCCACGGTCCAATCATTCCTGATCAGCTTTCCTTAGTGACGTTTCTCCTTTTCAGCACTTACTACTGCCTGAGTTGTGTTTCTGTAGTTTACTCTGAGATCCTTCCCAGCAGAATACAATTTTTATAAAGGCAAGGGCTTTGTGAACTTCACTGCTTTATTATGTTTGGCACGTCTATTTCTTGAAGGAGTGAATAGCAGTTACATGACCTCTGATTCTCCGACTAGAAAACTTGGAAACAAACTTGGGCTTCTCATTCCTTGCTAAGTCCTTTCGCTTCTTTTAGTTCTTCTGAGTGATGGTTTCTTCTTTCTCGTCACTCGAATTGGGTCATTTCTCCCTTTGCTCACTAGTTCAGTTCTTGACTGAGCATTTGTTAAGCACTATAACAAGCATAGGTTAGCTATTGCTCTGGAATAGAAAGAAAAATAAAATATAATTCTTTCTCAGGTGCTCATTGCCTAGGGGAGGGAGATGTGGTTATTTATATAGAAATGGAAATTTCTGTCATAGAGATGTATTCTAGGCTCCATGAAAAAAAGTGGGGATGGGGGGCATGTACATAACTTCACCTAAGGGAAGAATGCTTCATAGTAATAATAGCAAACATTTATTGGGCACTTACTACATTATAAATGCTGTTTTTTTTTTAAAGATTTTATTTATTTGAGAGAGAACATGCACAGGGCAAGGGGCAGAGGGACAAGCAGACTCCCCACTGAGTAGGGAGCACAATGCAGGGCTTCGTCCCAGGACCCTGAGGTCATGACCTGAGTCCAAGTCAGATACTCAACTGAGTGAGTCACCCAGGCGCCCCCATTCTCAGTGCTGTTCTCGGCAGCTTGCACACAGTCACTCATTTACTACTCAACAAGCCTGTGAGGTCAGCGCTATTATTTCCATTTTACAGAGGAGGAAATGAGAGAGGTTAGGTAACATGCCCAGATCACACATTTAATAAATAGGGGAGCTGTGATCCCAGGCCAAGCTCTCTCTCTGTCCTTGTAGGGAACCTGGTATCCTGGGTTTGCAAAGATCAGTGGGGATTTTCAGGATGAGATAGATGAGTGATTCCAGGCTGAAGCGATCAACGTGCACGGAGTAACGAGTAGCTGATTATGGCTGGCCCAAGAATGTCCCCGTGTTCACTATGTGAAGGAAGCAGAGTTCCTTGAGAAAGAAGACGAGGTGAGCCTGGAGAAGCTGGCCAGTGAGAAAGCAGTACCAGTTGAACGTTGAAAAGAAATCATTACCGTCATCTGAAACAAACCAGGCTAGCAAGAGAGCACAAATCCCTAAAGATCCTCGGAAAGAACCTTCTGTTCATCAGCTCAGATCATGGAAACCTTACACTCAGGTTGCTTTTTTCTCTTTTGTTTTCTCTTTCTAGCACTTCTCTCTTAATTAGGCGTTAGATTTCCTAGTCTTTGACTTTTTCTGTCTTATTCATGTCTGTCTGGTGTTTTCTCTGGGAAGTGTTTGCCTTCCACCTTTATACTCTCCAGCATAGTAGCCAGTAGCTACATGTGGCTATTTAAAATAATTCACATTGAATAATATTTAAATTTTATTTCTTCTGTTGCATTGGCCACCTTACGAGGGGCTAACCATATTGGGCAGTTCAGGACATTTCTGTCTTGCTGAAAATTCTGTTGAATTTTTTTCTACTATCATCTTCTTATCTAAGGTGCTTTCTTTAATTGTACTTTATAAAAGATTCTGTGTCATGGATTTCTCTGAGAATATCAATTACAATTTCCTGCACATGTTCTGTCTTTTGTATTCTCTGTTTGCTTTGAATTGGCTTTTTTTCAACTTGTTTTGGCCTTTTCTCTTTCGTGGTGAAGACTCTTCAACGTCTGAAGCTTCTTGTCTGGCTGTTCCTACTTGAGAGACGCTCCGAGCCACTGGAGATTTGTGTGAACAAGCCGGGCTTATAATCGTGGGCTTTACTCTTGGGTGATCTGGTTGCCAACAAGCTGGCTTGATTTTGTTTTCTCTGCACGGTTCCATTTTTCCAGAAAGGGGTCCTCCAGTTTCTACTTAGCACGGGTATACGCGGCAGTTTGCATTTTGAGAGGAGGTTCGCGAATGCGGGTTGGGGTGGGCCTTTTATTTGCTCTCTGTCTTTTTAGACAAATGGATTTTCCCATCTTCTGAGCTGCCTACTGTTTCTGGGTAGGTCAGGTGGAAGATAAGGGCCCAGAGGTCAAATAATCCTTGTCTTAGCCTCTCCCCCATGTGGGGCTTTCCTGGTACCCGGTGCCTTAAATCCCTGAACTTTTCTCACGATTGTGTAGGAGAGATTGATTCCCCTTTGGGACTCTTTTCTGCAGACACTTGGGCTTGACTCCCTGCTAAGTTCTTAAAATTTCTCTCTGTACCCTGTCTTTGCATGGTTTGGACCATACAGATACCTAATTTTACTGCAGATGGAATTTGTCTGCTTATTGTTTTTGGGAGATGGTAATCAAAGGAAGGGGACTGAAAAGTGTTTACTCTGCAATCTTCTTTACACATTTGACTTACTGCTATGATTATAATTTCATCAGGAATGATTCTTAAGTTAGCCCCTTTGCCTCAGAAACTCTGAAATAGTTGGTTGTGTTGAATATGTCTAGATATTAAGGAGAAAGTTATGGCTCACTAAGATGGCCATCCTTTTACAGAGAAATTTTTGTAGGAACCATTAATTGTACCAAACTAATTCTTTTTGTTTATCTAAAATTTAGTCTTCCCAGGCTGGTTTTCTACTTGCCTATTTTTTTTTTCCAGTAAAACCATCAGTGGAATCTAATGCCATGAGTTATTATGCTTAAGCTCTTTTTTATAAACTTTCACTCAAATATTCTAAATTACCTTCCTTGTTAATTCTCAGAGTATATCCTGAATAATATCACCTTGTTTTAATTTTTTTTTTTAATCCGTTCTTTAAGTGAGAGGCTTCGATTAAGATTCCAAGTGTAGGTGGGATTTTTGTTGAGTAGAATCATGCCCTAAGTACCAACATTTTTTATACCTTTGCTAATTTTTCCCATTGCCTCTCTGCCCTACTAGAATATCATTGATATCCTCTTAAGAGATCATTGTCATCCAAAATATGTTGTAATTTTGAATAACTTATATGAGCATTAAGAATGATTGCTTACCAGTGCTTACTGGCAATAACTAATTCTCAGAGAAGGTCTTATGCAAGACTCAGTGTCGATCCAACTAGTCTTCTGTTTGTTCATGTTGTCCACTAAAGATGGCACCAAATATGGGTCAAATAGAAACTAGAGTTTTAAATTAGATCATTTTAGGAGCGCCTGAGTGGCTTAGTCAGTCTGCCTTCCGCTCAGGTCACGCTTGGGTGTGTGCACTCACTCTGTCTCTCTCTCAAATAAGTAAAAAATCTTTAAGGGGCGCCTGGGTGGCTCAGTGGTTTAGGCCGCTGCCTTCGGCTCGGGTCATGATCTCGGGGTCCTGGGATCAAGTCCCGCGTCGGGCTCTCTGCTCGGCAGGGAGCCTGCTTCCCTCTCACTCTCTGTGCCTGCCTCTCTGTCTACTTGTGATCTCTCTCTGTCAAATAAATAAATAAAATCTTTAAAAAAAAATCTTTAAAAAATAAAAATAAATTAGATTGCTTTGGTTTAAATTCAATAAAGTTTTAGAGTTGGGATGGTTGCTTTTGCTTTAAATAAAATGTTTATGGTTTTGACCTTCAGGTGCTTTGTAAAGGGTGAGTGACTGTTTTGAGGCTTATTGCCAGATCCCTATTAAACTGGTGGCTATTGTGTCTTGAAATAATACTCACATTTTAAAAGTACTTTGTTCTGGCCATTTTTCTCCAAGTGTATTTTCATTTCTTGCACTGTTCATCTTTAGAACATTCACCTTTTATTTCTTAGAAATAAGCTAACAATTCACTTGACCTTCATTAGAAAAGAGACCCAGGAGTACAAGACACATTCAGTGGAAAAGTGTGTACCATCAAAGTAGAAAATGTTATTAGAGAAAAGACATTTCATCAGAAATTGCTCAAAAAAGTAAATTATTTACTTACAATTTATGTTGATAGAGAGGGAAGTGATTTGGCTGTATTCCTTCTTCAAGTAATCCCTTCCGTTTTTACTATTTTAGCCTGCCCAATCAAGAAGTCAGAGTTGGAATGACAAAACAGGTCAAAAGTCGTCTAATTTTAATAGCATTTGGCATAGGAATTATTGCCCTAGACTGGAGCTGGATGTTGTTTCAAATGCTACAAGATTGAAGGAGAATCCAAGTACTGTGGGCATTGAACAAGTGATCAGTATTAAAGGGTTAAATCTTCCAAGGAAGTCATCCATTGTGAAGAGACCAAGAAATGGTATGTATTTCTGCTTGCTGTACATATTTTGAAATATTAGTGAGTGTTGCTCACATTTAAGAAATCTTTGCCAAACCCAAGATCACTGAGGTGTTTTTTTTTTTTTTTTTCCTATAACTTCTGTAGTTTTAGCTCTTAGATTTAGGCCTTTGATTCATTTTAGATTAATTTCTTTTATATGGTGTGAGGTAAGGATCAAGGTTCACTTTTTTTGTATATGACAATCCAATTGTTCCACCATTTGTTAAAAGATTGTCCTCTCCCCTTTGAATAGCTTTGGCACGTTTGGTGACAATCAGTTGATCTTGACCACATATATGTGTGAGTCTGTTTTGGACTCTGTCATTCTGTATCATGGATCTCTTGCTATCTTTATTTTGCCAGAGCACGGTCTTAATTATCGTAGCTTTATAGTAAATCTTGGAATTAAATAAAATAAGTCTAAGTGTACTCTAAGTATGAGTTTGTTCTTTTTTTGCAAAGCTGTTTTGGCTACTCTCTGTTTTTCACGATTCCATACAAATTTTAGAATCAGCTTGTCAATTGAAAAAAAATAGTTTTTTGAGTTGTTGATGGGAATTTAGTTGAATCCATAGATAGTTTGGGAGAATTGACTTCTAAGATTGAGTTTGCTGATGTAAGTCTTCTCTCATTTTGTTCAGCAGTTCTGTGCAGTTTTTAGTGTTTACACACATGTAATGTCAAATTTATCCCCGTGTGTCAGATTTTTGCTGCTACTGCAAATGATATTTTAAGTTTTGATTTCTAATTATTCATTGCTAGAAACCCAGTTGACTCTTGAACAACAAGGCAGGTCCTCTTATATGAAATTTTTTTCGTAAATACATTTTCTCTTTATGATTTTCTTAATGATTTCTTTTCTCTAGATCACTTTGTTATAAGAATATGGTGTATGACTCATATAACATACAGAATATGTGTTCCTTGGCTGTCTCTGTTGTCAGTAAGTCTTGCGGTCGGCAGTAGGCCCTTAGTAGTTAAGTTTTTAGAGAGTCAAAAGTTACAGACACAGACTTCTAACTCTGAGGGGGTCAGCCCTGAACTCTCCTGTTGTTCAAAGGTCAACTGTGGGATTGATTTTTGTATTTTTAATGTCCTGTTTGGCAGCCTTGTAAATCCATGTGTTAGTTCATAGTGTTTCTTTCACAGACTCCACAGGATTTTGCAGTCAAGTCACCTGCAGATAGAGACAATTGTGCCTCCCCTTGTCCAGTCTAGATGCCACTTATTTGCTCGTTCTTTGTGTATTTGTTCATTTCCTCCCCTCCTCTTATTTCTTCTTCTTGTCTTCTGGAACCTCCAGTACAATGTTGAACAGAAGCTCTGCGTGTGGAATGCCAAGTGTTGGGGGAAGGTGTTTTATTTTTATCGCAGAAGATGTGTAGAAGTAGAAAGACTGGGGCGCCTGGGTGGCTCAGTTGTTAGGCGTCTGCCTTCAGCTCGGGTTGTGATCCCAGGGTCCTGGGCTAGAGCCCCATGCAGGGCTGACTGCTCCGCAGGAAGCCAGCTTCTCCCTCCCCCTCCCCCTGCTTGTGCTCCCTCTCTCGCTGTGTCTCTCTCTGTCAAATAGACAAAATCCTTTAAAAAAAAAAAAAAAGAAGAAGAAGTAAAGAGACTGTAATCTGGTTCCTTCTCTCTTCTTTCCCTCAGACATGAATGAATGAAAGTCTAACAACAAAACAAGCCCTTTGCAGATCTTCTAGTTTGTGCTTTTGTGTTTCAAATTTAGGTGTAGATTATTCATGTTTTGTCAAAATGTATTGATTCCTTATGAGCGTAAATCTTTCCCTGGTAATATCTCTGGATCTTTGTTTCATCTTCCGCAATGGGAACTGTACTGCCTATTCACAAACATTCGTATACACTGTGTGCAGTAACGTACCAAAGCGCCTGGTGCACAGCAAGTACACTGGCATGTTTGTTTCATCCCTTCTGTTCCCACGAGGATAAGCTGTTCATTTTACGTAGAGAGCTCATTATCTCTCAGTTCTTTATGTCACAGCCTGCTTTGTTATAACTGCCACCTATCAATGGCTTTTGTGCCCTGAGCTCACACGCAAACACAAAATAAAGCAGTAAGCTTTTTCCCTCTTTTATTTGACAGCCCTTCGTGGATTTAGAGATTGCCATTATGACTGTCCTGAATTTCTTTTCCAAGCTAAAAGTTGCTTACCTACCCTGGTTGTGGTTTGGGTACAATACAAGTTTTCGTAATGGTTTGACTGTTACAATGAGTGGTTGTTGAAATGCAGTCTTCTTCCCACAGAGCACAGTAAATATTTTAGGATTGGGTCACTATTTCAGCCTGCACCCCGAGACTATGCTGGTATTATTGCAAACTATGATAACTGTTGTTAACGGTCCTGTTATTTTGCTGGCATTAATGAGTTTATGATCAAAATCCACTAGTTGTTGTTGAGGCAGGTACGGTTATATTTTTAAACTTAAATGTAGATTAAATTATCTCTACTAATGTCATCAGTTCATTATAATCCATTGTTCTACCCTTCTTGAAAAAATCTTTGTGTTGTCTACTAATAGATGGCCATTATCTGTATCACCTGGAAATGAGAGAAGTATGGCTTCTGGTGTCTCAGAGCTATGACTAAAACGTGTTTGCTTATGTCACGTTTAAGATGCAGACGTCGAGCACACCTAGGCTAGATTCCAGACCGTTCGCACTGCAAGTCTCCTATGGTCGTTCTGGCGCTTTAGTTTGCTGCAATTCCACGAAACTAATATCCTGTTACTTTGCTCTGCCTTGTCCACTAGGATAATATAAGAGACACCAAAGTGTCCTGCTCCACATGGAAACCCACGGAATTCCCCCAGATAACTAGTCTGACAGCCTTACCACAGAAGGAAAATGCGGTTAGCGTGGTGGGGCTGCTTCTTGGAGAAACCTAGCTGAGGATCCCGCAATGTTTATGTTTTCTTCTTCCCTAAGGGCTCGCAATTCTCTGCATAATAAACAAATAAGACTTTTATAAACAAAATCAAATTTGTGTCTTCTTAAAAATCTGTATTTTTAAATTGAAGGGATCTTCTTCTTGTCTGTAGTATTTGGTATCCCAGCCATTTTACTGATCTCCTAGGGCAGTGAGCACTCACGCCCGCATGAGGAGGAGCTGGTCAGGCTGAAAATTAGTTGTAGTGGGACTGATTTCAAGCTGGGTAATGAGGGTCCGAACTGGAGCACAGACTACTTCACCACGTGACAGTCACATACACTTCCAAGGCCGTAATGTAGCAGTTGTGTCTATAAGTGGCTGCTGGTTGTATTGGAGCTTTTGAAAATTCAAACAGGAAATCATACATCGACATATAAATTGCCTTAAATTTTTTTTTAATCAAAATGAAGCCATTAGTATCAGAAGTGTATAGGCTTACAGAATTGATTGTATCCTGAAATTTTGGTTTCAATAATTTCACATTAAATCATACAAAGGATTGACATTAAATATTAACTAATCTGTGAAATTGTAAAACACAGCTAAGGGATTTGTTTTGTTCTTTTTGACTCATTCTCGTATCTCCTTTGGGCTGCATCATTAGTAAGACTTCGTCCTTGGGACAGTGAGGTGTGGACTATAACGTCAAGGCTGCATCTCCCCACGGAACAAGGATTTACAGACCATTTTGTTTTTATTTAGAAGGGCTGTCAGAAGACGACCTGTTGAGTCAGTATTCCCTTTCCTTGGCGAAGAAGACCAAGAGAAATAATTGTGAAGATCCTAAATCCTTGAACCCTTCGGAAATGCTCCTGCCCGACCTGACAAATGGAAGTACCGTTAGAAAAAACGGGAGCGCGGCACCTGCAACGAGGAATAAATTCGCGGCATTTTTACGGAGGAAAAATGAAGACAGTGGAGCCGTTGTGGTCCCAGGGACCAGAAGCAGGTGCGGTTCATCTACATGGTGTTGTGTCTGTTGGGTCACCTACTCTGTCGGTCCTCATTCCGGTTGTCTTACCGAAACGCCGAATCTGGGTTGTGTGTGTGGAGGCCGGCTTCAGCCGTGTCCTGTTTGTGTCACATGTCGTCCGAGTCCAGACCGAAATGCACCTCTGGTCTCTTGAACATCTCTTCATACTAAAGCGAAATAAGAATTGTAACTTCTAGTTCGCATGAGAAAAACTCTGTGGTTTCCAGGGTCCTCTGCTTTTTTGTTTCTACTGTTTTTTTTTTTTTTCTTTAAAGCTAAAAACAATTTGCCAGAATAGTTTTTTGGGTTTTTTTTTTTAAGCTTTATTTATTTTAGAGAGAGAGGGAGAAAATGTGAGTTGGGGGGAAGGGCAGAGGGAGGGGAAACGAGACTCCCAGGCAGACCCCCACTGAGCAGGGAGCCTGAGATCATGACCTGAGCTGACAACCAAGAGTCAAGAGGCTCCACCGATCGAGCCGCCCGGGCGCCCCCAGCATAGTCCTACAAATACACTCAAATACAGACGCTGAAGTTCTCATGTTAATTGAGAACCTAATACCATACTGGGCATTGGAAAGGTCAGGGGGACGGGACAGGTGTCAGGTGCCATTACAAAGATCGGAGCCTCGACCTTCCGTGTGGGCAGAGGCATGGAGCGTGGGGGCCGCTCCTGTTTCTACTCGGGCCGGAATGGACGTCTGCCAAAGGGCGCTGACGGACCAGAAATGGGCGGCCAGTTCGTGGAAGGTTTGTAAGCCAGGCCAAAGAACTTGTAGACTTTCGAGGTGAGAGGAGCTTTTTGGGGGGGTTTTAATCCGGGGAGGGGTGTGATTTGATTCCTGTCTGTGACAGACCGTTCCAAGTGTGCCGTGAAGGATGGCTTCTAGAAGGCCTAAAGGGGAGCAGGAAGATCAGTCCGGCTGTTCTGTAGTTCCTGTGAGTGGCGATGAGATTTCAGAGTCAGTGTAATGCAGGGCTCAGGAGTTGGGACCCTGGGGTCGGACCACCTGGATTTGAGTCCTGTCCTGTTCACTCATGAGATGTTTGACTCAGGCAGGGTAATTTGCGGGTGCTTCAGTTTCCTCTTTTTGAAAAATGGGGCCAACAGTTAGGACAACGTCCGGGCCATCGAAAGGATTACATTTTGACTACATAGATGTGCCTAAAACAGTACCTGACGGCTGGTCAACACGCAGGGAATAACTCTTCCTCTGTGGCCGGGATGGTGGGACCACACCGAGCGGCAGGAAGTTGCAGTGTCAGAAGTTACTTGGGCCTGACTTAGTGGCCCTAAGAGAAAGCTGATCAGCCCCCGCATTCCTCTGAAAGACTGAGAATGGGTGTGTTTTTCAACCAGGCTGTGGCCTGTCTAACTGTGACGGTGGGAGACGGTCGTGAAGGAACCAACCGTGGGTCATCCCGGCACCTCACTGTAGGTGGCGTTTCAGACCCGTCTCCCATCGGGCCTTAGCAAGGAAGCTCTCCCGTCCCGGTTAAATGATCATTCTGATTTGGCCTTTTCTAGTCCCTCTCGTCGAAGGTGCTTATTACCGGTGGAATGTTGAAAAAGGAGGCTGCAGTGATGGAGAAGAAGGCATGATACCTGATACGTGCCAGTTACTGCATTCTGGAAAGTTGGCTTTCCTCACTTGCAGAAATCCCTGGAACTTGCGTTTCATTTTTCCATGTGGATGAAAATAAAATTTCCCTTTTCTGTCCTCCGATGTCCAGCTCTTCTCTGAGGACAACTGATGAGGGCCATGTTTGCTTATGTCCACATGACTGGCCTGGTCACCACACAAGCTTGCTCTGGGATATCCGTGCAAAGCGGCTTGTGTCCACTCTCTATATTTTAGGTAGATGGGTCACTGATAAATTGTGAAGAGATCCTTGGAGAAATGCATTTTTTTCCTCCATCAGTTTCCTGTGAAATAATAATTCTAAGTTTTTGATGTAGAATTTTTATTTATTTTTTAAGATTAATTTTTTTATTTATTTTAAAGATTTTATTTATTTATTTGACAGAGAGACACAGTGACAGAGGGTATACGAGCAGGGGGTACTAGGAGAGGGAAAGCAGGCCTCCTGCCGAGCAGGGAGCCCGATGTGGGGCTCAGTCCCAGGATTCTGGGATCATGACCTGAGCCGAAGGCAGATGCCCAACAACTGAGCCACCCAGGTGCCCCAAAGACTTTTTATTTATTTACTTGACAGACACAGCAAGAGAGGGAACAGTGGCAGGGGGAGTGGAAGGGAGAAGCAGGCTTCCTGCTGAGCAGGGAGCCCGATGCCGGCCTGGATCTCAGGATCCTGGGATGATGACCCGAGCCGAAGGCAGCTGCTTAATGACTGAGCCACCCAGGCGCCCCCTGATGTAGAAGTTTCTGACCTGGTGGTATAGCAACATCTAGTAACTAGATATGATTAAATAAGTTTTTTAGCTAATTTATGAAGTTGTTTAATACACTCTCTTATTCCTCACGGCAAAATTATGAGATATTCAGGGTCACTATTATTTTCTCTATTTTGGGTTATGACCTTGAGTCTCTGAGAGATTAAACCACTTTCCCGGGGGGTGTGGTTAGTACCGGCAGCAGAGAGTTTCCTAGTCTTCCTCAGCGAGTTGGGTCGAAAGGAGCGAACGGTCTCGTCGGCCTGGATGTGAATTCTCACTGTGTTGCTGAATTAGTTGAGGGATCTTTACACCCCACTGAATTACCCTGAGCTTCTTTATAAAATATGAACGATCAGGTACCGGAGGCTCTTCTGGAGACTAGCGGAGATGTATCAAGCACCTGACACAGTGCCCCGTCCCTAATATATATATATGCGCGAATTTATCATCACCCGCTCTGTGACGTGATTTACATTTACTATTACCTGCCTCATTAATGTAAGGCAACAGGAGCTATTAAATACGCCCAAGGTTGTCTCCGTCCCATCTGCTTTTTTGGAAGTCTGCTTTAACTCTTCTTTAGCAAGTAGATACTTATCCTAGAACCATGCCGTTTTATCTTTTGAGACCTAGAAATAGAAATATCCATTAAGCAACACTGTCGGCTAATTGGGAATAAGTAGCCATGATGTGGGAAGGGGTTCTGGCTTTTTTAATTCTTTAATTTCTAGCTGAGTAATTTTATAACATTGGAAACTGTCACTATAACTTCTCTTACCCATGAAATCCTACTTGGAAAACTATTTGGATATCACGGGGCTTCTGATTTACTTAAAAATGAATTATGTGCTCGGATCTGGAAGCTTCTGTTTTGTGCTTAATGTGACTAGCCGTGGACCGCTTCCTTCCGGCCTGTACCCACACCTCAGCTGGGGATTTGATAAAGGATAGAGAGGATTTTTTTCTCTCCAGCATGTAGTAAATATTCTCTTTATCATTTTGGATTTGAACTAATGCTTATAAGGCGGTAAATTCTCTTTAGGTTTCATATTTATCTGATCATATATTCTGGGAATTTGCTTTTTTTTTTTTTTAAGATTTTATTTATTTGTCAGAAAGAGAGAGGGGGGCTGAGCACAAGTGGGGAGTGGCAGGCTCCCTTCTGAGCAAGGAGCCAATGCAAGACTCAATCCCAGGACTGTGGGATCATGACCTGATCTCAAGGCAGTCGATTAACTGACTGAGCCACTCAGGCGTCCCTGAAAATGTCTTTTTTTTTTTTTTTTTAAGATTTTATTTATTTGTCTGAAAGAGAGAGGGGGCCTGAGCACAAGCAGGGGGAGAGGCAGGCTCCCTTCTGAGCAAGGAGCCCAGTGCAAGACTCAATCCCAGGACCGTGGGATCATGACCTGAGCCGAAGGCAGACTCTTAACTGACTGAGCCACCCAGGCGCCCCTGAGAATTTCCTTTTTTTTTTTTTTTTAATTTTATTTATTTATTTGACAGACAAAGATCACAAGTAGGCAGAGAGGCAGACAGAGAGAGGAGGAAGCAGGCCCCCCGCTGAGCAGAGAGCCCGACGTGGGGCTCGATCCCAGGACCCCGGGATCATGACCCGAGCCGAAGGCAGAGGCCTTAACCCACTGAGCCACCCAGGTGCCCCGAGAATTTCCTTTTTAACCTCAAAATTCTCCAAGTACATCTTCTCCATAATGATTTGTTTTTTCTTTTATATTGGAGTGTTTATAAGTGATTTTTTAAAACTGCCACACTAAGTAATACCTCTTATTAATACAGAATTATAGATGTGAAAGTCATAACTCAGTATTTACACTAGTGTAAATTTACGAAGTATTTATTTTAAAAGCTGGTAGAGTACGTACCACTACAAGTTCCCAGATGATTTGCTACTAGGAAATAAGCTAAGATAAAGAATAAGTAGCTAATTTCTTTCATTTTGCTTTTACAAAGTAAGAGACGGTAGTTGTAAATTGTTCCCTCCTAAATTGTTCCCTCCGTTGCATATTTCTGTAACTCTTCAAATACTTGATTGTCAGCCATGTGTCAGCCACTAGTGTAGATGCTGTGGATGGTACCTGTCCTTGGGGAGCTTCTAGTCTGTCTGGAAGTTTATTAAATAAAGGTTAGAGGGGAAAGACCTATGTGACAATTAGGTATAGAAGAAATACGCAAGTTCCAAGTACACATATGTAGAGAGGACTGCTTTTAGGAAATCCTATCTACAAATTCATTGTGTAAATAAATTCCTAAATGTGTGAATGTTGGTATAACCGAAATTTAAGCTTTCAAGATCTGTTTTGTCTTTATTTATGAAATTATGTGTTTATGAGATTTTTCCTAAAGAATCTAGGCCAGTTTTCATTTTCTGAATCTTAATCACCTTTGTGAGGAAGCTCTAAAATATTTATAGGTTCTTTCTGTTGTTTTTTCTGGTAGGTTTTTTTGCAGTTCTCCGGATTCTGTCGACTGCGTATCGGTGGAAGCAAGCAGCGAGTGCCTGGAGGAAAGCGCCGTCCCGGAGGAGGAGGCGGCGGGAAGTGAGTCAGAGAGTGTAGACGGCCGGGCCCTGGCTGGCTCGGACGGAGCCCTTAGCTCGGGTGATCCGACGGCAGACAGTGGAGCTGGGACCACTGACAGGGAGTCGCAGTCTCCTGACACCAGCAGGTTCACCAGGACCATTTCACCACCCACTCTGGGGACACTGAGAAATTGTTTCAGTTGGTCTGGAAGTCTTAGGGACTTTTCACGAACTGCGAGTCCCTCTCCCAGCGCAGCGTTGCAGCAGTTCCGGAGGAGGACCGATCCCCCCACCGCTGCGCCTGGCCAGAGGGAAGTGTCCCCTGGGTCGCAGTTACAGTGCGATGGGTCGGGTGATGAAGCCCTTCCCTTACGGCCCGCGGGGTGCTCTCCGCAGTCTCGGGAAAGCGCAGAATCATCGCCACATGGTGTAAATGCGGCAAAACTTTCTCAGCCTTCTAGGAAGGATTCAGATTCAGAGGTAAGCCACGTTATAAAGCCTTCGTTTTCAAATCCGTGTGTAAGAGAAAGTAGGGTGTTAATCACATCATTGGAGAAGTGTTGCCTATGTTTTAGAAATAATTGGCTGTCTGAATTTTAGATTAGATCTTGCTGGTAGAAAGTTCACATTTTGTCCATCTTAAGGCCTTCTCTGGATGTTCCTATTTTAAACTCTTGCACGTTTACCCTCACCCTGTATTTCCGGAGTCACTCCGTGCTCCATGGATAGGTTATCTCAAGCTGTGTGCAGTTAAGACGTAAGCAGAATGACACACTGTAATAAATTTGGTATTTATTTAATTCCTTAATATACTGTCAAATTCAGATAACATTTGAAACCTTATAAGGAAATGGCCTTCTTAATGTGCTGGCGTTCATCTGAAGCTTTGGTATCAGAGATGTGTTTTCATTTACTCGTATTCTTGCTACACTTCCCCTTCTAACAAGACAAAATAATAATACATGTGACTTTGTTTCTTAAGTTAATAAAAGCGTCCTAGCCACGTTTTTTCTTATTTAAAAAATATCAAAACTTGAAGTAAGTTAAATCAAAACTCAAAGTAAGTTCCGCTCATAAGCCCCAGTTATGTTCTGTTTTAAAATGATAGTTTCCTTTTCACGTGAGTCCCCTCCGTCCCAGCGGTACATCGTACTTCCTTCTGTCCTCACCGGCTCCGATCACCAAGTTGTAAGACAGTCACAGGCACAGTGCTACTTGACAGAGTTCTGAGAATCCCGAACAGTGAAGAGTTTCTAATAAATCAGGATAGCTTGTGTTTATCAAAAGGAAAATATTTTATTCAAGTTCCCAAAGGAGACGTGAGTTGTACTGGACTCAAACTGAAGGAAAAAAGCTAACTTAAAACAAATAGTTTCCACCTGGGGAAAGCAGAAATCAGTTAATATTATGGAATCCAAAATCTCTTCCATGTAATGTTTGAGTTTTGAAGAGTCGGGCGGCTTTCGAGACTTGGGCTTTTCTTGCTCCTTCCCCTCACTTTGGCTTCAGTTCAGCCACACTGGTCCGGAAGCCCCTGTTTCTTTTTCATATAAGCCCCCGTTTTAATACCATCATTTTCATTCTGTGCTTCACACCCATGCGTGCCCCCACAGCTGCTGTGTCTTGAACATCTTTCCTAAAAACACCCCCAGCTGTTTGCAAGAATGCTCTCAGCTCTGCCGAGCTCTTTCCGTTGGTTCTTTTTCCTTTCCTGCCTCTTCCTTCACTTCATCAGCGTTTCGCCGTGTGTTGCCGAGAAGCCTTCCCGGCTCACAGGCTGTGGGCTGGGCTTCCCCGTTTCTGGCTTCCGGATAACCATTTTTTCTATCTCTCGCCACCAGATGTAGTAAACTGTTAGGATAAATAAATTGTTAATTCTCAAAGAATTAGAACACTAACAGGTAACATAAAATTATAAAGTCTTTCTCTGAGTCAGAAAATCTTTCAGAAAGCCACAAGACTATTGGGCTTCATTTTTAACAATAGTTTTTACTGGATGGCTCTTAAGAAAATATTTCTCTAGTGGAGCCTTCCATTGGTAGTTGACTATGAAAAGCAACAACCATAGATTCTGTGTGTATTGAGTCCATTGACCCTATTTGGGGTGGATTAATCTTGGGACCTTACTCATGACCTTTATTTTAAGAAATTTAACATCCTAAACTAACGTGTAGACTACACTTTAAAAAAAGAAAGAAAAAGAAATGATTTATCCCAGAGTCACCACAACTGTTAGCTATGAGCAAGGAATATTGGAGTTTCCTAAGGTTACAAACCAGTTAATGAAGTATTTTTCACTTTGGGGTTATTTTTAAGTGTATAATACGGCAAAGAATCTCAAGATAATTTTTTTAAAAAAATCCTCTTGAATGCAGAATGTAAAGGCTTCTGAATCTTCTTTCATTGTCCTTTTTTATGTGACTTTTGTGGGAAGCCAGATTATTCTATCTGTAGAAAAGCTCTATGTGATGGGATAGACAGAGGTGAGATCTCAAGGTCACTGGGAAAAGTAACTACATTTGGCACAGTATTACTCTGCTCCTTCAAAGCAGATCCCCCCCCCTTTTTTTTCTTTAATGTTGAACACGTTACACAATTAAAAGATGTGACCATACTGGCTCAACTTTTTGTCGCTAGTAATTTATAAAAACTGTCAACCAGGTTTGGTTAAACCAATAACATTACAGTGGGAGATTTGTCTTACTTGAGTCAGCATTTTGAGAGGCTCCTGAAAGGGTTTGGAAAGCCTCCAAATTTAAACAGAGCCTTTATTTTATACAATTTTTTAAAAAACTAAAAGGATCTTGCTTTAGCTACAGGAAACTTGAGGTAAGCTGATAAACACCATTTCCACTTAGATTCGTTTTATTTTCATCTACTTCATGTTTTGGGGTTTTTTAAGATTATTTATTTATTTATTTGACAGAGAGAGAGAGAGGGAGATCACAAGTAGGTAGAGAGGCAGGCAGAGAGGGGGAAGCAGGCTCCCTGCTGAGCAGAGAGCCCGATGCGGGGCTCGATCCCAGGACCCTGAGACCATGATCTGAGCCAAAGGCAGAGGCTTAACCCACTGAGCCACCCAGGTGCCCCTCATGTACTTCGTGTTTTATATTTTTCTGAGAAATTACACTTTTATTTATACTGATTTTCTTGTTTTATTTGTTTCACGTTTTGTTGAATATGGGTTCATTGTCATAAAGAATCCACCATCAAAATCTAATTTTTTTTTTTAATCTGGGGGAATCTAGGAATCTGACTGCAGTATGAAGTCACTTGATAATCAAGGTAATCCGAAATCCAAGCTACGTTTATCTCAGCTTTTGAAAAAAGACACACTTCTAAGAAACAAGGTAAAACAAATACTTAATTTTTTTGGTAAAGATTTTTATTTATTTATTTGTTATTATTTTATTTATTTATTTATTTATATTATTTTATTTGAGAGAGATCACAAATAGGCAGAGAGGCAGGCAGAGAGAGAGGAAGGCAAGCAGCCTCCCTGCTGAGCAGAGAGCCCGATTCGGCTCGATCCCAGAACCCCGGGATCATGACCTGAGCCGAAGGCAGAGGCTTTAACCCACTGAGCCACCCAGGTGCCCCTACTTAATTTTTTTTAATTTCAGAAACAGTGTATATTTATTACCAGAAACTGAGAAATATCAACAAAATTAAAAACTAAAATGCCTATATTTTTATTTACAGGAAAAACATCTACTTTCAATCCAGTTAGGGCCATGTTTATGCCTGATTGCAGGTGGTAAAGTTGTGAAACCCTTATCTTCTCCTGCGGTATAAAGATCTTTTTTCCATGTGCTTCTGCAGATTACTTCTAATGACTGAACAATATGCCATTGTATGAATTTAGCAAATTCCCATATGTTTGTCATTTACCCTAACATGTTTTACTGTAGCAGACACTACTGCATCCAAGATCTTGTGGCTAAGGATTTGCGTACCATTTTTGATGGTTTCATAGGGATGAATTCCGTGGACTGGTATTACTGGTCCATACGATTTAAAGCTTTGATATATGTTGCCGAAAGACCTTTTAGAAACTGTATATCCAAAAAGCCAGGTTTTTGTTGTTTTTTTAATAAAAAAATATATAAATATTTCCATTGACTATATAAGTGAAAGCTTACAAGTTAAAGCATATTTTATGTGTTATATTAAATGTTCTTGCCCATTAATATGAAAATGCTCATTTCTAACTCAAAAATGCACAAAAGACCAAGTACAAATGGTTGATTAATATATAAAAGCGTGTGTGGCCCTCATAACTAGTCAAATAATGCAAATTAAAATAATGAAATATAATTTCTTACCTCTCGGATTTTCAAAAAATATTCTTAATTGTACTCATTTTTATGAGTGTAGAGTGAGAAAATAATCTCAAATTAATTGTGTGTAAATTGCTCTGCCATTTCAGAAAAGCAATTTGAACAGGTTTGAATAATTCAACCCAGTCAGTGCATTCTAGAACTCGAGTCTAAGGAAATAATGAGAGTTTAAGTACATGAATACTTAATCCTGCATTGGTTACAATAGTGGAAAATTGCAAAAAGCCTAAATATCTAAAAATAAGGGAGTGAGTTATTAAATACATAATAGGTTTTAGCTCTTGGGTGCTGGGAGTACAGGTGAATTTTTTTCTTTGTTTTCTCATATTTTTCCATAGTGAACAGATTATTTTTCTAATAGCATAAGAACTTTTTTAAAATTTGAAAAGAGGTCCTCATCTCATACTACATAAATATAAATCCTAAATAAATTAAAGATTTAGATGCAGAATATGTAAATATAAGACTCTTTGAGTATAAAATCTTTGAGTATAAAAGGCCTTTTCAGACCTACACTGCCTTGGAAAGGTATCCATATTTTTAAGTAAAGAGGCAGAACAGGAAGCAGTATGTATGGCATGGTGTTTTTGCTTAAGTATTCACAGTACTCGTGCGCACTGTGTATGTTTATATAATCATAGTAAATAAAAAGTCGAGAAAGATACCAGAATTACTTGCAGTGACAGGTCTGGATATGTAGAAAGTACTTTCCCGAAAGAAGTTATGTCTAGACCTTAAACTGTCATCTCACTATTATTATCATTATTATTATTCTTGCTCTCAGAAGTTTTTGTCAGGGTTTTAACTGTCACTTCTGTTTTGGTGAAAACTCCCCAGATGCACCTTCCCTCATGCTCCCTAATATCATCTTTAATATCTAAAATGAAACTCACCTTTGTTGTTGTTGTTATACCTCAAACCAGTTCTTCTCAGAACATTTTTTATTTTCATCTGCTACCTAAGATTATATTCTTTGTCATTTAGTTTCAGTATCTTCGGGTCCTTTTTCTCTATGACTGCCGGCTCGATCCTTCTCCTGCAGGGGGTAAAGAAAAACACATCTGTGCCTATCTGAATTCTAATGCTTCTGTCTTTGTATTATTTCTCGCTCGCTCCTTTTCCCCCTCACCAGTACCCTAAGTCAAGATGGCATCTGTCATGTGTGACCGATCCCGTTCTTTATCCCTCACCTGGCAACTTCATCAGTTGGGAAGCCTTGTTGTATATGCCTCACCCTTAACTATCCTAAAGAACAATAACAAAACGCTGATGGCTCCGTATTTCCCACAGGATAAAAATCAACCCTGGGGTAGAGGAAGCGCGGTGTCGATAGACATCTGTTTGAACAACCTACTCAAAAAAAAATTCACTTCTACATGTGAAAAGAACTATCCAAGATACAGTATTAAATAGAATCAACACATATTAAGTGGGAAAAAAATTTATATATTGCTTGTTGGTTACTTTTCTATTTTAATGTGCAGAGAGTAATTTGAAATTAACTAAAGATCGTTGCTTGGACAGAACGGTATTAAAAGGGGCATTTACTCTTCAGGTTCCTGGGCTGTATAAATCTAGTTCTATGGACAGTCTTTCTACAACCAAGATCAAGCCTCTGGTTCCTGCCCGAGTCAGTGGGCTCAGCAAGAAGCCATCGAGCATCCAGAAGAGAAATCATCATAATGCAGAGAACAGGCCAGGACTGCAGATAAAAATCAATGAGCTCTGGAAAAATTTTGGATTTAAAAAGTGAGTTTCCTTTTTACTTATTCTAAGGATAAATTATTGTTTTTTTGTAATTTCTTTCACTTTTCCCCAATTCTTTCTGTTTTCATAGGAGTCGATTATGATTTCTCTTACCCTAAGAGAATTATTTTCCTCTATTCTCTTTAGCTGACTCTTTTAAGTATATTTAACTTCATTGTCTATGCCTTCATTTAGTGAAAAGATGGCAAACTAAAAATCCTCAGTTCTTGATCTATCTTTGGGGTCGATAGTTAAGTGACTTTTTCTGGCCTGAGTGTCTTGCCTGCCTTCCTTTTGAATCTCTCAGGATTGTAATGAGAATAAAGTTGTTTTAGATGTGAGGGTGGGAAGATAATGCTGTATCATATTTCTTGATTTAAAGCAATTTTTTCCCCTAAATCATCACATCTGAAATGGGGAAAATCACTGAGCATATGTGATGATGGTGCCAGATTTCTAATGTGTGGGGCAGACACTGTTTTAAAAGAGCTGACCCACTGTATATCTGCCTTCCTTGAGCCACACAGTACTTCCTTCTGTTAAATTATAAAATTAGTCTCAGAGTAGCTACAACTTATAATTTATTCTCCCGTTCTTCTCCATAGAGCAAATAAATATGCTAAGAATAGATGAAGGGAAGGTTACATGGGTGGTGGGATTAAACCTTATCTAATAGAAATGTTGTCACAATCAGATGAGATGGTAGGAGCAGAAACACTTTGTAGATAAGTGCTGGGCACAATTATTTATTTATTTATTTATTTGAGAGCGAGCGAGAGAGCGTGTGCATGGGAGAAGAGGCAGAGGGAGAAGCAGACTGCCTGCTGGGCAGGGAGCCTAATGCAAGGCTCGATCTCAGAACCCTGAGATCATGACCTGAGCCAAAGGGAGACTCTTCACCTACTGAGCCACCAGGCGCCCTCTTTGTTCATTTTAGAGAAGCCCTTTGCCGGATACCTAACTTTTAATAACCACGGGTTTTTGTTGGGTTGTTTTTTTTTGTTTTTTTTTTTGTTTTTTTTGTTTTTTTTTTTTTTTTGAGTGCCTCATGTTGTGTTTCCCATTTTGTTATACAGTACTAAGAAGTCGAGAAGGTTGAGGTTTAATTAAAATTAGTGATTTTTACTACTCCATCAAGAACTGTTTTTCTTTGTATGTTCCGTTAGCCACTGTTTGATGTAGTGTTCAGTGCTTCGTGAGTTACGGGTAACACCCAGCGCTCATCACAACACGTGCCCTCCCTACTACCCGTCACCCTGTGCATTGGCAAGTACCTGGCACTGGGGAACACAGCTGCTGCCAGTATTTATCGTGCGGTTTGGAGCTGGCGTCCTGATTCATGCCGAGTGCCAGTCGCTTTCATTCAGTTTTGCTTTCGGATCATCAGTACACATGTCAGCACAGTGGAAAAGGCAGATAAAGTCTAAATATTATTATGAAATAGTTTTAATCTTGTAAACTCCCTGAAAGGGGGTCTTGGGAGTTTTTCGTGGCCTGTGGGCCACACTTTGAGAGATGCTACTGAAGAGAAATCGTATTCCCAAATGCCTTTTAGAAAATAAGACTGACTTGGCTTTTTGTTGGCTAGAGATAGAATTACCTATGTTCTCTTCATAACAGGATGAATTTTTATAGACTTAAGCTCCTTTCAAGGCAAAAAATAAGTTGGAAGAGAGAGGAGTAAAAGATAGGGCTTAAACCTTCCTCGTGCTTCACTTGGGTTCGTGCTTAGCCAGACTTGAGAAGGGTGCGAAGGAGAGAGGAACTTGAGTTTCTTCATTGGAATCGTTCTGCCTTAGCCGGAACACATTTAGTAGTGGCCTTGCACCTGCCTTGAAAGGTGATTTAGGGAGCAGGAAGGGGAGCTAAGAAGCAAAACTCAAATTTTGTAGTGATACTCGGAGGAGACCCTGAACGTGTCATATATTAAATTAAGACAAACTGAAAGGTCTTATGTTCTTCATATACCTTTCTTTGGTCTAGGTAGATTATTCTCTAGTAGTTAGTACTCTAAAAACACCAATTCCTTTTATTATATTTTGCAGAGATTCTGAAAAGCTTCCTTCTTGTAAGAAGCCAGATCCCCTGTCGCCAGTCAAAGATAACATCCAGCTAACTCCAGAAGCAGAAGAGGATATATTTAACAAATCCGAATGCCTGCGTGTTCAGAGAGCAATATTCCAATAAGTGCAGGCAGCTGGGAGACTGTTGCCTGCAAGAGAATATCAATCGGAAGTGCTGTTTGGGAATCAGCGATTACCAGACTGAAAGATTAATTGTAGACACACGCGATTTTTTAAATAGAGTACATTTTATATATTAACTATGTAATTATTTCTTTTGTTTAGCTTTTTATATTTTCGTAAGAAGCTAAGTAGAGAAATTTTATTTTTGATGGGTTTTGGACGTTTTGAGGTTTTGGGGCAAGTCCTCTGGAATTTAGAAAAATCTGCTCTAAAGATGTCTGTCATGTTGTCACATGTAAGGATGGTAAATGAAAAGCCCACAATTCCGTAATCATTTTTATCCCGGAGGGCATCACTGCATTTCTCAAGCTTTAAATTTTACCCCCTGCCTTTCCTGTCTCTTTCAGCGTTGAACTGAAAATAAAGTTGCTGGCATGGGAGGGGTAGCTGGAAGGATTAAAGATCATTGCCCACCTGGACAGTGCTCTGTTACCCCTGAAGGTTTGCTTGGGTTATGGATTGACAGTGAAGGAAAACTGCTTTCAGTATCCTGTGAAAAGAACTACTTATATTGTTAATATTCTTAAACTTCAAAATAGCCTGGTTTTTCTACTATGTCTTTTTTAAAGTGTGGACTGAAAATCCCTTAACTAGAATCTTACATGTTGATGTAGGATCCTAAAGCGTCAGGGTCTGTGATGTGTACATCCTGCAAAGACATAGGCAGGTACCTGGAAGGAGAACCAGCCACGCAAGTGAATACTAGGGGAAAGTGGGAGATAAGGAAGGATGGACCTGGCAGGACACAAACGCGTGACCTGAGAGACAGAGGGTAAAGTAAGGGGATTCGGAGCGTTTTGATTTTTAAATAAGACGATAGAGGACTCTTGGATAAAGAATCAGAGTGGAACAAAAAACCTAAGTTATAAGAAACGGCATAAAAGTTGTAAAAGAATTAAAAACCAATCTGAAAAAGACCCAAAGAACATAAGCAAATTCGAGCTCTCTATGAATGTTTCCTGTTCTAGAACAAATTAAGAATGTGACTCAAACATTGTCTACAAATATTTCTCTCTTCGCCCACTTAAAATGCCACTTAAATGACAGAAAAGGAATAAAACCGTATAAATCCATAAAGGTTAACAGAGGAAGAGACAGCAGGCAAGGACACAGATGGGTCAGTGGTAAGCGGTTTAGCAAAGAAATGATCAGTTCTGCGGTGGTGGAAGCCAACAGGAAGCAGACGTTAAGATGGGCTTGGTAAATGGGGACATGCAGCTTCCTGCAAGCCAGACTCGAGCTGAGTCTGAAAATGGAACTGCTGAAAACCTCCAAAAATAGTACAGGAGGAGGGGAAGACGGCAACAAGGCCATAGTTTGCGTCTCTGAATCCCCACATAACAGCAACTGGATAACAAAGTCAAAAACCTGTGAGCAGCACTACCACAAATTTGGGTTACACTATCCGTAAATCGCAGAATATCCGTGGGTGAAGACAAGCCGCCGACAACCGTAAGTCCACAAGATGGAAAAGCAGCGGGAGGCCATAGGGCATCGACTGGACTCGGGAACAGAACGTTAGAATAATCATTAAAACACACAGCAGGTCCGGTTGGAGCTAGGAGAGGCTTTCTGGTTCCCGTGGTCGGTGAGTGCAAGGACGTCTGAAGGAACCGGCTGGCCCAGGCCGCGGGGGCTGTTGGAACTGATCTGCAGAGTTGGCCAAGGCTTCTGGGATGGGGTCTCCCAGAGAAGAGAAATTGGTGAGAAGAAGACCAAAATTGAGCAGGACAGGGGTAAAAGAAGCAAAGGAGCAGAGGTTGAAATACAAGTAGGAGGAGGAACAGGTGACCAAGAAATCTCAGCAAAATACTGTCTTTGGGCACTAAAAACAAGTGCTATTTGGGGCCCCTGGGGGGCTCAGCAGTTAACAGCTGACTCTTGATTTTCCCTCAGGCCATGATTTCAGGGTCCTGGGATCTGAGCCCCACTCAGCAGGGAGTCTGCTTGAGATTCTCCCTCTGCCTCTCCCCCCAACTCTCTAAATAAAATCTTTTTCTAAAAGATGTTTAAGAAGCTCCCATGAACTGTGCTTCCTTCTCAAAGAAAACTAATTTTACTTTTAAAAAAAAATCTTTTAGATCAATCTCTTAAGATGTTAACTTAAAAAGAGCAGAATAACATCTTTATAGGTAGTGAAAATCTATCAGAAAGGCCCACAGAGCAGGTGGGAAAACATTCCATTTGAGAATGTGGTAAAAGTTATTAACATGATACAGGATGTGAAGGAACTCGAGAACGAGGAAAACTTAAGGTGAACTCAGAATAAGCATTTCAGAAGTGAAAGCTAAACCAGAATGAATACAAGCAAATAAATACTATAGATAATGTCTTAAAAGATAGGAGGTAAAAAGTAGAACAAAGGGGGGGAGATAAGATTGGGAAGTAACAAATATTGAAGGTAGGTACAGGAGGTCCAATATACAGATAATAGTCTTTGAAGGGAAAATGATAATTTCAGAAAACATTACTAATTAAATTTTGAAACTTTGTTTTCTTAAACTGCACCTTTTTTTTTTTTTAACGTTTTACTTATTTAGAGAAGAGATAGTGCATAAGCAGGGGAAGGGGCAGAGGGGGAGAGAGGGAAAGAGAATCTCAAACCAACTCCGTGCTGAGTTTGGAGCCTGATGCAGGACCCACAACCCTGAGATTATGACCTGAACTGAAATCAGAAGTCGGATGCTTAGCTGACTGAGACACCCAGGCACCCCTTAAAGTGCTCTCTTGAATCGAAGATTATTGATCCAAAACATGCAACACCAAGATTAACAAAGTTAAAGAAGAAATCCTGGGGGTAGGCAAAGACAGCAAGTGACAAGGAGAAAGATGATCATCAGACTTCCACAATTATTCTTTTTTGCTTGAAGAAAATGGAGTAACATTTTGAACATACTCAAGGGAAAATGTAAGAATTGGGGGAACAGTGTTCCCTTAAACTGTTGAGGAATCGATCAGAAAATGAGCTCCATTAGAAAACCAAAGTAACTAGAGAAATGACACCATAAAGACCAGTGGTCAGCATTCAACATAGCCTGTACAATTAAAAATTAGCGTTATGAGAGAGTATGGTATACAATGCCTGTACGTCCAGATGACAGTACAACTGAAAAGAGGAAAGCAAATGCAGAAATGTTTGGCTTAACTGATGGTAGTCTAATAGTGTTGATTAGACTTGGGCATATAATGTGGGGTAGAATAAATGGACATTTATAGGATATTTTAATTCACCCCCAGTTTTATTGAGAACCAGGATTCTCGATGTGGGAAAGAGGAGGTTCAGATACGGGTTATTTTTTTTAAATCCCTGTAGTTATGAATTTGAATTGGAAGAAGTAGAAACTTAAGCATATATAAAATATGTGTGTGTATGTATATACTAATTATACATATATGCTAAACGTATACATGTTGAAGAGACCAAGGAAAAAATCCAGTACCAATAAGCATTACTCAGTTTGTAGTCTTAAAATACCATTTTTTAATCAAAGGAAACCAGAACATCTTGGCAAAAAAAATAGTCTGGCAGGAAATACAGAAGAAAAGCCTGGAATATCTTATTAAAACAAGCTATCACAGGCTTCTGTGTAATTTCATAAAGACGTAGGAGCCAACTTGAACAGGGCCAAACATGGCTAAATTTGATCTTGAAAAAGGATGATAATTGCAACTTATTGAAATGTATCATAAACATTAAAGACAATTGAAACTTTAAAGACAATCTCAAAAATAGGGAAATGGAGATATCAAGCATTATCCTGTCTTTCCTCTGGACTGTACCACTGGATAACCAAATAGCAGAAGAAGGGGCAGAGGAAACGCCTTTTTGGTGTTCCAATAGTGTAAAAGAAATGTGATTATATCACCATTTTACAACACCTAGTGAATTACTAGATTTAGACGTTGAACATCAGCTTCCATTACTATTCCGAAGACAGATGACAAACATGTTAATGCCACTTATCAGTGAAAGAACTCAGCACCCTGTATAGTCCTGCCAAGGGATGCCTCTGGGTCCAGCTGCCAAAACGCAGGAATGAAGAGAACAGAGGAACTTGTGGAGGAACGTAAATGTGCAATTAGCACAATCCAGACTGGGAAACCACAGGTTTATACCCTGGGATTTTTAACAGATGAATTGTAAGGAAAAGGATGAGGAGGGAAATTCCATATTTTTTCTTTAAATGGACAAAACTAAACTAGATGATTGAGGGAAGCACTCTGTTGATAAAATAGAGATAGATAAGTGATAACTCTAAAATTCAGGATAGTGGTTACTCTAGGGGCGGAGGAGGTCATTGATGTTTGGAAAAAGCACAGCGGGGGAATTCTGGGAGTGGCTGGCAGTTTTATTTGATGACTTGGGTATAATGTATAACAAGGTTTGTCCTATAATTACATAGTAGCTTATTAAGCTATCCATTATCATAAAGTGTTAGCCTTATAATAACTTAAGCTATTTAACTATTTGGCATGGTTTTCTGTTTGATAATTTTTTAGAAATAGTAACATCATACTGAACATGTAAGAGGCACCATTTTTTTAGTTTTTTTAAAAGATTTTATTTATTTGAGAGAGCAATACAGAGATAGCACAGGTGGGGAGAAGAAGGAGGCTCCCTGCTGAGCAGGGAGCCCCACATGGGGCTCCATCCCAGGACCCTGAGATCATGACCTGAGCTGAAGGCAGATGCTTAACTGACTGAGCCACCCAGGCGCCCCACCATTATTTTACTTTTATCATTGAAAGAAAAAATCTATTACGTTGACACTATCGACTTTAAGACACACTATTTTCAAAAATGTTATAAAGCAAACCTTAAAAAAGATGAAATGCAGCAATTAGACACCACCGATCTTGTCCATCACGCACAAAATCCAACAACTATCCTCACTTCCCAAAGACTTGAAGCTTCCTCTGGACAGTCAGCACCAGACCACCTCTGATATTGAAAGACCTGGAACACGGTGGAGGGAAAGATGGCACGTGGTTCCGGAAAGAAAGAATGACATGAGAATAAGCTAGAGTACGATCCCCCATCCCATCTCCCTTCTTAGCTCCCATTCTTGCTTCTCCTGCTGGGAATCCCAATAATATCGTGTTTGACTTTCAAAATTGTCCCACACCTCTTAACGTTGTTTTTACTTTCTACAACGTTTTTCTCTGTTTCTAATTTCAGTAATTCCTACAGACCATCTTCAAGTTTACCAGTTCTTTCCTTGGCTCTTCATTACTGCGTTTTTGTTTTTTGTTTCTAGCATTTCTGTTCTACTATTGTAGTATCCATCTCTCTAGTGACTTCCCCCATCTGCTCACGCATGTCACGCATTTCTCCCATAGAACACATAGGAGCCATAGTTATTTTAAATGCTCTTGTCTGGTATTTCCAACATCTGGGTCATCTCTGAGTCTGTCTGTATCTGGTGTGTTTGGCCATTTTCTTTTGCCCTGTGTGTGCGTGTGTGTGTGATAGTTTGACTGAATGCCACCTACATGGATACAGAATGTAATGATTGAAATAACGTCTGCCTGGAAGTGGGCATGCCTCTTCTACTACTAGTGGTTAGAGTGGGGTGTTGGTAAAGACGAGTCAGGAGTTTAACAGAATTGGGTCTGTTGTTACTATGATTATTGTAGGTGCACCACAAACTTCATTTTCCTCTAATGTTACCTGTGGTTGGGTGGTGCTCTGGTGCTCGGCTGTGTTGCTGTTTTCATCAGTGTTCACACTGTGTCCTGGATGTCAGCCTTCCTCATGCACCTGTGGCTCAGATGGGATCTCTCTCCACACCCTTACCCCCCTTCAGCTTATTTGGTGCTGTTATGATGACAAGGTGCAGCCTTGAGGGTAATGCTATTATTACATGTGACAATTCTATTAGGTTTTACAATCCACTGCATAATAAAAGCATTATCCTCCCTTGGTTCTCAACTCCAGCAAGATCCTGGCAATATGGTCAGTGTCTCATATCCCTCTTATTAAATGACTTCTCGCTATCAGCCACTGTACATTGTACAGGGATGAGTTTCTTTCTTTTTTAATATTTTATTTATTTCAGAGAGAGAACGCACAAGCAGGGGGAGTGAGAGAGGGGAAGCAGACTCCCCACTGAGTGGGAAGCCCTATGTGGGGCTCCATCCCAGGACCCCAAGTCCATGACCTGAGCCGAAGGCAGACACTTAACGACTGAGCCGCCCAAGTGCCCCAGGGATGACTTTCTAAACACAATCTGGTGTTTAACACTTGCTGACTTATGGTTTAGAGGAGGCAGAAGAATCATTGAAGAATTCCGGTTAAGAATCAGAAGACTCCCATCTGTAATTCTGACTCGCCTAAAATAAGTGACTTGGGGTAAACCACAGAACCTGTGTTGTCCTCTTTCTTCTCATGGGACATACATGAGGGGTTGACCTCTAAGTCAGAAATTGCAACTCCAAAGTTCTGTGAACAAAACAATAAATTGATTTAGAAGTAATCTTAAATTTAAAAATAACCTTCTAAATTCTGATCCACAAGAGGGCAGCCCCTCCACATGGCTTAATGTCTGAAGAGCCTGTGCAAACACCATTAAGACTATCTTAAAAATCCTCATGTGCAATGTTTTATCTTTACTTCTTTTAATTATTACAAACAGAGTACAAATATATTCTCACTTACAAAAATTCTAACATTACAGACTAGCTTCAAGTCTCTTTTGATGAGTACCCCCAGTCCTAATCCCCTCTCCCTGTTATCACGTCGGTGGTAATCTTTCATGATGTTTTGTTTTATGTGTTTTCTGAAAACATGATTTACACAACTAACTTTTAAAAATTCTCACATGATTTGAATATCTTTCCTGTTTAAAATCAATTAACTTATTTCTAATTCCTCTTCAACTCCATAAGATATAGATCATAATTTATTTGTTTCTTAATGACTTTTAGATTGTTTTTCTTTTCAGTATTCAAGCACTTCCTCAAATATTTCAAGCACTACATTTTGAAAAAAGTGAAGAACCTCACAAGATTTCATGGTAGTTAAGACTTCAAAGCTGATTTGTTAACCAAAGTGGGACTATATTAGTAGTTTTACTAGCCACAAAAATCTGTAGTCCATTTACAGAAAAGGGACTAAAAGGGAAAAGCACATAACGGTCTTCCTTGGAAGCATTAGGTTTACTCCATCCCCCCGTGTAAATCTTCCTGGGGTGCCATGCCTGTCAAGGAGGGCATTGGATACGTATTTGTTTTTCCTAGACTGGATTAGACCCAAGCAACTCATGGCCTCATTGATGCAGTGAACAGAAGCCAGAAAGGAATGGCCTAGTGTGGTCACCACAGTGCAGATGGGAGCTGGGTCTTGGTTACTTCTGTATCTTCTACAATGTTTATAGAAGGAAATGTTTGCTGGGAATAAACCAGTGTTATTCTTACATTGTATGTGCACAAGGAAAGTTAAATATAAACCTGCCTGACAATACTAACATAAAATGAGTTGCACATGCAACAAATATTCTTGCGGAAAAGGATCGGCCCCACTTTGGGACCTTTTTAGGATTTACAACCTGATGGCACTTGAATGGGATGTATGCGATGGAGATAGATAAAAGGCAGTGGGATTAGAGAGTGTGTTCCATGCAGGGACTTTGTGTGAGCAAAGCTTAGGGGAAGGGGGAGCACAGAGTATGTTTGCAGTAAGGAGACCAGCTGAACCAGATCAGAGACCTTGCACGGGGGGAGCCGGTTGGGGGTCTGGTAGGGGCTCAGACGGCAAAGGTCTTGATTGGAGTTTGGACTCGACCTCTGGGCAGTAAAGTCGGTGAAGGTTTCCTGAATGGCCAGTTTCTGTTCTGTCTCCATGCCTCGTTCTCAAGTTCCAGTGAGCAGTTACTGTGTGCGAGTGGGTAGGAAAGGGAAGGATGCGTGGGCCAAGAACTAGTAACTGAAATCCAGCTCCGGTCTGAATACCCGCTGCCAGCCCCCGGGTAACATTCTTCAATGCAGTCGCACTTGGGCTCTTACCTAGATTTGTGTGTCTGTTATTGTTACCTGTTTCCTCAGTAAGCTGTAAGCTCCGTGGAGACAGAAAGACCGGGTAACTCCGGTGACCGTTCTTCATCGACCCTCAGCACCTAGCACGGTGCCTGTAACAGGGCAAGACATTTTCTCAGAGTGAGTCAATGAATGAATGAAAGTAGATTGTTATGGAGTTGAAATGATTATTTCCATTATTTTTTTTTAAGATGTATTCATTTATTTTGAGAGAGAGAGAGAAGAGCACAAGCAGAAGCGGGGGAGAGAGAATCCCAAGCAGACTCCACACTCGGCACAAAACCCAACATGGGGTTTGATCTTACAACCCTGGAGTCACAACCTGAGCAGAAACCAAGAGTCTGACGCTCAGCTGACTGCACCAGCCCCAATTATTGGTGCCCCAATTATTTCCATTACTATAGAAGAGGAAACAGAAGCTCAGGGAAAGTAAGTCCTATGGTAGCCAGCCTCAAGATGGCCCCCGACGATCCCTGCCTCCGGGTAGTCACAGTCTTGCATTTTTTGCCCCAACTGTATAGGGGTCACCTGTGCAAACAACAACAGTGCAGGAATGCCGGTGTGTGACTTCTGAGGGTAAGGTCATAAAATACTGTATGACCTCACTTACATGTGGAATCTGAAAAAACCCAACTCAGAGGAACAGAGATTGGCGGTTGCCAGGAGCAGCAGGGTGGGAGCGATGAGAGACGGTGGTCAGAGGGAACGAGCTCCCAGTTATGAGGTGAGGAAGTTCCGGGGATCTAGCCGCACAGCATGGTGACTACAGTTAACACTACGGTATCATATAATTGAAAATTACCAAGAGAGTAGATCTCGAAAGTCGGTACCACACACCAAAAAATGGTAACTGTATGAGGCAATGAGCCTGTCAGCTTGACTGTGGTCATCACTCCACAATAAACAGTTATATCAAATCATTACATTGTACTCCTTAAACTTACATTTTAAACTTACAATGTTCCATGTCATATATAATTCAATAAAGCTGTGAGAAAACTAGACACTGTGACTCTCACCTTGTTTCCTTCTAGATCAGAGAAGCCAGGGGAGGCCAGCTGCCATGTTGTGAGGACAAACGCCATGATGATGTGGTCCCTGTGCCAGAGCACTGAGGACTTCTGCCAACAGCTGGCATCAGCTTTCTGGAGATGTGAGCAAGCCATCCTCTGGTCAGTCCTTTAGATGATGCAAGCCCTGGCCAGCATCTTGACTGCAACAGGGTGAGGCACCCCAAGACAGAACTACCCAGCTAAGCTGCTCCTGAATTCTTAACCCACGTAAATTGTGTGAGATAAGAAATGCTTATTGTTTTAAGCCAGTTAGTTTTAGGGTAATTTGTTATGCAGCTATAGCTAACCGATACAGCTCCCAAAGTTCTCATAACCAACCTTCTATGAAGCAGGTCACCTGGCTGGGGTCAGGCTGGGAAAATCCTTAAGGCGTGAGACCATCAGGTCATGGTGACTGACTGGCGCCGTACCCTTCTCCCAACCTCCACAACTCTAAAAATGGAGCTTTCTCAGGAGGCCAGAAGGCCAATGGCCAGATGTCTTTGGGAGTACACTGTAACAACTGTGACAAATGCAAGAGATGCAGAAAGCAAGAATTTGCTCAGGGGACCCACAAGTTCCAAATTGGTTCGGAATAAGCTATTGTATAAATCAATCAATAAATTTAACCAGTAAAGGAAGAAATAAATAGGGAGAAAGGAAGGAAGGAAAGAAGGTTGGGAGGAAGGAAGGGAGGAAGGAAGTAATAGAAACAAAAAGAAAAAAAGAATTTGCTTTGAAAAAGAAAAAAAAAATTGCTTAGGATCTTAGAAAGGGCTTGGAACCCCTACCCGTGGCTGATCTCAAGGTCTACCACGTTCTCCAACTGGGTTTCCAAATTGTTTTCCAGATCCATATTAGGGTTATTTTTCCCTTCCTACTTTCTTGTGTCTAAAGGATATTTTGAGGTCATGTTTTTTAATCCCCATGGATAAGACATAAACTCCTGCAAAGCTAACTCTGAAAGGAGACCAGGGATTATGGCCAGAGGTTGTGGGGACTGTCAGACAAGACCTTGAATCACTCACCTCAGAACCCAGAGGACCTAAAGGCAGCCTGTTCACCTTCACTCAGGGATGCATGGTTTCTAAAAAGACCATCTGTGATGTTTTGGGGGGGACTAGGGAAGGAATAGTCTTCACATCTGGAGGGATAATGAATTCATTTTCCATTTTTATCTGAACTCTGAAGGTTTGTACAATGTGAGGTATAGAAAGTCAGGGATAAGGAGACTACTAGAGGGCTGCGTCAGAAAATATTTCTGCACAGACCATAGGATTTCCTACCCCAAAGTTTTCTGCTTAAAAGTCAAGAATGGGACACATTATATCATAATGAAATGAGCATGGTTTTGTGTGATATAAACACAGGTTCCCATCTCACCAGCTGTGCAACCCAGAGCAGTCCATTTGAGCCTCTGGACTCTGATTCTCTTTTTAGAAGAAATAATGGAGAAAATATGGGTGGTGATTAGCAGAGTGTCAAACACACTTCACAAGTGTTCTTCCTTCCTATTCCAGCGAGGGATAATAGTGATGATGAAGAAGTCTGGGCCATTGATAAGCCACGTCTGGTGTCTGGACCGTCTTGTCTGTTTCATAGACCCTGTGTCACCTCTCTGAACCTCAGGCTCTTCATCAACAAATGGTGAAAACAGTAACTTACACTTCAGTGGTATTGCCAGTGTTTCAAGTCTCTCTGCGTGTATCAACTAATTCGCCTGATGCTCACAATCACACAAGGTAAACATCATCATTATTATTATTATTATTATTATTATTATTATTATTTTGTTTTGCACACAAGGTAACTGAGGTGGGGAGAGGGGTGTATCAGTTGGCCCAACACCACACAGCTAGTAGACGACAGATCCAGGATCCAAACCCAAGGGGTAGAACTCCCAGAGCCCCCACTCTTTTTATATGTGAAATATGAAAATGTAAAACCAATAAAGAACATAATAATTTCTGGGAAAATAACCAACAATCTCTTTGGTGGAGAAGAGTCATGCTTATAAGCCTAGGTAGGGTCAGATGGTTACTGTTCATCCGTGGAAGGTGAGTGGGCCCCAACAGTTACACTTTAGAGTCAGAAAAGGTTAAGAGCACGTGTATCTCTGCCCCTTGTTTTTTCCTCTGAACTCTTGGAAGCAAAAGACTTTGACAAGACATAGTTACGGGTTGTTTCCAAGTTAGACATGGACTATGATGTGGTAAAAATCAAGCTTTTATTATATTTCAGTTTTCTTTTCTTTTGTCTTTCTTTCTTCCCTTTTTTTTTTTTTTTAAGCACATGCATGACCCAGGGGAAGGGGCAGAGGGAGAGAGAGAGAGAGAGAGAGAGAACCCCAAGCAAGCTCCATGCTTAGCGCAGGGATCGATCTCACCACCAGAGCTGAAACCAAGAGTCAGAGGCCCAACCAACTGATCCACCAGGGTGCCCCTCGTGTTTCACTATCGAACTCTGGGGTGTGCTTCTTACTGCAGCAACACAGCCTGTACTAACTACAGAGTCATAGACGGGGGTGATGATCCCTTTCTTCGAGCAAATATAGATAACTTCGGAAGGAAAGGTCGTGAAGTTGGTACGGAATATGGAGAACTCTTTCTTGTTGAGCCGAAAGAAACATATTAGAAAGCCCTCAGCTCAGGGGATTGGTTGATGATAGACATGGGGACAGGGAAGGAGATAAGAGGCTAAGGTAGGGATGAGCAAGGGGCCCCGAGGCGGCTGGGTCTCCACGGGGGAGGAGGCAGGACCCTGCGGCTAATGCTGCTTTGACACACACCCGGATTTTAACCTCAGTTCCACCTCCTCTTATGCGGACAAGTCAGTCCGCCTTTCTGGAGTGTCTGTTTCTTACTGTGAAAACTGGCAGCACGTTACAGGGAAAGCGAAACGCGCCACCAACTTGCTTCATCACTACTGAGGCCCACAGGGCCATGTTAGAGCGCTACCTTCCGAAGCTCAGTTTCTTCGGCAAAGACAAATTACGAGCCAGTTTTGAGCAAAGTGACTTTTCTGAGCAGCATCTGTGCTGTCCCCATCCTCAGGACTGACCTCCTCCTGCCCGGGGAGGGTCGGAGAGGCCTGAGGTCACCCAGCCCCACACGAGGGGCCCCTCTGGGCTCCTGCAGGCGGTTTGGAAGCGGCTGAGGAATGAGTTAGGTCCCGGTTGTGGGGTTGTTGTTTTTTTTTTAAGTCAGACACAGACACAGCTGTTGACCAAAATGCAGACTCCTGGGGCGCCTGGGTGGCTCAGTGGGTTACAGCCTCTGCCTTCGGCTCAGATCATGATCCCAGGGTCCTGGGATCGAGCCCCGCATCGGGCTCTCTGCTTGGCCGGGAGCCTGCTTCCCTTCCTCTCTCTCTGCCTGCCTCTCTGCCTCCTTGTGACCTCTGTCTGTAAAAAATAAATAAATAAAATTTTAAAAAAAAAATGCAGACTCCGCAGAACACCCAAAGCCTCAGACCCTTCAAGCAGAGCAGGAGTTTAGGCGACGTTCTCAGAGTCGCGGTCTGGGTTCTGGCCCTTGAGACAGGGAGTGAAGAAGACACGGACTTCCGCCACATGCTGACGTACTAATTGGATCTTCACTGTTCACAGCAATCAGAAAAGCGGGAGTTGCTCGAGTCTCGAAGTTCCCCCACAAGATCCTGGTCCAAGATTCCACCGTGCTTCCCGCAAGGGGCCCGAGTGTCAGTGTTCTGTGACCAACCAAAGCCCACCCAACGACCTCCTCGTCTCTGCTCCAGGTTCCTAAGACACGGAGAAGGGACTGTGTTCTCTGGCACCTGCCCTGGAAGAGATTCACGCTGACACTCTGGGCAGGCGGTAAGGTCCCCGTCAGACGAGACCAAGCCCCTGGTTCCGTGGGAGCTGACCGTGACCCAGTTCCTCAGCGTCATCTAGGAGGTGACACAGTGCACAAGGGGGTATGTGCTGTGTGCACCCAGGATGTTTAGAACAAAGAGGATCTAGCAGAGAGAGACGGGGAAGAATTTCTGCTCGAGCTTTTCCCTTCAGTTGTGCCTTTAAAAGGATGATCTCCTGAGTGAACACTTTTAAAAAGGTGGCAAGTACCTTGTCATCAACTCTAAGGGAAGGGAGCTCTCAGTTTGCCATGACAGGCGTTTGCTCTCTTAGTTTTTCACATTTTGGGGGGACTGTGTTTTAATTTCTGGCTTCACATTTCTCTAAGAATTTTCCAAAGGAGCCTTTGGAAATGAGCCCAAAGAAGCCTCCAGTTTCAGGTGTTTTAGAAGCCCAGCGACAGCATTTTGCCTCTGAGGAGTTTTCGGTAAGGAAGTGCTCTGTCCACCGGTGGGAATCCTGGAGCAGCCTCCCCAAATCCAGCTTCCTCCCACTCAGAGCAAGGAGACGCAAAGTCAGACGAATGTTGCTCACTTTAAAAATAAAACTTAAGGGATTGAAGTTGTCACCCACCAGCTGGCCTCCGTAAAAAATAACCGTGAAACTAAAAATAATTGACTGGAGGTTCAGTCAATATGGCGGGGGTGTGAGTCTCCCTGATCTGGAAACCAGCGCTCCAAGGGTTTGGCTGATGCAGACTTGCCTCAGGGCATTGATTATGACTTTTTAATGAGCTCTTCTAGAACTCTCTGCATTCTCCTCTGACCTGCGAAGGGTTAGGTTAATTCAGTGGAAAGTGGGGGCAACCATAGGAAAACCAAAGTCAGCCTTAGATCCCAACTCCCGCCAGATTCCAGATGCCGGGGGCTTTACTGGAAAGTGAGTTTTGACACCATTTCCCCCTTGTTTCCATATAACTGTGCCTCAGTTTCCAGGCACTCCCCGTTCTCCACCCCAGTCATTGTGAGTCTCTACATTAATGCACCTGAACACACTGATAGGAAGGACCCGTTCTGCGCCAGGCACCGTGCTGGGCTCCACACAAAGAGCAGTGAACAAAACGGATGAAAATCCCTGCCCTAAGCATCTTCCAAACCACAGAGTTCGCTCTTGGGGACCCCGCGACCTTCCCCAAATGAGAGCCTGGAGCAGAAAGGAGGGGGGGTCCCGTTCTGAGGCACAAGAAGGCAGCAGCCCCTCCCCCCATCCCCGAGGGCAGGGCAGCCGTTCGCTCCCCACGCGGGCGCCGGGCCACGGTGAGGGCTTGGCCCTCGGGTCATCCACCGTTCGGCGACCCGGGTCGGAAAGTGTCTCCCGTCCCACCCACCGTGAAAACCCGGGCCCCATCGCGGCCCCCCAGGAGCGGGCCGGCTGCGCCCCCGGTGTCCGGCGGCGGCGATTAGCCGCGGCTCCGCGTTGCCCGCAGGCTCGACCCGCTGTGAACTCCAACCCGCGGGGCGGCTTCTCAGCAGTGTTACCGGGAGGAAGAATTTCAGACTTTCGAGCAGCAATTCCTTTCCAAATGCTCGCCCCGGGCTGCGTCGACGGCTTGTCAGAACACACAGGAAACCCTTCGCTGTAAATTCCGAGCCGCCGGGGACACCTTTGCTTAGCGCGTCTGAGCCGCGACTGTGCTCTCGGCCCTGATGGCCTGATGCCGTCTGAGCACAGCTCCGGTCCCGGGGGGCCAGCGGACGTCCAGCAGGATGCTAGCAGCCGTCTCACCGCCCCGAGACCCTGCGGAGAGGGCTGGCCTTTCATTCCGTCTGTTATTTTATTTTTAATTGTGATAAAAACATCATCGTGACTATTCACAAATGGGCAGTTCGGAGGCATCAAGTCCATCCACACTGGGGTACGACCATCGTCACCGCTGAGTGCCGGGACTTCTCCGTCTTCCCAAACTGAAACTTGGTCCTCAGGCAGCGCGAGCTCCCCATTCTCTGCTCTGAGCCCCTGGCGCCAGCATTCTCCACGGTCTCCCCGACTTTGCTAGTCTGGGTCCTCGTAGGAGAGGAATCGTCCGTCTTTTCCCGGCTGGCTGACGTCACTTAGCAGAAGTCCTTAAAGTTCGTCTGTGCTGTAACAGCTTCTTGCCAGAATTTCCTTCTTTTTAGGCTAACACCGTGTGTACGGTCCATCTTCAGTCATCCCGCTGACCCATAGACGGGCACTTGGGTCCCCTCTACCCAAGCCTTCAACTTCTGTGTCTTGGTTTCTTTCTCTGTTATTAGGGAACCAAACGGGACAAGGACTGAAGTTTTGTATAAAAAGTTAAGTAATGAACAGTGACTGGCAGAGGAGGGAAATACATCTGACGCTTTGACAGACTCCGGGCAGCAGCAGGGGCAGCGGACGGATGGAACGGGCTTCTCGAACAATATTTCTCAAGGTGAGATCTGCCTGTCTCACAGTCCTGCGGATTTCCAGGCTGCTTCCTGGATCTACTGACCCACAGTCTGTGGAGTGGGGCCCAGGAATCTGCACTTTGAACAGCCCTCGTGGGGAGCTATCAAGTTTGAGGACCGTGCACTCGCGCGGGGAGGTGGGCTCCTTGGGTAGACGTGTTTGCGGTGGACAGACAGAGGTTAAGTCCGGCCTTGGGTCAGGGGCCCATTCCCTGCCCCTTTAAAGTTTTCCCCTCCTGCCCTCTCCTTCCTCCACACCCAGGAGCCGCCTTTCTGATGGGTCCCCCCACGACCGAGGTCCGGTTCGTCGTGGGGCTCCGTACTCTTGTGCACTCTAAGACAGCAGGTGGCTCCTGGGATTCCGTACCTACTGAGTCTCTTCCGAGTAAGAAACAGTGAGCTTGCGTGATGGTTGTGTGATGAGCTAGAGATGGATTTTAAGTGACTTTGGTGGTGGAAGCCGGCAGGCCCTTGGGGAGCTTGAGTTCAGCCCAGTGTGGGAGGAGTCCCACGAGGGTTCCGTCACAGGGACCCTCAGGCGGTGGACGGTCCCCTGTGGAGCCCCCACGTGGAGCCGGTGTGAACAGGCTCAGCTGGGGGCAGGGGCCCTCCTTTGTGTCCTGACAGAGAGACTCGCCATGTTTCCATTGTTCGCTCTTCGATTCGTTTCTGTCTGTTTATGGGGTATGGATTTATGCTGAAGTTTCAACCACTCAGTTCCAAATACTGTAAATGAATAGTCTTCCTTAGGATAGAATTTTTAAAATAACGGCTTTCCTCTAAATCTGCATTATGGACCAGACTTTGTTCCAAGTACTCTGCATGTATTAACTCCCCATAATCATCCTATATGTTAAGTACTTTTATTCCCATTTTCAAGATAAGCGAATTGGGTCGGGGAAAGGTCAAGAAACTTGCTGAAGTTCCCCCAGCTAGCGAGCAGCAAAGCAGAGAGCAGCAAAGCCAGGCTTTGCAATCCAGCAGTCTCCCGACCCGCCGGCCGGCTTCCTGTCCGAGAAGGAAGATGCCTCGCTGGGTGGGAAGTCACGTCTTGCCCGGAAGCTGCGTCGCCCTTGCTCACCCGTCCGCACAGGAGACGGAGATGTGCACCGGGAAGTGCGGAGGGACTGGGTCAGGTAAGGAGAGTTCAATACGGGTACAGGAGACCCAAAGGCTGGGGTGCTCAGCTGTGCTTGGAGAGTTTCCGCTGGGAGAGTTTTGTAGGGAGTCAACTTTGACCTGTGTTTGGAGAATGAAAAGCATGTTGATGGGAAGGAATTCTTTTGTCATTTTTAATTCACTTCTGGTGAGTAAAGGTCGAATAAGCATCCCTTGTGTGCCAGGCGCTCCTAAGACCTGGAGTGACAGCAGGGAGCGGGACAGGTGAGGGCCCGGGCTCCTGCCACTCTGACCAGTGAGGGAAGGAGGAAAATACGAGAAGCAGGGAAGTGTCTGAAGACAAATGGGATCCTGGGTTAGGGATGGGAGGCCTCTCGGGGGAGGTGATGTTCGCACGGGCCGTACAGTCCAAAGGAGCTAGTTCTGCGTGGGTCTTGGGGACAGCCTGGACCTCTGCGGGATGGCAAGTGGAGGTGCTTGGGTTTCTGGTTTGCTTTGCGTTGCTCCGTTTCGTTGTTGCTGCTTCCCTGCATGTTTTGGCCTCTCTGGTTGGAGCGGGATGTTTGCAGGGGCTTTATTTGCGGTGGGCGTGCGGTGAAAGGTCAGCAAAAATTTACTGGTATCTTCTTTCCTCTAGTCTTTTTCCCAGACCCTGGGGCTCGTGAGGCCTCTTTCTTCTGGACCCATTCCTTGTTTTACTTCATTCGATCATTTCTTTGCCACTCCTGGGGCGGGGAAATCTGGGCCAATTTTTGTTGGACAATGAACACTATTACATAAACCAAATTAAACCAACCCGTTCACTTAAGCCACCACAGTGCAGTTAAGGCAGTACACGTCAGACATCACAGCCGCGAAGAGTGTCCCCCTGGGGCGCCGAGTGGGGGCAGGACTGACTGGAACAGGAGACACACCGGGCAGAGGAGGCGGAGAAGACCCCCGGAGACCTATTTTCTCTCCTCTGCTCTAAGCCTGGTTTGAGGTTCCCAGTGGGTTCTGCTTCTTTCTTTTCCTTTCAAGCCTTTTACCCTCAGGGCAAAAATTGGAAATAAAACAAAGTACACCCCAGGTTTTGTTAACTGTTGCTGCCTAACAAATCACCTTAAACTTGAGTGATGTAAAACTAGGATTGATCCTTCCCCATGAAAGTCCTGGCCATCCCCATGATGCTGTGGGCTGGTTGGCGGTTCCTTTGCTGGTTTCTCCACAGCTGGTAGGTGGCTCTGGCCATCGGCTGGCTGCTGTGGCCACCGCCATTGTGTCTCAACCTCCAGGAGGCGAGGGAGCCCCCGAGAGTGTGGTTTCAGGGCTGCGTTCCACAGGTGCGAGAGTGGAGTATGCAAGTCTTACGGCCGGGGCTCTGGGACTTGCCCGGTGTTATTTCTGCCACATTTCCCCACCATTACCTAATTTCTGCCGCATTTCCCCACCATTTAAGGTGTGAGGAAATCAATAACACCTCTTGATGGCAGTGGTTTCAAAGAAGCTGTGGCCGTATTTCATCTACCACATGCTTCTAATAAACCTACCCGCCTCTTCCTCCACCAGCCATAGCCTATACTCTCTGCAAATTATAGCCACCAGTAAGTGCATGTTTCCTCACCGTCCCCACGTTCTTCACTGCCTTCCTGCAGTCCTCTGCATCCCCGGGCCCCCTAATGCATACAGTAGGTCCTTTTAAAAGCGTGATACCATCATGTTGATGTTAGCTAGAAAGTGGCATACCATAGGCTCATAGTGAAATACGTAGTTTCAGACTTGATTTCGTTCATTCAACAGATTCCTACTGTCCGCTCGCTGGTCAGCACGTCACAGCGGAGTGTGGTAAAGGGTACAGTGTTCTAGGGAGGTACCTCCAGTGTTTAGCTCAAATCTGTTCTCTGGGAATGACTCCTGGAGGAAGTGATGTCACGGCAGACGTAGGATGAGAAAGAATTAGCCAGAGCACAACAAAGGGGGAAAATATTGTAGCCACAGAAAACAGGATGGAATATTGGAGGAACGCAAACCATTTCGGCGTGGCTGGACCTTTGAGAAGGGAGTAGAGCAAACAGGAGGCAGGAGAGAGGTAAGGGCCTTAATTAAAGACAAGAGAGAAGAGCGAACTTTTGGGGCGCCTGGGTGGCTCAGTCAGTTGAGTGACCCACTCTTGACTTTGGCTCAGGTCGTGATCTCGGGGTCCCAGGATGGAGCCCCACCCTCGGCTTCACACTCAGCGGGGCATCTGCTTGAGATTCTCTCCCTGTGCTCCTCCCCCCTTGCGTGTGCTCTCTCTCACTCCCAAATAAATAAATAAATCTTAAAAAGAAGAAGAAGAAGAAGAGTGAATTTTCTCCTGAGAAGACCAGAAGGGACAGTGGGTGCTTTTAAAGATGGGAGTGCCACGGTCCAGGTTCCCCGTAAGAAAGATCACTCGGCTGAAGAACGTTCTCAGTTTTCTTTTTTGATAGGCCACTGTCCAGAAGTTACTAAGGATAGTATTTTTAACTATGTTAATAGGCCAATGAAAGATTTTTAAGGAAAAGAATGACAAAATTAGATTCCTGTTCTAGGGGTATGATGTTCTGGAAGAAGGTTCTAAGAGGGCATAGAAAGATGAGGGACTGAGGAGGTGGGGAAGGTTTGGGATGGAGGGCGTTGGGCGTCAGGAGCTCTGTGGGCGTCAGTGAGAGGCAGGGCACAAACCAGCCCCCGAAACTGGACAAGCTCCCAGAGACGCTGCACTGGGACGCACCCAGGACACAGCACTTCCACTGTCCCCTGCGGCTCAGGTGAGGCCCCGGAAGGTGCCATCTGGCCGCAGGATGGGGCCCTTTCCAGACCCTCCCCCCAGCATTTGGAACAATACTCACAAAATGTCCCCAAAGTTCTGTTGCGATTGAGATTAGTTTCAGGGCAGCGAAGGACACTGGGGCTGTTCTTACATCCTCTCAGTCCAAAGAGACCCGGCTCCCCCACTGTGCGGGCAGCCCGAGGGGCCCTTCCACAGGCTGGACACTCCTCTCCGGCTCAGAATAGGGTGGGCAGAACCGCAGGTTCTGTCTCAGGACCCGGGGGCAGAGGAGTGACCCTGAGAGCAGGCACCATATGGAACCGGGACGCGAGGCAGGGAAGGTGGGCGTAGGAAGAGCCGGAAGCAACACGGAAAACAGAGGCGGTCTGGGCATTACAAGCGGAGGTATTTAACCCAAGAAATTTGCTATAAGATGTTTAAAAGCAGGAAGAGAAAAACAGAGAGGGGGGGACTAGGCGACCAAGGGGGTCCAGAGGGGAGACACTGAGGATCTGGAAGGAGGGCCGGACCTCAGGCGGGCACCTGCTGCTGCTCTAGGCCCTGAACACCCACAGAAGCCAAAAGCAGGAAGACAGTGCATCCCTCCTGCTGCCCCCCCCCTCCCCACCCCTCAGCGGCCGGAGGGCCATCAAGGAGAGAGACGGCAGGGGTGGCAGCCGCGGGGCGCACGGAGAAAACAATCGGGAAATGACCTGCACCTGCTGACTCCCTCAGACTTATATTTTTGATGTCAAACAGTATTCATGTACATTTACATGAATCATTTAAAAAAATTTATTCTTTTTTTTTTTAAGTCATCTCTACACCCAGGGTGGGGCTCGAACTTAAAACCCCAAGATCGAGAGTCCCATGCTGCATTGGCTGAGCCAGCCAGGCGCCCCTTGGTGTATCATTTTTGAGTTCGGTGGCATTAAGTACTGTTATACAGTCATCATGCCGCCGTCCCCTGAGTTTCTCATCTTCTCAGACTGAAGCTCTGGACCCTGTAAACGATTCTCTATTCTTCCTGCCCCATCACCTGGCAACCGTCATTTTTAAGTATTGTCTAGGCCATAGGCCTAGGCCACTTTTAAAGACCTGTCTAGGCCACTTTTAAAGTCATTTCATTTATTGAGGTTTTGCTGGTGATGAGCCTTCTTGTTCTTTCTTGTTCTTGACCTGAAAATGTCTTTATTTTGTCTTCATTCTTTCACACACGTTTTCATTCGTGTAGAACTCGAGGTCTGCAGCGCCTCTCTTCTCTCGGTTTCCTCTGAGATCGCTGTAATCCTGGGGAGTGATTTACCCCACCCCAACAGTGTGCTCTCTCTCACTGCTTTGCCCTGTGGCCAACGTGGGCTATTTCCCTCCGTCTAATACAAGATGGGCGGCTAGACTGTGGACATGGGCTGCACGTTTGAGCATAAATGTAAGTGATCACCCGGCTAAATCCTGGTTCTGAAATATTTGGACTCACTCAAGTTCTCAAAGCATGAAACCAGAATATAAAAGGAAGCTGTAACACAGCTCGGCTTTTTATAACCTTGGGTGGGGTCAGCTATGTGTGTGACATGGAAAAGAGTGTGATGGAGAGAGTAGATCACTTTTTTTCTACTCGGAGAATAAAATAGTTTTACAAAGAAACAAAAATAAAACTGTGCCATAGGATCCCAAGATATTTAGAAAGAAAGAAAGAAAGAAAGGAAGGAAGAAAGAAAGGAGAAGAGAAGAAAGGGAAGGAGGGAGGGACAAAGAAGGAAGGGAAAAAAGGGAAAGAAAGAAAAGAAAGAAGACAAGGAAAGAAAAGAAGGAGGGAGACAGAGAGAGAGCCTGGAAGAGAATATGTCAAAATGTCACCAGCCATCATTGCTGGCTGGAACATTTTTTGGTACAAACTCAATTTGGCAATTATAAATTCTCATTTCTTCTGATGCAGCACTTCCACTTCTAAGGGTAGTTTGTGATATGCTCACACGTTTGCAAGATAATATATGTGCGTGCTTACTAATGCAGCAGAAAAGTCTGGAAACAAAGCATCCCTCAGAGACCTTGTTAAATAATTATGACACGCAGCTGAAGTTTGTGCAACTATAAGACAGAAAGAGAAAACACTCTATGAACTCATACAGAATCATCTCCAAGATATATTTTAAGTGAAAAAACTTAGATACGTATGTAAAGTGGTTTGGATTTCCTATGCTACTATTTGCTTTAAATAAAACTGGAGAGAAGGAATATGCATACTTTTTAATGTAGTGCATATATAAAATTTTGGTTGCCTTTGGGGAGAGAAAATGAGTGGAGACAGGGAACTGTTTTTCAAAGACTTAATTTTTCAGAGCAGTTTTCAGGTTTACAGCAAAATGGAGAGGAAGATACAGAGATTTCACTTATACGCCTGCCCCCAATACATAGTCTCCTCCATTAACAACATCAATAACCCAAAAGGTACATTTTTCCCAAGGATGAATTTATATCACAATCCTGGCAAGTTCACAGTTTACATTAGGGCTGACTCTTGGTGTACATTGTATGGATTCGGGGAAATATATAACGACATATGCCCACCATCATAATATCATACCACATCGCTTCATTACCTTCAAAAGGAAGGTTTTCATTGCACACTCTTTTGTACCTTTTGAACTTGAACCATGTAAATGAATTTACCAGTTGAAAAACACAATTAATAATTTAAAATATTACCAACCTGCTAGAGTGTAAGGTTCACGAGGTAAGGGACTATGTCTACCTTGTATGTGGTTCTGTTCACAGCCCCCAGCACAGGGGCCCCGAGTGGAGTAACTGCTTAATAACAGCTGATGCATTAATGAAGGGTTAATGTTTTATAGTGGGATTCCAAGAAATTTCTTGTAATTTGTAAATATTCCATGACACACAGGTATTGATTTTTTTGGTCATCAGAAATGGAATTTTTGAGTGGAAAGAACAACTCAGATTAGGGTATAACTTTTAGACCCAGGCAAATGGGACCCGTGTCCTGGGTCAGCCTTGTGCCTCTGGAAGCCCGGTGGGTTGAAGAGTCTTCCTCAAATTTTTCTGAGACCCCTCTTGTCAGCTGGGACCGGCTGGGACCAGCGGGGGTGCACAGCGCCACGGCAGCACGGTGCCACAGGTGCTCCCCGGTCCCTGGCCACTGCTCCCCTCGGGGGTGACCAAGGAGTTCCAGGACTCATGTATATGCACCCTCCCTGCCTGGTCCCCTGGCTGGGTCCTGGTTCCAGGAGAACAGATAGCTTTCATTGGCTGGTTTGGTATTTCTTTTGTGGAATAGCGTGGATTGGGCCACCAGCTGGTGCTGATACCCTAATTTCGTGGGGAAGTTCAGGGCTTGACCACCAAGGATTCCCCAGGGAGCCTGGGGCTTGAGTTCTCATGGACTGGTCAGTTCTCACCTATCTGTGTTCTGACATTGTGTCTCCAAATTGTTTTCATAGACAGAAAACACACACACACACACACATTTGTCAGGGTTCACACACCCGAAGGGTGGCCCTGTTCTATTATAATCATTTGTATTATTTGAAAGATTTCAGTGAGAGCAAATGAAACTATTTAACATTCTGACAAACCAAAGCAAGCACTTTGTTCTAGAATAGAATAAAAAAAGTGGAATAGAATAATGCTGGTGAAAAGACAGCTACGAGCCCCTGCCCACCAAATCCAGAATCGGAGGAGTCCAGTGAGTTACACAGTGGGCTGTTTCCATGGCCCAAGTTCAGGTTTTACAGTGACTCTTAAAAAAGTACGTATGAATACATAAACTTGCCCATTCCTGTCAAAGCTCGGAAGAGGTCAAGCCCCACCACTCCGGCCCCGCCTCTCTGGACCTTCTGCTACATGAGGTGACAACCCACCAGGTCTAACACTGCAGAGAGATTACCCGGCCCTCGTCTTCTTACCTGGTCATCGCCCTGCCCTCCCCAGCACACTCTTCCACAGAAACTGAACTGTAGAGAAAAGAGGAGGGTCAGAAAGAGATTAGCTCGAAAAGAAGCCGCCTTGGGGAGATAAAGTCAACTTTCTCCTAAAATCAGAGACTGCTCTTCACCTATGCTGTGCTGAGTCGGGCAACTCTGTACAATCGAAAGAAAATGCCATGTCCCTGACTAAAAACCCCTTGGTCCTTCCCTGCTCTAGACCGGTCCTTTCTCCTCTATCTGGGAAGCTTCTGACTTTCCAAGTCAGACCCGAAGCCATGGAGAGACCCTCACTAAGGCCCACCAGCAACTTCCCTGATGTTCTGTGAGGGTCGCAAAGGAAGTGAGGCTGTAACTGGTGACTTGGGTCAGGCCAACGCACTCTCACACTCAGAAATCCAGCCGAGTCTCTTCCATTTTCATGGCTGTACCTGGTATGTTGCACGTGAGGAAGTGTGTACGCTGGCACAGGCAGAGGGAAGGGGCAACACAGATGGAGCTCTTGTTACTGAGGGCCAGATCCAGCTAGGTACCGTGGACACAAACACCCTTCAGGGCTACAAGTGATGGGCCTGAGGATGTTTGACTCGTCTCCCCATCATTGCTCAGAGCCTAACCCCCCCACCATCAACCTCTTGGTCCTGCTTAACCCACAGAATCTATGATCCTTATTGAGCAACTTGTCCCTCACCCACTCCCCCAAGCTGAGTAAGAGCCCACACGACCAGATAGGTGGCCTGCATTTATTTTAGAAAAGAGTTACAAGGCCCTGGGTGGGAGGTGAAAATCCAGTAGTTTATGAGTGGGCATGAGAGAGGTGGATGCCGCCAAGCAGCCCGTTTTTGGCTGTCCACTGATGGGTGGGACTGAACATGCAGGTGTCAGCAACAGACAAAGTCGGGCAGAAGGCAAGCTAGCAAACGTGAGAGGAAGCACCCAAAAAGCACCGCTAGTGGATTGCTCCCTGCTGATCCCCATTCCTGCATTTATTCAAAGACACGTTTCAAGCACTTACTACAAGCCACTCCAGCAGGAGACTTGCTCACGTATCTGTGCCTGGTCTTACATCTGGGTGGGGACAGCACACATCTAACCAGGTAACTGCAGTAGAATCTGTCTGATCAGTCCTAGTCTAATGACAGGGAGGTTCTGACATGGAGCAGTCAAGACCCAAAGGGCAGAGCAGTCCTTCCACTTGGGCCGTGGAGGTGGGGTGGAAGGGTAGATGTGTTTTCATGCACGACATGAAGCCTGAGCTGAGTCTTCTAGAGCAGGTTAACTGGAGACCATGATGGGTCTAGAGATGTACTCGGTAGAGTGAGCAAATGGGACAAAGGGTGCACATAAAGGAATAGTAAGATGTGCCAGGAGAAGAGTGGTTTCCCTGGCGAACTTGGCCTATGTGTCAGGGTGGAAAGGAGAGAGCAGAGAAAGAGCTGGGATGGGGAAGTGGGAACTGGCTGTAGGGTTAGACTTAGCTCATTGGTGATGATGCAGAGGGATCACAAGTCATGGCTTTGCATTTTACTGTATTTTCTCTTTCGAATATTAAAAAAAAATCCATATTCTATGCAGATTGAAATCCAGGATACAAAATCTTTGTGTGTCAACAAAAATAATAGCAATATTTTTTGTATTTCTCCTAGATTCCCATTTATGGAAACAAGTTCATTACTATACAAATCCAAACAAGGCGGTAGATACGGTCACAGGGAGACCTCTGCCTTGGACTTTAAAAAAATCACAGCAAAGGCAATTAAGTGGGTGGGCTGTACAGCACCAATGCTTGAAGAATAGGCCAAGGAGAAGGTCCCCAGGGAGAGAAGTGGTCTCGGTTAACCAGTTAGCCGGAGAGTCCAGGGGAGCTAGAAGGGACAACAGGAAGGTGAAGGGGAGCCAGGGAGGAAAGTGATCAAAGGAATGCTCACGGAAAAGTTTGGCAAGTAGGAGATCATGGGCTGTTTTGTCCAAAAATGTTCACCAGCCTATGAAGTAGGAGCCCAGTAACCTCAGCAAGCAAGAGAGGGAGACTGAGTGAGGAGGAGGAGCCAGTGAGGGTGCAGGTCGGTCTTCAGGATCCTGGCTCTTGCTGGGTGGAAGGAGGTAGTTGCCCAGTGAGGAAGACAGTAAGGGACTTGAGCACCATTGAAGCGGAGAGAAGGGGGTTAGTACAGGAGGGAGAAGGTTAATTGACAGTGGTCATAGGGGAGGATGAGCCTGTGGGGTCTGAACTGGCAGCACCAGAGAGAGAGAGCTCTCATCCAGAGGATCTTATCTCCTCCTCTGAGACCACTGGGAAGGTAGAGGAAGGCGCTGGCTTAGAGTGTGGACGCAGGAGGCAGGGTGACTGACCACTGCCCTGATAGTTCAAAATTATTTCTGAATAAAAAGTTTAAAAGAGATAATCACATGTATAGTTCATTGTTATTTTTTAAACAAAAATATAATGAAAACAACTTTTTATTTTACTTTAAAGATTTATTTATCTTTATTTTAGAGAGAGTGTGTGCACGTGCGCATTCAAGGAGGGGAGGGGCAGAGGGAGAGGGAGAGACAGAATCTCAAGCAGACTCCCCAGTGAACACAGAGCCTGATGCGGGGCTTGATCCCATGATCCTGAGCTGAAACCAAGAGTCAACTGCTTAATCAACTGAGCCACCCAGGCACCCCACAATTATTTTCAAAGTCTTGCTCTTTTTTTGCTTCATGTATCTTGGTGACCTTTCCAACATACAAATCTGCCTCATTCTGTTCTATTATTGGGTACTACAGTCTCTACCAGGCCAGGAAATAGCCCAACCCTATCAGAGACAATCATTCAGTGGTAAAGTCCCAACTGCTGATTCAGAAGTAAGCAAGACTCTGTATTCCTTACCCCAGATAGAGAGCCCAGCGTTCCATCCAGTTTATATGGACTCTCAGACCATGCCCTAGGCCCCTTCTCCTCCCACATTACCTCTGTTTCATTATAATGTTGAAGTCTCTGACTTAGGAGGAGCACATGCTTCATTAACATAACATATGAAGCATGTATAGGCAGGTTTTCTAAGCACTCCTGCACAACTTTATGCCCACCTTTACATGTGATGATAAATTTCCCCTTTCTGAGAATTCACCCTAAACTCTGAGTAAAAAGAACCTACTGACCCCTGCCCCAGGAGTCATGGCTTTGGAAATTATTCCCCTTGATCTTATTTGCTGCAAACAAAGTTTCATTTGGGTGACATATCCCTCCCTGTACTCTCCATCTGAACCTCACCAAGAATGAACTCCCATTAGTTTGGTTACAATGAAAGCCAGAAAATCATCCAAGACAACATACAAGTATGGCGGCATTTATGGATAGAATTACCCGGGTGATTCAGCTACTGACCTTTGTTGGGCAGGAAGAATTTCCTCTGTCCTTCCAGGTCCTTCTAGCTGGACTTAGAATCAAGGTGACATGAGACACATTAACAGGAGAAAATCAAATTTAATAGGGTACATACGGGGGATCCACACAGACATGGAAGTTCCAAAGACAGGCAACATGATGTTTATAGAAGCACGGAGAGACATAGGCTCTGAGAATACAAAGGAGAGAAAGATCATTAGCTCTCTTCTAGGTGAGAGGACCCAATGTTCGGGAAACAAAGGTTGTTCTATTTATATAGGAAGGTTTCCCAGGTGAAGAGGAATCTCTGTTAATAGCTCTCTTCCTATAAAGCAGGCAGTTTAGGGGGAGGTAAAGAGCTTTTCCCAAATCTGTTGGGTTTTGATTGCTTTTAAACCAAAATAACGTTCATGCCAAAGTGGCCCATATTGGGCAACTTGCCTTTGACCCCAACACAAGAACCCCCATAATTCTACATCTGAGCCTGACTTTTATGAAGGTATATTGTTCAAAGCAGGAGACGAGAATTTATTTTATTTAAAATTTTAATTTGATTTAAACAATTAATAATTTAAATATGCAATTGTGTGAGCCTTAGTTTGTACTCTCACCATGTGTATTATGATGTCTGGATCTGGGCTAAGGTTCTTAAAATTCCTGTCTTGGTCACATCCTGGAGGGACACAGAAGGATGGGCTGTGAGATGGGGAAATGGCAGGCAGCCAGCCCTGGGAATCAAGGAGGGCCCCAGAGTCTCCAGTTTTCTAGGGCTACTGTGGCTAGAGTCACTGCAGCTGCCTGGGAAGTTCCAGCAGTTCAAGAACCCCAAATTCTCTCCCTGAGTTATCTAGAGTCAATCACCTTTTGAGCATCTAGAAATGAGCAAGCAATGGATTATTGTCCAATATACATTTCCAGGTCTAGGCCATTTTAAACCATGTCATGGGTCCCTCTGAATCCTCTGAAAGGCTGGCATGGGGGAGGGGTGATTAGGTACAGCTGTGGAGGAAGAGTAGCTAGAGAAGTTAAATGGGTGGCTTTGATGAAAGTGCCAACCAGGAGGACCCTGAGTTAGTCACCTGGGGAAAAGAGCTGCTCAAAAAAAAAAAAAAAAAAAAAAAAAAAAAATGAAAGAAAAGAGCTGCTCAGACCTTGATAGTAACAAGACCCTGTAACGGAAAGCACCGTCCTTCTAAGTCCTGGTGCTGCCATGACAGCTGGAGGCCCGAATGACATCATCCCAATGGCAGCAAGTGGCCTAGGGGACTGGCGGGAGGAGGGATGAGGAGGGAGGACTCCAACCACCAGGAGGGAAATGGAAACCAGAGGAGGGAAAAAAGAGAGAATTTCTGGTAAGAATAAAATTAGTCACAGCTATTAAGCTACAGTCACAAAATCTTGCGCAGCGCTTTTGGCTGAAAAAGAAGGAAAAAGACACTAAGTTTATTTTACTCTTGCATAGATCTTCCACCAGAGGATATTAAAACACTTCGCTCACACCAAGCACCTTGTTCAGGGAGCAGCTGTGTCTATTGCATGAGTATTGCTGTGTGTCAGTGATTCACACTAATGGAGAACATGGAATGTATGAATAAAGACATTTCATGGGAATTGGCCCTGGTACTGAACATTTGCGATCTCATGTGAGCCCTCAAAATTAAACCTCCTGTTTTACCAAACTAGTCTCTAACCTCATAAATAAAAATGTGAGATTAAAAGAAAATTACTTTCAAAAACCACATTGATTGTGCAAAATAAAAACAAGTAAAATTAAGACCAAGGAATCATAATGAGGAAATGGTGCAGACTTTCTTTAACCGAGGGGGAGGGACGAAGGCAGGTCACTAGGAGAGAAAGCACGTCATGTCTACTCCAGAGCCAAAATCACAAGGTTTCTTGGAAAACCCACAAATAGCTGAAATTATCCTTCCTTTTGCTCCTTTACTTAGCTCTCAGCCTGAGACAGAGGAGAAGCCTCCCAGCCAGGAGCTCGCCTGACACACACATCTAGGCAGTGGGGTCTCCAGTTGACATAAAGAGTTTCAGAGAATGAAAACACCTTGTGACAGAGACAGAACAGGACAAATAAAGGCCACTCCATAATCATGTGAACACAGACAAAAGCAGGAATGTCATCCAAACCCCAAAACTGACCAGACATCATTTATCCTGGTTAATGAATGACGGCTGATTCTTGACCAGTTGTAGCTTTTGCCACCATCCATTCTTCCTACCTTCTAGGTATGAAGTGTCTAGATATCCAATCATAAAATTAGCTCTACTCCCACCGCCTAGCAAGGACCTGCCTCCTAAACACTCCCCAAATCTCTCACACAACGCTAAATCCTGTGAATCCTTTCTAACCCTCTAGCTGGGACATCCCACAGTTCCCTATGGCATGAGTTCTCCTTTGTTGTGAAGAGTTAATAAACTCAACTTTGTTCAGCTACAGCTGTGTTCCTGGAGATACTGATTAGTCAATTCATTTACATAAGGGGCGTGGGGGTCACTGTTCTGTAGATTGCAGATTTGCTTTTATAAACCCTGCCTTGCTTTTGTCCAAAGACAAATCTGGTGATCTGAACATTTTATCATAATGGTACCTCCCCTTTATCTTTTTTAATGCTTTTTGCCATTAGGTCAATTTAGTCTGATGTTACTATAGCTGTACGGATTTGGGGAGAATTAATATTTGCATGGTATATATTTTTCTACCTTTCTACTCTTAGTCTACATGTATGCTTTATTTTTTTTCTTTCCCTTTCCTTTAAAGATTCTATTTATTTGAGGGAGCGAGAGATTGAGAGAGCATGAGAGGGAAGAAGGTCAGAGGGAGAAGCAGATTCTCTGAAGAGTCTCCGCCCAATGCGGGACTCCATCCCAGAACTGTGGGATCATGACCTGAGCTGAAGGCCGTTACTTAATCAACTGACCCACCCAGGCGCCCTACATGTATGCTTTAAATGCATCTCTTTTTATTGGATAATAAATTGTAATAAATTTTCCTTGAGTTACAGTCCATTTACATTTAGTATAAAAATATGACACATTTGGGTTTATTGTACCATAAAACCTATGCTTTTTATTTGTTTTCTTGTTTGTTTGTTTCTGGTCTTCTCTATTCTTTGCTTGGCGTCTATTATATTTTATTAATCTACCTTTCCCTAATTTAGTAATTTAGAAGTGTAGAAAGAAAGAAAGGAAGAAAAAGAAAGGAAAGGAAAGGAAAAAACCCTCAGGCCCAAAATGGTATCACTTAGACCAAGTTCCCAAATCAGGCATTAATACCAAATCAAACTGCTGTTTCAACCTCCCCCCAAAATGTGGCCCTCCCTGGTCAGTCAGAAATTTTCTGGTCAGCACCAATAAAGTAATCTGTCACTAGGCCCTCTCCATCCCTCAAAGGTAGACAAATTTTCTTTATGATAAGATCCCTGCCCTTTACCCTAAAAGAAAGTGACCTTCCCTGGGACAATCTTTTCTTTTGCTAATAACTTCCTTGCCCCACCCTCCTTCCAATAAAAACCTTCTACTTTGTACAACTCCTTGGAGCACCTCTCTACTTGCTAGTTGAGGTACTGCTCAATTCTTGAATCATTTAACAAAGCCAATTTCTTTAAATTTACTTGGTTGAATTTTGTTTTGTTTTGTTTTTAACAGATTTTATGTATTTCTGTTCTTTTTGTCATGGTCAAGAAATTACAATGTGCTTTATTAATTTATTAATGTCTAAATTCAATTTATTTACCTCACCCTCAATAAGAAAAAATTTAGAACACTTTAACTCCATTTACCACTCCAAGTTATTTCTGTTTCATGTCTTTTAGATTTTTTAAGTCATTTTTTAAAAAACTCTATATGACATTTTCTGTTTGATGAAGTCAACATCTGTCTACATTTCCCCACATATTTACCACTTCCTTTAGAATTTTTGTGAGATGAGAATCTACAGGTGAAGAACTCTCCTAATGTTTGCTTGTTCTGAAAATGTCCTTATTTTTCTCACATGCTTGACAGATATTTCATTCAACGTAGGTTCTAGGTTAGCAGTTTTCCCCCAGCCTATGAATGGACTTATTCCACTGTATTTTAATGCAACAGAGAAGACAGCTTCCAATTTCACTGCTACTCCTTTGAAGATACTCTTTTTTCTTTCTTTTAATGTATCCCCATTACCTCCTAATTTCTGCAGTTTTATTATGATGTACTAGCTATGACTTTTTAAAAATTTATTCAATTTGAATATGTGACTGGAGTCTTTCATCAGTTCTGGAGAATTCACTACCATTATTTCTTCATTAATTTTCTCTTCTAATTGGGAATTTGATTAAATGTTGTATTAGACCATTTTATTCTATCACTTGTGTGTCTTAAACTTGTTACCATCTTTTCCATCTTTTTGTTTGTGTGACATTGGGGATACTAATTTCTGACCTATCTTCTAAGTCTGCAACTTTATTTTTTATTTTTTTAAAGATGTTATTTATTTGTTTGACAGACAGAGATCACAAGAAGGCAGAGAGGTAGGCAGAGAGAGAGGGGCAAGCAGGGTCCCTGCTGAGCAGAGAGACCGATGCAGGGATCGATCCCAGAACCCTGAGATCATGACCTGAGCCAAAGACAGAGGCTTAACCCACTGAGCCACCCAGGCACCCTAAGTCTGCAACTTTCAAATTTTAACCTCAGTTATTGAATTTTTTCCTTTGTAGAAGTTTCTTTTTTTTTAGAAGTTTCTTTTTTGTTACTTTTTCAAATTTACTGTGATCTAATTTATAATTTTCTATTTCTCACAGATATTTTTGAATGTTTTATAATTTAAATATTATAATCATCCTTTAGAATAACTTGCCTTATACATCCAGTTTTTAAAGTCATTGGAGGTCAGTTTATATCCTGTGTCGTTTTAGCTGATTGTCACTCAAAATAAACTTTTTCTTTGATGATTCACTTCTCATAGCCCTGGAGCAGTCATTGGTGTTCCCAGGAGAATTGTCTCTTTCCACTACGGAGGGTTGCAGTTGTATTTGCTGAATTATTCCAGCATTTCCAGTCTGCAACCACTGCAACCACTTTAAATTCACTGTTTGGTTCTGGTTATATAAATGGGATATCATTCCTAGGAAGCATGGGCATTAGGTTTATAAACTCACAGAGACCATTTCTCATCCATGACTCCTCCATCTCTCCACAGGAAAACTCTGGAAAGATGGCAAATGGAGAATGGCTTACCCTGGGTTCACTCTGGTTGGTTTGCTAGTGTGACTCACAGAATTCAAAGCAACATTTTACTTACTAGATCACTGGTTTGTAATAAAAGGATCAAAGTCAGGAATACCCAGAAGGATAAGTTGCATAGAGCGAGATGTGGGGAAGGGGTATAGAGCTTCCATGTTCTCTCTGGGCACACCCCTCCCCCTGAATCTCCATGTGTTCACCAACCTGGGAGCTTTTTCAACCTTGTCCTTTTAGGATTTTATGGGGCCTCAATATGTACACATGATTGAAGAAAACACTGGCCTCCAGCTCTTCTCACCAGCCTGGAGGTCCTGGGGGAGGTACTGAAAATTCTAACGCTCTCATCGCATAGGTTGGTTCTGCTAGCATCTTTAGGCAATGTCCAAAAGTTTCAGAGGGTTTTAGCAAGTCTGTGCCAGGAAGGGGGTCAAAGACCAAATATATAGTTATTAAATCACAATATCTCAGTTATAGAAAAGAGAACAAAAACTTGCAAAGTTTCCCCGGGGAAGAGAGAAGGTCTAGAGGGAGAGAAGAAAGGAAGGAGGAATTGCTCAGTTTTCCATTTCCTCAGAAAGACCTGAATTCTCTGTACTAGTAAGTCTTCATGTATTAGTTATGAGATTAAAATTAAGCGACTTTTTAATAAAAGATTTTATTTATTTTTATTTACTTGGGAGAGAGAGGGGGTGCGTGCAGGGGGTAGGGCATGGAGAGAAAATCTCAAGCAGGCTGAGCTCAGAGTCTGAGACATGGGGCTTGATCTAACTACCCTGATCAGGATCATGACATGAGCAGAAGTCGAGAGTCAGAATCTTAAGTGACTGAGCCACCCAGGTGCCCCAAGCAACATTTTAAAAGAAGTATCGGGACAGAATTCAGAACCACCTTGAAGAACCACCTGGGAAGATGAAGGGGCAGACTCAGAGGGAGGGCTCGGCAAGTTCAAGAGAGAAGAAGTCCCCGGCACTGCATACTGAGAATGGTCTCCCCACACTGATGAGGGGTCAGGCTGGGTAAATTCCCAGACACCACAGCAACAAGGCAGGCAGGGACTGAACACCATCAAAGGAATTTCTTCCTAGGCCACAGGGCCATGTTCAACTGACTTTGGGGCCAGTCTGACCCTGAATACAGTACATTTGGAAAGCAAAAAAGTTACTCAGGATCTTTGAAAAATATACTGGAAATAACTTTTCTGGCTGACTCTGTGAAGGTCTGATATCCTTCCCCAGCTGATTTCCAAACTGCCTTTCCATCCCGTGTTCCATGCTTTTTCCTTGCCTACTTTCCAGTGGTAAGGGATTAGTAAGCCCCGCAACGCTGCTTTATCCCAGAGCATCATTTTTCATCCTGAGGGTTGAACACCTGCAGGGGTGACTCACAAGAGGAGAGGAGCCAGGGATTTCTGGCAGAAGAATGTAGGAGCCCTCAGACAGGGTCACGTTGTTTCCACTCTCCCCAAAAGGCACTAGAGCAGTCAGATCGTATTTTTTTCTGGGATGCTATGTCTCTTCCTAACTATACTGTGAAGTTCACAGGTAGGGAGAAGGGAGAGGAAGGGCTCTCAGCAGCCAGCCATTTGCATCCTTACAGCATCTGAGGCTACTTCGCTGATGCAGAACTCCCATCAGGACATCCACTCCTGGGATGATCTCGAGCTCTTGTACTTGGGGCTACTGAAGGAATATTCAGTTAGCATTTTCTCTCAGACCACTTTTCTATTTTCAGTCAACTGTTGCTTTACTCATCAAAGACTAGAGTTGCCATGTTTTCATGGAAAGCATGGTTTTTGATTTGTTGTCAGCTATGCCTGGGCCCAAACCCCAGGACCTGAGGGCTTCTGATCCTCACCTGAGATCCTGTTGTTTGTTTGAGAAAGATTAACACATCTCAATTACTCAGCTTTTGCTGTGATAATAAACCCTAAGTTTCAGTGGTTTAGAATCCAAGCATGTATTTCTCACTTGGAGTTTTGCAGGTTGGTGGGGCTGGGCTCCAGATGCCTTCTCTCTTGGGGACAGAGGCAGAGCTTTTCTCATGGTGGAAGACAGGAGCGCAAGAGGGCTAGGAGACACTTGGGGTTGGAACTAAGACACTGTCACTTCAGCCCACAGTCCATGGTCCAAAATCACTCCAAACGGAGGGAGAGAATGATGAATATTTGCTTGACAATAGAATTGCTACACGAAGCCAGGAACATGTTAGGTCTTCAAAAGGTGTTAGCCTCCATCCCTTTCCCCATGCTTGCAGTAGGATTCAGTGAGCCAATGGTGAAGATGATAAGCCAGCACTGTTGTCAGCGTAACTTTGATTGTCAAGCCAGCTGGTCAGTGATCACATTGGCCCCAACAACCTTGGCCTTCACCCCAGTCTTAGGGCCCAGAGCATCTCACCCGCCTCAGCTTCCTCATCCTTTCCAGATCCTTGCTTCACTCTTCCATGTGCCACTCAACTCATGCCCTGACAGCTGGTGGTGGTCCCCAGGTTCCACCTTCTCCATGATCCCCACAGGCCCTGGATCCACACAGCTTCCTATCATTCCAGTCCATTCCAGGCTGTGATAGTTAGGCCTGTTGTGCGTGTGTAGACAAGAATATGACATCAATCACCAATTTCTTTGTCATTGAAAAAGCATCTCAAACTACCAAAATAGGTGAAACATAGTTCATGGTCATATGTTTCATCACATGGCTGTCTTCAGGTATAAGCTTACGCATTTTAATAATTTCTAGTTCTCAAGTTATTTCTCAGTGATATTATGGTGGGGGTTAGGAGGGGTGGGCACAAGAACTAGCTGGCAACCTTGGCCTAAAAAGAGATGGAAATTGTATAAGAAGAGAGGTTGTGAGGACTTTGAATATCACTTGATCCAAGTCCCTTATTTTACAAATAAGAAAACTGAGAAGTGCAGAGAAGAACTCTCTATAGTAAATTATGATCAGAAACCAAGCCTCCTAAATCCTGGGCCAGAGCTCTTCCCACAGCAGCAGAACAGAGGGAAGAAATCTTTAGGCCACCAAATGCCCAGAACAGGCTGTAAGAGGGCAGTTACGTTAATTTAGCCTCAGAGCGAGGCAAATATATTAAATGGGGCCCATGGCATGGATGAGAACATCCAGAGCAGTGGGCATTGTCCAGGGGTGGGCAGAAGTTTGGCTTCCACTAGTTTGGCCTCAGATGTAAAATACAGTCCTGCCTGTGAGCATTCACAGTCTTGAAGGAACTGGTTTAAGGCAACAAGATTTCAACTGCTTTCTGTGGATCTTCCTCTCCTTGCTAATGATTATGAGGATGATGAGAACAAGGGCCTGAGCCCGAATATTGATGATGGTGTTTTCCATGTTCATAAAGCCAAGGTCTTGGGAGTGGGTGATCCTCACAGTCCTTTCGTGAGGGAATGATACACCATCATCAGGAACTTCTAAAGGCACTCCTTGTGACAAAGGGATAGCAATCCATCACATGCAATAAATTGATATTCCTAGATTTTTAGTCCAATTATCAAATCATTAGGATTAGCATGCAATTCTCTGAAAAAATTTTTTTACCAGTATATTTTGGTAGAATGAGCTGTCTCATGTATGGGATTATTTGAGTCAGAGTCATGGTATCTAGAAGTCCTTCCATAGGAATAAAAAAAAGAAAAAAGAAAAGGAGGAACAAAATGGGTGAATGGATGTTAAAGATATAAGATGGATTTCAACAATATTTTTGAGAGACATGTAGTCCAGTGGTGGGGTAGATACGCCAAGTGCCATCCACTGAGCTACTGGATGCATGTGTCAGGGCACAGGCGAAAGAGGTATCAATCCTCATGGGTGGATTGACTTGGGAGATTTTGCCCTTCAACCGGCATTGACTCCCAACATTTTAATATTGATTATAAAGAGTTAATGTTCTGTCATGCACTTTAGCCAGCAAACTATTTGTAGGAATTCTGTGAATCTTTTTGCAAATAGAGAATATTTGTTTTAAAGGAATAAGTTAGCTCTGCATAAATCTATATTTTATTTTTCTGGCATGGCTTTAGCTAGACATTAGCGGGGAGGAGCAGGAGGTGGGAGCTCCAGTCCCACAGGCTGAGCACTTCCATGCATTAGTAATGCATGCAGAATCTAGCAATGGTTTACTGAACACTTACTTGACACCACACATGGTACAGAACACTGACGGAGCATGGTGCAGATGTCTTTGCCCTCAACAGCTATTGTGAGCAATGTTTAATTGCTAGCATTGCACCCGTTTCACAGAGTTTAAGCAGCCTGTGAGCCGAAATGACTTCCTAAATCAGCATCTGACCTGGGATAGAAAGCCAGAATCTTGGCTCTTTTGACGGTCTGAGTCTTGCAAAAAAATATTCTCATTCCAGCCTGTCACGATGAACTTCTCTGGAGTTTCTCTAGCAAGAGGATGTTGGCTAGTCTGAAACAAAGCAAAATGAATTAAAGCTTAATATTCCTTTAAAAATTTTCTTATGTGAACCAGAAATCTGGGCTCCTCTGTAACTGTGAGCATTGCCTTCCCATCGTGTGTGAGTCACATCTGGGCCCACAGGTGTCTGGCCCTCTGCAGCCGCAAGAGTCCTTCCTCAGAAACTTTGCATCCCCACACTGGCCTTGTGAGGCCATAGTCAGAGTCTGTGGAGATTTACAAAGAAACGGGGGACATCCTGAGTCACAGAAGTCAGTGCAACCTTGAGGTTTTTGAACTGTGGTAAGACACACATAACAGAATTTTTTTTACTTTAATCATAGCAAACATAGGCATGTTTGCTTCGCATTTTTGAGCTGAGGCTATGTTTTTTCTAGTTAATGATGGGTCTTACAATTTGGGCCCATCTGAGAGCCCCAGGTCATGTTAAATCTCTAGGAAAGTTTCTAAGAGCGATCTTATCGCCTCAGGGGCCCTGCAGAAAGAGAGCCGCTTTAGACACGTCCTTTATTTTATTTTATTTTATTTTATTTTATTTATTTTATTTATTTTATTTTAACGGTGATAAAATACCGTGTTTACAATTTTTAAGTGTGCAGTGGCATTAAGTACATTCAGAAGATTGTGTGGGGGAGTTCAGAATGAATCACCCTGGAAGTGTCACTTGGGCATGCAGATTATCTTGAGCTGAAAACCACCAAGGATCATAAGACTCAGAAAGAAACTTTGACTTTCTCCCTAAATGTCTAAGAGAATTTAGTTGGAAGACCTGCTCTAGACAGGAGTTATCGCCATAGATAACTATAGTATAATATGAATGAAGGGTAGTAGACTGGGAGGAAAAATGTTAGCAGTCTGTTTGTTAAAATTCCTCTGTGTCCCTTTGTTTCTGAATAGCCCAGAAAACACGGGTTTACCAAACATTTACACCTTTACATCTTCCCCTACATTGCTTTTCTTCTCTTAGAAGTCCCAGACCCCAGTCCCCTTCTTAGTTCAGGGCAACATTTACAGTTTACTTTGCCTGTCTTTGGAATTTCATATTTTTGTGGATTCCCCAAACTTAGGAAATTAAATGTTATCTTCTCCAGTTAATCTGTCTTATGTCAATTTAATTTTAGGCCTGCTAGAAGAACCTTGAAGGGTAGAATAGTTTTTCCTTCCTACACATGCAACCATCACCACCATCCAGCTCCAGAACTTTAAATCTTCCCAAACTAAAACTCTGTACCCATTAAATACTCACAGCCAAATATTCTGACACCAACTAGCACTCTGGTCCCAATTCCAGTGTGTGGGCTTTTTCCTCACACCACACAATTCTGATACCAACTGCATGTCTTATAATTCAATACTGACACTATATGGCATCAGATCACAGACTGAGCTCTGGGCTTAGCCTTATAAGACCCATTCCCCACTTCAGATGCCAAATGCTGCAAATTCAGGTTGTCACCTGGGCTCATAACCAAATGATTCCCTTGACCCCTCCTCAGTTTGATTAATTTGCTGTAGTAGCTCACAGAACTCAGGGAGACATTCACTTACCAGATTACCAATTTATTATAAAAGGATGTAATTTAGGAATAGCCAGATGAAAGAGATACATAAAACAAGATATGTGGGAAGCTTGTGGAGCTTCCATGCCCCCTCAGGCTCACTGTGTTCCCCAAACTGCCACATGTTCACCTACCCAGAACTTCTCTCAGCCCATTCCTCTTTGGGTTTTCATGGAGATTTCATTATATAAGCACACCTGATTAAATCACTGGCCATTGGTAATTGATTTAATCTCCAGCTTCACTCTCTTCCTGGAGGCTGTGGGGGTGGGGGTAGAGCTAAAAGTTCCTACCCTCCAATCACATGGTTGGTTCTCCTGAAAATCAGCTCCTATCTTTAGGTGCTTTCTGGTAGTCACTTCATTAACATAACAAAAGACACCTTGATCACACTCTCTTTGCTTAGGAAATGCCAAGGGTTTAGGAGCTCTGTGCTCCTACAGAGAAGACCAAATGCATATTTTTTATGTAAATCACAGTATCACAGTTTGTAGAAAGAACCCTTCTTTCCCCCACCCCTGGCAAACACCATCCTACTTTCTTTCTCTATGAATTGTATCTGACTACTCTAGGTACTTCATTTAAGTGGAATCATGCAATATTTGTCCTTTTGTGATTGGCTTATTTCATTTAGCATAATGTCCTCAAGGTTCATCCAGATTGTTGCATGGGTAAGAATTTCTTTCCGTTTTAAGACTCAATAATACTCTATTGTATGTATATACCACATTTTGTTTATTCATTTACTCATCGATGGGCATGTGTGTTGCTTCTACCTTTTGACTATGATGAATGATACTTCTATGAACATGGGTATACAAAGCCTTGAATTTTTAAAGGAGACTTTTATTCACACTTTGCAAGCCTCAGAAAAGTTTAGTTGTCTATATCAAAGACAGATTTTTATTTTTTAAGATTCAGAATCTCTTGGCAGGATGAGTCAACAAGGCAGAAAAGGAAGATCAGAGATCTAGGAGAATCAGAAGCAGCAATTCTCTGGAATCCAAATAATGACTTTGCTTTCCTCATTTGATGAGGAAAGGATGCTAATCACCTCAATGTTAAAGAATGAGCACCAATTTGGAAGAGGGCAGAAAAAATGCTTTGGGATGTGCTATTTAAGAATTCATTGTTGACGTTAGCAAGAACCATTTTATCCTATTAATTATAGAGACAGATGCCAGATTGCAAAGGTTGAAAGAGGTTTGGGGGGAATTTGGAAACAGTGAGAAGGAGTGAACTTCTCTTTTGAGAAGTTCAAGGTGCACAAGGAAGAGAAAGCCAGGTACTGGCCATACAGGTGACTCATAGTGAGAGGTAACTAATGTCATTTGAGTTCTAAACATCATCTAGTTTAATCATCAAAGCAATCCTCTTATGATGGCTTCTGTTTCATTCATTTTCAAATGAAGAATCTGAGCATAAAAGGGTTAAGTAACTTGTTAAGTAAACAAGATTAGAACCCAAGACCTTCTGACTCCAGGTATTGTGACATATGCCTGGAGGAGCCAAACAAAGGTCACTTGTTTCAGGATGGGGAGATGAAAGATGATTATAGACTGCAGGGAGCAAGTCCTCTGTTATGTCCATTTCATGCACACCCTCTGACTACGTCCTGTATTCACTCATCTGGTCTCCTGATATCCTGACTCTTGACACTCCTTCAACCTTCCAGAACAGAAGTACATCAACTCTCCCACCTTTTCCCTGTGTCTCCCTCCATCCTTCTTCTTTCTTCCCAGGGTACATTGCAGTCAGCCTTCCTAAACACTTCCCTGCTGGCACCTTCTCTCCTACCTCCCTCGTTTAGTCTCGCTTGCTTGACAAACCCATGCCGTGAGTGGCTAGACAAAAATGTATACCTACTCATGACAGCAAGTCCCATGTGGGCCATTACAAGTGAAGAGCAGTCATGCCACTTCTTTCCTCCGTTCAATCTCCTACTGGTCTGGGTGACTCACACACATCTCTTCCCATGCTTATTTTTAGCCGAAGACCTTTCTTCCTATTCCACCAAGATTAAATTTAACAACATAGATAACATTTGTGACTTTGATGTGACTTCCTGTAGAGTACTGAGATAAAGTTGAATCACAGTGGGTTTAGGAGAGAACAGAAGAAGAGGACTGGGAGACAGTAGGTATAGACAAATCTTTCCTGGAGGTTTGTGACAAAGCCCAAGGAGCAAAGGTTGGAAAGGGAAAGAGGACAAGGTAATTCGTCTAAGTGCTGGCAGTATGGTAGTGCATAAAATCCTTGCTGCCAATACTTCCAACCCACAGACTCCTCACTCTTGGGCCTATTTCAGTCTTCCCAAAGGAGACCCTGGAATGAGGAGGTAAGAATTGGAAGAAAGATCTCCAGAAATAAGGGATTTCCTTCCCAACTATAAGCAATACTCCAGTTCCACTCATTCCTCCACAAAAGGAAGGCTTCACAGAGGGATCCTGGATTATCCTGGAGACATCATTCTGTTGTTAAATAAACCAGAGTCTGAAGGAATCTCTACTCCCCTTCACCTCTATGTTCTTTAGCTTGTTTGGGGCATGATCTGTCTGGGCTAGTTCAAACTCAAAGCCAGGTGTGGCTTGGATTTGTTTGGTTTTGGTGGGTGGGGAATTAAAATGAGGTTTAGTCTTTAGCAGTGAATATACTTTGCTATTCTACTCCCAAGGGTGAATCAGGACTCAGAATTGACCATGACATTGAAAGCAGTTCCAAACTTATTCTGATATTCCCCAACGCTTTGGGGAGGAGTATTTGGATGAGGAAAGGCATTACTTTGCATGCTAGATCCTTTTCAACCATCACTCCAGGGATCATGGAGAAGCCCATGAGTAAAGGTGGTGGCAAGAAATGGGGACAGAAGTAGTTGGGAAAATGATAAGAGGCCTTAGTGTCCGGTTAAGATGATGGGACTTTATTTTAAGGTAAGATAAGAGCATAAAACCATTTTAAGGAGGGAAGTGCCACGATCAGAGCTTAGTTATAAAGATTGCTCTTAAGATATGCCTTGGGAGTGGTAAGGGACAAAGTGAGATGATCAGATTTTCCTTTTAGAAAGAATCACTTGTCTAAAAGTCTAAAAGGAGCTAGAGGAGGCCTAGAGGTATCTAAGGAGGGTACCAATGTAAGGTTTTAAGTAGAAGAGTGACAAGAAGAAATATGCATCTTAAAAGAATCACTACTTTAAAGAAGCTTGAAAAGGTATAAATGGATAGGTGGGCAGCCAGAGGAAACTTGCAGTCAGAGTAAGAGCCAAGGCCACCACCATGTCTTCCATCCGCTTCATCTGCCAGGGCTGCAGGCAGCCCATGAAGTTGGATCAGTTCGTGGGGACCTTGGATCCCGAGACGACCCAGGAGTCTGCGGCTTCCGTAATCACCTCAGCTCAGCAGGAGCCAGGAGAAACCCTGGAGCATGGCCCTCCCGCCAAGGCAGAGACAGACAGTGAAAAGCTGCAGGCTGGTGCCTCCTGTGCTACCCACCCTGGTGATGGCAAGATGTCAAGGGACAGTTCTAACAAGTTCATCTTGCTTGGAAAGTTTGACTCTGCAAGAACACTCACGAACATCCAGAAGACTATTAGGGACATTTTTGACATCCTCACTGGAGAAAAAGATACGGATCACCCGCTTTGTGAGGACTGTACGGACAAACTGTTAGAGCAGATAGACACCCAACTCGTTATTGTGGAATCCGAGAACCAGAGCTACAAATATTGGATGGGGAGGATACGTGAGGAGGAGACAAAGACCCTGCAGGAGGAGCTGGAGGGCCTGGAGCTGGAGGAGGCGAGGCTGGTCCAGGAGCTGAAGGAGGTGGAGGAGAACCAAGAAAGAATAGCAGAAGATCTTGAGGCAGCCTGGGCAGAGACCAAGATGCTGGACCAGCAGGACGAGCAGTCCTGGAGGGACTACAGTTACTTGCAGTGGCAGCAGCTGGAACTGCAGGACGAGCTGGAGAGCGTGAAGAACCAGCTGAGATACGCCCAGATCCAGTGGGGCCGGCTGAAGAAGACCAGTGTCTTCAGTGCCACCTTTGAGATCAGGCATGATGGTCCCGTGGGCATCATCAACAGCTTCAGATTGGGCTGCCTCCCCACCACCCCTGTGAGCTGGAAGGAGATTAACATGGCCTGGGGCCAGACAGCCTTGCTGCTCCTTGCCCTGTCCAATAAGATTGGGCTGGAGTTTCAGAGGTATCGACTCATCCCCTGTGGAAACCGGTCCTATCTCAAGTCTTTAACAGATGACCCCGTTCAGCTGCCATTGTTCTGTATTGCAGGACAGAGAACTTGCTCACATGTCAAATTTGACCAGGCAATGATGGCTTTTTTGGACTGCATGCAGCAGTTCAAAGAAGAGGCTGAGAAAGACAAGTGGGGTCTTTGTCTGCCCTACAGGATTCATGTGGAGAGTGGCCTAATGGAAGACTCTGGAGGCAGCGGTGAGTTCTATTCAATCAAGACCCACTTGAACTCAGAGGAGCAGTGGACAAAGGCACTCAAGCTCATGCTTATAAATTTTAAGTGTAGTCTCGCTTGGGTCTCTTTAAGATACCGAGAATAACTTTTTCTTTTATGAGGGAGAGGGAGTTTTTTTGTTTAAAATATTTTGTTTGAGAAAAATATCAGAAATTGTAAAATTGAAAGATATAACATGCTTATAATTTTAAAAATAAATGGCAACCCAAGCATTAATTGTTCAGAGCAAACCAAAAGCCATTACTATTCTTCCCTGCATGTCTTTGTCCTCCCTTCCTTATACTTTCCTGTTCCCTCCTTCCCCACCTCAACAACCATCCAAAATGGCAGTAAAGATTGAATTATAAGTTGACCAGATTAGATTTGTTACTAGTACAAAAAAAGGATCAAGAGATGCTGAGGGAAAGCACTAGGGTGGGGCTGAGGGAAGGGGGTGGTGAGGAGAAAGCTTGAGTCTTCATAATGGTATTTGGGCCACTAATGTATGTAGAGGGACTTTTGCAGGGAAGGTGGATATTCAAAGATACCATGTTTTTGCAGCAGTGTGTAGTGTAAACCCCTCCTTCCTCCCTGAAAAGCTTTCAGTAAAATTCTATACATTCTTCAGTGATTTAAAAGTGAGAAGTGTGTCATATTGGGTTGTGCCCTTATGTTGAGACTGATCTGGTGGGGGTGTGGCCAAAGAGGACTGGTAACATCTTGGCTGATAGGTCAATCCAGTCATCAGTTGAGAGTCATCAGGTGAACCCTTACAGAGACCTGAAGATTTCAAAGAAGTCAGCAGGAGTGGAGGTGTCTAAGTGGCTCAGTTGGTTAAATGTCTGCCTTTGGCTCAGGTCATGATTTCAGGGTTCTGGGATTGAGCCCCGTGTTGGACTCCCTGCTCAGCAGAGAGTCTATATCTCCCACTGCCCCGCCCCCCACTCATGCTCTTGCAAGCTTGCTTGCTTGCTTTCAGATAAAATCTTCAAAAAAATAAAAGGTGTCGGCCAGAGAACTTTTAAAAAATGCAAATTGTATCATATTTTTCATCTGCTGCTTCATTGTTCTCAGGATAAAATTCAGGCCTGGGTCCCTTCTTGTCGCTCCAGACTCACCTCACAATTCTTCCAGAACCTTCTTATTCCAACACATGCTAAGTCCAAACTTCCTCTGCCCTTTGCCCAGCTGAACCAGCAGGACGAGCGGGGTCTTATGTGTCAGGGTCTTCTAACCAAACTAAACTTCCAGAGAGCTACTTTATCTTTGTAGTCTAGTTAGTGCCTAGAACAGCACCTGCCTCATACATACTAAGCATCTATAAATAGAATTCATTGTGGAAAATGAGAAAAGGAAGGTGATTAATTTGTCACAGAGTACAGCACCAGGAGATTGATTAAATAAAGGTCCAAGCCTGTGATGGGATACAATGTAGGCACCAAGATGTTACAGAGGAATATTTAATTATGTAACATTTAGTGGCAGTACTTGTATTAAGTAAAAAGGTTAAGAAGAATCTGAAGATAGTGGAGAAAAGTGCGCGGTTATGGTATGTGAGAGGAGAGCTCTCAGAAGCACGGACACTGGGCCTGTGGCCAAGGATGACAAACGCAAGGCGGGCCTGGATGGCCTGCCCTCACGTTTATGGCCAGTGGAGGTCGAGGTTTCCACTGGTGTCAAAGAGTGTCGGAGTTTCGCTTATACCTTCTTTGTTCCATTGCTCTGAGAAGCTGCTGAGAAAGGTGGTCTGGGACATCTGATTAGAATTCACTAGAGAGTGAGGAAGGTCATTTGGGCCCTGGAGACTTAACCACCCACAGGACAGTTGACACTTAGAGCTCTGGGGCTTTGTAGAAAAGTCAAAGAGGTCTGATGCCGCTTGAAAGAAAAAACCCTTCACTCTTCATGTGCTTTGGTGAAGGCTAATTGAATCCCTGATGGTTGCCTCCTGATAGATCATGGTGGCTTCCAGTGACCAGTTCTATCTGTGGCTACATAGGAGAACTTGGGCCAGCTTCTAGACAGTGGTCTTGGAGCTGATCTCACTACAGGGATCTAGACAGGGGTTGGAGTTCATTGATATGGCTAGAAGCCATGGCTAGTCTACAGATTTGAACAGTAGAGGGGAAACAAGCCTTGAATAGAGTTCTCCTCAGTATGGGTGATCCTAGGACAGACATTTTAACTCAGAAGAGCTGCACACTCAAATTTCCTTAGCTAGAGCCAAGACAGTAACAAAGCATGGCCTGGCACACGTCCTTCCTGAAGGGGTCAAGGGCTTTATAGCTCCAACCAGTTCCAACCTATAATCCTAGGTCCCTGCATCAAGATTTCCAGCTCTTCAGGAGAACTAGATATCTGGAGCTTAATAAGAAATCCTTTAGTTTCTAAGTCACAGTATCTAATTAAAATATTTGAAAACACTTTGAGTCAAATGAAACAGTTTTGGGGCCACATGTGGCCTAAGGCCATTAATTTCTGGCTTATTTTACATGGTTAGCCTGAGAAGTAAGGAGATAAAGTTTATGAAAGAATTTACTCAGTGAAAAAAATCCTATAAGAACAATTTTTTTTTTTTTTGAGGAGGTTAATTGGAATAATGAGAGACCTCTGTTTCTTAGAGGTGGAGAACTGGGGTGTTGGATCTTTGTAATGCTTGGGTTTTAATCAGCAACTTGCAATAAGTAAGATAAAACACAGCTTCCAGATCTTTGAAGATTTGTCTTAAAGAAGAGGTTATTATGAGGCATCAGAGAGAGAGGTTTGAGGGGAGGGGTAGAAGGGGAGGGAGAGAGAGAATCCCAAGTGGGCTCCATGGCCAATGCAGAGTTCAGGGCTGGGCTCCATGCCAAGCTCGACGCAGACCTCAATCTCACAACCCTAAGATCATGACTTGGGCCAAAATCAAGAGTTAGATGCTTAACTGACTGAACCATTCAGGCACCCCTATCATATTTCTGATGATCATTCTATATGTGCTGATTTGCAAATCTTCTATTTCATCACTCCATTTCAAATGTTATTTTATACCTACATAACTTCAATATTGTAACCATATTAATACAATTATCAGTTATATTTTGGCTTCACCTAAAAAACTCAGGGAAAGAAACTACCTATTGTCTCAAAAATGTCTTTTCACCAATGAGTTCTGTCCATTTTAAGTTACCTCTTGAGGGGAGGACTGACGTGGAAGGGATAGAGATGTGTGTAAGACTTTTCTGAGTGTATTATTCATAAGGTTTTAAATTTTGAATAATGCAATTATTTCATATATTCAGAAAAGGTAAAAATACATCAAAGAGAAATAAAAACCAAGTGTAAAACTGATCATATAAACCTAATATGTCAAATTTTAGCATCGCAGAGAAAAGGATTAAGTACTTTTGTTAATAGTAATGTGCATATTTTTAGCTATACTCTGAAGACTAAAAAGTACTACAGTTAGGGGCACCTGGGTGGTTCAGTTGGTTAAATGTCTGACTCTTGATTTTGGCTCAAGTCACGATGTCAGGGTCTTGAAATTGAGCTCTTCATCGAGCCCTGCTTTTGGGCTCCATGCTCAGCGAGGAATCTGCTTGAGACTCTCTCCCTCTCTCTCTGTCCCTCCACCCCACTCTCTCATGCTCTTTAAAATAAATAAATACATCTTTTTTTAAAAAAAGTACTACAGTTAAATATTAAGCATTGCCTTGTTGTTTTATTGGTAGTAGTAACATGATTTATGATTTTTAAAATTATGAGGTATATATAGTAAGATAAAGCTATCAGTATTTGAACCGGAAATATTAGTATGAATTCTTGTGTGCGTGTTGTGTGTTTGTTTTCTTAGCTCTGTTTACTAAAAGGGTCTGGAAGCAACAACAAGCCTGTCACCATAAGCGCCCCCCATAACCAGATCTTGGTTTCTAAGTCCCATTCCCCCACAAAAAGGACATTTTTCAGAGAAAAGATGGAGAGTATGGCTCATCATTTCCCATGTAGAATTTTAGCCATATCAATGACCTCAGACCAGGACAAATGAGTGTTTTCCTCCTTCCATTTCTGGTATCCCTAGGAATTCACAGATTCTTTTTTGGGAGGCACTACCATTCATTACCAGATGATAAGGGTATATTGTTTAGAGAAAAATGCCACCTCATAAATGTAGAAAGAACAATAGAATAGAAAATAACCATTTTGCAATCCCTGAGGAAATAGTTGACTCAGGTAAGGATAATCAGAGACGCTGAAGAAGGGTCCTGGGGAGGAAGAGGTTTGTGGAGTGCCCAGTGTTACCCCACAGACCGAGCAGCTCATTGACATACGTTTATTTTATTTTATTTTTTTTAAGATTGTATTTATTTGACAGAGAGAGATCACAAGTAGGCAGAGAGGCAGGCAGAGAGAGAGGGGGAAGCAGGCTCCCTGCTGGCTGGATCCCAGGACCCTGAGATCATGACCTGAGCCGAAGGCAGAGGCTTTAACCCACTGAGCCACCCAGGCGCCCCTTGACGTACATTTATAACAGAGAAGTGTGGTGCCACGCTTTACTCCAGTTGTCAAACTTAACATCACTAATCAGGAGATGATCTGATACTACATGTCTCCTGACAGGATATATTAACCTAACAGCAACACCTGTGAAGTCTTGTTACTTGAAAAGTTTAATGTAAATCTTACTGAGCCCCTGGACCTATCTTCCAATTTACTGGAACAAACTAAATCCCATTACAAAGAAATAAACAGGTTAATCTAGAATGAGATTTCCTACAGGACGATTGGACAAGGTTTCAAAAAGTCACTATTTTTTTTAAAGTAGGAGGAATGTATTAGATTAACAGAGACAAACAAGATGTAACAACCAAATAAAATGTGAACTCGGGGAAAGGAGCCCCATCAGCTGAGCAGGCCTGCCACTAACGGCTAGGCGGTGGATTCTCCTGACGAACACAAACAACTTCACAGAACAAAAATCAGGGCACTCTGTGACCAAGACGGAGCAAGAGAAAAACCAGACCACTCTGTAATCCTCTCTAAGGACAGACAAAAACAAGAACATTGTCCAAACCACAAAGATGGCCAAACATCTCCCTTCCTTGCTTTGTTCCTCCTGCTTCTAGAAAAAAAATTAAGAAAATCACAGAATTGCCTTTGCTTTTTGTCAGCACGCAGTCCAGAGCAAAACCACCAGGCCCTGACCCCTTCCTTACCAAAGAGAATTTCCAGCCTTTCACAGGGTTCTTCCCTACCCCACCGCCCTCGAAAAGAGCCAGTCAATCCACCTTTGTTCAAAGCATGTTCCCACAGAATCTGGAAGCAGGACATCAACAGCTCAGACTAGATCTTGGTTTGGAAAAAACAGAAGACAACTGTAAGACATTTTGAGGAAGAATTATGGAAATGAAAATATAGTCTGATATTAGGTAGTATGTAGAAAATCATGAATTTTCTTGGGTGTGATAATGGTGTTGTTATGTTGGAGAATATAATCTTAATGTATATATTTAGGCTTAGGATGTGTGTTCAGTAGATTTTGAAGTGATTCAGTAAATTAAGGAAATGTATTCATAAAATCATTGTGGTGAAATGTTGAGACTTGGTTGTGAATAGGTATGTATTTATCATGCAATTTCTTCAACTTATTTTTTCAATGTGCACTTTTTTGAGATACTTGATGTATAATATTGTATCAGTTTAAAGTGTACAACATAATGGTTTAATATTTGTATCTATTGCAAAATGATGGCCACAATAAGTGTCGTTAACCTCCATTGCCACACATACTTAAGCATTTTCTTGGAATGAGAACTTTTAATTTTAGCAACTTTTTTTTAAAGATTTTGTTTATTTATTTGACAGAGAGAGACACAGCAAGAGAGGGAACACAAGCAGGGGGAGCGGGAGAGGGAGGAGGAGGCTCCCTGCTGAGCAGGGAGCACAATGCGGGGCTCAACCCAGGACCCTGAGATCATGACCTGAGCCAAAGGCAGACACTTAAGGACGGAGCCACCCAGGCGCCCTACTCTTAGCGACTTTCAAATACACAATACAGTACTATTAACTATATCCCCATGCTATATATCACATCCCTAAGACTTATTTATCTGAAAACTGGAAGTCTCTATCTTTTGATCCCCTTCACCATCCCCCACCCCTTTCCCTACAATCTGTTCTCTGTATCTGAGTTTGGGTTTTGTCTTTAGATTGCACATATAAGTGAGATCATATAGCATGCATCTTTCTTTCTCTCATTTATTCTTTAACTTTTTTAAAAGATTTTATTTATTTGAGAGAGAGTGAAAGTGAGAGAGATCACAGAGGGAGAGGGAGAAGCAGACTCGCTGCTGAGAGGAACCCTGGGATCATGACCCGAGCCAAAGGCAGAGGCTTAACCGACTGAGCCACCCAGGGACCCCATTCTTTAACTTTTAAAAATAAATTTACAAAAGATAAATTTTTATAAATGTTTTTTAATCTTGAAAAATGTCAGATTTAGAAGTTGAAAAAAATTCTCACCTCCCCAGCTCTGCCACTTATAAGCTAAATGAATGGAAACTGGGTTCTCTATTTAAAGTTTAATTTTCTTTTCTATAAAACACAGATGATAGTATTAGTCTCATCTAATTATGGAAATTCAGTGATAATATTTAAAGTGCTCAGTAAAGTGCTTGGCATTTTATTACTATTATTATTATCATAATTACGAAGATGTAAACATCTTTGTACTTTAACTTGTGAGTGTTTATGACTTATACAACTGTTTCTACATCACAAGTTTCTGGACAGGGAATTTCTGGGACAAAAAATGTGAGTTTTTTTTTAATTCAAAAAAGTTTTTACCAAATATAGTTCCTTATGATTATATCCAGACCCACCCTAACGCTTGCGGGGTCCAGAAGGACAAGTAAAGATGTTCATATCCTATGTGTAAATACTTGAATCAAGCCCCAGACTGTTCAGTAAGGTATGTCCCATCCTCCTACCTTGACAAACACACCTTTGTTATTACCTGGAAGTTCAGTTTCAAATTCGGAATTCTTGGACGCCTTGAGTAGGCTGGGATGTTCTGAATGGGTCCATAAACCAGGGGCCACCTTCCCTTTTCCTCCCGCCCCTGGTTTGACTCCACAGAGTCAAGGCAGACTTTCCTGTGCCTCCCTGTGAACACACCAGCTTCAAGCTTCCTATCCAAGCTTTATCCATCACCCTGTAATCAGCCGCCTGCGGGCTGCCCCCGCAGGTCAGAGATGCACACACCGGCAGCACGATCTGCCGTTGGGAACGTGGTATAAGGGAGTGAGAGCCCTGTTTAGTTCCTGACATGGGCTCTGGGCCATTTTTGCAAAGAGCAGGGCCCTAGATGTCTGGAGAAAGATCTAGAAGGGGTGGGGCGTGGGCTCCGGGTGAGTCTGCTGTCTTCTGCTATGGAGTATTCCCCACATTGGGGAAGTCTGTAGCAGCTCAGGGCCTGAATGGGGTCCTCTGAATTATGAAGAAGCCTTTCTTGTTTCTGTTGAAGGGGGTTTAGCCAGTTTATATTCCCACTGAAGGTGTCCATTTCATCACAGCATAATTAACACTGGATAATATCAAGTTTTTAAAATATTCACCTATCTAGTACATGAAAAAAATCTCAGTGTTTCAACTTGAATTTCTATAATCATTGTTAAACATTTTGGTATTTATGGGTCTTTTGGATTTCCTCTATTGTGAATTAAGACAATCTTAATTTTTAATTTTTTTTCTAGTAAGTTGCAAGATCTTTCTGTATATTAGGGAAATCAGCAGTTTTCATATGAGTTACACGTATTTTTCTCCTCTGTTTTCCCTTCTATTATAAGGATACAGTTGATTATCTGGAAATTTTTATTTTCATTTTTTATGTGGTCAAGACTGGTAGTCTTTCCCTTTATGACTTCTGGGGTTTGTGTCATGGTGGGAAAGTTGGTCTCCATGCCAACATTATCAAATTATTCGCCCACGCTTTGTTTCCCTCATAACAGTTTCGTTGTTTTTACATTAAAATATCTGATCCATCTGGAATTTATTTTACTGTAAGATTTGATTTAGGGCTCATGCTTCCCTTTCATTCCAAATGGCAAGCTCCTTGTCTCAACTGCATTTATTAAATAATCCATCCTTTGGCGCAGATAGCCTGACTTGCACGTGGTATAAACACACCTTAACTCCTTAACAACATCCCACGGTCTTCAAGGACAAAGGACAAGGACAAGGACAAAGACCGCCTTTCTTCTCTCGACCCGTCTCCACAAATACTTGGGAAAATGGGAGAACTTGCTGGCAGCTACAAAGAAAGTAGTTATTGCAAAGAAGAAATGAAAGAATGGTTATAAAGTTCTTAGTATATCATTGCTACATATTCAGGTACCACTAGTATTCTTTTGTTTAGGTTTTTTAAAAAAATTTATCTAATGTTATATTAGGACAATGGTATTAACAATATAAAAGAAGGATGATTATTGCCTTCTTGGTCAAGACTGTTACTCCTTGCTCACTTCAGTGCATGAGTCACTCCTTCCCCTCCCTGTCCTCCATCCTCCCCAAATCTCACAGTGGCTAATAAGCCAAATGGCTGCACACCTATTCCCAGCTGACCTCAGATTTTTTCCTCTTTTTCTAATTCACGTGGCTTACCATCAGGTTTGAGATATTATGGGGGAAGAGGGAGAAAAACACAACAGCAAAGGGGTTTTGCTTGTTGGTTTTGCTTTTGTTATAACTATAATAATGAAGAAAAAGGCTATTTCAAACCTAAGTTGATTTCCTATTTACAAACATGGAATCCTGGCTGTGTCAGTCCCTCCAGGTCCGTCCCCTGCTCCGTCTCTGCGTGCTGGTCCCAAGGCCTGCGGAGATTCTAAGCAGGGACTGCCACTTCGCTGGGACATGCTTCTGTCTGTTTGCCCCCAAACCTCCCCCAGCTCAGAGCTTCTCAAGGCAGATTGATTGAGTCCTGTGAGCCCAGGTCTAGTGTCTGGACAATCCTGGGCAGTTATGACCACTCTGTTTCCCTTCCACCCATTGGAGAGGTGCCCTTATTACGGTGGGTCTGTGTCCATTCCTTTTTTTTTTAAAGATTTTATTTATTTATTTGACAGAGTGGTCTGTGTCCATTCTGTTTGAGTTCTGCTAAAACCAATTCAACAGAATGATTCGAGCAAATAACCTTGGCCAGCCATGCTCCTGGTGGTTGAGGTGTCCTGGAAAGAGCCTGGTCTTTGTAGTCAGACAGATCTGGTTCCAAAACATAGGCCCGGCACTGGGGGCCTGGGAGAGTCACTTAATCTCTGTGTGGGATTTCCTCATCTGTAAAACCTGATCATGTGATATGGAAAGATCCACAGGCAAATGGGCAAGACCAGTGATCTGCAGCATAGCGATCGGGAAATGAGAAGGTCCCGAGAGAGCTCCCCAGGAATAAAGACTTCACGAGGATGGCACTGGCGAGACTGCCCCTCTACAGTGTGCTCTTTTTTTTTTTTTAAAGATTTTATTTATTTATTTGATAAACAGAGATCACAAGTAGGCAGAGAGAAAGGCAGAGAGGGAGGAGAAGCAGGCTCCCTGCTGAGCAGAGAGCCCGACACGGGGCTCAATCCCAGGACCCTGAGACCATGACCTGAGCTGAAGGCAGAGGCCCAACCCACTGAGCCACCCAGGCGCCCCTACAGTGTGCTCTTTTCACTTGGACTCTCTACCTCTGCTCACCTGGACACAGGGGCAATCCTGCACCTGCCTCAGTGGGCTACGGAGAGGATTCAATGAAATAATCCCAGTAAAGCACTTAGAATCACCCTGGCACCTGGGGACGATCTAGTCATATCACTACTGTTTCTTTCTTTTTTTTTTAAATCTATCTCTAGATCTTAGATGATGGAATTAATATGTCTAAAAATGTCGAAGGGGAGGGCACCTGGGTGGCTCAGTCAGCTAAATGGCTGCCTTCGGCTCAGGTCATGATCCCAGGATCCTGGGATCGAGTCCCACTTCGGGTTCCCTGCGCGGCGGGGTGCCCGCTTCTCCCTCTCCCTCTGCTCCCCTGCCCCTGCTCTTACGCTTGCTCTCTACCTCAAATAAATACACAAAATCTTTTTTAAAAATTACCCTATTTCGAGGAACTCCAGAATATTTGTACGAGAGTGTGAAAATTAGACAAGCACGCATTCGTCAAATAATTGTGAGGATCAGCTCAGGACTAGGCTGACACCTAGGCAAACAGGAGGGGAGATTCTTCTCAAAGACTCAGAACCAAGACAGCAGAGGCACAGATAACTACCATAATTTCAGGTTGCTTGGAGGAGTGATGAAGAAGGTGATGCTGTGAAGAGAAAGCTAACTGATCAGGGAGAAGGAGGAGGAAAATGGGTTCTGGTGATAGGATGCGTCTCTTTGAGGGAACCAAGGGCAGGGAGGGCACAGCCCAGGAGAAGGTACGGACAAGAGTGTTTGGCTCTTCAGAGAAACAGCAGGAAGGATAATAACAGCATAATTCACCATAAATAGAGGCATGGATAAATAAAAATAAGTAAAGATAAATCAATTTTATGGGATATGCTAGGAAGAATGTTAGAAGCATGTCCGAGATACATACATTTTGGGGAAAAGACAGTACTGAACAACATACTGTATATAGTATAATTATACTGAAAATATAAATATATATATGAATGAATATTTTTCATTGGCATGAATATTTCATTTTTTTAAGAGATTTTGTCTATTTGACAGTGAGAGAGGAAACACAGCAGAGGGAGTGGGAGAGGAAGAAGCAGATTCCCCACTGAGCAGGGAGCCCAATGCAGGGTTTGGTCCCAGGACCCTGAGATCATGACCTGAGCTGAAGGCAGACGCTTAATGACTAAGCCACCCATACGCCCCATGAGCATTTCATCTTTTTTGAAAAAATAGAATCTGTTACAATGAATTTAGACTATATTACTAATTTTTTGAAATTCTGTATGTGTATGTAATGTATTCAAAATTCAATGAATTTATTAACTCCTTCCCAAGGATATCCAAAATATGAACAAATTTTGCATGCCCTTTTTGGCAGCTCCTGTATCAGATTAAGAATTCCTGATGCCAAGTTTAGGAAAAGGAGAAAAAGGAATGAGACAAGTCATGTGATGTCAGCTTTGTTTCTGAGCTGTTTTACAGGGTAAATCACAGTGTATGTTTGGGAGTTAAAACTCTTGGGAAGAATTCCTGATGCCGTTAGTTCTGTAGCTTAATATACATGTAATTTGTCTTGTTTTGTCTCTATGTTCATCAAGCAGCCGTCTGATTATAACCTGGCTTCTTGCGTGAATTAGTTTCCAGGGAGAGAATATGCTGATCGTATGGGTCGTTTGATGGTCCTTCTTTTAAAAAGTGTTTGTTATTATTGGGGTTTCTTGATGGTCTTGTATGAGTGTAGAGACAAGGAATTGTCAATGAGAGGTAGCTGTCCATGAGGGGTGGCACGGACAGGTAGAGGAGAGGGTCATGAAGCTGAGGACAGCTCAGGGACAGCCTGTGGCATCCCGAGCTCCCACAGTACTGCTCCGTCAGCACCCACCTGGACAGACAAGCTGCCCAGGGGTGTTAACTTTGTCTACCCCTCCTCGGTTATACATCAAAGATCTCTGATCTCAAAGAGTGTATAATATTTTCTGAGAGAATGGATTGTTTGATGGAAACTGGAGAAAAATAAACTACAGTGCAAGGTCAGAAAAATAATGTAAAACTTGATAGAATTTGTAAATAGTTAAGGAAGTTACAAAGGCCTGATGGGATTATCTGGAGAGATCACATTCCTAAATGGACTTTCCCTGGATTTGATTGCATTTCCTTCGTTAAAAAAAATCCTATAAACTGTGTGGGTTTGTTTTCTTTTACCTATCACACGCAGGCCTGGCCTAACAAAATGGGGTCACTTTCCTGTGTTTTAGAGATTTGTGGCAATGTAATAGTTCTGTACAATGCCTTTCCAGGGCAAGAAGGACGAGAGTCTTCTGTCTCCGTCTCATTTACCACAATATTGACACTTTGACCAGGAGACTCCATTACGGATCCGAAAAAAGAACTTGTTTCGGCCTCCAAACAGAGAGCAGTTCATAGGAAAGGGGCAGCCACCAGGTGGCTTGGGCCTGTACCTCCACTCACACAATTTCCTGTGTGACCTTGGGCAAAGTATTTAAACTCTTGTTTCCACTTCTGTTCACTGATAAAATGGGGAGGATGATAGTATTTCATAGAGTAGTTGTGGGAATTAAGAAGCAGGTACGATTTCATGATATGTAAAAAGTATGTGAAATTCACATTTTCATAAAAAAGTTCTGTGGAACTTTCAATCATTTATATACACTTTCACACATGCTTTTGGGTAATCTTTCTTCTTTTCCTTTCTTTTCTTCTCTTTCTTTCTTAAAGAGTGAGCAGGGAGGGGCGCCTGGGTGGCTCAGTGGGTTAAAGGCTCTGCCTTCGGCTCAGGTCATGATCCCAGGGTCCTGGGATCAAGCCCCACATGGGGCTCTCTGCTCAGCGGGGAGCCTGCTTCCTCCTCTCTCTCTCTCTGCCTGCCTCTCTGCCTACTTGTGATTTCTGTCTGTCAAATAAATAAATAAATAAATAAAAATCTTTAAAAAAAAAAAAAAAAAGAGTGAGCAGGGAGGGGCAGAGGGAGAGAGAATCTTAAGCAGGCTCCACGCCCAGCACAGAGCCCAACACGGGGCTCGATCTCACAACCCTGAGATCATGGCCTGAGCTGAAATCAAGAGTCCAACGCTTAACTGACTGAGCCCTCCAGGTGCCCCTTGGGTGTGCTTTCGTGTGTCTTCATGCTGCAATGGAAGAGTTGAGTAGTTAGGACAGAGACTGTATGACCCACAAGTCTAAAGTGTTTGCTCTCTGATCTTTTACAGAAAATGTTTTCTGACCCTGACACTAAATTCAAGCCCCAAATGATTACATTCAACAGACAGAAAATTACTCTTATAAATGTGAAAGTCCATTTTTGTACTTTTCTTGCTGGAAACCTGTCATGAACAGTTTGCAAACTACGTGTTGGTTCTCATGTCTTTACGGCACAGCTGAACACAGCCTGTGGACTGCACCCTGAGCAGCTCTGAGGTAGAAGGCAGAGGAAGGGGACTTGGAACGGGCTGCAGGAGAATTCCAGATACCCCTGGAATGACCAGTGCGCAACCACTCAGGGGAAAGAGCTTGGCATGGTCTAGGCTGATGAGTCCATAGTCGTAGGCAGCGTTTCTTTCTTTCTTTTTTTTTTTTTTAAAGATTTTATTTATTTATTTGAGAGAGAGACAGTGAAAGAGAGCATGAGAGAGGAGAAGCAGACTCCCTGTGGAGCTGGGAGCCCTATGCGGGACTCGATCCTGGTACTCCCGGATCATGACCTGAGCCGAAGGCAGTTGCCTAACCAACTGAGCCACCCAGGCGCCCGTAGGCAGCGTTTCTATACAAAGGTATTTTGGGCCTACATGGGTATTTAGAACAAATGAGAATTCTGTGCCAGTGTTTTTGCGTGGAGTGATTTCTGTTAAAACCTGGATTTCTGGTTCTTCGGAGACAATCTGGAGACGTGGCATCATGGACCGACACAGGTTACTTGGTAACCCGGGGCCGAGAACCATCTTCCTGCCGGAAAGGGGATTTGCGGGTGACTGGCGGGCAACCGGGCTGGTTGTCATCCAGTTTCACTGGATGACACAGGCCGGGGGACGGGGGCAGAGCGAGCACGGGGAAGGCGGGCGGGAGCTGTCTGGAGAGGCGGGACCGACGGGTGCTGCGAAGGACACTGAAGCGCAGGGTTCTGAGTCCGGGAGCGAGTTTGGATATTAAGGTCGCCTAAGGTCAGTCTTCAGTTGTGTTGACGGGGAGACCGACGGGGAGACCGACGGGGAGACCGACGGGGAGACCGACGGGGAGCGGCGGGCAAGCTGTGGCGGCCGAAGCCCCGGAGATGGGCAGAGGAAACGGGGAAACCGAGACGTGTGTTGTAGGAAAAAGCAGTAGGACTTGTTGACAGACTTGAGGTGGGGCTGGGAAAAGAGGAAAATCAAAGGTGGAGGATGACATCCAGGTTTCTGACTGGACGCGCCGGCGGGCGGGTGCGGCTGCTCATGGGGGAGAACCGGCGCGAGGGGGCGGCCGGGAGGCGGCGGCGCCATCTTGGATCCCGTGTGGGACGCTTGTCGCGCTCAGAAGCGAGGCTGCGGGGGGCCCAAACCACCACTTTCTGTCCCCTCTTAGTGAGAGACCCTGCGGATACCCACGGTGCACCTTCTCCGCCCCGAACCGGGGAATAAACCCAACTTGCTCCACGGTAGGTGTGTTTCCGGCGGCTTCGGCGGGAGCGCACTACCGCATTCCAGTGAAACTGTTCCCGAGGAAAGGAACCCACATGGCCGGTCGTAAAGGAACCCACATGGCCGGTCGTAATTACTGTCGCTCCCCAAGAAGCCCAGAGCCTCCTCAAAGCCGGATATAGTGGACTCTTCTGCGGGGGGGGGGGGGGAGCATTTTACTCGACTTCTCAGGGTTTAGAAATACCTGAGAAATAGTCGGCCATACACACGGCAAGATTTTAAAACCCTAAATAGGTGAATGTGAATTGTTGGAAAGGACCTGGGAAGGGGGTGGGTGAGGGGACGGTGCGCGTACAGACTGCGGGGGAGTGGACCGCACGGCCCCGGGGCGTCCACGTCCCCCGAGCGCGGTGGGGACAGAAGCCCCGGGCGTCGCGTGGCGCCGTGGGCCCTGGGTTAGCTACGGCGTTAGGCGAAAAGCAGCTGGGGACGTCCAGAGAGTTTCCTGTGAGTATGAACCAAAGGGCATCCGAGCTGCCCATCGGCGGAGAACATCTCACTGCCGGGACGAGGAATGCACAAAAAGTCCTCCTAAAGGAAAACACAACTTACACGTCTCTCGCGCTGCCACGGCGACAGGCGGCCGGGGGACGCGGGAGGTGAGGGCAAGAGCCCGCGGCGAGGGAAATGGAAACCAGGCGAGGGAAGATCTAAGCTAATCCTTGTCACAAAAATAAAGTCGGTCACAGCTGTTAGCTGTAAGAGGGAAAAAGAAATCCGTGAATTTTACTTTTGGGTGATGTCTTTCATCAGAGGTTATTAGAACGCACTTGACGATTATTAACTCCTTCCTTCAGCACCACGCGGAGGGTGCAGTCGCCCATTTTATGGGCAATACGGTCAGCTCAGGGACTCATGAGGAGGACAAAAAGGAATAAAACATTCCATGGCAAAGGGCCATGGTGCTAAGTACTGCACACTTGTTTGAATTCCCAAATTCTCCTTTACCAAAATTTCTGTATTTAATGAAGTGTAACATTAACAAAAAATTCCCTCAAAGATGGGTAAAATGAAATCAGTTGGCTAATCTTGATAAAGGGTACTGTATTATTTTTGCAATTTAGCTATACCTTTGAACTCTATCAAAATACAAAGTCACAACAAAGTCATTGCTTTCATGGGCAGGGCTTCCCGGCTCTTTGTTTGTTTGTTTTTGAGAGAGAACGTGTGAGGGGAGGGGAAGAGGGAGAGGGAGAGAGAGAATCTTAAGCAGACTCCCCACTGAACGCAGAGCCCTACCCGGGGCTCAGTCTCTTGACCCTGAGATCATGACCTGAGCCAGAATCAAGAGTCAGACACTTAACTGACTGAGCCACCCAGGCACCTGACTGTTGTGTCCACTGCTGCGGCCCAGTGCCAAGCCTGGAGCTTTTTTCCTGTTGGTTGGTGCTCAGTCCAGGCTTGTTGGATGGACCATAGGCACTCAGTGAACAGTAGCAACTGTTAGTAAATGTAGCTTGCGGCCTTCTCACCAACTAAGCGACTCCAACAGGCTCTATCTACATCGTGGAACATTCTCTGATGACTTCCGTGGCCACTGATCGTCTTCTATTTATTCCACACATATTTCGCCGAGTGTCTGTAGGATGCTAGGAACTGTGCCACATGTGGGTAATCAGGGTTGATGAATATCCAGTCCACGCACTGGTTAAATTTAGACAGACATGAAACACGCGACTCACAAATGGGAATTGACCCCTGTGGTGACAAAGGCTGTAGGAGAGGCTGGGGCGGGGAAAGAGGAGAGAATGGGAAGAATGAATGACATGTAATGAACAAAGCAGGCCACAGGATAGCACCAGCCTGAACAAGTGGACGGATGGAGACAGATGCGGGTGGAATGACTTTCCCTCCATTCTTCCGAGTTCTTGACTGAGAGCCCTGTGAGAAAAGACATTAACAAGAGAAGAACAAAAACTTTAGTAACACTGTAGGAGTTCAGAATATGTCATCCCCAAAATGCCACACTGGCATGTTGATTATTTTGATTTAAAGGTACTTGAGAATCAGCTGGTGCAAAAAAGACACTCTGACCTTCCCTCGTTGCCCTGACTGCAGGAAAGCTACCCCCTCGCACCAGGAGGGTAGCAGGCACCCTTAGCACCAGAGACAGGAATTTAGGGCTGAGAAGGCCATTAAAAAATGAAACCAAGTGGGGCGCCTGGGTGGCTCAGTGGGTTAAGGCCGCTGCCTTTGGCTCAGGTCATGATCCCAGCGTCCTGGGATCTGAGCCCCGCATCGGGCTCTCTGCTCGGCGGGGAGCCTGCTTCCTCCCTTCTCTCTCTGCCCGCCTCTCTGCCTACTTGTGATCTGTCTGTCAAATAAATAAATAAAATCTTAAAAAAAAAAAAAAAAGAAACCAAAACAACAAAAACAAAAACCAAAAAAAAATTTCTTCACCGGTTTTCTACCCCAAGCCCAACCCCTCTCTGCCTTGTCAATTCTTTGCAAATTTATTTTCTTTTTCTGAAAGATATAAAAGCCTCCTGCCCAGGTCACTTCTTTGAAAAGCCTTCTATTTTTATGGGGCTCCTTTACATAGGTACTAAAATTAAATTTTGTTTTTCTCCTGTTAATCTGTCTTACGTCAATTTAATTACTAGACTAGTCGAAGAGCTTAGAAGGGAAGAAGGAAAACCTGTTCCCTCTAGGACACGCGTACCTCGTGGACACATGCGAGATACCCGGGGGGGGGGGGGGGGGAATGAGCAAATTCCCTGAGGTAGCTTAGGGTTCAGACTCAAAACCATCTTAATAGGGAATGGGGAGAGGGACGTAGGCTTCTCAGGGGAAAGTAAATGATTGCTAGGGAGGGAGAGTGCGCCCTCAGGAGAGTGGATGGGCGGTGCGCCTGCGACTCAGCTTATCTAGGCGGTGAGGACTTCTAGTCTCCTCTGCTGTGACCAGAGTTTATCCTCTCAGGCTGAAGAAGCGCCAAGGGACGGGACTTAGGACAACTGGTCCCTTTTGGAGGATCTGTCCTTAGGCAGATAAGGGGAGTCGGAGGAAGCCACCTCCTGCCGCTTTCCAAGGGCCTACGATTCACAACCACCAGTGCGCCCAAGCGGCTTCTCCGTTGTAACCAGCGTCACGCCCGATGACGATGACGACACGTTCCGCCCCGTCTACGGTGGCCCCGTAGCCGACATCCCGTCCGAGCTTTTCCGTCAGGGCAGCGGGACCCCCGCAGGATGTCAGCGGGCGGAGCGGCCCGACCAGGCTCGTGCCTTTTAAAGATCCTTCAAGCTCCTGTCAGAGTCTGAAGTCCTTTCCGCCGACGCTTACAGCCTGGCTGTGCAGAGGGGCGGGATGGAATTTCCAGAAAGTGACAGAAAGTAGAGCCTGCGCTGGTGACAGCCCCGCGCGGCAGCCGAGCGCGCGGAGCCCCTCAGCCGAGTGCCTGACAGCAGTCGCGAAGGCTTAGGCAGCGCTTCACCTTGGTCAGGGCTTCTTTTAACTTTAAGTCCGTCATACACGTTAGCGCGTTAAATCTCCGGGAAGTCTGTGAGGCGGCTCTTTTGATCTGCATGGTTTACAGAGGAGGCTGCTGAGACGTGGAGACTTTCTAAGTAACTTGGCTAAAGTCACAGAGCGAGTGGGGGGACACACGGCTCACCCGGCAGCGGGCGGGCTCCCCGACCCGCGGTGACGGCCGAGGAGGAGGTCCCGGGGTGGCACCCCAAGGAGGTCACTTTGGTGTGAGAACTATCCGGGGCTGGGGGCGCCTGCGTGCCTCAGGCAGTGACGCGTCCGACTCTTGGTTTCGGCTCAGGCTCAGGTCGGGATCTCGGGGTTGCGAGGTGGAGCCGGCCCTGGGCTCCGTGCTCAGCGGGGAGTCTGAGCCTCTCGCCCTCCAGCCCTCCCCACGGTCTCTCTCGCTCTCTTTCTCTTTCTGTCTCTCAAGTAACTGAATAAATCCTTTTGCACGTCTTTTCTCTTGTTAGCATGTCTCTCGTTAGCTTAATTTGCAGGCCCACAGGGACTGAACCGAAAAGAGTCGAGGAAAGTTCTTTCTCGCTTGTCATAGTAGTGGGAGTCTAAATGACAGAGGGATTGGGCAGGTCACACATCCATGTGGCTGCCCTAAGATTCCCAGCTCTGGATCCCAGACCACCACGAAAGCACTTTGGTGACAGAAAACAACCACAGAGTAAAACATACATCAAACACTATTTTTAAAACCAACCCCCCAAAGCCACTTGGATTCTGTTTCACAGCCCTGGTTTCTCTTCTCACTGGTGGAGAGAGTTTCCGCAGAGATTAAAGGGAGTTCGGCTGCAACCCTATACCCTCTAGAATCCCTTCCTTCTCATTGGGGCTGGGGCTCCTGGAACCCAGTACCCAAGACCCAAGCCCACATGGCAGTGGTTTTTCTGTTTTTGTTTGTTTGTTTGTTTGTTTAAGAGAGAAATTGAGAGAGGGAGAGAAAGCTTGCGTGACTGGGGGTGGGCGTAGCGGTGCAGAAGGAGGGAGAGATTCTTAAGCAGGCTTCATACTCAGCACAGAGCCCAACACGGGGCTTGATCTCCTGACCCTGAGATCATGACCTGAGCTAAAATCAACAGACGCTTAACCAACTGAGCCACCCAAGTGCCCCTACACCAGGTTTAAGGAGGCCTCTTTGGCACCCTTGGGTGCCTTGGGCTCTCCTAGAACTGGCACCTTACTGTGCTCTCTGCCTGCTGCCTGGCCCGGGTGTGAATCCTTTCCGTCTTGCCCCAAGACACCTCTGATGCATGTTGGCCCGGATGTTCTGGACCACAGTCACTGCTGATTCAGGATGTCGATGACACCTACAACAGTGACCGTCAGCAGGGCTGGATACGATGAGACCGCGGCCATTCTCAAGTTCTGGGCCCGAGGTTTCAAAATGTGTGGTTGTCAGACCTGCAGCAACAGATCACCGGGGAACCTGTTAGCAATGTTCAGGCTCCTCCCCAGGTTTGCTGACTCAGAAACACAGGTGAGATCTTAAAGTCTTTTTTAATAAGCCCCCCCACGGAGGCTGATTAATGTTGCAGCAGGGTCTCTAACCCAGTTCAGACTCAGCAAACTGTGGCCCGTGGGTCAAATCCAGCGTGCACCTACTTGTGACAAGCTTGCGACCTAAAAATGGTTTTTACATTTTCAAATGGTTGTGGGAATGGGATGGGTAAAATCTAAGGAAGAATGACAGTTCAAGATAGGGGGGAAATGGTCTTAAAGTCAAATTTTGGTGTCCATCAATAAAGTTTTATTGGCACACAGCCACGCCCATTCCATTACACATTGCCTCTGGCTGCTTTTACACTATAGTGGCAGAACTGTGGCAGAGAGGAAAACCTAAAGTATTTACTATCTGACCCTTTGGAGAAAAGTTTGTTGACCCCTGCTCAAGGCAAAACGGGGTGAAACCAGCCACGTTTGGAGTAATGCGGCAGCTGTCAGCTGCAACCCAAACAGGCTGGTAACACAGAGCGAAAGCGGTCATCCCAGACCCGCTGTGTAGAACCCATCTGTGTGCCATGCAGTTCAATTGGTTTATGTCTCCAAGAGAGGCTAAAAATGGCACTGGGATTTAGAAAAGTTCCCAAAGGCCCAGCCAGTCCCATATCCAAATAAATCTGGTCTTCCCAGACCCCAAAATGTCTGCTTTCACTGTTGGAAGTGTTGTCAGGTAAGCCTCCGTAGGGCAAATATAGGGCAGGGAGCTTGACTGTCTTGGGCTAAATCAGAGTGACCGTGGAAGAAGACTAGCGGAGAGAGGAATACGGAGGAGGTCTGGGGAATGTTTGGCTTGAGCTAGGACTCAGCTACACTCTGCTTCTAGTGAAAGCCACGAGCAGAAGCCACGTTCACTGAAACACGCTGTGTACCCAGGGGGCCGGCCACATGTGAGGACAGGCTACAAGATGTAAATCAAATCTGTCTGTAGCTTCTGGCATAAGAAGTGGAGTCCCAAGCAATGAGACTAGGCATTAGATCTCTGAGGACCTTGTGTAACACTCCACGTAAGCTGGGGTTTCTCTAGTATGTGTAACTAGGGATCGCGGCAGTGTTTTAAAAATGAGGGAGTCACATCTCCTGAATGCCAGATGGTATTAGGCTCTAGGGATATAAAATAATGCTTTTGCCCATAAAGAAAGCATGGCCCAGTGGGAGAAACCCATGTAAACACAATTTTTTAACACTTAAAAAAAAAGATTTTATGTATTTGTTAAAGAGAGAGCGAGAGCAGAGGGAGGCGCAGAGGAAGAGAGAGCATCCTCAAGCAGACTCCCCACTGAACAAGGAGCTCAACATGGGGCTCAATCCCAGGACACCAGGATCATAACCTGAGTCAAAGGCAGATGTTTAGCGACTGAGCCACCCAGGCACCCCAACACTTTAAATTTTCGATTACTGCTAGGATTTTGAAAAGTTTGTGAATCCAGGAGGAAGACACCTTAAATTTGGACATGCAGGACATGCGGGACATGCCAACCTCCTGCAGAGGTGTGGGTGCAGGAGGACAGAGGGGGCACACCATACGGGCTAGGTCGGGAGCATCCTGATAGGGTGGAGGCTGGAGGTGTGGGCAGTGAAAGAATTCAGCCAAGGCAGAACAAAAGAGATCGTAGTGAATCAAATGCACCACAAGGGAGGGCAGGCAGGACAGGAGAGGAGAGAGGGTCTGTGAGGAGGCGGTGGTGAGGGGCTATAGTTACAGGCAGAGTGAGGAAGTATGGGAATGTACCGAATTTTCCCTTTTTTGATAATCTCAGGAACTGTGCCTGGTTGTGACTGGTCAGGTAGGGTTGTGGCTCTTTTGAAGTGGGTCACTTGGGAGCTTCTTTGTGTCAGCTCGGTGGGCACTGGGGACACTTTTGCCTTGCTCCGGTTTCCACAGCTCAAGCCTATTGCCTAAAAGCAGCCTCTGCACGAGGCAGGGAGTCTGGGCCACCACAATGGCCACTCAGAGGGTCAGCTGGTAATCACCATTGCTGATCACAAAAATCCAGGCTGATTGGGCTCACATTCCCCTCCTGGGGAGGCTGACACTGCCGTTAGGTTAGCTATTAAGTCTCGCTGGATCTTGACCAGAGTGACTCCATTTGGGGCCTGTTCCTTTTTAACATTTAGATTTTACATTATGATTTTATATCAGTTCCAAACAATTAAGCCAGAAGCAAAGTAAGATTTAACATAAGCAACTACGTCAACCCTGTTGGTTGCCAGAGGTGGGACATTTCGGGGTGGGCAATATGGGTGAAGGTGGTCAAAAGGTACAAACTTCCAGTTACAAGATACGTTGAGTCCTGGGGTTGCCATGGATACACGGTGACTGTAGTTAGCAATACCGAACTACAATGCAGAAGTAAGTTGCTAGGAGAGAAGATCTCAGAAGCTCTCATCACAAGAAAGAACACGTAGCTATGTGAGGTGGTGGATGGTGACTAAATTTATCGTGGTGAGCATTTTGCAATACATACATACATCAAATCATGACGTTGTGCGCCTTAAACTAAGGCAAGGTTATATGTCAATTGTATATCAATAAGACTGGAAACAAACCAACCAACCCAAACAGGCCAAGTGCCTCCCTCCGCGTGGTCAGGGATAACCTCACTCTTTGCTTTTTTTTTTTTAATTTATTTTTATTTTTAATTTTTTTATTGTGTTATGTTAGTCCCCGTAAAATACATCATTAGTTTTTGATGCAGTGTTCTAAGATTCATTGTTTATGCACCACACCCCGTGCTCCGTGCAGTCCCTGCCCTCCTTAATCCCCACCACCAGGTTCACCCCGCCCCCACCCCCTCCCTCTAAAAGCCTCTGTTTCTCAGAGTCCACATTCCCTGCTTTCTAAGTGCCCCCCTGCTACGTACCTTTATGACTATAGCTCCCAAATGCTTTTTTCCCCAGCAGGGGGAGCAGCAGAAAGAGGGAGCCTGCGGCACTCAATCCCAGGACCCTGGGATCATGACCTGAGCCAAAGGCAGACGCTTAACTGAGCCACCCAGATGCCCTCTCTCTGCCTTTATTTTTTTTTTTTTTGTTTTTTTTTTTTTGTTTTTTGTTTTTTTAATTTTTTATTTATTTTCAGCGTAACAGTATTCATTGTTTTTTCACCACACCCAGTGCTCCATGCAATCTGTGCCCTCCCTAATACCCACCACCTGGTTCCCCCACCTTCCCACCCCGCCCCTTCAAAACCCTCAGGTTGTTTTTCAGAGTCCATAGTCTCTCATGGTTCACCTCCCCTTCCAATTTCCCTCAACTCCCTTCTCCTCTCCATCTACCCTTGTCCTCTATATTATTTGTTATGCTCCACCAATAAGTGAAACCATATGATACTTGACTTTCTCTGTTTGACTTATTTCACTCAGCATAATCTCTTCCAGTCCTGTCCATGTTGCTACAGAAGTTGGGTATTCGTCCTTTCTGATGGAGGCATAATACTCCATAGTGTATATGGACCACATCTTCCTTATCCATTCATCCGTTGAAGGGCATCTTGGTTCTTTCCACAGTTTGGCGACCGTGGCCATTGCTGCTATAAACATTGGGGTACAGATGGCCCTTCTTTTCACTACATCTGTATCTTTGGGGTAAATACCCGGCAGTGCAATTGCAGGGTCATAGGGAAGATCTATTTTTAATTTCCTGAGGAATCTCCACACTGTTCTCCAAAGTGGCTGCACCAGTTTGCATTCCCACCAACAGTGTAAGAGGGTTCCCCTTTCTCCGCATCCTCTCCAACACACGTTGTTTCCTGTCTTGCTAATTTTGGCCATTCTAACTGGTGTAAGGTGGTATCTCAATGTGGTTTTGATTTGAATCTCCCTGATGGCTAGTGATGATGAACATTTTTTCATGTGTCTGGTAGCCATTTGTATGTCTTCATTGGAGAAGTGTCTGTTCATATCTTCTGCCCATTTTTTAATATGATTATCTGTTTTGTGTGTGTTGAGTTTGAGGAGTTCTTTATAGATCCTGGATATCAACCTTATCTGCCTCAATGGGAAAAAGCTTGCAGCCTTCCCATTGAGATCAGGAACACGACAAGGATGCCCACTCTCACCACTCTTGTTCAACATAGTATTAGAAGTCCTAGCAACAGCAGTCAGACAACAAAGAGAAATAAAAGGTATCCAGATTGGCAAGGAAGAAGTCAAACTCTCTCTCTTCGCAGATGACATGATTCTTTATATGGAAAACCCGAAAGACTCCACCTCCAAACTACTAGAACTCATACAGCAATTCAGTAATGTAGCAGGATACAAAGTCAATGTCCAGAAATCAGTGGCTTTCTTATACACTAACAATGAAAATACAGAAAGGCAAATTAGAGAATCGATTCCATTTACTATAGCACCAAAAACCATAAGATACCTCGGAATAAACCTAACCAAAGAGGTTAAAGATCTGTACTCGAGGAACTACAGAACACTCCTAAAAGAAATTGAAGAAGACACAAAAAGATGGAAGACCATTCCATGCTCTTGGATGGGAAGAATAAACATCGTTAAAATGTCTATACTGCCCAGAGCAATCTATACTTTTAATGCCATTCCAATCAAAATTCCACCAGTATTTTTCAAAGAGCTGGAGCAAATAATCCTAAAATTTGTATGGAATCAGAAGAGACCCCGAATTGCTAAGGAAATGTTGAAAAACAAAAATAAAACTGGTGGCATCACGTTACCTGATTTCAAGCTTTACTACAAAGCTGTGATCACCAAGACAGCATGGTACTGGCATAAAAACAGACGCATGGACCAGTGGAACAGAGTAGAGAGCCCAGATATGGACCCTCAACTCTATGGTCAAATAATCTTTGACAAAACAGGAAAAAATATCCAGTGGAAAAAAGACAGTCTCTTCAATAAATGGTGCTGGGAAAACTGGACAGCTATATGTAGAAGAATGAAACTTGACCATTCTCTTACACCGTACACAAAGATAAACTCGAAATGGATAAAAGACCTCAACGTGAGACAGGAATCCATCAGAATCCTCGAGGAGAACATAGGGAGTAACCTCTTTGATATCAGCCACAGCAACTTCTTTCAAGATATGTCTCCAAAGGCGAAGGAAACAAAGGCAAAGATGAACTTCTGGGACTTCATCAAGATAAAAAGCTTCTGCACAGCAAAAGAAACAGTCATCAAAACAAAGAGGCAACCCACGGAATGGGAGAAGATATTTGCAAATGACAGTACAGATAAAAGGTTGATATCCAGGATCTATAAAGAACTCTCTCTGCCTTTAAAAACCTTTCCTACGGCTCGGCAGAGCTCCCCTCCACTTGCTGGATGGGCTGTTGCCTGATTTGTGAATCACTTAATAATGCCAGTGAGTTCTTCGAATGTGCTTGGTTGACGTTTATTTATTCTAGCAGGTCTAAGGATGACTTGACTGGCGGTTACCTGAGTGATTTCTAGCTCTCTGTCAAATGCCTACGGCTATCCAGAACACCAAGGGTGCCACACTGGCTGAAACGGAGTTAAACCACATCAGTTTGTCTAGGAGTCAAATAGGATGACAAAAAATACTTAAAATGCTCCTGAGACACAAGCAATGCTCCCGAATTATATTCGAGATCATTCGGTCCCTCCAGTTTCCATGGCTCCTAGTGGCAACAAATGACCCACTCGCGGTGGGGGCCCAGCCCCGGCCAGCTGGGGCTTCTCTGCAGTTCTGAATGCTGGGCTGGTCCTGCGATCTCAGTGACTCAGAAGAGGCTGGGGACATCCAGACTGAGGGATGTCCGCAGCTGACCTGGGAGCATTGAAGCTGAGGGTAAGCCGTAGATTTAACTACGGTGAAGTCATTTAGGAAGGAATGGCCCACCTTGAATCAGGACTTAAAAGGGCCCCTGAGACCTATAGCTGGAAAGAGAACTTTCTGTCCTATGTGACTGTCTAAGTGACTGCAGCCAAAGGCAAATATCTACACGATACTCTGAAGTCAGGCTCCCCCGGAAAAGGAGAAGCGGCACTAAAGGACTCCTCAGAGAATGTCTTCACAATTGTGCCAAGCCCTGCATTCTAAGATTTGACTTCTCTTATAGAAGGGATTTGGGGTTTCCAAGTCTAATTAAAAAAAACCATTTTAGTATAATTTGTCCTGAAGAATAAAGGAGTCCTGAACCACAAATTGCTCAGGTAACTGTGAGTCAAGTCATCCTTAGACCTGTTGGAATAAATAAAAGTCTTTAGAGCAAGTTCTTTAGAGTAAATAAAATGGTCTCTTTCCTACTCCTACCTCCACCCCCACCCCTACACAGAGAGCCACCCTTCTCCCCACACCACACCCACCTGGGTAATTTCTTTAGGTTTCAACCCAAAAAAATCACTTTTTTTTTTGAGAGGTCTTTAGAACTGCCTCAGAAAATCTGAGCAGGTACGGTTCAATCCCCAAAACCATTGCAGCCATTCATTACTTTTCCCTTTATTTGATCTGATTTCGTGATTTTGGTATCTGGTTTTTGTTAGTCATTTCTCTGAAGGTACTTTGGACACCAAAATCCAGGTCTGTTATTCACGCAGTGTCTTCACTCATGTTTCTGTATTTTAACTACCACCCTGTTATCCCCAGATGAATGGGAATCTATTTGAAAGAGCAAATACAAAGAAGTTGAGAATGTATTCATTGTCTTCATAATGGCTTGTTCATTCATGCAGGTATTTGTTAATTCACACCTGCAGTCTTAGTTCATACTGATTCTCCCAGGCAGGGTACTACTCACAATAATTAAGACATGGCGGAATAAGCAATACTAAAGGCATGTAGAAATGTGTGTGCAGGAAGGGGGACTAGCCGCTGGGGCAGTAAAGGCCAGTTGACTTTGGTTTTAAAGATTAAGTTGTCGTTTTCCAGTGACTCAAAGTGGAGAACTCCCTATGGAAAGTTTGAGATCCAGAAGCTCCGTATAGTTCCATTTGCTGAAAACTTACTATGCAAAGGGAGAGTCCCAAGGGACAAAGCTAGCCCTGGCCCATATCAGAGGCACACATGGGGTTGCCAGACGTAAGAAATAAAAACACAGGATACATAGTTAAATTTCGGATAAACGACAAGTCACTTTTCTTTCTATGTAAGTATGTCCCATGCGATGTTGAGAACACAGGAGGATACGGATGTGAGTTTGGACTAGAGGTTTATTGGTTCTCTGCCTTTAGAACCTGACTTGACTTTTCTTAAGCTCAGCGTCTTCATCCTTAAAATGGGAACAACAACAGTCATAAGTATCTTTCAAGGTCTTGTAAATATTGACTATGAGATCGAGGGTCAGTGGAGCTCCCAGATAAACAAGTCATTGATAAACTGGAAAAAAGCACAGAACCCAGTCACAAAGCTGCCTTGAATCTTGCAGGATGAGTTGGAAGCGTTGATCCTTCGAGAGAGGGGACACTCCAGGCATGAAAGACCATGAGCAATGACGCCGAAATGTTTAAAAGATAATAAAAATAGGACACAAGCAAGAAAGGGTGAGCCGGTATATGAAATGTTCGGCAGCGAGTGACAGAGACACAGAACGAGGAGAAAAGGCAGTGTCTTCGGGGGAAAAAGTAGGGGTTGTTCCCAAAAGGGTATTGTGCCTAGAGGGAACCACAGCACTTAAATTCACAAGACACTGTCCATTTTGTTTTATGAACGGGGTTGGTCATTTTCAGTGGCTGAAAATCCTGTATTCCCCACGCAGAGCACCCCTTCTTCCAAGGTGTCATGGAAATTGAATCCGTTTAAGGGAGCTGCTTGCCCAGTGACCCTCTTCCCACTCTGACTCCTGTTTCCTGCTGACCCAGGGGTCTATGCTGTTGATTTGGAAGTGTTATATCCAGTCTCCGTGAAAAGTCGCTCTAATACCATAGCTCAGGGTCTGAGATCATACCGGTGGCCGAGCTCTCTGAACTAGGTGCTTAGGGAGGAATAATATTTATTCTTCTGATAAAAGGCATCAAACAAAGGTAAAATAACACTTGGGACGTGTTTTATTTCTGCTTCTACAAGTCTGCTGTTCTTATCCTCTCTTTTTTTTTTTTTAAGATTTTATTTATTTATTTGGCAGAGAGATCACAAGTAGGCAGAGAGGCAGGCAGAGAGAGAGAGAGGGGGAAGCAGGCTCCCCGCGGAGCAGAGAGCCTGACGCAGGCCGATCCCAGGACCCCAGGAGCAGAAGGCAGAGGCTTTAACCCATTGAGCCCCAGAGGCGCCCCTCTTATCCTTCTCTTGACTTCCTTTCCCACATGGTGGTCTATGGTCCTCACTCTCCCGCCCTGCTCTCCGAAGCCATCTGGGCCATTTGTGCCGTTAGGATGACTCCGGTTGCCATGGCAACACCAGGAGTCCCGAGGACCAGCCTTCCTTTCTGGTGTTCTGTAGCTCCAAGGTCTGGGCGGTTTTTTCCTGTGGGCTAACTAGCATTCCCGTCAAGGAGAGACCTGTAATGTTCTGTCTGTTCTTCCCCAGTATTTATGTCTGATTCCCCTTGGGCTAGAGCTACCCTTCAGAAGTTTCGGCTACCCCATTAGGAACTTTAAAATTGGGGGGTTTAGGTTGATTGACAGCGAAGGGCTTGGCCAAATATAACGAAGTGGTGTTGGCGCCACCTGGTGGTGTGTGGCGGCTCCGACGTAAACGCCCGCGGAGTCCCCTGGGTTCTGAACTAGTTGGGCTTTATGGGGTGGGGGAAGCCGCTCCTGGTGTGGTTCTGTTAGTGCGGACCTTGCTGCCTTTGCTCTCATCACTTGTGGGAAACTTACATAAGTGATCTGCAAACTTTGATACTAAATGTTTGCTGATCTTTCAACAACAATCTGCTCAGAAGGTCTTCATGTTCTGAAGCAAAAACAAGAGATTTTTTCCCAGATGAGGACATAAATAATCCCCGAGACCCAGGGGACAGACTCTTCTTTTGAACCTGGGTTTGTCTGATGACAAATTCCAGCTCGTCCCAGGACACCACGTTGTCTCTTAATACGGTGCTGGGCCGAGTTGTGTGCTTACGGAAGGGGCAGCCGTGTGGATGGAGCATGATGTCTGCACTTTCCAGCCTACGAATCACCTGAGTGATCTTTATAAATTGTTGATTCCCATCAGTAGTTCTGGAGACAGCCCTGAACTTCTGCATTTTGAACCAGCTCCTAGGTGAGGCTGACCCGCGTGTGTACACGTCTAGAGCAGGCTTGAGCTGTGGTTTTGAGCAGGGAGCAATTTCACCCCCCAGAGGACATCTGGCAATGCCTGGAGACTTTTCGGTGTCACCACTGGGGTGAGGGGACGGTGCTACTGGCATCGGTAAAGAGAGGCTGGGGTGTAGCTAGTGCCCTAGGATACCTCGGCAGCCTCCGCCACGGAGAATTACTTCCCCAAATGTCAGTTGTGCCCATGGGAAGTCCTGCCCTGAATCTGGAATCTAGTCTTGTGGAAGCAATTGAGGTCCCCTAACTCGGAGGGGTTTTGCTGGGAAATCGGTGTGAACTGGCTTCTTTGGTTCCTGGGAGGAAACAATTCACACCTAGAAATCTCCCATCCATGTTTCAGAAGCAGATGAAAGGTGAGTGAGTCCAGAGGAGACTTGGCGAGTATGAGCTGTGATTAGGAGTGCCTGTGGATCTGTGTGTCTCCATTCAGTCACTTAGCCGCACAAAATCAATGAGCCCAGCAGCCTGGGAAACGCTGTCCTTCCCAGCTCAGGTAGGACCAAACAACAACAATGAAAAGAAACTTCTTTCTTATATGATTTATCCCAGCAGATAGCTCTCTCTCTTTTTTAAAGATTTTATTTATTTATTTGACAGAGAGCACAAGCAGGGGGGAGCAGCAGAGGGAGAGGGAGAACCAGGCTCCCCGAGGAGCAGGGAGCCCGATGCGGAACTCGATCCCAGCACCCTGGGATCATGACCTGAGCCGAAGGCAGACGCTTAACTGACTGAGCCACCCAGACATCCCCACCTGGGATCTCTTGATGAGAAAATTATTACCATAAACCTGGACTAGGGGGTCAGCAAACTTTTTCTGTAAAGGATCCAATAGTAAACATTTTAGGCTTTGCAGGTTATATGGTCTACATCACAAATTCTCAACTCTGCCATTATGGCCCAGAAGCAGCCAGAGACTATGGTAGAGAAATGGTGAGGCTGCATTCATTCCAGAAGTCCTTTATTTACACAGATCAGCCCCTGTCCGGTGGCTGGAGGCGGCAGTCTGATGATCTCTGGTCTAGGCGCTGAAGGCAGTCGGGTCAGCTTTAGCTCCTACATTAGCAGAGACAGAAGCAACTGCGTTCTTATCTGCCCTCCTTTGGTTTTATGGGAGTGGGGAGAGGGTGGCTAATGACTTTAAACAGGCAGCAAAACCCAAACGGTTTCCTCCCTGACCTCATCACCGTGGGAACAACCAATGGCACAGTCCCATATTCTGGTATCTCCCTCTGAAGCTGACAATGCAGGTTCTCAAATTTATCACCGAACATGAATTAGCCAAATGTGCTTAGCATTACTGGGAGCCGCAGGGAATCCAGAAAAGGAGAGCCACGGTCCACTATTCTTAAGTATTTGTTGTTGTTGTTATGGTAATAAGACATAAACACGTAATCAGAGCAAATTCAAACGTCCATAGGTAGATGATTTATTAAAACCGCATGTGACACTTGGTTAGGACTTTGGGAAGAATGGCACCTGCATACATTCTTCTGTTACCAAAATAAATTCCAGTTGGTTCCAATACTTCAACGTAAACAAAGTGAAATCATGGCTGCTAGAAGTAAACCCAGGACAGGTAGACGTTGTTTCTAATTGTGGAGTAGGGAGAAAGTTTCTGTTGGGAAGGCACCCTCAGAATGCACAGGGAAAAGATAACCTAAGGATAAAAAGCGGCTATGTGCGAAAGTCTGCCATAAACAAGATCAAAAAGAACTGGGTGATTATTTTAATACCCATGGCGTACAAAGAGCGAATTATTCAACTTTGTGAACTCGTAAAAATCAATAGGCAATGATGACTACCATAACAGAAAAGTGGTCATAATTTATCAAAGGACCTATTGCCAGTTAATCTTATGCATCTGAATGGATGTGAAGAAAATAAAGAAAAAAAAAAATCCCGCCCCAGACGAATTGAGATTCATCACCTAGGAGCGGGTCAGCCGCAGTCTTGCTTCCCTGGATGACGTGCCCCTCACTGCTCCTTCCGAAGATGCCCGTCCGGGAACCCACACTGAGAGAGGCCACGTGGAGCCCCTCCAGGCTCAGCTGAGCCCAGCCTGGAGTCATTTGGGCCCAGGGGTCCGATGAGAGACCGAAGAAGCCTCTGGATGATCCCAGCACCCAGCTGCTCAACTCACTCCTATTCTTTTGGGTCTCCCAGCTGAGTGCCCAGATGTCAGGGGGCAGAGACAAGCTGTGGCCACTGTGTACTTTCGGAAATCCTTATCCACAGATGCTACAAGCATAAAAATAGCCAGGCTGGTTCTATGCCACCTGTGAGTTTTGGCTGGTTGGTGAGACAGCAGCAGGACACCAAGCACTGTCCACCACAAACCAGGCAGCCAGAGGCTGACGCAGGAGATAAGCCATACTGGGAACGGTCTTGGACACGGAACAGACCGCAGCAGCTGTGGTACAGCTGCTGTACCCAGGTACAGCCCAGCGTGATGATAATCTTAGATGCTGGATTCAAGAGCAGGCACGGAAATGGGTAAGGCTGAGAGCAGGAACGCCAGCCCCAGGCACCGGTGGTTAGGTGGCTGTCCAGGGCCAACCACCTCTCATCAAGGTCAGAGTCAATCCGGGGACATGGATTCATTCCGGAAGAGTATTTTTCGCTCGAGGTGAAGCAAAAGGATCTGTCTGGACGACGAGTCTGGGAGGCATGTTTCACTTGGCAGATGGCAAAGAGGACTCAATGAATGGGTGTTAGAGGAAGTGAGTAGAGCCGTCGAGGGGGCAAGCCAGGCAGGGAGAGGACAGCCGAGGGCAGGAGAGAGGGCAGGCTGGCTGCCTGGGAGTCAGGAAAAGCAGCCTGGAGCAGGACAGCAGATCCCGAGAGTGAGCGGGGGACACAGGCCAGCTCCATGCTCCTGGGGGACGTAAGGGGGGGGATCACACCTTCCCTGAGTCTCTCTCTCCAGTTGGAATACTTCTCCTTTCCCGCTTAGCAACCTTAGAATGAACTCCAAATACCATAGCAAAGTTGACCTTGTAGACCTGGCCCCTGGCTAAGTTCTCTCCCCCTCCCCCGCTGCCACTGCCCCAGAATCCCCTCGGATTGTAAAGCTCACATGTTTGGACCTGCTTGGCCACCTTCCCTCCCTGGCGTGATCCCAGAAGCTCTGGCCATCCTACAGCAAGGATTAAATCTGCGAATCACCTTCTGTTTTGTCCTACTTTTCTTGATTGTACTTACAAGCATCCAAACTCATCTTGAATATTGTCTTTCCTCCCTCCCTTCAGTTGAAGGGACTCCTGAGGGCTGGGACCTTACCTGTCTCGGTCAATGTTGAATTTCCATGACCTGGAACAGCGCTTACCATTTAGGAAGTGCCCCGAAATGGTATGTTGAGTATACATGAGCAAAATTCCTTTCCCGATGAACTCCTATCCATGCTTCAAAACCCAGCTTGAGTTGGATACCCTGCAAAGCCTTCCCTGACAAATACGCTGGAGCTCGCTGCCGAACCAAACATTCACCAACATTTGTCGGCCAAGCTCTGCCGCGCTCCCCGCTTTGCGAGTCTCTGCCACGGGCTGAGCTGGTGAACGTGGGCTCCGAAGCTCTGGCAGCCAGCTGGAACTCGCAGAGTAACCCCCTCAGATCGGGGCCAGTGCAGAGAGCAAGGAGTGCGGGCAGCTTCCAAAGCCAGACTCCCCGGGCTCCCATCCCAGCAGACCCTGCTGTGTGTGAATTTGGAAACGATTTTTGACCTTTCTGGGCCTCCGTTCATCATTGTGTGCCGAGGATCACAATAATCAGCCACAGAGGGTTGCGATGAGGCCCCGAGACACAGGGTGCCTGGCACGCAGCCAACAAGCACAGGGGTTCCGTGACTTTATACTGAATGGGGCATCTTAGGCACAAACACACAAAGTACAATCTAAGAGGAAATAAGCAAGTCGAGTGAACACAGTGGAAACACAGCGATCATCTCTGTAAAGACATAGAGGAGGACGCCTGCTCCCAGCTGAGCCCGTTCACACCGGCTCCACGTGGGAGCTCCACAGGGGACCGTCCACCGCCCGAGGGTCCCTGTGACGGAGCCCACGTGGGACTCCTCCCCACACCGGGCTGAACTCAAGTTCCCCAAGGGCCTGCCGGCTTCCAGCACCAAAGTCACTTAAAATCCATCTCTAGCTCATCACAAAACCATCACGCAAGCTCACCGTTTCTTACTCGGAAGAGACTCAGTACGTACGGAATCCCAGGAGCCACCTGCTGTCTTAGAGCGCACAAGAGCACGGAGCCCCACAAAGACACAGGGACGCCGGACCTCCTGTCGTGGGGGGGGGGGGTCGCCGATCACGGATGGGCAGCGCTGCTCCCTGGACGGCCCGCCGCACACACAGGAGGCGGTCCGTCCCTCCACGGGTTCGAGGACTGGTTCCTGACATGCCCTGGAGAGGACGGCAGGGTCCGCCCGGACCCCGAGCAGCCGAACATCTCCTGGGAGGCGTAGGTCACGTACACAAAGCCGTCCTCGTCCTTGTAGTCCCTGTAGACTTCTGCCATGGTCACACTCGTGTTGACCAGGCTCTTGTTGTTCACCAGCAAATAAAAGGCTTCAGTGGCCTCGAGAACCAGGCGGCTCCTGGGTGTGGAGGAAGGAGAGGGCAGGAGGGGAAAACTTTAAAGGGGCAGGGAATGGGCCCCTGACCCAAGGCCGGACTTAACCTCTGTTTGTCCGCCGCAAACACGTCTACTCAAGGAGCCCACCTCCCCGCGCGAGTGCACGGTCCTCAAACTCGATAGCTCCCCACGAGGGCTGTTGAAAGCAGATGCCTGCACTCCACACACAGAGGTTCTTTTAAAGGTTTTGTTTGTTTGTTTGTTTGAGAGTGTGTGTACAAGCAGGGGGAGAAGCAGACTCTGCTGGGCACAGAGTCTGACGTGGGGCTCGATCCCTGAGATCATGACCTGAGCCCAAGATCACATGCTTATCTCAACACACTGAGCCTCCCAGGCTCCCCTCCAGACCCCGGGGTTCTGACTGAGCTTGCAGAACCATGACCCTCGGGAGGACTGAATTGCTCCCTCCTCCTTCCCTGCAGGTTTAAAAGACCATTAAGTACTCCCAGTTGGGCCAAAAAGGCGAGGCCATCCTATCGCTAACTAGGAGACACATCAACACAAAAATGCTAAGCGAATAAGCCGGTCTTTGCTCTGAAACTCAATGTCTGTACATCCCCGGACATACAAAGGGGATTACAGTGTCTCCCAGCATCTCGCTGTTCAACAGCCTTGGGACGACATTTGGGGAGGGTGCTGCTCTTTATCCGCCCGCCAACTCTCCTCCCCTCTCAAGGAGAGCGAGAAGGGGCAAAGTTCAGTTGGACGTGCCGTAAATGTCAAGGTCGGTCTGAGGCCTGGCTCGACCTGGGGTGGAGGACAGCATGACCATGGGGACACCCAGGTAAGGGTTCTGTCTCCCTGCAGCACCTTCCGTTTGCTTGGAGACGCAGGCACAGCCTGCCCTCTCTGGTCTCAGAGCTTTGGACTTTCGGGTGCGCGAGGTCTAGGTGGCTGTGGGACACGGGTGGCTGGAAACTGATTACTTTTACAACCAGATAATCCCTCTCGACATAACCCCATGGATTTCAGCTTTGACAATGGCATGGGTGTTCGGGGCAAAAGAAGTGTCTCTACAGTGGGAACGGGTGGATCTGGGACAGGTGCATGACCTTCCCGAGTGCGCATGACCTTCCCGAGTGCGCATGACCTTCCCGAGTGCGCATGACCTTCCCGAGGCCGCATGCGCACCTCCTGTCTTTTGCCTTTTCTTCCTCCCTCCCTCCCTTTTCCTTCCTTCCTTCCTTCTTTCCTTCCTCTCTTCCTCCCTCCCTCCCTTCCTTCCTTCCTCCTTCTCGCTCTCCCTTCTTTCTTTCCTTCCTTCTTTCCTTTTTTTCTTTAAGATTTATTTATTTATTTGAGAGAGAGAGAGAGAGAGAGAGAGAGCGTGAGCAGGAGGGGTAGAGGGAGAGGGAGAGGAAGCCCAAGCAGACCCCCATCAAGCATGGAGCCAGTGCAGGGCTCGAACTCACAACCCTGAGATCCCAAACTGAGTGGAAACCGAGAGCTGGACACTTAACCACCCCGATGGCCCGCCGTTCTCTCTTTCAGTCAGGGTTTTGGCATCCTGCCCTGGAGAAGGAGGTTGGGGGCAGGGATTTTTGTCTGTTCTGCTCACTGTTATAAAGACAGAGTCTAGAAAGAACTGAGAACATAACTGATGCTCACTAAACGTCCTGGAGCACCCAGTGTTGGGATGGGTGGGGGGTGGTCAGGGCTGGTGGAAAAGAGAGGATGACCCCTGTGTGGAAAGGAGAAAAGGAATGGCTCTCGGGACTGAACGGGTTGTTTCTGAGGGAGGTGAGGGAGGGGCTGTGATCCTAACGCTCATGTTCCCTCAGCCGCTCGTTCACACCAGCCAACGTCCGCTTCCCTGAGGAGAGGGGATCGGGACGCTCTCACACAACCCGTCAGGACAAACGCACACTCGTGCTGAATTCTTGAAGACGCGAGCAGCCATGCGGTGTGCAAGGGCTGCCCTCTCCAGCCTTCCCCGCCCGTGAAGAATCACCCCCCAGGGGTTGCATTCACATTAGCCCCAAATCATTTTTACTGAAGCCGTGTGTCGGGTGACGCTCCTTAACCCTGTTAAGCTTTAAAAATGGCTCCATTTTCTTTGCTGTGCCTTCGCCCCAGGGAGGAGCGCGTGTGGGGAAGCCTTCCCTGTCCTGCCTCCCAGAGTCTGAGCAGTTCAGGGAGTATTTGCCTTTGGAAGAGGCCCCACTCCCCCACTTGAAAGGTCCTGTGTCTCTCCTGGGAAAATGCAGACTGGGTTTTAAGCAGGAAGAAAGGATCTTCTGGACTAGTTCCAGAGCCAAGACGACCTCTGAGACTTCTTAGAAAAGTCGGCAGCTCTTACTCTCTTCACACTCGTTATCTGTGGGGTTCTCGCACCTGTAGAAGCTACAGCATCTTTCCCACAGCCTCCTTCCCGGGCACTGCAGAATCTAAAAGGTGAGTCACCTTTTAGAAACCTTTTCTCTCTCTTCCAGAACGCCCCCAGCCTCAGACCCAAACCAACTAACAAAGCAAACGGAAAAAACCCAGCACACTCCCTGACCTTCACTTTGTCACCTACCGGACGACGCTGAGGAACTGGGTCATGGTCAGCTCCTGCGGGACCAGGAACTTGGTCTTGCCCAGCAGAGGCAGGAACTTCTCCCCGGGGTAGCGCTCCACTATCACCTGTCAAGAGGGTCAGTCCCTAAGAATGTGACTCCGAGCTCTCAGTATCCTAGAAACTCAGAACAGGGAGAGACAGTGGGGTCCCCCACCCTGCTTTTTTTTTTTTTTCCCCCCCAAGGGACAGGGTATACTCCTTTTCAAAAAGCCCAGTGGAGTCTTACCGGGATCTTGTTTGGGAACTTTGCCCGGATTCCAGCAACTTCCTCTTGTCTGGTTGCTATGAATATTTCAAAGACAAAAGAATAAGTAAACGGCAAGAGAGGTCTGTATCCTCGTCCCTGTCTCTGGCGACCCAGACAGCTTCCCTGAAGAGTTTTACCTAAACTCTTCCTCTGTTTGAAGGGTCTGAGGCTTTGGGTTTTCTGTGGAGTCTGCATTTTGTTCAACAGCTGTGCCTGTGTCTGACCTAAAAAAAAAAAAAAAAAAAAAAAATCCCCACAACCGGGACCTAACTCATTCCTCCAGCTGCTTCCAAACCGCCCGCAGGAGCCTAAAGGAGGCCCTTATGTAGGGCCGTGTGACATCAGGCCTCCGCAACCCTCCTTCCCCTCCCCCTCCCCGGGCAGGAGGAGGTCAGTCCCGAGGACGGAGACCGGGTGGAGACCTGAGTTTGCTGCTCAGACAAAGTCACTTTGCTCACGATCAGTTCCAGATATTTCTTTGCTGGAGACACAAGGGGTCACAGTAGAATCAGTGGCTGCGTCATCCAACAGCCTACATCGGGCGAAGGACCCTGGAGAGGCCAAACAGCGGTTTGCTAGGAGCCGTCTTGTGCTTCAGGAGGGAACCGTCTTGCAGGCGGGCCGGGACTGGGCTACGTGACCCCCACAGCAGTCCTGGCCAGTGTTCACGGAGAGAAACATACTCAGAAAGGTACAGGCATTTGTCCAAAGTCACACAGCCACTAAGAGGGGTGGCTGGGATTAACGCTCTCATTTGGTACAAAGTAGGGCACACTCCCGTGGAGGCTGGAGTTTTATCTTCTCCGCCGTGGAGGGGGGAAGGAAGCCCAGCGACTCCCCCTGCCCCCAACAAGATCTCCCTTCAAGAGATAAGAAACAGAGGCCCACAGAGGCCGACTGGTTTGCCTGGGATCCGGTGGTTTGTCAGAGGCGAGACGCAGATCTCCCAGGTCCCAGCGTCCAGGGCTTGCTTCCAGAAACTCATGCACGTCCAGGCCGACCTCGGCTCTCCGAGTGAGCGGACGGTTTCCGCTCCCCACGCTGACTTCCCGGCAGAGAGCCGCGGCAGCGGGCTCCTCCAGTGAGCAGAGAGCGACCGGAAGGAAGGTGATGGTACGTTCTCCACGTTTGCTTCGAGAATCCGAGTGTGAATCTCAGCGCTTCGGTTAATCCTCAGGAAAGGACATCGAGAGATTAAATGGTGGCGTCACTGCCAAGTGGCCTCATCCTCTGTCTTTAGAGAGGGCACACGCGCTCCTGGGGCTGGGAGAACAAGGGGCAAGTGTGGGCGGCCACATTTGTAGCCAGGCAGCTTCCAGAAGCTCGAGCCCGTTGAAACCTCAGTTGCCCCGGGGGCGGGAAGGGCGGGTCCGTGCACCCTCCGCCGGGGCTCTCGGAGGTGGGGGCTCCCCCAGACCATCCAGTTCCCAGGACCCGCAGAGCTGGCTCCAGGCCTGGCCCTCCCAACTCTCAATTTCTGATCGTAGGTAAATCACTCCACTTTATGAACTGTGGTTTTCCTTGTTGCAAAATTATGGTTTTTACCTGATTGAGATGGTCTGTTTTACCCAAGGCGGAGTGGCTAAGTGGGAGTTGGATGAACTCATTTATGCGAAGCAGCTAGCGGAGGGCCTGGCACCAGATCCCGCGCTCTCCCCGCACCGGGCCTCCCCAAAAGCCCCACAGTCCCGGAACCACATTGGGGCCTGAAGCCTGAAGGAAATAGCTCTGGATTGGGGCCGGGGGAAAATAAGCTCCAGCTGCAGTGTTTGGTCCATCATTATTAGGATTGAGATGTCCCCTAACTCAGGATGTAACGGGGGTAAACAGGGTAAGAGAACAAGGGACTTGGGGAAAATATAAGATAGGGCCACAGCCCTGGAATGTTTTGTCGTTCAGCAAGAGAGTGCGCTAGATCATGTTTTCCTTTGCGCAAAAGCTTCTTTTTTGAGGGGAGCAGGGGATCCGTGGGTCCGGTGGGGCCCCATCATGCTCCTCGGCTGAGGGGCAGGACCAGTCGTCCGGAAGGTGACCAAAGCCCGAGAACATAGCATCGATGCCACAAGGGCTGCGGGGAAGGAGACGGGAAGAGCCGCGAGGTCGACGGCTGCAGGGAGAGCCCGGGCCTGACCCGGAGTCCCGGCTACTGATGTCTTCGTCAGCAAAGCCCAGCTTTACTCTTCTTAGAGCTTTACCTGTCCCGCGGCAAAGCTGTGGAGCACGAGCTGGTGAAGGTCATGCTGATTCGCACCCACTGGGCTGGCCGTCCCCCCGTCTCCTCCGACCTGGGGCCTGGGCGGGGGTCCTGGGACTAGAGAGAGCGGGTCAAAGGGGGGGGAGCATGGCTAGAATGGGGGATTAGGAAGACTCGTTTCTCTCCACCTATAAACATGCCTGTGTCCCACCTTCTTAACAATAGCAACCAGCCAACCTTCCTTTGACTCTATCGGACATGCAGAAGGTCACGGAAAGAACAACTTTGAGAACAGGCTCGGGGCCCAACTCTGGAGTCGTTCATTAGCGATAGGAGTATGCTTCCGCCCCTCTCCTGGGGTTGTGTGATGGTGAAAGGTGGGGAGCTCCGGGATGGCCGTGTGCGCGTGAGAGGGCACGGTGGGGGCTCAGGGAGCACGGATTCCCCCACTACTCCCCTCCTGTGTTGCCTGTAGCCTGGCCAGCTCTGCTCACACTTCCTGAACCTTCTGCAAGAGCTGCCCGAGCTCACTCTTTCCACTGAGCTCACCGCCAGTCTTGTCCCTCAGCTGTGGTCTGGAGTCCGTCCCGACAGCAGTGCGATCTCCTGGGAGGTCAGCACTAACACACACAAGCACCTCTCTTTGGTCCTTGTTTCTGTGATCTTGGATCCATCAGGGTGTGGAACTGTGCATTTTCTCCTTCTGAAAAGTCTCATCTTTTGGGTTCCAGGATCCCACTTCCTTGTGATTCTTCTTCCTTTTGTCCCCCCACCCCCACCCAACCTGCCAGTTCCCCTTAAGGCTGCTGAGGAGATAAGTGGACTACCCACTTATCCATAATAAACCCATGTTTATTTATGCGAATAAAAACTTTCACAGAACATCTCTAGGTTGCTTGATCTGTAGTTTGCTGGGGTCTGCTGGAGCTCACGGAAGCCTGCGGAATGCAGCATACTCGCTGTGCACATTGTCTTCAGCGAGCGCCCCCCCACCCAACCCCGGATAACGGTGCTTCCAACCCCCTTGCTGCCCTAAGCCCTTGCTGTGTACAAACCTCAGAGCCACCAGAGCTCCTGCGTCTTGAACTTGACATTCCTGTGGTCCAACCCCAGTCCTCATCTTGCTTTATGGGCTTTCCTGGGAAGACTTGAATCATTCCTGAGGAGTGCGCTCATGTGACTCAGTTTCTTTAATGTGATCACAAGTAGCCCGTCCCCTGCCAAGTGTAGATGTGTAGGCTTACGAGGGACTGGGACAAACTCAAATTGCTTTCCGTCCTGTCCTGTGGTGGTCCCTGTCATTCATCCTTCCTGGCTACAAGCTTTTACTCTCGGGGAACAGGTCTGGAAAGTGAAGTGTATATACCTCGGAGAAGTGGCCAGGGCAGGTGGGAGGGCTTGAGTGGAAGGAAGTCTCCATCAGCGCATCTGTTTCCGAGAGGGAAGGTTCTGGAAGCCTGACTCCTCCACGGACTCTGCCTGCACTTTGTGGCTTCACAGTGGCCGTGGGGGGAGAGGGGAGAGCTGTGTGTTGGGAGGGGTGGCTGCTGCTGCTGCAGACCCCCAAGACTTCCCCTCCTAGATAAGACTCATCACATATCCCCTCCTAGATAAGACACATCTGCGAGGTAGACAGCAGAAGTTCAAACTTCATTTCCTTCTATTTTATTTTCTTCATCAAGTGCCTTTTAAGATGCTGCTTACCAATGAGACTTGCTTATCTGATCCACATGGAAGAAAACACTTTATTTTGAGTCAGACCATCAATGAAAATAGAAGCTTCTGGTTCCCGGTCCCAAATTAGCCACGGAAGGATGACATCACTTGAGCTCAGAATCTGCTTAGTTAGCCTATGAGATCATTTTAATGCTGGAACGTTGCCATCCTGTCCCCAGGACAAAAGGAGCCCCCAGTAGCTATGAAACAACCAAGGGCAAGACCTTGCCTGTCTGTGCAGCCCCAGTACCTAGCACAGAGCCTGGCATATAGACCATGCTCTATAAAATTAAATGCATTTCTCTTCATGCAAACCGCCAACACAGAACAGTGCCCAGGCACACAGTGGTGGTGTGTGAAACCCTGCATGCAGGGATGGCAAACTCATATCCAGACCAGGTGTTGGTTACGGTCAAATGAATTGCGGCTTCTTCCAGCAGTGAGACGAGGCCGGTGGCGTCTCTGGCTACTGGGTGACCAGTTGGCCTCCCTGAGGGCTCCGTGCGATCAGGGCTCCAGCATCAGTGTCGGTCGGGCGATGGGCCGTGGGCCATAGCGCAGGGGGAGCCGGGCCTGGTGCGCTGGAACTCCTGCTGCCGGGCCCGTGCCTCGCCTCCATCCCGTGGACTTGCCCGCACGCGTCTTCCTTCACACATTCACCGTTCCGACCCTGGGGAAAGTGGGTGTTGGTGGTCAACAGCAACCGGCTAACTGCCCAAATCATTCTGTGTCCCTGGCTGTCGAATGCCTCCTCGGGGTAGCTGTCTGATGGCATTCTCGTGTGTTATAAAGATCTCCACACTTCACATCTATGCCCATAGGTGCCTCCTCACGTTTCTTTCCTAGATGTCCTTGTCCCCACTCTTCGGGATTTCTTCTTACAGCCCCTGAACAATCAGCCAAGACATTTGCCACCGCCCAGAGTCTGTAGAATGAGCGGGCATGCTGCCCAAAGCTCTGCCCAGAAGCAGGACTGCCCCCCTCCAGCGACTTCGGGGCTTCGTGGATAGGGTTGTAAGGTATGTCAGCTCGCACCATATCCTGAGCCTACACTTCTGTGAATTAGGTGTAGCCTTCTCCTTCCTCTGTCGGCTGATGGGAAGCAGCCATCCCCAGCAACGGCCGTCAGAGTGAAGGAAGGAAGGACAGGGAGACAGTGGCGGTGAGTTCACGGGGGGCCGGGCTGTCTGCTAATGGAACTGTCTGTGCCCTGGGCTCTGTGGATCTTTTCCTAAGATGTACCCCTTCGGTTTTATTGATTTAATTTAATTAATTTATGTTGTTTGTTTAAAGATTTTATTTATTTATTTGAGGAGGGAGAGGGACAAGCTGACTCCATGCTGAGTGCAGAGTCGGAAGCGGGGCTTGATCCCATGACCCAGAGATCGTGATCTGAGCTGAAATCAAGAGGCAGACACTCAACCGACTGACACCCCTCCCCCTTCGGTTTTATGATGGATTGCTGCTGCTTATAACTTTGTGGGTCGGACAAAATCTCATAGTGGCCAGGTCTGGCCACATTTCCTCTTAATGTCCATGGTCAGCTAAATTTAAAAGATGAATCATTCTCTATTGCAGATGACATGGCTATGCTTTGGGACCCTAGCAGTCTAAATGGTGACTCTTTCATTGGGACTGACTATAAGTGACGCAACACAACATCTTTTTCCATCAGAGATACCATGAGGTCTATGTGGTCACATGGCCCGAGTCATGGCGGCTGGCGACAAGAGTTCTTTCTTGCTGTGTCTACACTCAAAGCTGGCAACATGTCATATCTTCCTGTATATTGTCATGTGCAGAATATGCAACCTTTAGAACCCAAAAAGGCAATCAAGCATTGCCTTTCCTTCTTTGCAGTGGGAGGTGTGCTATAGAAGAATTCGTTCTTGACTATTGAGAGGATGTCGAAACATGCCCAGGCCACTGACTCCCTAAAAGCTTCAAGGATTAGGCAAGCCCCTGACTCATTGAAAGATTTATGTCCCCCCTCTGGAAAGCATGTGCCTCATAAAGGCTCCCAGTGTACTCCCTACTTCTTGCTCTTCTGTCTGAATCAACATCATATCATTGGTATAGTAGTGGACCTATTACTTGGGACGTCTAGACAATCTATGTCTCTTCAGACAATAATATGACAGAGGTTAGGAGAAGTCACATAGCCTGGCATTACCTGCTCCAAGTAAATGCAAAATGTTTTTAGTTTTTAGTAGGGATGGAAAAGAATGCATTTGCAAGACCATGGGCCATATATCATGTATCTGAGGCTATGCCAAGATTCTCCAGCAAACCTCCTACACCTGGCAGAGCAGCTATGGTGGGTCTTCTGTTTGGTTGAGTTTCCAAGAGCCACCCAAGCATCATGGTCGTGGCATCATCTGTGTTCCTTGCCAGGACATCAAATCCTTGCTATAGGGAAATGCTCTGACGTCAGTAACTTTTCCCTTATCTGGTTGTATGTTCCATGTCTCCCCACCACGCATACCTCCCATCCACCACATTTAGAATCAAGACCTATACGTTCTGTCCTGGCTGCAGGGGTACAATTTGTGAGGTCCTGCCCCTCTCCTATTGGCCATCTTGTGCTACTAAACAGGTTTGGGTCACAACTGAAGCAGCTGGGTGATGTCATACCCCAAACCTAGTCATTAGCATACTGGCCAGTGGGAAAGGTGTGGTAAATGCTAAGCAGGGACACCTGTTCCCTTGTAGGGTGAATGTCTCTGCATGATCTTCAGGTAAGGGGGAGGAACTAGCTTTTACCTGGAAAGAGCAGACCCGATCTTTCAAGGGAACCCAGGGGCTCAAGAGTTTCGAATTAATTGACCGAGATGTACCTATTCCAAATCTTAGGCTCCAGTCCTTCCCTGCCAGGACACTGGCCTCAGCATAGCAAACACACCTACGCTGTGGATTCGTCCTTCTCTGCAGTTCTGTTATTCTCGTAATTATGTTGTGGCCCTGATCTTCAGCTCCCTCTGTCCTCCGACGGAAGGAGAGGAGAGTCTCTTCCTGGGAGGCCCTCTGGATTTCATACTTTGCTTTTAATGGATGATTAATCAACTTGAGCCTTTCTTTTACTTTCTGGACAGCATCATAGCCCCCAGCAATAGCTATGCAACTCCATGGTCCTTATAATTACCCTTTGCTTTTTAGTTCTCAAATGCCTGATACAGTGCGTCTCCAGCGCACCCCTTTGCCTGCCTACTGCCACAGTGCCTTAGCACTGCCACAGCTGGGGGATAAGAGTCTCAGTCCTGGCCTCTCACTCAGCATGCACCACAGGCTTCCTCTGCCACGTGTTACCCTCACTCATGGAACTGTACCACTTGCTCGTCCTTGGGATGGGGGTGGAAATTAACATTACAAATTCATGTCTCCTTAATCCATTGTCTTAGTCAGTCCCTCTAAAGAGAGATCAAAAGACACACCTGAAGGTCAGAAAGTTTAAGTAATTTGCTCCAGATCCTTCAGCTGGTGGGATCTGAGCCTGTGACTATAGCGCACCCAAACCCATGACGATATGGGTTTAAAATTCTAGAATTTTAAGTTAGCTTAAAATAGAGCCATCGCAGTCATAGGGAAGACGCTCCCTGAAACGTCTCCCTAGCAGCTCCAAGTTCACTGCATGGAACCTTGACCCCTTCTGCTGGAGGCATCCCCAAGTTTGTCTGCTGTTTTGTTTTTAATTATTGAGGTCGGATTGACATAACATTGTGTCAGTCTCAGGTGTCCAACGTATCAATCTGAGATTTGTATACATTGCGAAACTGAAGTCTAGTTAACACCCGTCACCTCATAGTCACACTTCTTTCTTAACTTGTGATGAAAACTTGTAAGATTTACTCTCTTAGCAACTTCCCTAATACGTACATCATACGATATTTGTCTTTCTCCAACTTATTTCACTTAACATAATGCCTTCAAGGTGAGGAGTCTCCGGGTTCGGGTTAAGACAGACCCTGCGCTGGAATCTCGCCACGAGACCAAGAACCCGGTCCCCAGCGCTGCTCACGGGCCTGCAGCCCCTGGAAACGAAGGCCGAGCGCTCAGGCTGCGGCCGCGCGGGCGGGTCCTTTTTTTTTTTTTTTTTTTTTAAGTTTATTTTTTTTCAGCGCTCCAAGATTCATTGTCTTTGCACCACACGCAGTGCTCCAGGCAGGTTCTTTCCAGATTCTCCCGTGCCCGAGGAAGGAGCCGGGACCCCGCCTCCCCGCCCCGCCCGGCACGTGGTTCCTCGGGCTTTAAACCAGCGGCAGGTGTTAGCGCTCCGGGCGCACCTGCGGGAGCGGGAGCGGGACCGGCGCGGGGCTGCTAATCCCTCAGCCTCTGGCAAGTGGAAAGAGCAGGGAAGTCTAAAACGGAGTAGGAGGGAGCCCCGAAACTGGCGGGGAAGGACTGCGGGCCTTGGGGGGGGGGCAGGAAGGAGCCGGAGCTCGAGCTCCCAGGGGCCAGGGGCATCCGCACCTGTTGCGCTCAGGGTCCGCCCCGCCCTGTCGGAAACTGGGCCCCGGTCCTGGCGTCTGCTGGGAGCCCCGCTTCTGGCATCTTCGGAAGTTGGGGGAGGGTGTGACACGGCCTCCCCTGAAGATCTGCCGCTCGGAGTCACCCCGCATCCCCCGAGTCCGCTGAATCCCAGCCCCCGGCTTCGGGAGGATTCCGTCTTCTCACTGAGCTTCAGGTTCGATCTTTAATTAATTAATTTATTTATTTATCTATCTATCTACTTTAGATTTTATGTATTGATTTACCAGAGGGAGAGGGAGACGCAGACTCCCCGCTAAACAGGGAGTCGGAGGTGAGACTCGATCCCGAGACTCTGGGATCACGCCCTGGGCCCAAGGGCAGACGCTTAACCAATTGAGCCCGCAAGTGCCCCGGGTTGGATCTTTAAAAGTAGAGACAGTTATTTGGGCTTCCCAATATATTCGTTTTTTCATTCCAAAGATATTTATTGGATGCCTCCGTGGGATGGGCACCCTCCACCCAGTCGGTCTTGGGGATGCAGCGGAAAAGTAAAAACAAACAAGGTCTCTGAGCTCAGGCAGTCCACAGCTTAGTGGGAGGCCGAGGATGACCTGCGATGTAGGGGGGTCGTGGTGCTCGGAGAGGACAGGTTGGGGGGCGGTCTGGGTTAGTGGTTGGAGAGGCAGGCTAGGGAAGGTTTCCTGAAGAAGCCATATTGAGGGACATACTTCGGGAATGAGTCAGGCATGAGTCAGGCAAAGCGAGGCAGTGGTGGAGGTGGGGTGTGGGGGTTCCGGAGGTGTCTGAGGCGGAGGGAACAGCATGCCCGATGGCAGGATATGGCATGGCGAAGGGTTGGAGGCCACGGTGACCGCAGCATTGACAGCCAGGAGGAAAACCGGGCTGCCGACTGTCATGGGAACCCCCGGGCCCTGACACGTGATTCTTATCACAAGGGCAACGAGCAACCACCTAAGCAGAATGTAATGGATTAAATTTGCAATTTGAAAAAATGGTTCAGGGAGGCCACCTGCGTGGCTTTATTTCTAAAAATAAATAAATACATCTTAAAAAAATGGTTCTGGAATGTGAAGAATAGATTGGAGGCAGAGCTATTGTAATGGTTTAAAAGTGGGAGAAAAGATGGAAATTTGGCTTAATATTGTCAAGGTGCAGATGTATAAATGAGCGACTTTGGGAACGTTGCAAGTAGATACAATTAGGATTCCTGGGTTTATGGCTCAAGTAACCAGATGAGTTGTATTGTCCACTAAAATGGAAAGCCTGGCTTAGTGTCAGGTCGGATTTGGGGTTTGGGGCACACGGAGCTTGGGGTACCTTTGAGACCTCCAATAGGAACTGTAAAGGGGAGTGTTGTGTGTGGGTTTGGGCAGAGTTCTAGGTTCGTGAGTTAATGTTAAAGAATGTTTAAGCCAAAGGTGTGGCTGAGATGGCGAGGGAGAAAACACAGAGGAGAAAAGAGGGCCCTGGGACCAAACCTGGAGCTATTCTAGTGAGCAAAGATGTGCGCCCAGGAGGGTGAGCTTGCCAGAGAGACCGAGGTGCACCGGCCACGGAGGGGTGCAGCTGGGCTGGCGTGGTGGAAATGAGGTGTGTTCTCAAGGGGAGTTTTGTGCTCTGGGAAAGGGGCTGCTGCCTTGGACGTTGCTCAGACGAGGACTGACCAACAGGGAAGAACCCTTCTTGGGGTGCAGGCGTGCGCTTGGGCCCATGGTGGAGTGACGTTTTGCAGATGGAATGGGATAAGGCATGGCTTCTTACACCCAGTGTATCACCTTGAGGATATCTGCTATTGGCCCATAAAACTATCATTTACTTAAGATTTTCTTTTTGAAGTTTCTCAAGTTTTTAAAAACACAGACACAAGTATTTTGAAAGGAACGTTTATATCATTGATGGAACAAATATAATTCACTATAAATGGTAAATTTTCAAAAAAGGCAGTGCTAGGGGCATTAGTGGGCTTACCCCCATAGACAAGGATCTAGGTGATCTGACCGCTAAGTCTCTTCTGTGCCTGTGTACCCTTTCTTAACAGGGCAAGGACTCTATGATGGGATGGATGGGAGCTCTGGAAGGGAGATAAGGGGGAAGGCAGGAGAGGCTACAGAGGTTTTACTTTCAACTGTTGGCCTCATCTGATGTCGCCTGGTCTTCTCTGGCCCATGAGGGGCCTCCCAGATTCTCTCTATAATGGGAGAGGAAAAGCTGAGTGAATGAGAGATATTCTCAACCTTGAAATCTATGCTGTTTACTCAGTCCTGTGGCATCCCTACCTATGCCTTCCCATCAGTGACTGCCCCGGAATTTTAAAAACCCTAAGTTCTCAGACTTAAGAGTGAAGAGCAAACCTCAGCCAAGAGCCTTCATCATCTGATCCCAGTCTTTCCCACACCATGACTCACCAACCCCCCCCCCCAACAAACCCTCCGGTCCAGCTCCTCCCTACCCTTCTGGCACCCAATTCAATTTCCTTCCCCAGGCCTTGGACTTCTCTCCCCATATTTTGAAAGCTCTCAGTCGGTTTCCTTCCAGTCTTGCACAAACCCTGTTCAAGAGAATGTTTTTTTTCCCCCTAAAACATTTCCTGTAATTACAACGTTGCCAAGGACATTTATATTTAACTTCAAATGTGTTCATGGCTCAGTAAGTGTGAATGGATTTGGTTTATTCTCAACCATCAATTAGTGACAATTGTGGGAGATACAAGGATGTACTGGCTACGACATCTTCCCTCACAGGGAAGGTAAGAGTGAATCGTTTCTTCTCTGCTTGTGTTCTCGAGTGTGTACCCATGGGGCTGTTTGTGCCCGACTCTCAGGAACACCATTGAAGCCAAGAACATAGCTGGGAATGTGTTCTTCCATGTTCCTCTAGTGGGTGGAGAGCATCACGGAATGATTCGGGTCATGAGATAGGGTGAACCTAGACCCATCCAAGGGCTACCAGTCCATTTTTCCTCAATCTGTCATTTTAAAGCCTTAGCATTGATTTATATATATTTTTTAATCATGTAAAATTATGAAGCCAATCCACTTCGGAGTGATAGCTAAGACTAGAAATTTGAATTATCTTGCAAGTTGATGGCGCCATTCTCTTACTGAAGTGCGTGAATGTTTAATCTCCCTCACACTTGCTCACACCCAGCGAAATGTGGCCTCGCAGAGGACCTTGTGCTCTCTGGCGCCCTCTGCCGTTCCTCGCTTGGTCACGGTCTCTGGAATTCGTCTGCGAAGCGTTTCTCCACATTCAGAAATGACAAATTTCCACAGTGACCACGTTTCCTGACTGGCATTAATCCAGCTTTAAAACCGTGGTTTTAACAGCATTGACACAAATGTTCACTTTTTAGTCACTGAGAGTGCAATTGTGAATAGTGACTAAACCCCCAAATTGGTAAAAATGCTGAGCAGAAATCAGGATGAAATTAAACATTTCCAGGCCATTTTCCGTATTTTTTTTGAAGATTTTATTTATTTATTTGTCAGAGAGAGAGAGGGAGAGAGAGTGAGCGAGTATAGGCAGAGACAGAGGGAGAAGCAGGCTCCCGGCAAAGCAAGGAGCCCAATGTGGGACTCGATCCCAGGACGCTGGGATCATGACCTGAGCCGAAGGCAGCTGCTTAACCAACTGAGCCACCCAGGCATCCCTCGAGGCCATTTTCCAATCTAAAATTTGGCACCCCATGTGATGATATTCTAGACATTAGGAATTTTTTAAATGCTATTTCTATTTCTTTTCAGAACATAATTTTTATATTATTTTGCCAATTTCTCAAATTGCATGTGAGGCTTATTTTTTTTTTAAATTTTCCAGAAACACCAAGCTTAAAGTAAAATCAAATAACTATACATAATAATTTTTCAAGTGAAAATTTAAATTTGTTATCCAAATAAAATATTTAAATACATTTTAATTATTTTTAATTACATGTAATTGAAAGGAATTAAACCTACATTTTTATTCAGAAACATCCTAAGGAAATCAGAATTTAAAATCAGATTGAATTTAAATTTCAATTCAGTTAAAGTTAAATTCAGCATTATCAATAAAACATCAGAAATTGCCCAAACCCTCTCACTAATAAAATTCTGAAATGTGATTTAGAAAAAGAAGCATGTGAAATAGTCCAGCCCGGTCAGTTCACACAAAGAATTTAAGGAATCAGGAAAAGCCTTCAAAGAAGCAGAAAGGAAAGGGTTATAAATAGTAAGTCAATGAGTCGTACCTCAAATTTGAAAAACTCTAGGTACACCCATAAAACATGAGACAAACCCAAACACACAGACAACTTGCCTAAATATTGGCAAAGCAGAAATTAACATAGAGGACCGAGAAACACAACAAACTGAGACGTTTCCATCTGGAATGCTGAGCTTAGAGACTATAATAAAAATTCAGGAAGAAAGGCCTATCATTACCTGTAATCAAGACTGACAACAGATGAAGACATTTTTAGTAAACGGATGCATTTGGCAAATTGACCGTGATGGTCTTTCCACGCACCCCGATGGCCTGCGCTTATGATTTTAGGTCTTTCAGCATTTCCTTTGGACAAGTGGCCCAATGTTAAACAAGTGTAGGTATTTTAAATGAGTGTCATATTTTAGGGTTAAAATCTCTTTCCTACACATTATCTCAGTTGATCTGCACAGGATTTCTGTGAAGTGTTTCTTAAGCTTGTTCTACAGCCGGGCAAGCATCTCTGAGAAGCGGCGCAATTTCTCTGCAGGCGCCCATTCGAGGTCGGTGGGAAACCCCTGCGGCTCCCACCGCAGCCCCAGTAAAATGTGTGTTTGCCAGCATCTGCGATTTAACGCTTCTTCATTTTATCACACCCAGGAACTGCCGTCCAGTGGTAACTGGGACTCCCCTGATTCTCCTCTGGCCACCATGGCTTTTGGCAGCTTTGATGAAATGTTATTTAATAGGAGTAGATATTTATTGAGCTTATTACTCTGTGCCAGTCTCAGGGCTGAGGGTTCCTGTTGATGGCCACCCTCTAGCCCCAACGATCCCCTGTTCACTGATGGATCCCAGATCTGTCCCCGGCTGGGGCCTCCCCCATTTCTGTCTGGTTGCCCATCCTCCGGCTCGAAGGTGGGATAGTGACACAGCGCTTGAGATCCGGAGTTAGAATAGGTAACACCTGCCTTTCCCCCACACGCTGTAACTGAGTCCGAAAGCTCCAGGGAGAGCAGAGGTAACACATTTCATCCCCTTCGGTCGTCCTCGCCTTTCAGCCATACCAGCTGCGGGGTGTGTGTATTGGCTTCAGGGTACATTTTGTCACTAGGGCACCTGCATCAAGCCAAGAAAGAAAAGGAAGTTGGTAACTTTGGCCACTAGATGTCACACTACCTTTAAAGGTTAACAAGGTTCCCAACCTGATACTACAAAATTTTACTTCGATTTTAGTGTGAAAGCGAATCTTGTGTTTCTGTTGTCTCCAATCTCAGTCATTTAAAGCAAAATATCAAACAGACTTGGTACTGGCGTCCTCTTTTAATCACTCGTTGCTGTGGGAGGAGAGGGTGTCTGGGGGTGACATACAAATCATTTAAACTGACTTTGGAATGTATCATGGAACGTCCTCCCAGCCTTTTGGTCTTTTTTATTGTGTCCGGTTAATATAAACTTGTGCATCTGAGTAATAGTGGAGTGAGGTAGGGGGCTAATCTGGGGTCAGGCAACATTCTTGTGTTGTGTTTGGCAAAATTCTAATGACGCCATCTTGGGCGCTGAGCCCTTCAGTGGGTTCCCATTGTTTCTAGAAGGATCCGTGTGCTGAAGGCTGCTGACCTGGTCCCTGCTTGAACACCTGCTGAGCTCTCCAGCTCTCCTGACATCACCCTTCCCCTTGCTGCTCTCACCTCTTCTGTTCGGTCTGTTCCGACTCCGCCCTCTACCCGATAGCCCAGGTAGCCTGTGTGGTTCCTGCAGGTCATATTCAAGAGCCACAACCTGATGGGAGATTTTCCAGGACCTCCCACTGCATTAGTGTCTTATCTCTGCTGTAACAAATTCCCCTCAATTGCCACAAATCAGTGGCTTAAAACACCACACATTTATTAAGTTCTGCAGGTCAGAAGTCCAAAATGGGTCTGACTGGACTAAAATCAAGATGGGGGCGCCTGGGTGGCACAGGGGATCACGTGGCCAGTGCTTGGTTTCAGCTCAGGTCTTGATCTTGGGTGGTAGGATGGGGTCCCACTCTGGGCTCCACGCTCAGAGTGGAGTCCGCTTGGGTTTCCCTCTCCCCTCCCTCTGCCCCCACTCCCTGCACTCATGCTCACTCTCTAAAAATAAATAATTCGTCAAAAAATAAAATAAGATCAAGTTGGGCTGCATCCCTTTTAGAGGCTGCAGGAGAGAATCTCTTTCCTGAACAGCTTCTAGAAGCTGCCTTCATTCCGTGGCTTATGTCCACTCCCATCTATGAGGCCAACAGTCCCACCACTCAGACACCCGTCCTGGTCACATCTCCTTCCCTGACACTCTGGGCTCTTCCCCACTCGACGGCCTTGTCATTCCATGGGGCACAGCCAGCCAATCCGACATCATCTCCTTTTTTTAAAAAAGTGAGCTAATTCACACTCTGAATTCTACCTAAACCCTCCATTGTCTCCCCACCCCCCTTGCTGTATAACAGAACATATTCACAGGTTTGGAGGTTGGGGTCTGAATGTCTTTGGGGGTCATTATTCTGCTTGCCACAGATGTTTCATTTAGCCCTGAGCTCTGATATCACTGGTCACAGTTAATTATACACACATATTTTTAGGTTTGGATAACGGTGCGCTTGCCCCCAGCCTCTGTAATCCACGAGGCTGCAGGTCCCACGCACTCGTCGCTGGATCCTCACGTTCTAGCGCTGAGCCGAGATACAGGCCTAGTCTAGGGCTGGCCAGTGGGGACTCATGGTGCTTGTGATAGCATTTTCTAAAATGAAAAAAAATCAGTTTATTCTCTTTGACTCCCACCAACCCTACTCCCCAGTTTATCGAACTCCTAGAAACCCTCAAGGTCTTGGAAACCTTGCATTTCCAACGTCTGGCCCAGGTTCCTCACACTCTCCAGCATCACACGTCGAAGTCAGGCAGGCGCGGCTGTGAACAGGGCTTCTCGCTCATATCTGTGTTGCCACGAGAGGTGACCTGATCTTTGCAAGACATGATCTGGGGAAAAGGAAAAGCGCACCTAACAGTGTTGCACCGGCTGTCAGTGTGTAAACTGCGCACCACCACGCCAGGCACGGGACAGGTGCTCGGGGATGTTCACAAATGTCCTGTCCTCCCCTTGGATGAGCTGTTATTCCTCTTCCCGTTCTCAGACTCTCGAGTGTTGAAGGGTGGACAGGGTCTGGAACTGTCGGTTGCATGAATGAAGTCTCCAAAAATCGTAGTGGGAGCCATCTGGGAATTGAAGAGTCAAGTGTGAAAATGAGGAGGAAGTTAAGACCGGCTCTCCATGGAGGGCTCTGGGTCCCCCAGAATGAGGAACGGCATGTCCCCGAGCACTGCGGGGTGTTCGTTGCCAGAGAGCGAGCGGGAGTGGCCACCTCGCCTGCGAGCACCCGCGCTCGGTGAACGGGGAGCCGGAGCTCGGCCGCGTGCGCCCTGCGAGCCGGGACCGGGAGAGGCGCAGCGTGGCTTTCATCCCAGGCTAAAGAAATCACTTTTCCATTATGGGAGCTAAGCTGGGTTACCCCCAAGGTAGCTTTTGGCCCCGAGCGTATGCGCAGACCGCCTTTCTCCCGCTAAGACTTCCCTCCTCCAGCAGCAAAGCATTTTCCACCGCGAACGAACAGACCAAAGTCCGCACAGCTCGTTCCTGAGCTGGGGAGGGCGAGGACGCACCGGGGTCCGTCCGCTCTTGCGCAGTGTGGTTTAGGGCGTCTGCAGGATGCCGCCCATGACGTCAGTGGAGGCGATGAATTTCACCTGTCGCTCAATCGATGTTACTTTTCTCATTTCATGCAGCAAGCACGTCAAAATAACTTATGTGATTTTTTTTTTTACGAGGACAATATATATTTAACACACACACTAGACTAAAACAACCTCAGTGATGAACACTGTCAGTATTGGCATTTTCCCAGCTTTGTGGAGATACAATTGACCAAAATTGTATATATTTAAGGCATAAAATGCCATGTCTTGGGGTACCTGGGGGGCTCAGTCATTAAGCGTCTGCCTTCAGCTCAGTCATGATCCTGGAGTCCTGGGATCGAGCCCTGCGTTGGGTTCCTTGCTGGATGGGGAGGCCTGCTTCTCCCTCTCCTGCCCCCCTCTGCTTGTGCTCTCTCTCTCGCTGTCAAATAAAATCTTTTTTAAAAAATACCATATTTTGGGGACGCCTGGGTGGCTCAGTTGGTTAAGCAGCTGCCTTCGGCTCAGGTCATGATCCCAGCTTCCTGGGATCGAGTCCCACATCGGGCCCCTTGCTAGGCAGGGAGCCTGCTTCTCCCTCTGCCTCCGTCTGCCAGTGCTCTCTCTCTCTCTCTCTCTCTGACAAATAAAATCTTCAAAAAAACCCCCATATTTTGATGCACGTTTACATTGTAAAATAATTACCGCCATCAAGCCAATTAACATATCTATAAGCTCACACAGTTATGAGTGTTGTGTGTGCGTGCACGTGGTGAGAACTCTTAGGGCCAAGTCTTAGCAGATTTCAAGGGCACAGTACAGTATTCTGAACCGCAGTTACCATGACCTCTGCGGCTCATTCACCCTGCATAACTGAAACCCTGCCTAACTGTATCCGTTGACCAACGTCTGCCCGTTTCTCTCACCCCTATTTGGCCATAAAACATTGAAGAGGGAGGAGTGGTAAAATATATATTTTTTTTAAGTAGAAAGATCTGCAAGACTGGCGTGAAGTGCGTTTTCTGGAGGTGGAGTCTTGTTTCGGTCCTTTAAAGCTTGGGAATATCGTTTCACTGTCATTTTCAGAAGCAGGAGACTCCAGCCCCTTCCATACATTAGACCAAAGCTCCTAAAAGGTACGGACTCAAGCACTTCTTAAATAATGGTACGAAGCTTTGGAGAATTTAACTGACGGGTTACTGCACATTAGGAATCTCTGAACTCTCCGTCTGGCACTAGCAGGATCCCTCCGTATTTCCTGGTGCCTAGCATGGCTTTTGTGGTCCTTGCCGTAATCTTAGCTCTGGGTTTTAGACTGGCTTGTATCGCTCCTAGGTGTTCCGTGTGTATAAGTCTTGACTCTGAAAAATTTAAACTCTTTGACCCAATAACCATGCAAATTGACAATCTAAAATTACTGTTGAGGGACTCCTAGGTGGCTCAGTTGGCTCAGGATCCTGGGATCACGTCCCGCATAGGGCTCCCTGCTCAGTGGGGAGCCTGCTTCTCCCTCTGCCTCCTCCCCCACTGCTCATGCGTTTTCTCTCTCTCAAATAAATAAATAAAATCTTTAAAAAAATACCTATTGATTTATTATTGCTTTAAACTTGAAACATAAATGGTTTTTAAGATTTTATTTATATGAAACAATATAGGAAGACGGGATAAGCCACAAAATGAGAAAAAGTGGCCACCAGTGTAAATAGCCTTAATATATAAAGTGCCTATGCATATTTATTTATAAGAAAGATACTGTGACTTCAAAGATACTGTAACTTCATGTTAAGTACATGAAAAGCTTATTCACAAATGATGGAATGAAATGGTTAATATATAAGAACACATTTGAAACTTTATTAATGATAAAATAAAAGCAAAATTTAAAGATATTCAATTTCTGGGGCACCTGGGTGGCTCATAGGGTTAAGCCTCTGCCTTCAGCTCAGGTCATGATCTCAGGGTCCTGGGATTGAGCCCCACATTGGGCTTCTCTGCTCAGCAGGGAGCCTGCTTCTCCCTCTCTCTGCCTACTTGTGATTTCTGTCAAATAAATAAATAAAATCTTTTTTTAAAAAAAAGTAAATTAAAAAAATAACAATATTCAATTTCTGACAAATTGGTGAAGATTTTTAGGGTTTTTAGGAAATGAGAAGTACCGAGTGAAGACGGTTTATTTTATAAAGATTGTATGTATGTATGTATGTATGTATTTATAGAGTGTGAGCAGGGAAAGGGGCAGAGGGAGAGAGACGGAGAGAATCCAAAGCAGACTCTGTGCTGAGCCCCCATGTGGGGCTTGATCTCATGGCCCTGAGATCATGACCTGAGCTCAAGCCAAGAGTTGGAAGCTTAACTGAATGAGCCACCCAGGAGCCCCTTGAGGGAAGGCCATTTATGTACGGAGAACTCAGGCAGGACCTGTACTTGGCCATGAAACATTTTCCCCAAATCTTCCTCTAATGGGTTGAGTGGTGTCCCCCAAAAGGTATGTCCATTCAGAACCTCAGAATGGAGCCTTGTTTGGAATAAGGGCCTTTGCAGATGTCATTAAGTGTGACTCTTGAGATGAGCTCATCCTGGGTTAGGAAGGTCGTAAATCAATGACCGGTGTCTTTACAAGAGAAAGGACAGGAAATCCGAGACACAGAGATACAGGTTGGGGGAAGCAATGTGAAGACAGAGGAAGAGTTTGGGGGATGCATCCACAAGGCAAGGGGCCCCTGGGATTGCTGCCACCCGCCAAAAATGGGGAGAGCGGCATGGGAGGGCTTTTTCCCTCCGAGCCTCCTGAAGGAACTAGCGTGCCGGCACCTTGACTTTAGATTTTCTGGTGCCCCCCAGTGTGTGTATTTTGTTGAAGCAGCACTAGGAAAATAATACACCTACGCTCTACTTGCCTGGCTGGGCAGGAAGGGGTCTTAACAAGTGTGTTACATGATCAGCTTAATTCAACAGCTACAAACTGCCCACCTTCGACACGGCAGATCTTGAACCTGGAGGACAGAGAGGTTGGTAATGGAGATATAGGAAGGAACAAGACATACTTTAGGGGAAGGGAATGGAGTGGGGAGCAAAGAAATAGGGGAAATGGTAGAGGGCAGGTCTGGAATGGCTTCAGAGCCTTGTTAGCTAGTTTAAAATTTGTCGCCAGGGGGCACCTGGGTGGCTCAGTGGGTCAAGCCTCTGCCTTCGGCTCAGGTCATGATCTCAGGGTCCTGGATGGAGCCCCACATCGGGCTCCCTGCTCAGCAAGAAGCCTGCTTCTCCCTCTCTCTCTCCCCCTGCTTGTGTTCCCTCTCTTGCTGTCTCTAAACAAAAATAATAGAACTTAAAAAATAAATAAAATAAAATTTATCGCCAGACCAGTGCAGGATGCCACTGAAAGTTTTCAGCAGAAGAAGAACAACACAGACTTGTATTTTGGGAAGATCCTTCTGACTATAGTCTGGAGAATTAAGCAGTTAACCTGAAGGGACAAGACTTGGGCCAGGGGACCAGTTGAAAAGTTGCTAGAAGGAGGCTCCTGGGTGGCTCAGTTGGTTAAGCACCTGCCTTCGGCTCAGGTCATGATCCCAGGGTGCTGGGATCGAGTCCCACATTGGGCTCCTTGCTCAGTAGGGAGCCTGCTTTTCCCTCTGCCTCTCCCCCTGCTTGTGCTGTCTCTCTCTCTCTCAAATAAATAAATAAAAATCTTAAAAACAGTTGCTGGAAGGATCTTGGTGAGGGATGCTGGGGGTGTGACGCTGGTTGTGGACATAGGGAAGGAGAGCTGTGAGCAGATCAGAGAGATGCTGAGGAGGCTGAATCAGGAAGACCTGGCGATTGGTTCACAGTTTGAGGGAGGAGGACCACGGAGCTGAGGAAGAAGTGCACCTTGCAGCCTTGACAACACTGTGGGGCTGGGGAGGGCACAGGCTTGGAGGGCGGGAACTCACTTCTGGAGTCTCGAGGACAACGTGGAACATCCAAGTGTTAGTGTTCAGTAGGGAGCGGAATTTGGGTGTCTGGAAATCTCACAGAAGCCGGGGGGTGGGGGGGTTGTGTATAAAATTGCCTAGAGGGATGCCTGGTTGGCTCAGTGGGTTAAAGCGTCTGCCTTTGGCTCAGGTCATGATCCCAGGGTCCTGGGATTGAGCCCCGCATCGGGCTCCCTGCTCACTGGGGAGCCTGCTTCTCCCTCTGTCTGCCACTCTCCCTGCTTGTGCTCACTCTAACAAACAAATAAATAAAATCTTAAAAATAATTGCCTAGATGGGGTGCCTGGATGGCTCAGGGGGTTAAAGCCTCTGCCTTGGGCTCAGGTCGTGATCCCAGGGTCCTGGGATCGAGCCCCACGTCGGGTTCTCTGCTCGGCGGGGAGCCTGCTTCCCTTCCTCTCTCTCTGCCTGCCTCTCTGCCTACTTGTGATCTCTCTCTCTGTCAAATAAATAAATAAAATTTAAAAAAAAATAATTGCCTAGAAAGAGTGGGTGAAGTGAAGAGAGCAGGGAGGAGAGAGCCCAAGTAAGAACACCAGGAGGTACCAACATCTGAGTGACTTAGAGCAAATTCGGCTTGCCAAGAACGCAGAGCAGTCCCAGGAATAGGACAAAGTCTAGGAGCCTGTAGTGTCGTGAAAATGGAGGAAAACCAAGAGGACAGAGTGCTGCTTTCTTTTTTAAAGTTTTTTTTTTTAAGATTTTATTTATTGATAGAGATCTCAAGTAGGGGGAGAGGCAGGCAGAGAGAGAGAAGGAAGCAGGCTCCCCACTGAGCAGAGAACCCAATGTGGGGCTCGATCCCAGGACCCTGGGATCCTGACCTGGGCTGAGGGCAGAGGCTTTAGCCTACTGAGCCACTCAGGCGCCCCACTTTTTTAAAAGTTTTAATGAATTTATTTTTTAAAGTAATCTCCACACCCAAGCTGGGGCTCAAACTTACAACCCCAAGATTAAGAGTTGCATGCTAGGGGCACCTGGGTGGTTCAGTGGGTTAAAGCCTCTGCCTTCGGCTCAGGTCATGATCCCAGGGTCCTGGGATCGAGCCCCATATCGGTCTCTCTGCTCACCGGGGAGCCTGCTTCCTCCACTCTCTCTGCCTGCTTCTCTGCCTACTTGTGATCTCTGTCAAATAAATAAATAAAATCTTAAAAAAAAAAAAAAAAGAGTTGCATGCTTGACCGACTGAGCCAGCCGGGCACCCTAAGGATGGAATGTATCAAAAGTGAATGAGTGGAGGCTCATGTCAAATGCCATCAGTAATTTAAGATAAAGCCTTAAAAGGGGAGATGTTTGATGAAATGAGTGCCAGCCCTGCCCGTGGAGTGGCTGAGACTGGAAAGCCACACGGCAGGGGAGAGAGGAGCACGAGAAAGGAAGACGTGTGTTTGGATAATTGGTTGTGACATGAAGGGAAGTGGGGTCAAGCTGCGTGTGCTGCCTTGCTGGGGGAGGAACAGGTGGAGAGGAAGAGGATGGAGATGGAGGAGAAAGGCACACGCAGAGGCGGGAGAAGACAGAGTCTGGAGCACAGGCGGGGTGGGGGGCTGGCCTCAGCTCGAGCATGAGGAGGAGACTGGGTGAGATCTAGGGGAGTAGGAAGGTTTGAGAATGCTGCAGGGCTGCTCCTACCCGGCGTGCGGACTATGTACTACTTTGTATGAACCCTTATTTGGGGGAGCACTCTTTTTCTGGCTCCGGTAGGAACTTGATTTTGTCTGGTGCCTCTGGTCATCTCCCCGAGGGAGCAGCTGGACAGAGGAGACTGTGCTTACTCAGGGGTCCAGTGCAGTCACTTTGCCTTGCCCGAGGGGTGCAGCTCCCTGCGATACTCCCCCAAACTCCCGGGGCCTCCCAGGGAGCCGGTACCTCGCGTTGCCTCTGGCTTTGGACTTCTGCTGTGGCTGGATTTGACCGTGTCAGCACCTTCAGGTACGAGTGCAGATGATTTACTGAAAACTGGGGGCGGTGGAGATTTATGTCAGCAGCACACACAGTTGAAAATGCAGTGTTAGCTATTCCTCTCCAAGATCCCTCCGTCATTTCTGACATGGGGGCTCTCGCCAGTTTCTGCATGTGGTTCAGCCCTTCTCTCTGCTCAGAGCTCGTTCTTTCTGGCAAATTCTGCTCCTATCCGAGGCATGGGGGATCAGCGCCATCTTCTGTTGCCTTGACTCCTGCTCATGTGTCCTCAGGGTTTTGCCTTTAACCTCTGGGCTGTTTATGAGGGTATTTTCCTAAACAAAAATGGTTCCCTCCTTAAGAGAAATTCTGGTTCCAAGTGTCACTCAAATACATTCTTTATCCCAATGCATAATTTTGAAAGAAATTAAATACTTGCTTCTGTCGACTCAGCATCAGCAGATGCTCGGGACGCATCCACCTGCAGGCGTGAGAAAAAGTAAAAATCACAGGGTGTCTGGGTGGCTCAGTGGGTTAAGCTTCTGCCTTTGGCCCAGGTCATGATCCCAGGGTCCTGGGATTGAGTCCTGCCTCGTTGGGCTCCCTGCTCAGCGGGGAGCCTGCTTTTCCCTCTGCTGCTGCCCACCCTGCTCGTGTGCGTGCGCTCTCTCTCTTAAATAAATAAATACAATCTTAAAAAAAAAAAATCACAGAAGGGGACTCTTCAACTGTCCTGGGCCCTATATGAACATGGTGCCTTTCTTCAGTTAAGTCGTGACTGGTATTTGTGTAGGTTTCAAGCGCATCCCTGCATTTGATTTTCATGAGAAGTCAAAGCAGGAGCAATTCCAGCATCCATCCCTCTCTGCAAATGAAGCACCTGGGACTCCACACGAGTGACTTGCCCTGTGGCGTTTGCTGATAAAGCAGCAAGGCCAAGGCCGGCTTCCAAGGAGAGTCCCGGGCTCTCCTCTTTCCGCTGCGACAGGATGCTGGTCTGGTTTCCGTTCCTTCATTCACAATTACAAGTCCTTCTCAATACGATTTAATGGGATCCTTCCCTCGACAACCGCAGTGTGAGGTATGACTTCTTCCGACCGTGGAGTAATGCTTGGTTTCATAAACTCTTTGCTTTGACATTTTGGGTTTTCTGGCCATGCCACCTAAAATTTAACAAAAAACTCACCAGTCCTACAGGCTCTGCTTTAAGTTTTTGGGGGACAGTCATGTGGACAGTAGGGAGGAAGGTCTTCTCCATTCCCACTTCCCAGATAATGGGTTGTCAAGGACAGCATCGATCAGTATTGGCAGAGTTCAGAATCTGTATTTCACCGAGCACAGGGTTCCTTTGCTGGCTCTCGCGATGCGTCACACAGACCTATAGGATCATTTGCAGAGCAGAGTCTCCAAGTGCATTTAAACACTTGTGCGCCAGCCCTGATGTACCCGCCTTCCTCTCATCCATCTTTGTTAGTGATCAGGCGAGACATCATAAATTGTTTCTTCTCTAATTTTTTTTCTCTAAATAATGTAATGAATATTGATGCGGCCAAGAGTTCAGTGAGTGGGTGGGGTGGATGCTCATTAGGAGAAAAAAAAAATCAACGCGGTGTAACCTCAGGACTCCGGTTGAATTCCATATTGGGAGCCTGTTTTGCAGTTTAGAAAGAAACGATTTCCATACCAGCTGTTTGTGCCTTGACAAGAAAATGCGATCTGACAGTTCTATTCAAAGGATGAACTCTCCGAGAACAGAGGGTGGGATGAGTGCCATCTCCCTGACACCTGGGGTGGAGATGTGACAGCGTTGGGGACCGACGTTGCTCCTGCCAGGCTAGGTTCCCCTGGCACTAAGGGGACTCATGGGGAGGAGCTGGGTTCAAAGGGACAAAAATGCGGGCTCCCAAGTGAAAGCTGGATTTGAATCCAGCACGGATGATTGTGACCCTGGGCACTGCCCTGAAGCTTACTTTCTTCCTCTCTAAATGCGATCATAATGTCTCTTTTTTTTTTCTTTAGATTTTTTATTTATTTGACAGAGATCACAAGTAGGCAGAGAGGCAGGCAGAGAGAGAGAGAGAGGAGGAAACAGGCTCCCTGCTGAGCAGAGAGCCCCATGTGGGGCTCGATCCCAGGACCCTGGGATCATGACCTGAGCCGAAGGCAGAGCCTTTAACCTACTGAGCCACCCAGGTGCCCCTCATAATGTCTCCTTTGCAGGTAATGATTAGCAGCAATGCACATGACACAGACACACGCTTAATGGAAAGTAGCAATTATTGTTATACTCCATATCATGGGATTATTTTGTAGAGAAATAAATTACAAGATTTGTCTTTCATTGTTTCACAAATGATTATTTTTTGCATGTGATTTACTCGAGAGCAAACAGTCGTATTAAAAAGTTCCCTATTCTTCTAATTCTTCTAATTGATCTCTCTGTGATCTCTGGTCTTAATAATGTTAATAATAATCCCTGCTTTTAAATATACACCCTGCTTTTAAATATACAGAGCAACTGAGACATAATATGAAAAATACCTCGCAAAATGCAAAATGTGCTGCAGTGGTGTTTTTAGGCTTCTTTCCCCCAAATCCAGTATTAAGTGTGCTCAGGAGACTCAGCCTTCTGGAGGACTGCTAGCAAATCACAGGTGCCTCTTTCTGCATGTGTTCTCGTGGCAGACCCCACGTGGCAGAGGTGATGGCCAGGAAAAGGCATTTCTTGTAGGAATTTGTCACGACTGACAACTGGTCCCTCTCCTCTCATTTGTCTCGTATTCACTCTGTTTTGAGTAAACAGCTGTTAGACACCATTGGGCAGGGGAGATAAAAATCTTCCGGCAGAAGAGCTATTAATAATTTGGGTTGCTCGTGATGGTAACGTAGACCGTCAGAGGATAAGCTAGAAGAACATAGTGGGTGCTTCCTTATAGATTGAGGGCTTTTCTTTTTAAGTGGCCGTGGTCGGGGGTGGGGATCATACGCACCCGTGGTAATAAGCCACCAACACGAGGTGTGGAAGACGCAACAAATGCTCTTCCGTTCTCTGTTTTAGCTCCAGCTTCAGCGTCGACAGCTGGATATGGCTTCTCAGGACCGGCAGGACTTGCCCGGCCGGGAAGAGCGGAGAAAGCTGGCGGTGGGGTGACTCTGAAGGCTGAGATGGGGAGTCAATACCAGTGTCCTTGAGAAATAGAACCTCCTACTGTCAGGCTTTCCAGACAGTCACAGGCAGGTTATCCGGGAGATAAAGTCATGGAAACTGCTTATAAGAAGGCAAAAAAGACCTTAGTTAACACTGCTGTATGGGATTTTTGAAAGTTGTTAAGAGAGTAAACCCTGAAGCTTCTCATCACAGGAAGAAAAACCCGCCTTTCTTTTTTTTCCTTCCCCGCAACCTTCCTTTCCCCTTTCCCTATGACCTCCTCCTCCCTGTCTTCCCCTCCCCCTCCTCTTTCTCCTCCCCCTCCTCCTCCATCCATCTATCTATCTGAGGTGTTGGGTATTAACTAAACTTCCCATGGTAATCATCTCACAGTATATGACAGTCGCGTCTTATGCTGTACATCTTAAACTTATATAGTGCCGAGTATCAATTATATCTCAATAAAGAGAAAAAAATGCAAATAATTATTTTGCCAGTGACATAATCTCACTGATCTAGCACTCACTGGGGAAAATGATCTGATCATGGCACACTTTTTTCCTGAAAAAGAAGTTGAAGTTTCTCTCCCTGGATGCCCCAAATAGTCCTAACACCTTACAATTAAATTCAAGATTCTTCTGATTTAATTTCAGTCTTCTTTCCTAGTTTCATTTCCTGCCACACAAAATCCAAGGTCCAAAGACCATCCATTCACGGCCACGCTTCTCAAACTACAACCAGTGCACAGATCACCTGGGGGTGTTCAAATGCAGATTCTGATTCTGTGGCCTGCGTTGGGGAGGAGGTGCTGAGTTTCTGCATTTCTTCCAAGTTCCCAGGTCTACACCCCATGCAATGGGTAACAAGAATCTTCTACAACAAGGTCTCTAATGGTTCTCTGCCATGTTTGTCCAACCAATATCTGAAAATGTCTTAGGATGGTGCTATTTATTTATTTATTTATTTATTTCGGTGTTCCAAGATTCATTGTTTATGCACCACACCCAGTGTTCCACGTAATACGTGCCCTCCTTAATACCCACCGCCAGGCTCACCCAACCCTCCACCCCCCTCCCCTCCAAAACCCTCCGTTTTTTTCCTGGAGTCCACAGTCTCTCATGCTTCGTCTCCCCCTCCAATTTCCCCCAATTCACTTTTCCCTTCCTTCTCCTAATGTCCTCCATGTTATTCCTTATGCTCCACAAGTAAGTGAAACCATATGATAATTGATGGTGCTTTTTAAATTCTGAATTTCCTTGGGAAGCTCTTCCTTCTGTTAGCTAAGGTCTGTCTGTCACTCCTCTCCGTTGATTCTAGTTCCAAAGGCATAGAGATTGAATCTCTTCCACCGAAAAGATCTACAAATATTTAAAGACATTTATCAGATCCCTCTAGATTTTTTCACCTTCGGGTGAGCACCCCATTGCTTTCAACCACTCCCCATATTACAGGGTCATTGCTGTCCTTCTAGGGTCACTGCTCATCCCTATGTCGGTAACGTTGGTCTTAAGTTTATTCTGGGTCAGAATGCTCTTCTCCATCCCATTGGTCAACGTCTTGCAAAGGTCCATTTAAACACCATCTCTTCTCTGCTCTCTGAGGCGCTCTCTCCTCTCACCTGTTCTCTCTCCCATCCTAGCCAGGGTAGTTAGCGATGTGGCCTCTGACTCTTGTTTTCATTTCATCAGACTGACCCTGGGTAATGGGATGTAGGCATTTTTTGTTATCTTTTGGTTTTTGTTTGTCTTTCATTTTTTTAAGGGTAGTCAACACACAATGTTACATTAATTTCAGGTGTACAAGTTAGTGATTAGACAATGATACATTATGTCAGGTTCACTACAGGTGTACCTACCATCTGTCCTGTTACATCCCTGTTACAGTATCACTGCCTGTATTTCTTATGCTCTGATTTTTTTTTGACAGTGATATTTTATTTTTTTAAATTATTTTTATTAACATATAATGTATTATTTGCCCCAGGGGTACAGGTCGTGAATCATCAGGCTTACACGTTTCACATTATGCTCTGATTTTTATTCCCATGACTTACTCATTCCATGACTGGAAGCCTGAATCTCTGTCTTCCCTTTACCACTCTGCCCAACCTCTCACCCCCTTCCCCTCTGGCAACCATCAGTTTGTTCTCTGTATTTGTAGTTCTAATTTTGCTTTTTGTTTCTTTGTTTTTTAGATTCCATTTCTGAGTGGGATAATATGGTTTTGTCTCTCTCTGACTTGTTCCACTTAGCATCATACACTCTCGTTCCATCCATGTTGTCTCAAGTAGCATGAGCCCATCCTTTTTATGGCTGTTAATAGTCCATTTTCTATATATGTGTGTGTGTGTGTGTGTGTGTATATATATATAAAATACACACAGACATATCTCTCTTATCCATTCATCCGTCAATGGAAACTTGGGTTGCTTCCACATCTTGGCTATTGTAAATAACGTGCGGCAAATGTAGGAGTGCTTATATCTTTTTGAGTTAATGTTTTTGTTTTCCCTGGGTAGAGTGGAATTATTAACAGACAGGATTTCTATTTTTAGATTTTGGAGGAACCCCCATTCTGTTTTCCACAGTGGCTGCACCAGTTTGCATTCCCACCAACAGTGCATGGGGGTTCCTTTTTCTCCACATCCTCGCCAACATTTGTTATTTCTTGTGTCGATGATTCTAGCCATTTTAACAGGCATGAGGTGATATCTCAGTGGGGTTTTGATTTGTATTTCCCTGATGATCAGTGACGTTGAGTATATTTTCATGTGTCTATTGGCCATCTGTACTGTCGTCTAGAAAAACGTCCATTTAGGTCCTCTGCTCATTTTCTTTCTTTTTTTTTTTTTTTTCTCTGCTCATTTTCTAATCAGATTGTTTGGGGGTTTTTTGGACTCGTATGAGTTCTTTATTTTTGATATTGACCTTTTATCAGAGATGCCATTTTCAAATCTTCTCCCATTCAGTAGGTTGTCTTTTTGTTTGGTGACAGTTTCCTTTGCTGTGCAAAAGCTTTTTATTTTGCTGTAGTCCCCGTGGTTTATTTCTGCTTTTATTTCCCTTACCTTAGGAGACGTATCTAGAAAAATGTTGCTATGGCTGATGTCAGAGAAGTTATGGCTGAGCTCTCTTCCAGGTTTTTTATGGTTTCAGGTCTCCCATTGAAGTCTTTAATCTATTTTGAGTTTATTTTTGTGTGTGATAGTAACAGGCTAGAGTTGAGTCGGTCGCTGCAGTGCTCCAACGCTAGTGTCAAGGCAGACACTTTGGGAGCTTATGTTTATGGACCCCTTCCGTCGTGCTTACTGGTATCTGCATGGGTCTCTTGCTAGGTTTCCAGTCCAAGAGAGCAGAGGCTGCATTTTAGCTTTCAGTCCTCGCCACCGCTCTCCTGGCTAAGGACCAACACAATATGGAACACGCACCGAGTATATATGGACGCAGAGGTTTAGAGTCAGAAAGAGCAGAATTTCAGTGCTGATTCTGCCACAACATAGCTAAGTGACCTTGAAAGCTTACTAAGCTCTCTGGGCCCCAGTTTCCTCAGCATATAATTATGATGACTCTATCAGACAGTGTTGTCGTGAGAATTAAATGAGATGATTCATGTAAAATGCATGCACAGGATCTGTGTGTTTCACGTGGGCTGTGAGTCATTTTATGTTCTCAGTATCTGTGAATGTCGGTTTAGGATAACTGGTCCATGATCTTCCCATGGCCCAAGACGAGTGGACTTTTTCTTCTCTAAGCATACCCTGTAAGTCAGCTTTACAGGTGGAGAAATGATTATTTAGGCTTGAAATGGAGGAGCAAGAATGAGGGAAAATCGTAGAAGTGTTCATTTCTAGGGAAGACACACCTGTGTCATCCCCTCCCTCTCGGCTTCAGGATATTCTCCGTGCGAGGGGGCGAGGGAAGACCCGTGGCCCTCCTGGGAGGTGGAAGGCGCCTTAGCTCCTGGGGCTGGGGAGCGGGAGGACAACCCGAGATAAACCGAGCTGTGCCTGGCTTCGTTCCCCCAGTTTCAACTTTTCCTGCTTTCTCACGGAAACGTAAGATGGGTTGGGCAAAACCACAGCCTCTGAGCCCCAGCTATGAAGTTGGCTGGTATAGAGGAAAAGCCAAGCATGAGCACGGATGTCTTACCACCTAGACTGCTTGCCGTCTTGGAATTCTTTGTCATACCAAAGCTGTCTTTGGTTGGATGAGCAGACTCACAGGTAGGGCACGGAGGACACACTGCCGGCTCACGGTCCTTTCGATGGGCCAGAAGGAAGACAGGTGGAGCCAGAAGACACATGGATGTGCTCACAGTGACCACCTGTGTCCCGGAAAACACCATAGTTCTCCATCCTTAAGTTCTTGTACCGGTATTTGGGATTTGCTACTGATCCACAAGGCAAAGTGCATGGGATAGAGTTCTAGAAATAAGGTGTTGTTTTTGCATTTGAATGATAAGATCTCATGTAGCACAAAGCAGGGATGATAGAACAATAAGGTCGAATGGTCCACCTGTAAGTCCCTGTGATGAAGGTTTTACCACATGACTTGTCCAATATATGAGCAGAACCCGGACTCCTTGGGTGCAGTGGACGTGAATCAGCTTTTGAGGTCTACCACCAGTGGTGTAAAGACGTAAAAATTCCTCCAAGTTAGCCTTTTCACATTTTCTCTGTGATGCTTTGGAATGCTATTGGAGAGACAAAGTGAGTTGAGGGCAAAGTCATAGTCAGTTGTAGAGACAGGAGGCTGAACCCTCGGACTCCTGTCTGTATCTGGCCCAGGTTTAAATCACAGCTAAGTCTTCCTAGGGCCTGGCTAGGGGCAGATGAGACATAGTGACCTCGAGGACCTGCAGATTTTTTAAAAAGATTTTATTTATTTGACAGCACGAGCGGGGGGAGTGGCACAGGGAGGAGAAGCAGGCTCCCCACCAAGCAAGGAGCCTGATGTGGGGCTTGATCCCAGGATCCTGGGATCATGACCTGAGCCGAAGGCAGAGGCTTAACCAACTGAGCCATCCCAGGACCTGCAGGACCTGCCGATGAATTCAACATTGCTCAGACGCTTATACATCAAGCGCTCTTCCAAGCTCTTGGGGTGCAGGATAACTAGAACGGTAAAATTTCGTACACTCATGGCCCTCACATTCCAGAGGGGAAGACAGATAGTTAAAAAAACTAATCAGGTAGGGGTGCTTGGGTGGCTTAGTTGGGTAAGTGTCCAACTTTCGATTTTGGTTCAGGTAATGATCAAGGGTTGTGAGATGGACCCCCCCCCCCCCCCGCCGCCGCTGCCGCCCCGTTGGGCTCTGTGCTGGGCATGGAGCCTGCTTGAGATTCTCCCTCTCCCTCTGCCCCTCCCACCCCTGCTTGCTCTCTCTTTCAAAATTAAAAGAAGAAATTAATCAAGTAAATCAGACAATGGTACATGCTGTGGTGCAGAATACAACAGGAAAGGGAGATCAGGCATGAAGAATGGGGCTGTGTTTTTCCAAACAGGGGGATGGGAGAAGGAGCTCAGAGGGAAGACAGATGGAGAAGTCCTAAGGCAGGACTGTCCTTGGTCTCTGAGAAACAGCAAAGCGCTCAGAAGGGGCCATGGAGTGACACAGAGTGAAGGGAAGGGTGGGAGGTGGCGGTGCAAGAGGAAAGGCCATTTGACCTTGACTCCAAGAGAGGTGGTTGGGAGGAGGCTGTTGAAGCCACTGGCCTTCACCTTGTTGACCTGTTCTGATTCCTGGGGTGGGCACGGGGTGGAGGATGCTCCGGGGGAAAGGAAGAAGGCGGGTCACCAGTGTAATCCCTGGTAGACAGACATGCTGTTGACTGAATTTCCTGGCGAGTAGACGCCTGGCGTCTGGGAAGAGGAGAGTCTTCTACCGCAAGATCGCCTCCCCGGTCTGGGATTGCTCGTGGTAAAACCTCAGAATCTGTGGATTTATGAAGCCGGTGACTCTCTGGAAAATGTCACAAGCCCTAGAATGATCTGAGACTAAAACAGAGATGTTTCACTAACTACCCAGTTCCTGCTCTGTGAGGTGACCCAGAAACCTGACTTGCACTCTGGGCCAGAGCGTGTTGCTGATGTACCAGGAGCCAGGCGCCACATGGTGTCCCAGGGCGTCCCTTGTCTTCCCTGTGTCTCTGAAATCATTAGGAAAGCTTGATACTGGATAGGCTCTCTAATATGTGCTAGTTTGATCTGGTAATTCCCTTTTTGGTGGTTTTGTTTGGATACAAGTAGTTAATTTTAGAGCCGATCCCAGGAAACACAAGCGAAGGAGCAGGGGATCTGAGACAGGGAGGGGAGAAAAGCCGATGAAGGACACAACAATGTGTGAACTATGCTGTGAGCAACATGTGTAATCCTTGCAGGATGCTCTGAGAACCAGGAATCTTTTTTTAAAGATGTTATTTATTTACACATGAGAGACAGGGAAAGAGGGAGGCAGAGGGAGAAGCAGGCTCCCCAAGGAACAGGGAACCCAGTGCGGGACTAAATGCCATGACCCTGGCTGGGATCACGACCTGAGCCGGAGGCAGATGCTTACCCGATTGAGCCACCCAGGCGCCCAGAGAAACAGAAATCTAATAAACGCAGATGGGTGCCATTGCAGAACTGAGCGGAATGTCATGTTCAAGGTGATGCTTTAGAAGGGTCACTTTGACTATTATTTTACAAACAAACTCTGTAATGGCAAGAATAGAAGCACGGAGACCGTTTGAGGGCTCTTTCCGTAGTCCTGGTGAAGTAGATGATGATTTGGACCACGTGGCGGTGTTGAAAGTGGTCCAGAGGACTTCAGGAGGAGACAGGTGCATAGTTCAATGGGGAGGTCTGGTCGGAAGATACATGTTTATGATCCGCTGCGTACTGATGCACACTATAGAAGAGTGAGTATAGAAAGAAAAGAAAAGAGGTCAAAATCTAAGCTCTGGAGCCTTCTAAAATGAAGAGGTTGGCGAGATGAGAAGACACCGGTAAAGGAGTCTGAGAAGGAGGAAAACCAAGCGAGAGAAGAATCCAGAAGCCTGTTGGTGACAGTGTTTCCAGAAGGAGCAAGTGGTGCACTTCAAGGTCATGAAGTCCGTGCTGCTTCAAGGTCATGTGAAATGTGCCTGAGAAGGGCACATTGGCTCTAAGAGTGTGCACGTCACTGGGGGCCTTGGCAAGAGCTGTCTGGTTGGAGCAGGGAGGGTGAAGCCTTGATTGAGGCGAGCTCTAGGGACCGGAGGAGAGAAAGTGGGGATGCAAAGGAGAATTCTGTTGAGTTCTGCGCTTCAGCGTGGCAGAGAAATGGGGGAGGTATTTGGCAGAGGGTGTGGGCTTGAGAGCGGGCCTTTTCGTTGCTGTCTGTTTTCCTAAGATGGAAATAATTACAGCATGTTTTAATGCTGAAGGGAGTGTTATAGTCGGGGACGAGGGTGATGTGGGACATGATGAGAGCAGGTCTTGGGGTGATGTTCCTGGGAGGGAGAGTTGGGGATGGGATCTGGCTCAGAGAGGAGGGTCTGGTTTTAGATAAGAACATGGGGATTTGTCCATAGTAAAGGAGAGAACGGAACACACAGGCACACCACAACTGGGTTGTGGGTAGATTCAGTGGTGGGAGCAAGTGGAAATTTTCTTTTGGCATTTCTATTTTTCTCAGTGAAATAGAAAGCAATTGTCTAGTACCAAGCTCTTCCAAGTGTAGTCCACAGAGGAGTAACACCAGTGTCATGTGGGAGTTTATTGAAAATGTACCATCTTAGGCTTCACTTTAGAGCTCCTGAATTAGAATCTTTATTTTGATAGGAACCCTCAGGTGAGTCTCACAAACATGAAAGTTTGAGAAGCACTGGTCTAAACTAGTGCCCCTCAACACGTGGCCCACACACCACAGCTAGTCTGCTAATGTTGTTTGCCACTGGTCTACAGTAAGATTTGTGAAGAAACTGAGAGTACTTGTCCAATAACTTTTGTAGAAATTTGACATTGCGGTGACATGGTAAGATTTGTGAAGAAACTGAGAGTACTTGTCCAATAACTTTTGTAGAAATTTGACGTGGCGGTGACATGGACGCACGAGGTCGCAGGACTCACCTTGAACGACTGAAGAGCACTTCGGGTGGTGTGGAACCCAAGAGGTGAGTCCCATGGGATGCAAGGTATGTTCTCGATCTGGGCAGCAGGACCATGTTGCAATGTGTGGTTTTGAGAATTCATTTGCCAGTTATAAGGTTCATGAAATGTAGAATGCATTTCTTTGGTTGAAGCATGATTTAAATTTAACAATAACTTATCGGATGAACTGTTGAAACTGATGAGGGATTGGAGATGAATTTTGAAACAAATTCTTTGGCTGCACCATCTCTAGAACCTAAGGCCCTGAGATCTCTTCCTCCTGTGACCTACAATCTCTGCCCTCTCACTCTGTGCTCCGCCAGAGCCTCTTACTCCTTAGAGAAAAGAGGGGCTCTCTGTTTGTTGTACAAATGTGGCTATATGCGACTGGAAAGGGCTACTTGGTTTTTGTATCTGGTGTTAGTGTGTGCATACGTGTGCTGAAATGAGTCTAATAATGATTCCTTTGACCGAAGTATGTCATAAAGAATTTGGCTTTGGCCAAAGAGAGGTCTGGCCTTTGCCCTTGGCTTCTGGGGAGTTATCTACGTCATACCCGACAAGAATGTCTTTGTTTGGGGCAGAGGTTGGCCGCACCGATGTTTTAGGATAGAAAGTGGTCATGCCAGAATGATCGAACATGTGATTTAGGGGTTGGGAGTGTGGGGATCATGTGATATCATTCTACCCAGAAGCTTAATTCAAACACTTAAGAAGTCAGTAACTCGGGCAGTCATGCCTACATAATAGAACCCCAATAAAATCTCTAGACTGAAGCTCAGGCGAGAATCCCTGGCCGGCAACACTCTCTACATATTGTCACACGTCAGTGCTGGGAGGGTAACATGTCCTGAGGACAATGGAAACGTCATGTTTGGAACCCTTCTAGACTCTGCCCATACGTCTCTTTCTTTGGTCGATTTTAATTCATATCCTTTCCTGGTAATAAACCATGTGAGCATAATAGCTTTAGGTGAGTTCATTGTGAGTCCTTCTAGCTAATTACTGAGCCTGTGGGTAGTTTTTGGAACCTCCTAAACTTGGCAGTTGGTATCAGAATCGTGTGGACTCTTCTCCCCAACGTGTAGTTGGACACTGTCTTAGTTTGCTCAGGATGCCATAATAAAATACTATAGGGTGGCTGAAACAACAGATTTTATTTTCTTCTTGTTTTGGATGCTGGTGAGTGCTTATTTCCTGGTGGGAGCTCTCTGGCGGACAGACACCCACCTTCTGCCTGTGCTCACGTGATGGAGAGATACCTCTGGCCACCGGGAATACCAGAGCAGGGTCTCCTTCCTATTGACCCCATTTAACCTTCACCACCCCTCAAAGGCCCCATCTCCAGTACAGTCTATGGTGTATATGGGGGTTGGTTATGGTTTCAATATATGAACCTAGAGAGGGGCACAATTCAGTCCACAGGAGACGCTAACTCCGCAGTGGGGTCCTAAGTCCCGGACAGACTTGACAGTGCAGGGACTGGGCTCTTAGCCTCACAGTTTGACAGCCTCTGGGAAGGAGGGATCAGGTAACAAGGGGTTACTTAAAAGTCCATGTGAAACATTATGCTCAGTGAAAGAAGCCAGACTTAAAAGGACAAAGATTACATGATTCCATCTATGTGAGCTACCTGGAATAGTCAAATTCACAGAAAGAGCACGTAGAACAGAAGAGGCCATGGCGTGGAGTGAATGGGGAGTTACTGTTTGATGGCTGGGAAGGTTCAATCTGGCCTGATGGAAAGGTTGTGGAGACGGATGGTGGCTATAGTTGCACAAAAATGTGAATGTGCTTAAAGCCACTGAACTGTACGCTTAAAAATGGTCAAAATGGCAAGTTTCACGTGATGGGTATTTTACCACAATTTAAAAAAGTACACGTGATCCATCAGCCCATTACAACTGTTGTCACTGCATGGAGTTAGAATTCAACCAACAGGCAGCCCGGACAGTCTATGGCAGTGGGGGCAGGGCTGCTTTCCCCCTTCCAAATCTAGCTCGCCTCTGGTGATTTATGGGTGGGTATTCAGCCATTGCTGTTGTGCACTGAAACAGAGGCTGCTCATGTCCCCCCAAACCCACTTCCTCCCCTTCCTGGGTATACAGTTAGACCAGATTTCCAAGGTAGAAGCGGCCACACCACTGAGTCTGGCCCACCTCCCGTGAGGGGGAGCTTCTATTGTGTCTACCGTGACAAAAGAGAGGGTTCCAAGAACCCAGAAGACGCTGGGTTGTTGTAGATCAAGAAATAAGTTTATACTAAGTAAAAGCCTGTTTTTTGTTTTTTGTTTTGTTTGTTTTTTCTGTTTTGGGAGCTTAGGTTACTTTAATTCCTGTACGTGCTCTTTGGGAAAGTTGTTTCCACGGGGATCTGCTACAAAGAAAGAGCTAGACGTCCAGGTACTTCTGTTATAGAAGCATTACTGTGATAAGGAAATCCGTTCCCTCTCCAAGAAGCAAATAGAAATCTTTTTCTTGAAACACATTTCTTAAAAAAAATTGACATTGGGACATATCCAGTAATAGATTTTAACAGATATTATATAGTAGGCTATTAAAATGAAGTGTGAGATACTGGACCCGTTCCTGCATGGACCCAAAAATAGCGTTATGGCTTGTCACACTGTAAAAAACATAGCTTTCTTTAAAAGCCAAAGTTAAGAAAAAAAATACAGCATTTCAAGATCCTATTAAATTATGTGTACTGCCTCAGCATTTGTATAAAGCTTTGTCATAGTGAAATATTTCAAATATATAAGAAAAATGTGTGATCATTGAACCATATATTTCAGTGTGGGAGGAAACCCCAATTATAAAATAGGTATTAGAGGGCACCTGGGTGCCTCAGTGGTTAAGCATCTACCTTAGGCTCAGGTCATATCCTGGGGTCTTGGGATTGAGACCACATCGGGCTCCGTGCTCTGTGGGGAGTCTGCTTCTCCCTCTCTGTCTCTCCCTGCCACTTGTGCTCTCTCTTTCGCTCTCTCTCTCAAACAAATAAAATCTTTAAAAAAAAATTAATCAGGTGTTAGAAATTCGATATGACGAAGCTGTTTTGTTTTTCTCCTCTGTGTTTTGAATCTATTTGCGCGCTCACAGTGTCCCTCTGCTGTCTTCCGGTGGGACGTGGAGGATTTCACATGGGAAAATTCCCCTGGTTCCTGAGCCCCCTGCATGTGTCAGCGTCCTCTGTGTTAAGCCGCGCCACATTCCCAGTCTTCACACTCAACCAGGCCTCGGGGTGTGCACCTCAGGAACTGGAGAGGCTATTCTGGGAAAGAGGAAATGGTGTGTTTCCACACTCCTCTCTCTCCAGAGGAGACCCTGCTCCAGGCCAATATTCTGGCATTAAATCTTTCTAGATGAGGATGCTCGTGAGCACTGGTTGCCTGGGTCCAACATTTGCTAAGAAGTCCCAAACCAACTTAAAATCCTTAGTTTCCTGGTACCACAGTTCCGGAATACCTTCTACTGTCATCAGTATGTTTATTTGTTAGTTTCCTCTGTGGACGTTATAGAGCCCTGGGCAAGGAGGGATACTATGGCAGCTTGGCTCTCAAAGCCCCACAGTGTGCTGCGCGAGCCGTGGGGATGTGGGATCCGAGGGTGTCCGAGGATGTAGGTGTCCGAGGGGCATGACCGGTGGGCACCGTGCTCATCCCGCTGGAAGGAGGTGGTCGGGGAAGAGCAGAGGGTGCCTGGGACAAGTTCTAAAGGCAAGTAGGAGTAGACGGAGGGAAATGGGGGTTCCAGCCCAGGATTTATGTCAGAAAGGGTCATAAATCCGAGGACTGATCGGGAGCTGGGAGGAGAGAGGGACAGCATAGGAGGCTGATGGGGAGGGACAGGGACAAAGGTGAGAGGGGCAGGGGTCAGATCTGAGCTCTTCACATGGCAGATGAAGGAAATGGGAGTTTATCCACGAGAAGTGGTGCACCCCAAGGACCTGAAGAGCCGTCAGTCTGTGCTCAAGAGGGCACGTTAGGAAGAGGTGCCCATCTGGCTGGTCGCAGGTGATACTGAAGACAGAAATAATTGTTTCCTACCCTGGAAATAAGACGATGGGCACGGAAGGCTGCTATGGGGGCGGGGAGCTGAGGTTACGCAGATTGGAAACAAGGTAGAGGGAGGAGTTAAAATCGCTGGTCGCCTAACTGATGGCAGGGAGAGGTGGGGGCGGCCAGAGTAACTCACAGGTTCTGGGCGCGGGTGATGATCAGGTCTGCGTGGTGGTGCCCATCACTGTGACAGGAAGCGCGGTGTGGGATGGATGGTGGTAAGGGCACCCGTGAGTGTGCGCGTGTGTGCGGGGGTGGGCATGGAGGAGGGATATTTTCTCTGGACACGGATACTGCCCGGAGATCAGCCTTGCTCATCCCTTAAACTAAAGCCGTCCTCCCTGAAGGAAGGCAGGAGACATGGAACGAGAGGCCCAGAAACGGAATCTTGTCAGCGTGTCTACACCGGTGCTCGGGAGTGGCAGGTAACGCTGAGGGAGCCGCAGGACTGCCCTGGTTCCTGGGCAAGCGTGTCTCTCCCTGTGTCCACATGCGTCCCTTGACTCGGATTTGCACATGCACCAAGCAAGCTTATGATCACAGGAGGTTCTCCAGTCTCCCTCCCCCGCCCGAGGAAGGGGCACACACGGGCTGAGGCTGGATGGTGGATTTCTCACCGGAAGTTCGTCAGTTCTCTGGATCGTTATACATTAGTCCCCTGAGTTTGGTGATCCTGGGTGAATCCTCAAACCCGGTCACTTCAGGGTGTCCTGACAGATCGGAGGGGAGCTCCGGTGACAGCCCAGTTCTAACAGCCAGCTGGTCTTTCCAGGCCCCAAATCCAAGTGATTTTAATGACACTCATTGAGGCCAAGCCCGCGGAGCCGGGAAGTCCTGCTGTTGCGGAGCCCGCCCATATCCCAGCGGAGGGGGAGTGACCACGGGGGAGTGACCACCTGGAGGAGCGAGCCCTGATGTTCAACAAGCTGGGTGAGCAGCGCTGCTCTGGGGCTTCCGTGACCGGGCACGCGTACAGTCTTGAAAATGAAAACAGACGGATTAACCACAAACACATCGTGGCTTCAAAGGCAGCTTCGTCCATGAACAGGTCACCTACAGAGGCATAGCCCTTTAATGTGTGTGTAAGAAAATGCTCTCAAAAGCAACAAAGCCACCTCATTCATTCGTTCACTCATTCATTCAATTGCTTGTTAGCTGTCACCATGAACCTGTGTGTGCTGAGTGCTGGGGTTGCCATGGAGGGTGGGTCAGGGTTCCACCTGGCATGCAGCTCAGCGGGTGGCCCAGCACTCTGAGGGTGGGAGGGAAGGCAGGTGGTGGTGTGACCGAGCTACTGATTCCTCGGAAGACTCTCCGTCTGCATGTATCATTTGCCCAGAAAGCTGTTTCCCTGTGAATGTCCTGGGCATGGGACATTGATATTCCAGATTACAAACGAGAACCACAGAGCCACGCACTGCTGTCTGCATCTTCATTTTTAGAAACGTCAGTTCAAGTTTATATTAAAGCACAATCATGTCTACATGAGCACCACCGCGTAGCTGCTCAGTTCAGCTTCTTAGAAACATTAGGCAGAAGAAGGGATGATCATCAGGTAGGAACAGTCCTGCAAACCTGCAGTCTATCTCCCATGCTGATTTTTTTTTTTAAGTTCAGGACTTTTTTCTTGAGTATTGTGAAAAGAGCAATCCAGATAGAACATCTATTTTTATTTAAAGACAAGCATAGCTGGGTTGAACATTTGCTCATCACTATATGAAGGGAATGTGACTTGGGTTTGACTCAGCCATCCCTGTGTCCGTAGTTCACAGCCTCTTCTGCACCTTCGACAGTCCTTACCCATTTTCTTTTTCAAAATGCTCATTTTCCTTTCTCATACCTTAGTCACTCATGTACTCTTTACAGTTTTGTGGTTTAAAATTTTTTTCCAGACTGAACTCCTCACCTTAGTGTCTATGGATAAGACTGTAATTCATGGTTCTCCGGGATCCCAGTGGAATCAGTAAACAGTCAACAAAGGCTTTCAGAAACTCTTGGAAAACAAAGGAGAAAGATGCTTCCGTTAAAACTTACAATAACAGAAAACACTAGCAGCACAACAGTTCTCAAATAAACCATAGAAATTCTGATGCATTTAAGAATCAGAGTCCTCTTGGGGCACCTGGGTGGCTCAGTTGGTTGAGTGTCTGCCTTTGGCTGGGGTCATGGTCGCAGGGTCCTGGAATCAAGTCCTGCATCAGGTTCCCTGCTCAGTGGGAAGCCTGTTTCTCCCTCTCCCTTTGCCTGCTGCTCTGCCTGCTTGTGCTCTGTCTCTCTGTCAAATAAATAAATAACATCTTAAAAAAAAATCAAAGTCCTCCTATCAAAAAAAGGAGGAAGGACTCAAAGAAGTAAATCACAAATGAGAGAGGAAAAATAACTACCAACTCCAGAGAAATACAAGCAACTATAAGAGAATATTATGAAAAACTACATGACAACAAATTAGACAACCTAGAAGAAATGGATAAATTCCTAGAAACGTATCACCTAGTAAAACTGAATCAAGGATATTGGTATACTTAGGAATAAACTTAACCACGATGGTGAAAGACCTGTACTCTGAAAACTATAGAACACTGAAAAAAGAAATCGAAGATGCCACAAAAAAAAAAAAGAAAGAAAGAAAGACATACCACGCTTGTGGATTGGAAGAACAGATATTATTAAAAATGTCTGCATTGCCCAAAGCAATCCACACATTTAAAGCAATCCCTATTGAAATACCAATGGCATCTTCCATAGAACTAGGCCAAAAATTCCTAAAATTTGTATGGAATCTCAAAAGACCTTGAATACCCAAAGTGATCTTGAAAAAGAAAAAGTTGGAGGCATCACAATTTTGGACTTCAAGTTATATTACAAAACTGTAGTAATCAAATCAGTATGGTACTGGCAGAAAAACAGACACATAGATCAATGGAACAGAATCGAAAAACCAGAAATAAACCCACAATTAATTAATTAATTAATTATTAATTAATTAATTAGTTAATTAATCTTTAACAAAGCAGTTAAGCATTCCAATGGTAATTCCAGTGGGAATAGGATAGTCTCTTCAACAGATGGTGTTGGGAAACTGGACAGCTACATGGAAAAGAATGAAACTGCACCACGGTTTTACACCAGACACAATAATAAATTCAAAATCGATTAAAAACCTGAACGTGAGACCTGAAATTATAATATCCAAGAAGAGAACATAGGCAACAATTTCTCTGACATTGACCATAATAACTTTTTTCCTAGATAGTTCCCCTGAGGCAAGGGAAACAAAAGCAAAAATAAACTATTGGAAACACATCAAAATAAAAAGCTTCTGCACATGAAGAAAACAGTCAATAAAACTAAAGGGCAACTTACTCAATGGGAGAAGATACTTGCAAGTGACATATCTGATAAAGGGTTAGTATCCAAAATATATAAAGAACTTATAAAATTCAATACCCCCCCCAAATAATCCAATTAAAAAATGAGAAGAAGACATGAACAGACATTTCCCCAAAGAGGACATACAGGTGGCCAACAGACACATGAGAAGATGCTCACCATCACTTATGATCAGGGAAAATAATCAAAACTACAATATCCCCTCACTCCTGTCAGAACAGCTGAAATCAACAACTCAAAAAACGAGAGGTGTTGTCAAGGATGCAGAGAAGGGGGAACCCTCTTGTACTGTTAGTAGGAATGCAAGCTGGTGCAGAAATTGTGGAAACCAGTATGGAGGTTCCTCAAAAAATTAAAAATGCAACTATACTACAATCCAAGAATCACACTATTGGGTTTTTACCCAAAGAATAGAAAACCAGTAAATCAAAGGGATACAAGCACCCCTACATTTATAGTAGTAGTATTCACAATAGCCAAACTATGGAAGCAGCTCAGTGTCCATTGATAGATGAATGGATAAATGTGGTATGTATACACAATGGAATATTACTCAGCCATATAAAAGAATGAAATGTTGATATTTGCAACAACACGTGTGGAGCTAGGGAGTATAATGCTGAACAAAATAAGTCAGAGAAAGACAAATGCCGTATGTCACTCATATGTAGAATTTAAGAAACAAAACAAATGACCAAAAGAAAATAAAGAGTGAGAGAGAGAGAGGCAAACCAAGAAACAGACTATTAACTACAGAAAACAAACTGATGGCTCCCAGAGGGGAGGTCGATGGGGAGTTGGGGGAAAGTAGGGAATGGGGATTAAAGAACAAAAAAAATTTACATTGAGGTCATTATGAATAAATTTGGTGTAATCTATCTTTTTATTATTGGTTTCTATTTGTCTGGACTCTTCTGCATTATTTTCTTTCTATTCTTGCCTTCTAGTGACTCAGTTATTTTTTAGTCTGCTTCCCTCCCATTTACTAGCTTATTGGCTATATATCATTTTATTACTCATTTAATGATTGTCCTATAGATTATAATGTACATCCTTGGTTTACTAAACTCTGAAATAAATAAATGTCTTCATTATTTTCTGGACAAAGAAGGCCCTTTAGAACAAGGGAACTCCATTTACTTCTCACTGTCTTGTGTTGCCATAAAAGATAAGTATTTATTTACACAGTTCAGATTTGTTTAAATGTGCCCACATACTAACGCTTTCTGTTAATTTTCACTCTTCTTGTGTCTCAGAACTTCCATTTGGGTTCACTGCCTTCTGCATGAGGAAGAATGTTTAGTGTTTCTTTTGGTGGGTGAAAAAACCTTCAGTTTTCTTTACTTGAAAATTATTTGACTTCATCATCCCTCTTTGAGAGTATTTTTCCTGTGTAAAGAATTCTAGGGAGGCCATTATTCCAGTGCTCTGAAGTTGTTACTCATTCCACTGTCTGCTGGGTTCCATTATTTGTTGAGAACTCAGCCGTCATTTATATTGCTCCTCCTTTGAAGGTAATGTGTATTTTTAAAAGATCTGTCTGATTTCATTGTTGTTGTTAGTTAGCTGTTTTACTATGGTGTGCCTAGGAGTGGTTTCCTTTGTATTCATCTTGCTCGGGGTTCATAAAATTTTTTAATCTTTGGGATCATATCTTTCACTGGTTTTGAAAATGAAGGTGGCTAAGCTGGAAGCAACAACAATCCCAAACCATCTGACTTCAGAGACAGAGACCACCTGCAACCCCCCCGGTACGGTTGGACTGTTTCCAGTTCATCTGTACTCCTCATACACTATTCTTCAAAGTCCCAGCTGCGAGCCTGGGGCTTGTAAGGGCCCAACTCACTTAGTGCATCTGATTTCCAGTATCGCATTTCTAGTCCCTTGAGTCCATTGAACACTCTGTTCAACATCTGTGCTTTTAGAATCAGCAGATGCCTCTGAGGAGAAGTGGCTGCAAATTCTTACCTCGCTTCTCTCAGTTTTGTGTCTCATTTTGACTATGAAATTTTCCTCCCTCCCTATTTCTGATACATTCAAACAAACCTCGTATTCAACCTTTTCTCAGCTTTTTAACTGGTTTTCCGTAAAGGGACTGATCAGTACTACCTATTCAATCATTGTAGAAAGCGAAATATTCCTTAAGTTTAAAATACAACATTTCACTTTTGTGTTTCTTTTTTCTAAACTCTGAAGTCCCTGAGAGGACAAATGATCTTATTGATTTTGGATGTCTAGCACTCAACACAGAAATTGGAGTACAATACAGGATTATTAGATATTTGTTGAATAAATGAATAAACATAAATTCTGCTTGGAATTGGTGGCAATTAATGCTAATTGTTTCTACCCTTTACCAGAAACTGGAAGAGTGTCATTCATGAACAGTAGTATCTATACCAAGGGTAGGGCAGTGGGAGCTGTCCCCACTAAATGTAGTCATTTGATTAAAATTTAGACCAACAAAAATTTTTTTTCCTCAAGATGAGTATTTTGTCATTGACATTGTTTAGAATTGCTAGTAGTGATTATCATAGTAAACACACATGATTTTAGTTATTCTTTGTTTTAAAATTTCAGTATAAAGGATGCCGTATTAACTGCAAAGTAGGGTGGACTGCCCCTACCACATAACCCTTATTGTGCATGGCTCATGACAGTGGAGGCAAAGGACATGGTTGGGGGGGACAATCCAGCTGGGTGTATGGAAGGATTTTGTCCATGGAAGTGAAGGGGTCAGCTTGGACACACTTCATGCCCTGCCCTTTACTGGGACTCAGGGAAATATTTTTCAGGATTGGATTGTTTTTAACTACACTTCTAATGATGAGATGGACCAGAGCATAATAAGGCAGTTGTTAAAGAATTGTTTGGTCCAACTGGAGTGATCCCATGTTTGAATTTGCTTTCTTTTTATTTTTTTTAATTTAAATTCAATTAGACAGATATAGTACATCATTATTTTCAGATGTAGTGTTCAATAACTTATCAATTGTGTATAACACCCAGTGCTCATCACATCATGTGCCCTCCTTAGTGTTCATCACCCAATTACCCCATCCCCCCACCGACCTCCCCTCCAGCAACCCTCAGTTTGTTTCCTATATTTAAGAGTCTCTCATGGTTTTTCTCCCTCTCTGATGACTTCCCATTCTGTTTTCCCTCCTTTCCCTTCTGATCCTCTGCACTGTTTCTTATATTCTACATGAATGAAACCACATGGTAATTGTCTTTCTGTGATTGATTTATTTCACTCAGCATAATACTCTCCAGTTCCATCCATGTTGGTGTAAATGTTAAGTATTCATTCTTTCCGATGCCTGAGTAATATTCTGTTGTATATACATACCACATCTTCTTTGTCAATTCATCTGTCAATAGATGACTCAGCTCCTTCCTCAGCTGTCGTGGACATTGCTGCTATAAACCCTGGGGAGCAGATGCCCCTTCGGATTACAACATTTGTATCTTTGGGGTAAATACCTAGTAGTCCAATTGCTGAGTTGTAGGGTAGCTCAATTTTTAACATCTTGAGGAACCTCCATACTGTTTTCCGGAGCGGCTACACCAGCTTGAATTCCCACCAAGAGTGTAAGAGTGTTCCCCTTTCTCTACATCCTCACCAACATTTGTTGTTCCCTGTTTTGTTAATTTTAACTGTCTGACTGGTGTGAGGTGGTATCTCATTGTGGTTTTGATTTGTATTTCCCTGAGACCAAGGGATGTGAAGAATTCTTTTCATGTGTCTTTTGGTCATTTGTATGTCATCTTTGGAGAAATATCCGTTCATGCCTTCTCCCATTTCTTGACTGGATTCTTTGTTGTTTTGTTTTTGTTTTTGTTTTTTTGGTGTTGAGTTTTGTAAGTTTTTTATATATTTTGAATACTAGCCCTTTATTATATACATCATTTGTAAATATCTCCTCCCATTCTGTAGATTGCCTTTAGTTTTGTTGACTTTCTTTTTCTGTGTAGAGGCTTTTTATCTTGATGGAGTCCCAACAGTTCATTTTTGCTTTTGTTTTCCTTGCTTTGGAGACATGTCCAGCAAGCAGTTGTTGTGGCCTAGGTCGAAGAGATTGCTGCCTGTGTTTTCCTCTAGGATTTTGATGGATTCTTGTCTCACATTGAGGTCTTTCATCCACTTTGAGTTTGTTTTTGTGTATGGTGTAAGAAAATGGTCCAGTTTCGTTCTTCTACATGTGGCTGTCCAATTTTCCTAGCACCACTTATTGAAGAGACTGTCCTTTTTCCACTGGAAATTCTTTTCTGCTTTGTTGAAGAGTTAGTTGACCATAGAGTTGAGGGTCCATTTCTGGGCTCTCTATTCGGTTCCATTGATCTGTATATCCGTTTTTTTGCCAGTACCATACTATCTTGATCATTACACCTTCGTAATGAAGTCTGGCATTGTGATGTCCCCAGCTTTGGGTTTTTTTTTTTTTTCCCAACATTCCTCTGGCTATTCAGGGTCTTTTCTTGTTCCATACAAATTTTAGCTTATTTGTTCCAGCTCTGTGAAAAAAAGTTGATGGTACTTTGGTAGGGATTGCATTAAATGTGTAGATTGCCCTGGGTAGCATAGACAATTTAACAATATTTATTATTCCAATCCCTGAGCATGGAATGTTTTTCCATTTCTTTGTGTCTTCCTTAATTTCTTTCGTAAGTATTCTGTAGTTTTTAGAGTACAGATCCTTACCTCTTTCGTTAGGTTTATTCCTAAGTATCTTATGATTTTTGGTGTAATTCTAAATGGGATTGATTCCTTAATTTCTCTTTCTTATGTCTCATTGTTAGTGTATATACAGAAATGCAACTGATTTCTGTGCATTGATTTTATATCCTGTATGATTTCTGGTAAATTTGAGGTGGTGACTTTTGGGTTTTCCCCATAAGGTATTACGTCCTCTGTGAAGACAGTTTGACTTCTTCTTTGCATCCAATTTGGATGTCTTTTTATTTCTTTTTCTTTTTGTTTTCTGATTGCTGAGGTTAGGATTTCTAGTACCAAGTTGAACAACAGGGGTGAGAGTGGGCATTCCGGTTGCATTCCTAACCTTAGGGGAAAAGCTCTGAGTTTTTACTCATTGAGAATTAAATTCATTGTGGGCTGTTCATAGATAGCTTTTATGATATTGAGGTATGTACTCTCTATCGCTACACTGTGGAGAGTTTTAATCAAGAAAGGATGCTATATTTTACCAAATGCTTTTTCTGCATCAATTGAGAAGATCATATGGTTCTTGTCCTTTCTTTTATTAATGTGATGTATCACATTGAGTTGCAAATGTTGAACCACTCTTGCAGCCCTGGAATAAATCCCACTTAGTCATGGTGAATAATCCTTTTAATGTACTGTTCCAACAGTATATTGGCTAGTACCTCGGTGAGAAATTTGGCATCCATGTTCATCAGGGATATTGTCTGTATTCTCTTTTTTGGTGGGGTTTTGTCTGGTTTTGGGATCAGTGTAATGCTGGCTTCATAGAAGGAGTTTGGAAGTTTCCTTCCATTTCTGTTTTTTGAAACAGCTTCAGAAGAATAGGTATTAGTTCTTTAAGCATTTGGTAGAATTCCCCTGGAAACTATTAGGCTCTGGACTCTTGTTTGTTGGGAGATTTTTGATTACTGCTTCAATTTCCTTGCTGGTTATGGATCTGTTCAGGTTTTCTATTTCTTCCTGTTTCAGTTTTGGTAATTTGTAAGTTTCCAGGCATTCATCCATTTCTTCCATACTGCCTAATTTGTCAGCATATATTTTCTCATAATATGTTCTTAAAATTATATTTTCTTGGTGTTGGTCATGATATCTCCTCTCTTCATTCATTTTATTAATTTGAGTCCTTTCTGTGTTCTTTTTGATAAGCCTGGCTGGGGGTTTATTGATCTTATTAATTCTTACAAAGAACAAGCTTCTAGTTTTGTTGATCTGTTCTACTGTTCTTATGGTTTCTATTTCATTGATTTCTGTTCTAATCTATATTATTTCTCTTCCCCTGCTTGATTTAGGCTTTATTTGGTTTTCGTTTTCTAGGTCCTTTAGATGTAAGGTTAGCTTGTGCATTTGGGATTTTTCTAATTTTTTTGAGAGAGGCTTGGCTGGCTACGTACTTTCTTCTTAGGACTGCCTTTGCAGTATATCATAGGTCTTGAATAGTTATGTTTTCAATTTCATTTGTTTCCATGAATTTTTAAAATTCTTCTTTAATTTCCTGGCTGACCCATTCATTCTTTAGTAGGATCTTCTTTAACCTCCAAGTGTTTGATTTCCTTCCACATTTCCTCTTGTGATTGAGTTTAAGTTTCAAAGCATTATGGTCTGAAAATATGCAGGATATAATCCCAATCTTTTGGTACCAGTTGAGACCTGATTTGTGACACAGGATGTGATCTTTTCTGGAGAAGGTTCCATGAGCATTCGAGAAGAATGTGTATTCTGTTGCTTTAGGATGGAATTCTCTACTCATATTCATGAAGTCCATCTGGTCCAGTGTGTCATTCTAAGCCCTTGCTTCAATGTTGATTTTCTGCTTAGATGATCTGTCCATTGCTTTGAGTGGGGGTGTTGAGGTCCTCTACTATTATTATATTACTATCTATGTGTTTGTTTAATTTGGTTAGTAATTGGTTTATAAAATTGGCCTTTCCCAAGTTAGGAGCATAAATATTTATAGTTGTTAGATCTTCTTGTTGGATAGACCCTTAAATATGATATAGTGTTCCTCTTCATCCCTTACTACAGTCTTTGGTTTAAAATCTAATTTGTCTGATATAAGGATTGCTACCCCAGCTTTCTTTTGATGTCCATTAGCATGATAAATTGTTCTCTACCTCCTCACGTTCAGTTTGGAGGTGTCTTTAGGTCTAAGATGAGTCTCCTGTAGACAGCTTACAGATGGTTCTTGATTTTTTTTTTTTTTTTTTTTGGTTCTTGATTTTTTAATCCAATCTGATACCCTGTGTCTTTTGATTGGAGGATTTAGCCCATTTACATTCAGAGTAACTATTGAAAGATATGAATTTAGTGCCGTTGTACTATCAGTAAAGTTCCTGTTACTGTCTATTGTCTTTGTTTCTTTCTGGTCTATGTTACTTTAGAGTTCTGTCTTCACTTACAGGCTCCACTTTAATATTTCTTACAGGACTCCTTAGTGATCACAAATTCTTTTAGTTTCTGTTTGTCCTGGCAGCACTTTATCTCTCCTTCCATTCTGAATGAGATAACCTTGCTGTGTATTCTTGGCTCCATGTTTTCTTCATTTAGTACCCTGAAAATATCCTGTCAGCCCTTTCTGGCCAACTGGGTCTCTGTGAATAAGTCTGGTGTCAGTCAACATCTTGCTTCCCTTGGGTTTGCTTTCCATACTGATTGTAAGCTCCATTGAGGACAGGGACATCCATTGTTGTCTGTTGCACAGCACCAAATTCAGTACTGCGGAGAACTGGTGCTTGAGAAATGTTAGTTACATCTAATAGTTCTCCTGTGTTATTTCACAAATAAAACAAATACATTCATTGTATTTTTAATTCTTAAAACCCAGATGAATGGGAGTATAGAATAAGTTCTTAGGGAATATATGACATCCTGATAAAAGGCCTTTTGCTTCCTGAGATATAATTTTAAGAGAAATTGGTAATGTATAAGTTAGGAGTGCATTATTTGCTTAAAAGGGAAACACATTTTAAAAAGAGATGGTTTTATTTCATGAGGGAAATGAGACAAAGATTAGTGAGCAGCAAGTCTAGACAGAATAGGGAGTGACCCCCCACACTTCAAGGAATGAGCACATGGGGGCACCTGGGTGGCTCAGTGGGTTAAGCCTCTGCCTTTGGCTCAGGTCATAATCACAGGGTCCTAGGATCGAGCCCTGCATCGGATTCTCTGCTCAGCAGGGAGCCTGCTTCCCCCTTCTCTGCCAGCCTCTCGGCCTACTTGTGATTTCTCTCTTTGTCAAATAAATAAATAAATCTTAAAAAAAAAAAAAGAAATGAGCACATGAAATTCAAAGACAGACTGAGGCTCCTTGTGTCAGAAAACTTCAGACACATAAAGCTCAGCTGAAAAGACATTTTTCTTCAGTTAATGCTCTTATTTGTTATTTTAGATGTTGACAGACAGTGAAGTTCACCTAAACAGATATCTAGAACACACAACCACATTAAAGAAAGCAATTTGAGCCCCTTATATCCACGATTGTCTTTGCCATTGCCTAAGCATTAAGTCAGCTAGCTGACATCTCTGACTCAAATTTTTGGCTTTTTTTTTTCTTAAGAAGTTATCAACATCGAAGGTTATGGTATACTATATTGTTTCCATTAATCCTTTCTTAGAGAGTTATTTTGATCCTTACATTCTTATATTTTTAATATTTTTTTTAAAGATTTTATTTACTTATTTGACAGTGAGCAAGTGAGAGCGAACAAAAAAGTGGGGGGAGAGAGAGAGGGATAGGGAAAAGCAGACTCCCCACTGATCAGGGAGCCCATATTCTTTATATTTGTAAGCATTCCTTACTTTTCATCTTCATATATTTGTCTTCAACTGTAAATGAAAAGCTCGTTGATAAGTTTGTATTTTTCTAATTAACTATCTTAGTCATTCATACTATTCACTAAATATTTTGTATTCTCCACCATTCCAGAAATGCTGGTAGGACTGAATTTTTTTAGCATTAGGCTGGGTGAGATCATGGTTGTTATATTGTGAGCAAAAGGGCATGTGTTAATTTTGGCCAGAGTTAATTGCTCACAGATGTAAGACCCTCCAGCAATCTCCTTTCCCTCTGACATAGTGACAGCAATACTGGCTTGGAACTCTGAGGGGCCATGATGAAAAGACTATTCCCACTGACCCATCAAGTACATGCAGTGTGAACAAAAAAATCTTGTGGAATCCTATGGTATTTATCTTTCTCAGTCCGACTTATTTCACTTAGCATAATACTCTCTAGGTCCATCCATGTTGTCTCAAATGGCATGCTCTCATCCTTTTTTATGGCTGTGTAATATTTCATCATTTATATATGCCACATTTTCCTTATCCATTCATCTATTGATGAATACTTTGGTTGCTTCTCTGTCTTGGCTATTGTAAATAATGCTGCAGAAAACATAGGGGTGCATATATGCATATATCTTCTCGAGTTAGTGTTTTTGTTTTCCCTGGGCAAATACCCAATAATGGAATTACTGGGTCATATGGTTTTTTAATTTTTAATTTTTTGAGGATCCTCCAAACTGTTTTCCACAGTAGCTGCACCATTTGTATTCCCACCAACAGTGCACAAGGGTTTCTTTTCTCCACATTCTTACCAATGCCTGTTGTTACCTGTCTTCTCAATTTGAACCATTCTGACAGGTGTAACGTGGTAGGTGTAAAGGGACAGTGGTAGATACACTTGTGGTGGACACAGCATAATATATAAACTTGTCAAATCACTAAATTGTACACCTGAAACTAATGTAACTTTGTGTGTCAACTGTACTCAAAAAAATGTGTTATGTGCAACTAATGGATCATTGAACACTACATCAAAAACTTCAAATAAAAAGAAGAAAAAATTACAAATAATAATAATAAAAAACTTGTGGTTTTAAGCCACTAAGATTTTGGGATTGCTTATTACTATGTTTATCAGTCAGGGTTCTACCATGAAAATGGAACAAGTAAGGCACAGACCGTATTTTAGGGCAGAGGCACAGGGGGAGAGAGGGAGAGAGAGGAATTGATTTATTGTAAAGGACTGGCTTCTCCTTTGTGGGCCCAGGGGGAAGCCAGGAAGCCAGGAACCCAGGCAAGAGCTGGTGGTGTAGTCCGCAGGTGGAATTTCTTCCTTGTGGGGATGCCTTTATTTCTGCTCCTGCAGCCCTCCACCTGCCTGCCTCAGGCCCGGCTAGACTATCTAAAACAACCACCCGTACTTAAACTGATGATCGACTTTAATCACATCTACATAATATCTTCCCAACAACTCCTAGGTTAATGTTTACTGAATACCTGGGGACCATACCCACCCGAATGGACACATACAGCCGAGCATCGCACTTGCTGTGACCTGATTAAGCTACCTAATTACATGAAAATACTAAATTAGCAAGATTTGACTGTCTGCAGACCTTACACTTAAATGATCGGCCTCACGCATCCTTTTCATGTACTTGACCAAAAACTGGCTGAGTGACAAACTTCAAAATAAGAACTTTGTTTTCAGCCCCTCAATGAAATAGCAGTCTTTAGGGCATTCTTTTCATTTTTGAATGAGTGTCCCCAAGGGGGTTACATGTGAAACAGGACACAAAAACCGCTGACCTCCTCCTTCTTCTTCTTTTTTTAAAGATTTTATTTATTTATTTGACAGAGATCACAAGTAGGCAGAGAGGCAGGCAGAGAGAGAGGGAGAAGCAGGCTCTCCACGGAGCAGAGAGCCCGATGCGGGGCTCGATCCCAGGACCCTGAGATCATGACCTGAGCCGAAGGCAGAGGTTTAATTCACTAAGCCACCCAGGTGCCCCGTGACCTTCTTCTGATATTACTAATCCTTACCCAATTCTAGGACGAGAGGCTCCAGACTAAATATGCCTTGATGCTGCCCCACTTCCTCTCATGGCGACGTGATGACCCGTCTTCCCTTGTCAGACCACTTAGGGACAGTGAGACTTCCGTCTTCCACAAATCCCTGTAAACTACCCACTTGCTCCAAATATTCAGCATATTATTAGCAATTTTTGCATTTATTAAGTCAATCAGAATATGTATTTAAAAATCATTTCTGAATTTATAACACAACTGCCTCTACTTAACTCAGCATGTGTTCTGTGCCTCATTTTCCTCATCTAGTTAAAAAAAGATGGCCTTGGGCTTCAGTCCTCCTCCTCTTTCTTCCAGCTCGAACAGTCTCTGTGTCTGTGGAGTGGTCATCTCCTGAATGGATTTTCATCTGTGTCCTTAGTGCTTCCATTTCCTCTTGCTGAGTCCGGGGTATCTGGCAACACCTGATGTGATGTTCACACTCGCAGAGGAGATCCAGAAGATTCACTGTGGAGATCGCCCAGGGTGGGCCCGTGTCTAATCGAGACACGGTTACTGCAGTGCTTCTGTTATTTCCTCAGAACATTCTCCTGGGAATAGCTGTGACTTTCTGAAGTGTGTTAGGACCCTCTGGATGGCAAGGAACAGGCACACAGTCAGGTTATCTCAATTATTGTGAGTTTATTTGTGTTGATACACAAGAAAGTACGAAAGATAAGAAAGCAACCCAGTAACCGCAAAGTCCAGCCTTGTTGTTCGGGGATCAGTCATTCCTAACCTAAAAGCAGACACGGTGAGTCAGTAAGAGCTCTTGGTATGTCACCTCTGGGCATGTCACTCCTCTAAGGCAGCATCATTAGAGTGACTGCTCCTCTCTATTTTGGCTGCTCACTTCCTTTCTCTATCTCCTATTCAGAGGGCTCGTAAAGGAGGGTTCTGGATGGTGGGGCCAGGTGCCATCCAACAAGAACAGCACAGCTGGGATCCTCTCTCTTCCTAGGCCACCCCACTAGCCCATAACTGATTTTCTTTGAGTGATGGTGCAGTTGACTGTGATCAGTGTGGAGTGTTCATGGGATAGGAACATGCTTCTGCTCGTGTAGGAGCCATGGATGTGGTCTCTCCAGGACTCTAGGAAAACTATAGATCCACCCAGGAAACATGGATAATAACACACAGCTTTACCCCTGGGGACAGGCGAGCTTTTGATTCTCAGTGACACTTTCTTAGGGAGGATTTTCAAAGTGCTCTATCAATGCTGTAACTTCTCCAAAACTATGGTGTTTTTCTCTTACTACATTTTTTGGGGGGAGAATGTTGCCTTTAATAACATGTACTTTCTAGAACAGTTGATCATCTCCATTTTTTAAGCAAAAGGAAGTGGAATTGTAGATTAAGCTCTGAATCACATGTTGTTGGATCATATTTTCTGAGTTGTCTTTAAAGATCTTCTTCCTCCAGAATACTAGAAAGTCACAGATAATTTCAATATTTTTAATCCTGGAAATTGAGGTCCTATTCCCAAGATCTGTTGTATACTTATGTGGGAGAAACTCTAAATTAGAAACCAGGTTTGTCCATGTTTGTGTCTTATAAGGAGCTCAGTATTTCTCAACCATTCCTAAGATTTCTTTCACCCATGAAAGACAATGGGGTCCATAAAGGAACTAACAATTTTTCAACTTGTCTGAGGCCAGAAGGAATAGGTTTGATAGCCACATATCCATTTCGTAAAAGGAGGAATTTTTTCCTTAATTTTTCTATGAAATAAAAATAAATCATAAAACCTCTTCACCCTTACTGTGATTTAATTGTACTCCTTGCCTACGATCATCTCTCATTAAATTGTTAGGCCAATTTCTTTTCTCTTTCTTTTTTTTTCTTTAAGATTATATTTATTTATTTGACAGAGCACAAGTAGGCAGAGTGGCAAGCAGAGGGAGAGGGAGAAGCAGGCTCTCCACTGAGCAGGGAGCCCGATGTGGGGCTCCAGCAAAGGACCCTGGGATCATGACCTGAGCCGAAGGCAGTCACCCAACCAACTGAGCCACCCAGGCGCCCCAGGCCAATTTCGCTTTAAAACCTGAAATGGCAGGATTCAGAAACAGCTGACAAAATCAAATTACAGTAGACTGTTGCAGATTCTTCAAGTTGGTTTGGTTAAGCCTTTGTTAAACTCTGAAATGATAGCTTTGAAAAAAGTATGCCTCCTCAGCCTTCATCCCTGTATAGAAAGGGTCCCTGCCATGTACATTCTTTCAGAGGTAAGATGTTGTCTCAAATCCAAGCGACTCTAGCAAATCACTAAGGCGGTACTCTGTGTGGGTCTCATGAAAGGGACTGTAGTAACCACTCCCGATGTGCTGGCTTGAGTAGGTCCCCAACTGCTGAGTGGCCAAATTGGAAGGGAATTTGTGTGCATTTGGAGTAGTTGCTTTAGACGGCTTTCAAGGAATGCTCCAAACCTGAGATTAAATTTGGGTCTGCTGAGCGGACACCAGGTGTGTTTGATTATGGGTTGAAGCCTAGAAAGAACAGAGTGTGGTGGGTAAGTGCATGAGGCACCTGAGCCCGTTTCCACAAATTCCTTTTCTGTCACTGGGCCAGAGTGTAGAGTCTGGAAGCTGAGGAGAAAAATAAATGCCTCATCTCACACAATGGAAAAACCGTATAATATTCACTTATGAAAAAATTGAGCATTTGGTTATACAAAAGATTTGAGAATTTTAATGATGCCCCCAAATTCAGCCCTTTATCACACTGATTTATTTAGGGATCTTAAGGTTAATAGGATAGATATGTCCAGGTACAACTTTATCCTATTTACATAAAGAAACATTAAAAATCCAAGATATCCTTTGTGACAGAATTAGAAGTTCAGTAGTTGAACATAACAGCAGAAAATGCAGAATAGCTATTAAACTTCCCATTTCTTCTCGGCAAATCGCCAAAAGAAACAAAAGTGACCAGTGACCTTTTTTTGGGGAACTCTATAGGTATACGATGGCTGATGAGTCAAAAATAAGAAAATTCAGTTTTTACTCTTTCTAGAAGCTTCCAAAGAATACCTATCTAGTCACCCTTAAAAAGCTCTCTCTTCATAATTCAGCTACTAGAAGGGAGTTTCTCAGAGGGAAGGCAGACAATGAACTGGGGTTGACTTCAGGGGTATTAAAAAGCCTCCAGCAATTTAAATCGATTGGCTGACAGCTTATGAGGAACAGCTATTTGGTTACTAGCATATAAAAGAAAAAGAAAAAAAAAAAGAGCTAAATCACAGCAAATGGGAAAATGCTGACTATGGATTCATTTATCCAACCTACCTTGGGCCGAATGTACATTATATGAATCTCCCCATTCAAAAGGCTTATAATAAAGTGCACCAGTTCACGGAGTACAGAAATCCAAGCATTCGAACATTTGTCCACAGTGCGTGGGGCAGTTCATCAGGGACGGCATCTGAGTAGCCAGTAGCAAAGTGTCTTTCAGGGCGGGAGGGAACTGTCCCCTCACAAGTGACGGCAGCTCTTCACATCCCTTCAATGTTAAAAGATAATGAAGTGAATTCCGGACAGAGAAACTCACACAAGCGATTACACATATGAAAAAAAGGCAGATTCTGGGATAGAATTCCTGAGACAGACGGACCCTGGGTCTGATTGTATCAAGAAATTCTGAGAGTCTCTTCATTTTGTGTTCCCCTGGAATTTAGTTCCATAAAAGCTTCTAAAAACAAACAGAAAGCTCAGAGCGAATCAAAGCCACTTGAGAACAGCCTCAGGCTGGGGGGAGATGAGCTTCTGTCGGTCCCAGGTTCAGCGAGGCACTTCGAACAGACCAGTGACCGCAGTCACAAAACACAGTTTGCAAACGGCGAGATCAGCCCACGACGTGATGTGACGGTCACGAAGAACCGGGTCAGCGGGGAGACCAGCAGCAGAGACATCCCGGGTAGAAGAGAGAGCCCGGAGCTACACGACAGACCGCTCTCCGCTTCCGCAGCTCTCGTTTCCTTTCCTGGGTCTGCTTTGACTTTGAGACACCAGTTTTCATGCTGTGCTCCCTGAGCCCGTGGAAGTCCATGAGCATCTCTCGACGAGGTCCTTTAAAGACAGCGGGGACATTTTCTCCACCGTGCCTCGCTTCTGTCGTTTTCAGCTACGCAAAGCGTGGCATTCACAGAGCACGGGTATCATCCAGAACGTTCCACTTCCCCTCCCGCGATTTGATAAGCTGTGATTTAATCAGCGGATACACTGGTGGCCCGTGGCAGGGCACAGGAGGCCAACAGTGTGGATGTTTGACCGTGTGTGTCAATGACTTGATGTGGGGGTGCTCGGAGCCGTGAGGCTCGGGAGGAGAGCAGGCTGCCCGGAAGCCGTGGACGCTCACGCCCTCTGCCCGGAAGGCCCGTCGGAAGGCCTCACCGGACCCCACGGGAAGCAGAGGTATTCTCGTGGAGTGAATCACCGTTTAAAATCAAAGCTCGAGAATAAGGCACCAGGTTAATGGAAGTGACACGGAACTCTAAACTATGGTCTTGAACTGTGTTTGCATTTCTTTTCATATTCCCCTTTGGGAAATTAACTCCTGGAATATTTATGGAGAAAAACAATGCAAGTTGGCAGTTAGCCTCTTGCTCCTAATTTCTGGCAAGGGCATCGTCAGATTGTCTCAAATTCAAGTGTTTTTGCTTTGCGTTCTTTCCTTCTTGGGAGACAATTGGTGGGGCGTTTGGGGGGGGGGGGAGCGGGATGGAAGTTACTCGTTTATTTAGCACAGAATGGAGCCGGAAAGAGAGGAAGGCCACTCCTAGAGGGGTACATAAAGCATCCAAATGCAAAAGAAAGTTCTGCCGAATTAAACACTCTCTCAGGAAACCTGGCCCATCTATGAAACTCTGGGCAGGGGCTGTTTTCCCAGCTGCCTGGAGGCCAGCTTTGTCTCCTGAAGTCAGTGGCCTGGCTGAGGAATGGGCCTCTGGCCACAGGGCAGGGGGCGCTCTGCCGCTGCTGGCCCTGGTGGCACAAAGTCCCGGGACACGGTTCCTGGTGCCACCTTACTGATGGGCTCAGCGCAAAATGGCAGATGGTCATTTTATAAAGGATTCAGTTCTCTCCTATCACATGCGAGGGACAGTGAAAGGGGCCCCCTCATGCCAAGCCAACGCTTGTCCCTCAGCTGGGACGCACGCTCCAGGAGACAACAGCGTGTCTCCCCTTCGGACGCCCCATCGAACCCAGCCCTGGTTGCTCTTCTTTGCCCAGGACCGAACTGGGTATGTTTGCTTGTCTCCATGCCCACTCTGCTTGTTCTTTAGTTTTCTTTCTTTTTAAAATCATTTCCAAAACCACCTTTCCTTTCGCGAGATGGCTGGCAGGACAGTCCCCCTACTCAAATAAGGACTGGGGATATGGTAGATACTTAGATTCTCATGGCCCAGCCACTAGTGGTGAAGACTTCCATTAAGGATCTCCCCATCTTGCCCGGCTGTCTTCACTGATGGGTCATATATCCAGTAAGGCCTATCTTGGAAGCAACAAAGAAAGAAGCTACGTGACCATCAGCTGACCCACAATGGCCCTTCTGCGCCAGTGGAACCCACGGGATGAGACTCGGAACCTCTTCTAGAAAAGCAAGTCTCTCGATACAAAAGGTAGTAATTGAGATTGCTTTTCCTTGCTCTGAACACACACGTACATACCGGTCCTCAAGAACAATCCCTAACACGATGTCTTGTTTTGTATGGATGTTACTTATGCCAAAGTGACCCGACAAAATGTTCCGTCACAGTGAGGACAGTCCCAATCTCCAGCACAGCTTCGGAGTTCCTGTGTGCACCCACACTGACAGCTGAAGGCTGTGGATTTGTTTTCCCTTGTAGGCTCTCTGTGAGAACCCGGTATGGATTATCTCAGGGTACCACAAAGATTAGTTCAAGAAAAAGATTATACATCACAATGCTTAGCATTTATATAGGTTCTTTTGATTTCAAAACAAATTATAAATATTTCCTACCGTGACAACATCTACGCGAGGTAGATACGACCGTCCCTACGTTACCAATAGAAACCCGAGGCCAAGGAGAGCAGGATCCTGTTCCAGGCCCGCGGGGGTTAGGAGTGACCTTGAGACTGGCATCCTGGTGGCCACCTGCTCTGGGATCTAAAGAGGCCACGCCTGTCTCGACGGGGGGGGGGGGGGGGGCAACGGTCTCCATTAATATAGGGCTATATATTGTATAGATAGAAAACAGCAACACACGACGACGTTATAGAACAATAATCCAATATTTTTCTTAGTAAAATATGTGAAGCACAGTATTTAAATTGCATTTCTCTGAAAAGCATTTGGTATATTAAATAGCTCTATAAAGGTTTGCTGGCATACCCTTAACAGCATAATAAATGATTCTAAAGAAATTAAAATCCACGGATGCATAGAGATCTTGCTGGTATAATACCATTAAGCTAAACAAAAAAAATGTGAGAAACTACTTTATTCTCATAATGCAGACCTAATCGCTTGCTGGATTTTCGCAGGTAGCTACCTAACTTTTCCAAGCTTGAGAGAAAAGATACATATTGCTGGCTGTGGTTTTTAAACTCTTAATTTGAGGGGGAAATGCAGTTGGAAGGTGAAAATGAAAGACTGCTATTTCCACTTGGTATCCATTCGGAGGAATTCATACATTTCCAAGAACCGTTGCCACACTTGGAACTAGCGTGGAGGTGGACAGAGGGACGCTGATGCTAAGAAGGACATTCTCTGCGAAGAGGAAAAAAAATGGTACCAAGTAAAAGGTACGGTATTTGAAGAAAATGAACAAGGAGGCCAAAGGGTGGTTTTCGAGCGTGCCGAGGCTGGCACGAGGTGTGAGCTGTGCACGCCCGGACGACTGCACGGGTCTTGGAGACGGTTTTCGGGGTAAGTACTTGGCTGGATCAGTCCCTTGACTGTGGTGAGAGCCTCACTGCCTCTCTAAGAAGCAGATCTCAGAAGGGTGTGAAAGCGTTTACCTCATGCTAAGCTTCGGAAGGACCGACCAGTTTGGGTCGGCAGAAAGAGGTCTAAAACTAGGAAGGAAGGGGCATCAGAGTCTTAAAATCGGTATGCAAACGTAAAAACTAACTTCCAGGCTGAAATGACATTCTCTGTCAGGAGTAACAAATACAAAAGTCCTAAACTTCGTGTACACGCCGCTAAGATATTGTTAGATAAGGTATTACATGGCGTGCGGAGAATATTTTTGTGGAAGTGTGCTTTTTCCCTAAAAAAGACATATTAAATTGTGTGGGTTTTTTTTTTTTTTTTTAACTCTCCTCAAGTCCTTTCTATATAAATAGGAAAGACAAGCTGTCCTGTCAGTTTGTTCCTTCACGGGATACGCTGGCGGGGTCCTTGGCGCTGAGGGGGTACGTGGCAGTTTTGTTGGTGGGGGCTCTGAGTCTGGACAGGCCGGAGCAGTTGGGCTGCTTGGTCGGCTGCAGGGTCCTGGCGTAGGGCGAGTACCAGTCCCGCTCGAACACATCCTTCAGCTGCTTGATGATGCTCCTGTTGTCCCTCACGTCTGCCTGGTTGATAACGAGGCCTGTGCCGGCGTTCTGGGTGAAGTCGTTCCCCACCCAGTCAAAATTGCCTGCCAACAAACAAAGGAGAGAACGGTGCCGAGTTAAGAGCCACGGGGGAACAGTCCCCGTTTAATGAAACACTGAGCAGATTCTATTTAAAAAAAAAAAATAATAATGATGATGATGACAGGGAGATTGAATTGTGTTGACAGCTGCGGAAAAAAAATTCCAAGAGGCCTTACATATGGCGCATTAATATTTGCATATTATTTTGGCATTTTCTTCAGCTTTGCTCAACTTGAAACTCAAAACAAGGAATCTTCTGGGGTGGTTTTTTTTTTTTTTTTTTTTTTTGGTAAATGTTATTTCTTATTGACATTCACAAGACACACTAAATACAGCAACATTTAGGATATATAGGAATACACTTAAAAATCCTGTGAACAATTACTACCTTCTCAGGGCGACAACATCTGACCCGGACGTACAGGTGAGGGGCTCTGATTACAGTGCTCACAAGCTCGCCTGCCGAAGAAGAGGCCGAAGCCAGAGGAGGAGGATCAGTTTCTGTCTGAACGGACGACCCTCTCCTCGCTCGGCCTGTAGGTCGTTTCCCGCTTCCAGGAGCTGGCTTCTTAGCTTGGGAAGCAAGGCAGCTGCTATGATGGTGGCTCCCCAGCTCAGCTGCCTGGTGTGGGGCAGGGTATTATTAGTTTGCTAGGGCTGCCGTCACCAAGGCCCATGGACTGGGCACCTTAAACCAGACAAATCTATTGTCTCATTTCTGGAGGCCAGAAGTCCCAAATCAACATGGTGGCAGGGTAGGTTCCTACCGGGACAGAGAATCTGTTCCGGGCCGCTCTGCTGGGCATGTAAGATGGCCAGCTTCTCCCTGTGTATCTTCACATTCTCTTCCCTCTCTGCATGTCTATCTCTGGGTCCAGATTTCCCTTATGTATAAGGGCACTGGTCACATTGGATAACCCTGATGACCTCATTCTGACTTGATGACCTCTGTATAGGCCCTCACTCCAAATAAGGTCATATTCTGAGGTACTGGGAGTTAAAACTTCCAACATATGAATTTGGGGGGGGACGCGGTTCAGCCCCGAGGTAGTAAGGCTGGAATCTTTCCCAGAAGGGGCCAATCGCATCTAGGTCACTCACGTCGAGTCCATCTTCAATGGGGGAGTAGATAAAAGGAGAGACTACCCCAAAGTCCCACTTGAATCTCCTATCTTGGCACCCACTGGGGAGAAGGTTCTAGTGGGAGAACAAAGTTTTCTCCTCAGGAGGGTTCAATACCATTCATTTCTTTGATATTTTTGTCCTTCATTTAATGCACATTTCCTGAGTGTCTAGTGTCTACCAGGTGGGTACCTGGGGCCATGATACAAACCAGACAGTGACGGTCCCCGACTTCAAGGCGTCCAGGAAGGAAACACAATGATTATAATGCAGAGAGGTGAATGCGCACAGTGCCATGAGGGCAAGGGAAAGGGTTCCCAACTCTGGCTGCCTGAGTCAGGAAAGCATTTTGTTGAGTCAGAAGAGATACACAGAAACATCAGTTAGGAAGTTAGAGAGCAACACCCGCAGACGGATGTGGACAAAAATATGATCAGGATCTTGGAGCGTGAGGGGGAAGAGTTAGGGAAGAAGTGGGATATAAGGGCCTTGGTCGGGGGAGAGAAACTGTCCTTTATTAAGTGCCCACTACAAGCAAAGCACTGGGCTCGGCATTTGTATCCATTATCTTTCATAGCTGGTAGGATTTACACCCATTCCACAGAGGAGAGGCCTGAGGCTCAGAGAGGTGAGCAGATTTGATCAATGGTGGACCCAGGTCACCACAGACTATTTACAATACCATAAAGGAAGCAGTGTCCTCACTAAAAAAAGATTTCTTGAATTACTGCTGGCCTGGGCCTGGTCTTGGCTCTCAGTTTTGTGCTCCTCTTTGGTTCAGAGCTGGTTTCATAAAGAAAATGGAAAGCGTGGTAAGTGTCGAGCTTCATTTCCGGGCCCTCAGAGTCTCTTCAGCCATCACTGTAGGAATATTTGCTGAATAAGACACTGGGCCTCCCCGACCCAAGGCCCTGCAGTCATTTGGGCAGGAAGAGACGTCCACAGAGAGCTGGTATCCGTTCCTTCCTGGCGCTCATCCTGTGGGCCCTCCTCCGCTCTCTGGAGGCCCCGCACGTATGAACTCCCCTTTCCACCGGCACTTCCTGGAATGGCGGAAGTAGTTCCCTTTTCTCCCACTGCGCTCCTTGACTTTATTTCTCGGGGCCTAATACCGGGTCCCTAAATAAAATATTATCAGCATAGAGATCAAACTCTTCTTCCGCCCTCTCTGTCCTTCATCTCATACTGTCTCCGGCCACTCCCCAAACACCACACTGTTACCCCCGATGGTTTCATGACAGACAAGATGTTGGATGAATTTTATTGCTATAAATGAGGGAACCGTCCACCAAAGGGTTCATGATATGGCGTTGGAGTCTCTCCCAGAGCTGTGTATCTGACCAGGTGCTCTCAGACACATGGCCGTGCTCAGTGGTGGCAGGTCTGCGTGACATTCAATGCCACGGAAATACAGGCTTGGACTTCTCAAACTGGGGATTAGCAGCAACTGCAGGTTGAGTTATTCTGGAACCCGCGGGCAGGCAGCACCTTCGAGTCATCCCATAAACAGAAGACCCCTGTGCTCCTGCGCGCCTTTCGGGGACTTGTGGCTAAGACGCTCAAATCTCGTCCCCACAGCTGAATGCCAGGCGGTGAATTCATTCTCTCATTACACGATCTCATTCAATACCCACTGCAAGCCTATGAGGTGATAATATTCCATTATACCGATGGGGAAATTAAGGCACAGAAAGGTCAGGTACTTTGTCCAAGACTGGAGTGGAAAAATATCAGAGCTGAGTTTCAAAGCCAGGTCGGACCCCACAGCCCACACCTCAGCTTCTGTTCTGTGTCACACCCGCTCCTAAAGGCCTGCGTGGTACCAACTGGGCATCCACCCCCCCCCCCCCCGCCCCTCCGGGCTTCAGCGGCAGCCGCTAGGGCTGGAGCATCGGGCTGCACTGAGCTCCTCTCCTCTAGGGACCGCATTCTCTGAACGACACAGAGATGGAGATAGGCTCTGGGGGCCACATGAGAAGACGGAAAGATAAGGGGAGACAACATTTTGGAGCCTTATTTTGTGAGATTCCGCTTTTCCCTTCAAGACAATGGATGGAGCCAAGATCCTGCACCTTTGATTCTCCAAAGCTTTAATTAGGTTCTTCTCTGGAACTGCAGCCCTAGGCAGCGCTTTCTCAGGCTCCCAGAGACCACCCTCCACCAGGGTGATCATGTCTTCCCACCTTTCACTTCCTCATGGTTTGGCTCAAGTTCAGAATCACTTACCTGCGTCCGTGTTTTCTCATCTGGGACACGGTTCCGCCCAGGGCTGAGCCTGCCATTGTGGCTTCCCGCATGTGCGCGCGGGGCCGGGCAGCGGGAGAACTACAGGGCCATCCCGGAACCGTAGCGCAGGTACAGATAAGCTCACCGGGAAGGTAGATGCGCCTCAGTGAGCCTTCTGAGTGCCTCCGATTAACCTACCAACCCCTGGTTAGCCCTCCAACAATTCAAACCATCTTCTGGACAAATGCACCAAGCCAGACTCAAATATACTCCAGAGAATTCAAAAGTAGAGAGACAGTACTGTTCAGGGAATGTCCTGTTAAGTCTCCTGAAGGTTTAATGAGCTATACTTCCACGCAAGGTCTAGTGGGGATTATTCTTAATTCAGCATTTTCAGCAGGTGTCCGTGTGATGACTTGAGAGGTTTCCAGAACGTGCTGATAATTTTTTAAATTATCAGTGAATTTTCCCTCTGGATGCTCTTTAAATATTTTTATACAAGGACTATGCCTTGCTCAAGGGAATTAATGCTTTGCCAAAATGCTGTGTGTAAAATGAACTCATTTAAAAATGCATCATAATAGAGAGCCAGAAACAGACCCATGTAGATAGAGTGAACTGATCCTTACGGAGGAGCAAAGGCAATACGAGGGGGCAAAGCTAGTCTTTCCAACAATGGTGCTGGAAGAATGACATCCGCCTGGAAAAAAGGGAATCTTGACACAGACCCTACACCTTTAACAAAAAGTAACTCTAAATGGATCAGAGAAAAATGTAAAATGCAAAACTATAAAACTCCTAGAAAATGACAAATAAGAAAATCTAGATGACCTTGGGTTTGGTGAGGACTTTTTAGACACAACACCAATGGCACGATCCAGGAAAGAAATCACTGATAAGCTGGACTTCATTAGAATTTAAAATGTTTTCTCTGTGAAAGACACTGTCAAGAGAATAAAGAGATAAGCCACAGGCTGGGAGGAAATATTTGCAAAAGACACACCTGATAAAAGACTGTTATTCCAAATATACAAAGAACTCTTAAAACTCAACAATAAGAAAATGAAAAGCCTGATGAAAAAAATGGGCCAAAGACACCTCATCCGAGAAGATAATCAGATGGTAAAAAAGCCTATGAAGAAGTGCTCCACATCTATTATCAAGGAAATGCAGATTAAAACAGTAAGGAGACACCTCTATACACCTACAAGAATGGCCAAAATCTGGAACTGACACCACCAAATGCTGGCGACGATGTGGAGCAGCAGGAACTCTCAGTCTCTGCTGGTGGGAATCCAAAATGGTAGAGCTGCCTTGGAATACAGTTTGGCAGTTTCTCACGAAACTCAACATCGTCCTATCATTCGATAGGGCAGTCATGCTCCTTGCCGTTACCCAATGGGGTTGAAAACATGTCCACACAAAAACGTGCGTGCAGATGTTTATAGCAGCTTATTCATAACTGCCAAAACCTGGAAGCAACCAAGATGTCCTGAAGGTAAATGGATAAACTGACCCCTCCAGACCGTGGAATATTACTCAGCACAAAGAACACATGAGCTATCTAGCCATCCAGAGATCCCGAGGAAGCTTAAACGCATACTGCTAAGTGAGAGAAGCCAACCTGAAAAGGATATACACTATTTGAGTCCAGCTATGTGAGAGCTTGGAAAAGCCCAAACAATGGAGACCGTGAAAGAGATCAGTGGTTGCCAGGAGCGAGGCAGGGAGGCAGGGAGCACAGAGGACAGGTAGGACAGTGAAATGACTCTGACCAGTGATGGTGCATACACATCATTACACATTTGTCAGGACCCACACAATGTCACATCGATAGTGAACCCCCACTGTACATCAGTATCGGTGTGGGTTCACCCATTGTAGCCAATGCACCACTTTGTGGGGGCGGCTGATAACGGGGCAGGTTGTGTTACGTGTGTGAGGAGCAGAGGGATGTGAGAATTCTGTCGTTTCTGTTCAGTTTTGCTATGAACCTAACTGCTCTTAAAAAAAAAAAAAAGTCTATTCTAAAAATATATTGTACAGGGAGAAGAAAAGAGCCAAAAATCCGTATTTACTAAGGTCTGAGACAGATGAGAGCCAGTGTTTGGAGCTTTTCCTATATTATCTCTTAATCTTTCTACCACCACCAAAGGGTGGATACTTTTATACCCATTTTACAGATAAGAAAACAGAGGCATGGGGGCGCCTGGTGGCTTAGTCAGATGTGGCTGCCTTTGGCTCAGGTCATGATCCCCGGGTCCTGGGACTGAGCCCCACATTGGGCTCCTGGGTCAGTGCAGACCCTGTTTCTCCCTCTCCCTGCCCACTCTGTCTACTTACGCTCCCTCTCTCTCTCTCTGTCAAATAAATAAAATCTTAGAAAAAAAAAATCAAATGAGATAAAGTGCTTTACAAAGCAAGAAGGCCATACTCTTTACTCACTCACTGAACTGGGGGGAAAAACCCACCATATTCCTTAATCCTCCACCCCACACAAGTTTTTCTTTTCTGCTTTGAGCCTGCCGTGTCCTCTGTACAATGTAATAGGCAGACTGCGGTTCCGGGATTTATGTCCCTTCTTTTATAGATAACAATTTCCACTCCGATGTTGATGGTACCAGTTAAGGGATTACTCTGGACTCATGCACACTGTAGGAAAGGAGCACAGACGGACACATTAGTAATTCCACCAGCTGGTATGATTTCGGCATCTGGAGCATTATTACCCTAAAAATAACAGCTGACACGAATCCGTGATTTTCTATGTGCCGGGGATTCTAATTGTGCAAGGTACCCTGCATATATTATTCTGCTTAAATTTCACCCCACAAAGTAGAAACTGTTATGGGTCCCATTGTACAGAGGATATTGAGGCTTAGAGAGCGTAAGCAACTTCTCCGAGGGCGGACATTTACAGAACGGCGGAGGAGGGACGGTTGTCTGGGCAGTGCTCCTTCTCGTGCTGAGCTGCCGCCAGGTCGGCCTCCTGTGACTCAGGACAGGCTGGCTGAGGTACGGTGGGTGGGAAGGGAGCACTGTGTTCATCTGACTCTCCGGACTCTTTTTTTTTTTTTTTTAATTCTATTTATTTATTTGAGAGAAAGCCAGAGTAAGAGAGAAAAAACCACGAGCAGGGTGAGGGGCAGAGGGAGAAGCAGACCCCACCCTGAGCAGGGAGTCCGATGCGGGGCTCGATCCCAGGACCTCGGGATCATGACCTGAGCCGAAGGCAGACGCCCAACTGACCAAGCCGCCTGGGTGCCCCTGGGACTTGCCTTTCATGAGCCACTCATGTCCTCACCCATAACACGAAGCAAGTGGGCCAAAGAATTTCTGAAAACACTTATTAAAAACATCTTCTATGGTGTCCTCATACTTGAACCAAGCCCTAGAGGAGATGTTCAGTTCAAGGGGCTGTTTGTCCTCCCTGTCCTGTTTCCTCCAGGGCCCGCGGGGCTTAGAAGAACACGGTGGGACCACCGTCGGCCTGCATGGTCCCCCAAGGAGCCCGACAGCCCCGACACCTACCTATATAAGCTGCGCTGTCTGTCACCATGTACTTGTTGCGATTTAATTTAGGGAAGGCGCGGTCCTCTTGTTCTCTTGTACACACATTCTCTCTTTCCAGATCGAAAAATTTCTGTAAGACACAAAAATAAGCAAATCAAGAAAGCAGGTGAGTAGGGAACGTTTTTGGTTTTGTTCAGGAGCACAAAAGGGTTTCTTCTCCAAATATCCACGGCCGACCTCATACTGGGTTATCAAAGCCACAGTCTTGTTGCTTCATATAGATGAAGCTATTTTTGTTCTCCCATCTATATGGGCAACAAGAGGGGAAATTAGCATGCTCAACTAGATCTATAATTAACACTTTTAAGCTGCAAAATGAGCATAAAATTCATTCTTTCAACAGGGGGAAGGCCAGAAGTTTCTTTAATTCTTGTTGTCTTACTCCTCAGGGTGCACTGGTATTTGAGGTCTGCCTCGGGTGCTCTCTGTCACGCATGCTAACGGACTGAATTAATGTTCCTTTGTTGCACGCATTATAAAAGCAGCAGGCCCCGTGTCAATGACTAGGTGATTCAGCTGGGGATCTGCAAAGGTCAAAAGAGATTTTGCCAAGAGAACAAATGCTTTGCGTCTCAACACCTTGGTCTGCAAGCTCTTTTAATAAGTCAAAAACAAATCACCGCTTCAGACTGTGAATCCTGAATTTCAACTTTCCTGTGACCCCAAAAGCACCTCTCAGGCCTGGGGCATGGGGTGGGTGGGCTGAGAGGGGGCTGACAGTGGAGGTAGGTGGGCTGGTGTTTCCAGAATCTGCTAGAACTGCTAACTGCTCAGATGAGACCCGAACCGTGACCGAGCTCACAGGATGACCCACCATCGAGGGTGATCTCTTGACTAAGAAGAGAATAAAAGGACGGATTCTGCTTTCCTTATGATTTCTTGCTAATCTTAAATGAGAGCACTTAATAGTTCATGATGGAGATTTCAACGGGCAGTGTCTTCGAGAAGAGGGGCGAGCAAAGGCACCAGGTGCGGTAGGCTCCGGACTTTCTTCCCTCTGCTTCTGTCTGTATTCGTCATGTCTTCTTTTCTGTGTTCTGATGCTTTGACATCTGAGCCATGCTGAGCCTGGAGGGGCTGGCTAATTCCTGGAGACAGCAAACAACTTGCCTGTGAGAACACTTCTCAGACGTAACCCAAACAGTCCATGGTCCGTACCCTGAACCACCTCCTTTATGGGCTCCCACTCTGGGCCACTATCCACCTGCCCACATCACCCCAGGGTCAGGTACCAGACAACTAGGGACAGCCCCTGGGCCCAAGAGCCCACCGGAATCAAACTTGCTAGTCCTAACTGGGTTTATCGCGCCTTCCCCCTTCCCCAAACCCTTCAACCAAAACAAAAGTTCTTGTCCATTCTTCCCTCATTCCGGCCTCCCCGATGACCCTGGGGCTTCCCATCTTGCTCCCTTCTCTTGAGATCTGTGAATAAAACAAGTCTTTCCAGTGGCCGTCGTCTCCTGCTCTGTGGGTACCGTCATGTCGAAATCATAATCAGGCCTGTATCTTACGACACTGCTGAACTCGGTGAGTCTGGCAATGGCGCTCCTCTGACTGCACGTGTACGAACTCAGTGAATCGGCTCACCCGGCAGATTCTTCACCCTTTTCCAGCACACTAGAGTGTGCTCAAGTGACTCCACGTCCACCAGGCTTCCTGCTCCCTTCACTCCCTGGTTCACAGATCCTTCCTGAACACTCTTCATCAGCTACCTTTTTTGATTCCTTCCTTCCATCCAACCATCCATCCATCCACACAACACACGTTTCGAATGCTTTGTGCCAGCATCCTGCTAAGCACTGGGAATACAGTGCTTCACTTGCTTTTCCATGGTGTCCCACGTGCCACTTCAGTTATCTAGAAAATGCCATCCCTGAGCTGAAACAACCCCTAGGATTCTCTCATCCATGGAAAGGTACTGAACACAAAAGGGACTCTATTCTCCTGGGTCTGTGCCTGGCTTTCTGGGACCGTACCAGTGTTTCCTCTAATCCCTGATTATCTGATTCCAGATGGAGATTGGTGCTCCGATCTCACTCCTTGTTATCACGCTCGCTTGCAAATCTGGTGTGGAAAATAGACCACAGTAGTGATCATAGACCTGTTTCTTTCCATTTTACTGAGGGGTAATTGACATCTATCACTGTATAAATTTAAGTTGTACTGCATTATGCTTTGATTTACACATATCGTGACATGACCCACAATACGTCCAGCTAGCATCTATCTTCTCATGTAGATACAATAAAAAGGTAAGAAAGAAGAAAAGAATAAACAAAATTTCTCCTTATAATGAGAAATCTTAGGATTCATTTTCTTAGCAACTTACCTGCGTACCACGTAGCAGTGTAAGCTGTAGTCATCATGTTGTACGTTAAATCTTTAGTATTTATCTTGTGATTGGAAAACTGTACCCTTGACCACCTTCCTCCAATTCCCCGTCTCCCCTACCTTTACACCCCACCCCCGTAACCACAAGTCTCATCTCTTTTTCTATGACTTTGTGTTCTTTGATTTTGTTTTTCATTTTAGATTATACATACAATATCGTACAGTATCTGTCTTTCTTGGACTTATTTCACTTAGAATAATGCCTTCAAGGTCCATCCATGTTGTCAAAATAGTAGTATTTCTTCATTTTTCTGGCTGAATGACAGTCCATTGTATAGGTATACCACCACTTCTTTATCCATTCATCCACTGATGGGCACTTAAGTTGTTTCTGTGTCTTGGCTACCATGAATACTGCTGCTAAGAACACAAAGGTGCAGATACCTTTTTGAGTTAGTGTTTTAGTTTCCTTTGGATAGTCCCATAAATAGAATTGCTGAATCACTGTAGTTCTATTTTTAATTTTGGGGGGATTCTCCATACTATTTTCCATAGTGGCAGTGCCCATCTACATTCCTGCCAACGGTGCACACAGGCTCCCTTTTCTCCACATCCTTGTTATCTCTTGTCTTTTTGATGATGGCTGTACTAACATGCGTGCTATGGTATCTCACAGTGGTTTTGGTTTGCATTTCCCTAATGACTAGCAATGCTGAGCATCTTTTCATGTACCTCTTCGCCTTCTGTATATCTTCTCTGGAGAAATGTCTGTTCAGGTGCTTTGTCCACTTTTTAATTGGGTTATTTGTTATTCAGTTGTACGAGTTTTTGATTCATTTTGGGTATTAAGCCCTTATCAAATATATGCTTTGCAAACATTTTTCCCCTTCCATAGGTGGTCTTTTCACTTCATTTCTTTTTAATTTTATTGCTTGTATTTTAGGTGTCCCATCCAAAAAATTATTACCTTAATCCATGTCAAGCAACTTTGTTCCTGTGTTTTCTTCTAGGAGTTTCATGGTTTCAGGTCTTACAGTTAAGTCTTTAATCCATTTTGTGTTCATTTTTGTGATCGGTCTATGATTTGGGTCCAGTTTCATTCTTTTACATGTGGATATCCAATTATCCCAGTACCATTTGTTGACGAGATTATTTGTTTCTCCATTGAGTATTCCTGGTTCCTTGTCAAATATTGGTTGGCTGCATATGCTTGGGTTTATTTCTGAGCTCTTGGTTCTATTCCATTGGTCTATTTGTCTGTTTTTATGCCAGTACCGTATCTGATGACCATAGCTTTATAGCATAGCCTGAAATCGGGAAGTATAATAGTTACTTCTTTGTTCTTCTTTCTCAAGATTTCTTTGGCTATTCAGGGTCTTTTGCAGTTCCACATAAATTTTATGAGCGTTTTTTCTACTTCTGTAAAAATGCCATTGGAATCTTGATTGGATTGCATTGAATCTATAGATGGCTTTGGTTGTATTAACGTTTAAACAATATTCATTTTTCTAATCTCTGAATGTGGGATACCTTTCCATTTTCTTGCATCGTCTTTGATTTCTTTCATCATTGTCTTATAGTTTTCAGCATAGAAATGGTTCATCTCCTTAGTTAAGTTTATTCCTACGTATTTTGTTGTTTTGATGCTAGTATAAATGGAATCTATGTCTTTATTTCTTTTTCAGAAATTTCATTGTTAGTGTGTAGAAACACCACTGGTTTTTGTATTTTAATTTTGTATCCTGCAACTTTGCTGAATTCATTGATTAAATCCAACACTTTTTGGGTTGAGTCTTACGATTTTATATATAGAAAATCATGTCATCTGCAAATAGAGACAATTTTGCTTCTTCCTTTTCAATTCTGATACTTTCTATTTCCTTTTCTTGCCTGACTGCTCTGGCTAGGACTTCCAGTACTATGTTGAATAGGAGTGGTGAGAGTTGGAACCCTTGTCTTGTTTCTGGTCTTAAAGGAAAAGCTTTCAACTCTTCATCATTGAGTAAGATGTTAGCTATAGTCTTCACAGACCTGTTTCTATTTCTAATACTGATTTGTGAACTCAGATATGTGCATGGCTACCACAGTTTATAAAAACCAGTTAAATGGAGATAAAAATTTCTGTTTTCCATCAATATTATTAGAATGTTAGGGAGATTAAAATGTAATCTACATGAGAATCATAATTTTTTGAAATCTATGGTAAATCCTAGAATTTTGTCTTTATATTGTTGATAACTTCAACTTTAAAAAAAATTTAAGGTATGAATGAGTTAAAGAACATTTTATCTATATTTTTGTTTATCCCAGAAATATATAAGTCAGATGTGTAGTTTCTCAAGTCTTTACAATGTACAATATAAATTTCTATGTCTTTACAATATAAATGTTCCTGCTTCATAGTGTAGTTGTGAATATTAGATAGTACATACAAAGTATGTAATTCAGTGCCTGTCCAACTGTCTATACTCATGAACTTAAGAAATTCCTTCATTAAAAAAAAAAATAAGCACTTACTACTTCTAGGCAAAGTGAAATGAGATGGTGCCGTAGAGTAATGATAAAAACTTAACAGATGTAACAACGGTTTACCCAATGGGTAGCAGGCAACAAGGAAATTGGTACTGCAGCATGGAAAGAATGGAGAACAAAGCAGTGGCAGAGTATTTGGTAAAACCATAACCTGCATTAATTTGGAAGGAAGACCAAGCACTCCCCCTACACCCTGCCCCCCCCCAAAAAAAAACCTCTGGCTACAGGGCAAGGGATAGGGAACAAATTGTTAGTAGTGTATGTTGCTTGTTATTAGTGCTTTCCGGAAGTTATCAGAGGAGATGAGTGAGCTCAGGATCAGATCTGCTGGCTTGTAAGCAGACAGGAAAGAGAACAGATGTACTGGAAATTTGGTATTTCAAAGGGTTGAAAAAACTGATTGTGCCAGGAGCCCAAGAGCAGAAAATTAGTTTGAAAAATACTTTTAAGTGACTGAGGCCAGTTGAGACTCAATCCTGCAGCAGAGATCTGATAATTGGAATAATCATAATCGGTATAATCTTCCCACCCAAGTCTGATGAGCTGAATGAAGCCACCGTTAATGAGAAGGAGAAGAGGAGGGGAAGGGGGAGGAAGAAAGTGAGAGGGGGAGGGAGGCAGAGGCAGAAGTATAGGGGCAAGGAAGCATATCGGTCACATTTCAGAATGACGTGCAACGGGGGTATAGCTCAGTGGTAGAGCATTTGACTGCAGAATGACGTGCAACAAAACCTTTGGCTGCGGCTACTGGTACATACATTTAACTGGCCTTCCCCTGTCCCTGTTATATGGGGAGGAGGTAACTTCAACCTGGGTTTTGGGTCTTACGGGTAATCATTTTCTTTTTAGTTTCTGTTTATCGAACTGTGAGGTCCAGAACTGCACATCTCTGGGAGGTCCTGAACTTTGTGCTGTGCGGTACCCAGTGGGGGATGAGGGTTCTCCCTGTGGGTGCCCAGAATGGCAGACTGATGACCCACAGACCTGTTCCTTTGTCTTTTTGGGAACACACCCCTCCCCTGCCATCAGGTGTGGTGGGGTGAGTGACTTCTGAGCAGCAGAAGAAAGGCTAAAGGATCTTCACACCTCCAGTTCCACCCCGGAAATGCGTCATGGGCAGTCCTCCATTCTCTCTCTCCTTCTGGCCTGGGGATGCTGAGGCTTGGGACTACCTTGGAAGCTATGTGTCAGAGTGGATGGTCATGTCCCTGTCATCTTGGTCCCTAAAGACTGCAGGGAGCACAGAGCCATCACCCAGAAGGGTGCCTGGCACAGAGTAGGGTCTCAGGGTACATTTACCGAATGACTGCAGTGGGGGCTGGAAAAGGTGAGCCCTAAAGGACTAGCGGGCCTTAGTCAGATAAGGCACAGAGGAAGAGAGTGCTGTAGGCAGAAGGAACAGTGTGTGCAAAGGCCCAGAGGGAAGGGAGAGGGCATCACATGTGAGGACCCGAGGAGAATCAAAGTCGGGCTAAGGCATTGCTACGCTGAGCTGAAAACCCGGTCCCGGTCTTGCCTCCCTCAAAGTATGTGGATTAGCACACAGCCCGAGAGACTGGAGCTCAGGAGGTCGTGGTGGGACACTGTGGAGGAGCACGTGTCGCTCCTCTGATGCTCACAGACTTAGAAATGGGAACGGCAGGTGAACGAGGCCGTTCAAGCAAAGTAGAGAAGACCCAACAGGCAGTGTGTGAAACCAGGGCGAGGCCGGGAGGGCTCCAGCAAACATGGGTTCCAGGCTCTTTTTCTCCTGTGTTTGTCTTAAAAAAAAAACAAACTTATCCTACTTTTGAAATATTTTCTCACTGTCAGAGACCGTAATCCTGGTTCTTACTGGCAGATTATGCAAATGCGTGTGCCTACAGCTTTCACGGACGTGGGGAGGGAATCAGCCCTTTTTATGTAATAATACTGAAGTCAACATCATACTTACAACTTTCAAACTGCAGTTGGCTATTTCAGTGCAAATAGCTTTAAGAGATGAAATAAAGTTAAATGTAAGGGGGTCAGTTTCCTTCCAGAAGCTTATAAGGAGTCGAACTTTAACGCTTCGCAAAACTAATGCTTCTCTTATTTTCCCATCCAAGTCTGGCCAGTAAGTCCTGTAGGAATAATATCCATGTGGATAAAAATAAAGAAAATAAGTTAGTTTGGGGGAAGAAATTTACTAGACTGCAAAGAACATTTATATTAACCCGATCATTACTTCGTTCTTCAATATAGACATAACCTGATAGGACACCTTGAAAACACACAGATCTCCTGGGTTGGGCACCTCCAGAGGATACTCTCCTGGGTCCGCCCCCTGCCTGAAATGAGTTCTCCCACCACCGGAGGCTCAGGGGGTGTGGACAGACTGACCTCCACCACCTGCTGTCCTCACCGCTCCTAATCACCTCAGCTCACCTGAGCGCTGAGAGTCAACTTTCCAACAGAATTCTTTGAGCACCCCATTAGTCCCCAAAGGCTTCGAGAACCTCTTCTTTGGAAACGGCCCCCCCGCCCCCCAAGTGAGCTTCTGCTCTGATTACCCGAACTTCCCCATATTCTCATTTCCAGGCTGCCTTCCTCTTTCCTGACCAAGCCGCCAGCTACTCTGGCCCTGGACTTCTACACCGGGCCAACGGGGTCTCCTGGAGGCTCAGCTTCTGCCCCGAATCCATCGTCTTTTGCCTTAACTAACTCCTGACTCCTCCGGAGGCCACAGCTTCTCCAGAACTTCTGCCATGTTATTTGCCATCACAATTTACCCACCTGGTTTAGGAGATGGGGTCGCCCCCCCCCAACACCACACAGTGTCACTTCCAGAACTGTCACTGATTTCTCATTTAAAAAGAAAAAAACAACAGACATTTCCAACTTAAAGACAAGCCCCAAATCTATCTCCCCTCAGCTCTGATGTGCATAGACCTTCTGTTCACTGGTTCAAATCTTTCCCTCATTCCAGGCCAACTCAGTCCGGACTAGTAAAGTCTTATCAAAACCTTAGCCTGCTGGGTTTGTAATCAGCGCACCTCCAAATGTCTCCTCTTTATATGGACTAGCCTGTGGTCCCCCAGTGTCCTGTACCTGTGAGGTCCCCACTGAACGCTCTCTTGCCCTCTGTGACCCCCTCCCTCTCCTGCTCTGTCAGCTCCGGGTCCCCTTCCCAACCCAGCCCAACCTCAGTGATCCCCTGAAGGACACACGCCCCGCCCCTTCCTTGAGCTCAAAGCCAAGGACTGCTGAACGAGGTCAGCTCAGCCCCTTGAGGTAGGAGACATCACAAAGGCATCTGGCCCTCACCGCCATCCATCACTCCGTCCTTGCCTTGGGCAAGTTCTTCCTCTAGGACCTTTCTGTAGCTACTCCAAGCTGTACCCCACTCGAGAGAAACCGGTTTCTCCCTCCATGCACAATGTAGAGCTTCTCTGTTCTGATCTTTCACAACTTTCTACCCCCCAGAGCCTCACACGTCCTTCTCCCCTTTCCCCAGTTCAGAGGATAAGGCAACCTGTTCAGGGTCAGACCTGCACCACCCTACCCCCTGGGCTATTCCCCTGACCCTCTGCAACTGTGTTTCATTGGCCATTCCTTCCCAAAGAGAGTTTCAACCCCCCGCCCCTGCCCTGCCACCCCTTCCTCTTAGTTTGAGAACAAAATGTAAATCTCGCTCAGAAAACCGTCCCCTGACTGCATCTCTGTGTGGCTGGTGCACAATTTCTTTTCCCTTTTGAACTAAATTTCCATCTGTCTATCATCTGTCTTGGAGTGTAGCTGACACACGTTACGTTAGTCTCGGTGTACAACACAGCGATTCAGCATCTCTATATATTACGTTGTGCTCACCACAAGGGCAGCTGCCATCTGTCACCACACAGCACCGTGACACGATCATCGAGTATGTTCCCTATGTTGTGCCATCATCCTTGTGACTGACTCATTCTGCAGCTGGGAGCCTGTACCTCCCTCTCCCTTTGCCCATTTTGCCTACCCTCCTGCCCCTCCCCTCTGGCGACCGTATGTATGGGTCTGTTTCTACTTTCTTGAACGTAACTTCTCGACAGTGTAATCTAGAACCTCTGACTTGACTTTATCACCCCCACTCACTCCTCAGCCTACTGGCCTCCAGCTCACCATTTTTGTGCAAATCTCCAAGTCAGCATTGATGTCCCAACAGCCAAATCTAATGGACATCATTCCACTCTTATTTTACTGTTAGTTTAAGCCACATGTGTCTCTGTTGATGGTTCTTTTCTTCTTGCAAGTGGATTCCATTGGCTTCTATGACCCTGTGGTTTGATGGTCTGTCTCTTATCTCTCACGGTGTTCCTTTATCTATTGTACAGTCCATACACCCGCAAGACTCCATCACCATCCCGTCCTCCTTTCTACAGGCCATCTCCATGGTGGCTTCATCTACACACTTGATCTCAACTGTCTCTAGAGTTGAAAAGCTCCAAATTCACATCACCAGGCCACCTTCTTCAGACTTCCTTCTGGATATCTTTGTAAGATCTTTACCCACCCTGGACCTTTACAAGAAACTTAAAGTCACAAATCTGCTTATTTCCTTCTACTTTGTATAACGTTCATCATCTCATCACCCAAAGCAAAAACCTGGCAATCATTCTTGTGCCTGCTCTCCTTTTCCCCATGTACTTCAGAGATCTTCCTGGAACGTGTATCCTTTATTCTGTCCTCCCAATCTGTCATCATCCCTGACCTGGGCCACTGTAACCGCTGCATATTGGTTTCTCAGCCTCCAGTCTTGTCCCTACAAGTACATTTTCAATGACCACCAAAGTGATCTGTCTAAAAGCGTATCTCCCTTGATTAAAACATAGTGGAGGCTCCCCAAAGTCACAAGACTCCCTCACAGTCAGATCCTCAGTTCTTGGTCCCTGCCCCCACTTCAGTTTGATCCCTCACCACCTGTATTCCAGCACCAAATCTGTTACAGATCCTGGCATGTGGTAGGACTATTTTTCCCCACCTAAAACTTTGCCCAAGCTGTCCCTTCTACCTGGAAAACTTCTTCTTATCCTTTGTTTGATCAACTCCTGCATATTTTAAAATGTAATCAGGTAGCATTTCCTCCAATAAGCTTCTGCTACCTTTGAACCTGCCACAGATGCTCTCTCACTGAGGACCTATAATATGACATGTATATACTATTGTTCCATTCACCGCACTGTTTTGTTATAATAGGTTCTGTGTCCATTCGCCCTATGGGATGGAGTTCCTGGGACCATACACCGCTCAGACATACACCCCTCAGACTCACTCCTGCACAGTGCCCAATAAATATTTGTTGAATGCAAGCATAAGTGAAAAATATTAACAGCCCACAGACCAATCAGCCTCCTTTTTATCTTATGGAATAAATTTGATGCATAGCATTGTATAAATTTAAAAAGCTAAACAGCACATTACTTTGGTACAGTCTTATATTGTAATGATTGCCAATGTACTAACAGTCACCGTATTACATAATCACAGTAAAATGCTCACAGCACATTAGCCTTGACCTATTTACTACTCATTACAAGTTTGCAGCCTTAAACACTGTCCCTCTTGTCCCTTATCCCCCAGCCATTGGTAACCATCATTGCACTGTCTGTTTTCTACAGGTAGAACTTTTCTAGATTCCATTCAGAAGTGATACGGATGGCAAAGATCTTTCCCCATTCTGTAGGCTGTCCTTTTATTTTGTTAATTGTTTCCTTTGCGGTGCAAAACCTTTTGAGTTTGATATAGTCCCATCTGTTAATTTTTTGTTATTGTTGTTTGGGCTTTGGTGTCATGCCAAAAGAATTATTACCAAGACCATTATTGATGGGCTTTCCCCCTATATCTTCTTCTAGGAGTTTTATGATATCAGGTCTTATCTTTAAATCTTTGATCTATCCTGAGTTAATTTTTGTGAGTCGTGTGATAGGAGTCCAGCTTCACTGTTCTGTTTTTCTCCAGTTTCCCCAGCACCATTTATTGAAGAGATTGTCCTTTCCCCATTGAGTGTTCCTGGTGCCCGTGTTGAACATTAGTTGAACAGTAGTTGAACATTAGTTGACTGTATAGGCCAGGGTTTAGTTCTGGGCTATTTTGCTCCATTGGTTGATGTCATTTATTTTTGTATTGTTTTTATTACTACGGCTTTGTCATGTAGTTTGAAATCAGGAAGTGTGATGCCTTGAACTTTGTTCTTTTTCTCAGGATTGTTTTGGCTGTTTGGGGTCTTTTGTGGTTCCACACAAATTTTAAGGTTATTTCTTTTATTTCTGTGAAGAATGCTTTTGGTATTTTGAAGGGGACTGCATTGAATCTGTAGATCACTTTCAGTAGTATAGTCACTTTAACAATATTAATTCTTCTAGTCCACGGACAGAGACGCCTTTTCCATTTATCTGTGTCTTCTTCAGTTTCTTTCAGCAAAGCTTTGTAGTTTTCGCTGTACAGATCTTTCACTTCCTTTGTTAAATTTATTCCTAAGAATATTGTTTTTGATGTTACTGTGAATGTGATGGTTTTCCTGCTTTTTCAGAGGATTCATCATTGGTGTAAAGGAATGCAACCGATGTTGTATCTTAACACTTTACTGAAATTGTTGATTAATTCCAACATTTTTTTTTAAAAACTGATTTTCTAGGATTTTCTACATTTAAGATCATATCATCAGCAAATAATGATAATTTTACTTCTTTCTTCCCAATGTGTATTCCTTTTATTTCTTGCCTGATTGCTCTGGCTAGGGCTCCCAAGACTGTATTGGGTAAGACTGCTGACAGTAGGCATCCTTGCTTTTTTCCTGATCCTGGGGGAAATGCTTTTAATTTCTCTCCAGTGAGTATAATGTTAGCTGCTGGTTTGTCATATATGGCCTTTATCATGCTGAGTTCTTGTCCTTCGGTACCCATGTTAGAGGTTTTGTTGTTGTTGTTTTTTTTTATTATCATGAAAGGGTGTTGTATTTTGTCAAGTGGTTTTTCTTTGTCTTTTGAGATGATTGTGTCATATTTGTCATTTTACTGATGCAGTGTATTTGCATTTGTTGACTGCCATATGTTGAAATATCGTGGTATCCCAGGGATAAAATCCCATTTGTTCATTGTGTATAATCCTTTTTAATGTGTTCCTGAATTCGGTCTGCTAATATTCTCTTGAGAATATTTGCATCTATATCCATCAGGGATATTGGTCTATAGTTTTCTTTCTTGTGGTCTCCTTATCTGATTTTGGTAGCAAAGTAATGCTGGCCTCACAGAATGAGTTTGAAAGTGTTTCTCCTCCTTGGTATTTTGAACGAGTTTGGGGGAGGACTGGTGTTAATTCTTTAAACGTTTGGAAGCCATCTGGTCCTGAGGTTTCTTGTGTTGGGAGTTTTTTGATTACTGATTCAATCTCTTTACTCACAACTGGTCTGTTCAGATTTTCTACATCTTCCTGTGTTAGTCTTGATAGGTTGTGTGTTTCTAGAAACGTAGTCATTTCTCTTAGTTTACATAATTTCTTGACATACAATTGTTCAGAGTAGTCTCATAATTCTAGGTATTTCTGTAGCATCAGTTGTAATGTCTCCTCTTTCATGTTTATTTCTTTGAGCTTTTTCTCTTTTTTCCTTAGTCTACCTAAAGGCTTCAATTTTGTTTTTCTTTTCAGAGAACCAGTTCTTGGTTTGTTGATACTTTCTATTGATTTGGTCTCTATTTCCTTTATTTCTGCTCTGACACTTATTTTCTTTTTTAGTTCCTTGTGGTGTAAAGTGAGGTTATTTAAGATCTTTCTCATTTCCCAGTATACATATTTAGAGTCATAAACCTTCTTCTTGGATCTGCTTTTATGCATCCCATAATATTTGATACGTTGTGTTTTCAAGACAATTTTTTACTTCCCTTTTGATTCCTTCTTTGACCCAACAGTTGTTTAGAAGTGCTTTTAGTTTCACATATTTGTAGATCTTTTTACTTTCCTCTTGTTGATTCCTAGTTTCATATGATTGTGGTCAGAGAAGATAGTTGATATGATTTGAACTCTCTTAAATTTGCTGATTTGTGGCCTAACATGTGATTTATTCCAGAGAATGCTCCGTGTGCACTTGAGAAGAACGTGTGTTCAGCTGCCGTTGGTGTGATGTTCTGTGTACGGCTGCTAAGTCCATTTGTTCTAAAGCCAGGTTCAGCTGCAACATTTTCGTGTTGACTTTCTGTCTGGTTGGTTTATCCATGGCTGATGTGGGGTATTAGAGTGCCCTACGATTGCTGCATTATTGTCTCTCTCTCCCTTATGATCCCTCATTAATTGCTTAATATGTTTTGAAGTCGCAGTGTTGGCAGCAAGCATGTATATTTACGATTGCTCTATCTTCTTGATATACTGGCCCTTTTATCATTATATAAGGACCTTCCTTGTCTCCTGGGACCCTTTCCGGCTTAAAGTCTATTTTGTCCGATGTAAGTATGCTTACACTTGCCTTCATTTCTGTTCGCTTGGAGTGTCAGCTTGCATTCCTGCGCTCTGAGCCTGTACGTGTCTCTAGAGCTGAAGGGAGTCCCCTGTAGGCAGTGTATTTGCTTTTTTGTCCCTCCAGCCACTCTGTGCCTTTTGATTGGTGAGTTCAATGCATTTTCACTGAGGGTGATTGCTAATGGGTAAGCATTTACTTACTACTGGCCATTTTATCTCCCGCCTTCTGGTTTTATTTTTCCGTGTTTCTTATTCTTTCTGTTTCCGTCAGCTTTTGCCAATTGGTGGTTTTCCAGGATGATTTGGTCGTTCTCCCTCTTTTTTATGTTTCACATCTCTGCTCTAGATTTTTGTCATGCAGTTACAATGGGGTTTACACGAGGCATCTCATAGAAAAAAACAGTCTTTTCTCTACTGACTGAACTTTTCTTTTCAGCTATCATCCTTTTGCTCCTCTCCTCCTGTATTTTCGATGTCATGATGTTACCTCTTCGTCAGCTGTGACTTCATCCCCAGTTTTAGTAGCGAGAGTTATTTTAACCCTCTTTCCCTTTAACATCCAGTTAAGAGTATAATGTACTATTGCAAAAAGGAGTTACAGTATTACAATATTCTAATTCCAGCTGCTTGTTTATCACTTTAATCGGAACTTTGTGTGCTTTCATTTTGTAGGGTTTTTTTGTTTCAATTTGAAGAGCTCCCTTCAACACCTCTCATAACGCAAGTGTCCGAGTGGTGAACGCCCTGAGCTTTTGTTTTTCTGGGAAAGCCTTTACTTCTCCTTCACATCAGAAAGGTGACTTTGCCAGAGGGGTTCTTGGCTGCCAGCCTACATTTTTATTGTTCCTTCACACTTTTACTGATTTCCTTCTGAAAGATGTATTGCATGTGACTGAGGAAATAAATAATGAACCCCCCCCCACCCCAGAACCAAATAAATAAGAGAATTGCTTAAAGAAAGAGCACTTGATTGCTAAAACAGGAAGAAGTGAAATAAGGCCTCTGGTTTTTTTACTGCAAGATCTGCTTAGCCACACGTCATTGTTCTGCTCTCTTCCTACTTCTTTGAAAAGCAGAAGTTACTTCTAACATTGCTGCTTAAGTGATGGTGTATATATTTTATTACATGTTGCCAACCATTTCTACTTTGGGAGCATGTGAATTTTTCCTTTCATTTGGATGTTTAGTAGTGCGTAGACTAAAAGTTAAGTCTGTAGCATATTTGATAATATCTATTTGTTTCTTAAAGTTGAAATCACTCCTGAAAGATTTCTCCAGGACAATGTGAAAGACCAGGAGTCAGGCTGACTTAAATATTTTTTCTTTTCTTTTCTTTCTTTCTTTCTTTTTTTTTTTACTGTAATGAAAAGGAAGTTTAATATACAGAAACAAAACAAAACAAAAATTTCTCATAGACTGGCTAGTGGTAATGTTATTCAAAAGTTGTCTTTCAAACCTGAAAGACCCAGCTTGCTTAATTTTTTTTTAATACTACCAAAAAAGAATGTTTTGCCACAAATGAATAACGAACAGAGACATGTCATTGGCATGTTTATAATTATGAAATATCTAAAGCCCATTTATACTTGATAAAAAATAGTTAAAGGTAATTAGAGTATTTATTTTAAAGTAAGGCAAAAGCTCATCTGGTTACGGTTGAGATTTTAACGGTCCTACTTTCAGATTTATGAGTGGGAGCATTAAAAGCTTAAAGCAGTTTGTTGTTTTCCTTTGGTGGGACTATGAAAGAAAGAAAAAGTGTAGCTCTACGTGGCTACACTGTTGTACTGCAACACGAATAATGAAGTCCTGCCGCCACTCACAGAAGTAAAATGCACCAAAACAAACAAAAAACAAACCAAATGGGCGTTCTCAGCTGACACAAACTTCAGTGTCTTTTCTCAGGGGTTTTCCAATTGTTTTTTCCATTCTTACATATTTAATTACAGCCTAGATGTTCAAACTATTTCTTATGTCTCTGATGACTTTTCATCAGAATCCTTGACAACAGCGGCAGGTCTGGTAAGTGTGAGGAAAGAACTCTTCTTTGACTAACAGCTGAAATGGGAGATTAATAACCCAAACGCAAAACTTCATGTGAGTTTTCCGTTCTCTATCATTCTTTTAGTTTTCTCTAACTTTTGCTTTTCCAAGATATTTTAGGTTCTCCATGCTAATTCCCTTCCCCCCCCACCCACCCCAGCCACAAAGGAGCTTAATTTTGTTCCTGGGACTTCATGGGATGAAGGTTTTGTCAATCCTAAGAAATCACCCTCCACGCTAACATAAGTCCATAAACTTGACCTTATTCTCCTTCCACAATAATGGAAAAATCAGGCAAAACCTATCTATCAGGTTTCAAAATCGTCCCCAGGGGGAGTCGACATCTAAAATGGTATCTGAAACCACACACGCAATAAACAAGAGGAAAATGAAAAGGAGGGCTAGAAACCGTGCACCAGTAGATGGGTAAAAACCTATGAATATTCAAGGATGTACCGCATTTTAAAGTGAAAGTGTTTTCATAGTGTCTCCAGCAGTTCTGGGAGAAACATGCTTTTGCAGTCCTACTGCTATTTGCATAAGGAAGCACATTATGCCTATGTGGGGTTGGCAACTTAAAAAAACATTCAAGCAATAGAGAGCACACATAATCATTTCACTGCAGCAAATGGTTATTTTGAAATTGTAATTTTCCAAATTAAAAAGTCTCAGGTGGTACTCCCAGAAATGTGCCCTTTGAAAACTTTGCCTGGACAAAATGTGTTCTTTAGAACACAAGCACCCAAATCTTTGCACTCCCAGCAAGAAAGCAAAAGCAGGAAACATTTGGGGGCAGAGCCACGCCTATATCCATGGAACTATTCAGGGACCTACACACTGCCCCAAACAGTGATGAATTATTGAAAAAAAGTCCCTTTACTTTTAAAATGCTTTCTTCTTCATAGAGAGGGATGGACGGACTGAGAACATCCATGTTCTGAGTCTCCTTCTTCTTGAAGCTGAAAGCATATGAAAGTTGAGCATCTAATGAAGCCCGGCAGGGACACAATGAAATGACATCTCCTCCACGGAAGATCCTGCCAGGCCTCCTCAGTGTCAGCGTGACCTTCAAGGACACCTGCGAACTCGTCTTCAAGACGTAGTTTTTTCTGAATCGTTTGGATTATTCCATTTATTTTTATTTTCAAATAACGCTCAGGTTGATAACACCCCCGTCTTCGCTTTAAAGTCGTTCCCGTGCCTGTAAGGTAGAGCACTGAGGAACTCTGGCAGGAGGAGACGACCCCCGAGTCCTGCAGATGGACTGAGGGAGGAGACGTGTCACCGGGAAGATCCGAATGCAGACCGAGGAGGTCTGATGGGCAGCGACGCAAGGTGAACAGTGAGCATCTCCAGGTGCAGGCTGGCTCCCCGTGGTCCCCCACGTGTGCCTGGCCCTGGAGAATGGGCTCGAGGACGAGGCCGTGCGCTCACTGACCTTTTGGTGCTGGTGCTGGAGATGGGCAGGTAGTCTGTAACCGCGATGTAGACGTACTGCTTGGCGTCGTCGATCACGCTGTAGATGGCATCGATGTCGAAGCTTCTGTTCTTGGGGCAGAAGAGCTTGGGAGAATTCTGCGAAAACACACACAAAAAAACCAAGCGTTTAGAAGATTGCTTTTTGTTAGCTGGGGCTTTCTCTCTTTTGTTGCTGGTTTTTACGTGTTCTAATGGAGCTTGGCTTTTGGGTCAAGTTTTGCAAACCAACTTCGCAGTTCTGGATGAGACTGGACGAATACGTATGCGATCCTAGCATAGCTGAGGCATGTTCAGATCTGGGTGTGCTAGGACGGGTCTCAAGGCTGTCCTTTACGTCTGTTTTGGGAGGGAATTCTAGCATTCGATATCCACACCCCTGATCTGGGGAGCACTCTAGCTCTAAACGTAGGGGGCTCTGGCAGAACCTTGTCAGGCAGAGCTGCGAATTTTCTCAGGTGTTACCGTGTAGTACGTATTCTATACAGATGGCAAGTGGAGGGGTGTGCGTAATCCAAGGGGTGCTTTGTACCCGAAGTCTGAATACATGGTTTCTGGAACTCCCTGCTGGGGGGGCATTGGGTCTCTCATCCAAGGCTCAGGGGCTCCCCACACCACGTTGCTGGGAATACTCAACCCGGCTTAGGGAAGACGAAGTGGGTGTTCTAGATCCCGACCCGGAGGAATGCAGAGCGTGCGGGAGGTGGGCAGGAAAGGAGCCTGGTCAGGCCCCCCCCCCCCCAAACCGGCGTCCCTACTCAGAAAGTCACCTTGGCAGCGGACTATCAGATGGCTTTTGATGGTTTAAATGATTCTTACTTTGGAATGAGGGTGAGCTTCTAAGTCTTTGAAAAAGACTAACGCCAAAACAACAACAAGCCCTCATGAATGGACATAAAATAGAAACCAACCAACCATACCACACAAAAGCAATAAAAAACAAACGAAACCCAGAGCTGTCTCTCCCCCCTTTACCCAGCACACACATGGCGGTTACTCCGGCTGTGCCCGGGACACACGTTCCTGCTGCTACAGCGTCTCCTGCGTCTCCCTGTCCCTCCTGCCATTTCTCCCTAGTGCTGTTTGTTGGGACTTTAACACATCATTTCCTTGTCACCATGATGTAAACACACACACACACACACACACACACACACACACACACACACACGTGTCAAGCTCAGCATTCCTGGTGTCTGGGAATCCTGCCTGAACTCATCGGAGGGGTCGATCTCTGGCCCTCTGTGCCCTGGCCTCCCGTTTTTCTGCCTCCCTCCTGGGCCAGCCACCACGCCCTCCGCGCCCCCGGAGGGAAGGAGCGGCCCAGCCCCCACCTGCCTGCTCTGCGCGTTTGCTCCCGCCAGCACTTCTGGTCCACGTTTCCCCGTCCTGGCCCATCAGAGTCCTATACTGTCTCTGAGTTCCCGCTCAAGGATGAGCCCCTCCGTGGAACTTCTTTATTTCCCTGCCCAGAGGCTCCTTCTCCTTTCTTTGGCCTCTCCTAATATGATTTATCTGTGATATTAGTTAGCCTCTGGCCCCTGCCTCACCTGCCTGCTGAGACAGTCACTGGCTGGATTTTAGGGATTGCATGCCACTCATTTTTCTGTCTCTATCAATACAGTCCATATGGAAATGACTTAATTCCCTCAGCCTGTTGGGTCTGCTTTAAATGTTAGCACCAAGGTGCCTGGGTGGCTCAGTCAGTTAAGTGGCTACCTTTGGCTCGGGTCATGATCCCAGAGTCCTGGGATCGAGTCCCGCGTGGGGCTCCCTGCTCGGTGGGGAGTCTGCTTCTCCCTCTGCCTCTGCTGCTCCCCCTGCTTGTACTTTCTCTGTGTGTGTCAAATAAGTAAATAAAATCTTAAAAAAAAATGTTAGCACCAGACCAGGGCCTGAGCCAGTCCTGATGTGCAGCCAGAGGCCCCTGTTTTTGTTTCAGGAGTCTCCTGGATTTCCTGGGGTGTTCCCAAAACTAGTTTTGGTTTCAGGGAGGAGCAAATGGAGGCGTAGTGTCATTGGTCTCCTCACATCTGGTCGTGCGTGGCGCCATCCGGTGCTCCTGGCCCGGCTCCGGCATTTATAGCCTGCGGCGTCTAGGCGGGGTCCGAGCCCCGTGGCTGAAGAGGGGGTGGGTCATCACGGGACACACCCGTCTCGCTGTCTGGGCTCCGGGCCTCTTCTGTGCTTGCTGGCCTCTGTTCAGCCAATAGCACTCAGCGCCTGCCACGTCCTAGCTCTAGTCTGACCACTCAGCATACATCGGTGGCCCAAATAAGTTGCTGGCTTGGTGGCGTTTATTCTAGCCCGTGACATAGGGTCGTCTTCACGAGTCTGGGTGCTTCTGCACTGGCGTGTGCCCCGCTGGGTTGCGTATCTCCAGCACCTGGTTATCTCCATGCCACTCCGAGCCCCTGCTATATAGCAGTATCTGCGGGCTGAACGTGAGAGGGCTTCCTAAGTCAACCAGCGCCGCGGGTCAGAGGGACTCGCGGACCTCACTCCCAGTGGAGTTGCTTCACACTAGGTATTTCCATCCGCTCGGGAACAGCCCTGGATTTGCACTTGCCCGCCGCGTTGCCTCCTATGGTCCCATCGCCGAACCCGATGCCTGGAGTGTGGCTGGTGTCGCATGTGTGTATTAGGGAAATGCATGACTATTTGTATCAGTACTCCCAGCCCTGGGGACGTGGCGGTGCCTGACGGTGTATTCCAGAGTCCACAACCTTTGAAAATAGTGTCTGGATATACTAGTGGCTTTGAAATATTTGCTTAAGACATAAGTGAATGAACAACCACCTAAAGAAGTTAACTAGTCCAACAGAGTACGTTAACTAGTTTCAATAATTTAATTAGACAGAAGGCTGTTAAGTTTCCCTCTCATTGGTCCTGAATTAATTTTTTTTTTTTTAAAGAAGATTTTATTTACTTATTTGACAGTGAGAGAGCACAAGCAGGGGCAGTGGCAGGCAGAGGGAGAGGGAGAAGCAGGCTTCCCGCTGAGCAGGTAGCCGGATGTGGGGCTCGAACCCAGAACTCTGGGATCATGACCTGAGCAGAAGACAGACGCTAACCTCAGCGAGCCACCCAGGCAGCCCCTGAATTAATTTTCTGAGCCTTGCACTGTGTACTCCTTTATTATGGGAAGGAGCAGGAAAACATTCTCTCTGTTTTCGCTCTGTGATGACCTTTTACCACTCCGGTTCTCTCCTGCACCTGCATCTAGGCAATATGCTTCTCTCTTAGATCAATTAGTGCCTTAAACATGCACGTAACTTGCTTTGTATAGTCTTTAAATACTTGCCTTAGCAGGCTTCTGATTTATTTCACAACTGTTTCCTGGTTTGTAAAAAGTCCACACTCCATCCCAAGAACATATAAGTTAAAATATATTAAACACCAAAAGCCGGCCCCACGGAAGGGAGTAAATATTTGCAAATTGTATCTGTGGAATGTCCGGGAACACTCCCCACTCAGTAATAAAGATCCAAGTGAGGTGGGCAAAGGATCGGAAAGACGTGTCTCAGAAAAGATGAACGAAGGGCCAACGGACACATTAAAATACACAAGTAAAAACCACAGGGACATACCATTCCACACCCACACACCCACCAGGAGGGGTGAGATAAAATCGAAAATAACAGGCATTGGGAAAGATGTGGAGACACGGGAGCTGTCATTTGTAGCTGGTGGAATCGTAAATTGGGGCAGCCAGTTTGGAGAATGGTTTGTCAGCCTCAAAGTGCAGCACACAGCTATCACATTACCCACGGTACTTCTCCTGAGTCTACACCCCAAGACACTGGAAACGGGTGTTCAAATAAAACCTTGTATATAAAGCTTCACACCAGCACTCTTCACAGGAGCCAGAAGATAGAAACTCCTACATGTTCATCAACCGATGGACAAATAAACCAAATATGATACCTGGAATATTATTTGACCATAAAAAAGGAGTGAGGTACTGATTCATGTTGTAACATTAATAGACTTTGAGTGAAAGGAGTCAATTACAAAAGACGACACACTGTTGGGTGCCTGGGTGGCTCAGTCAGTGAAGCGTCGACTCTTGGTTCTGGCTGGGGTCATGATCTCAGGGTCATGAGGCTGAGCCCCATGTTGGGCTCTGGGCTCAGTGGGGAGTCTGCAAGAGTCTGTCTCCCTTGTTCTCTGCTCCCTCCTGTGCTCTCTCTCAAACAAATAAATCTTAAAAAAAAAAAAAAGACTATATACTGTCTTATTCCACTAATATGAAATGCTAGAGAGAGGAGAACCCCAAGAGACAGACAATAGAGGAGTGGTTGCCAGGGGCTGGGGGAAGGGGACTAGGGAGAGTGACCCCAGTGGGTGTGGTGTTTGTGGTGATGACAATATTCGAAATGAGACAGTGGATATGTAAGCACAGCTCTGGCCACACTAAAACCCACTAAATCATATACTTGGGAAGGGTGAATTTCATGGAATGTAAAGCATCTCTCCACAAAGCTATTCAAATGTAATTAACTACGAAGTAGGGGAATAGAGCGGGGTGTTTTTCACAGCACCACGTTCTGCTTAATGCCTGCGCTCACTCACTAAATGCATCTCAGTCTACAGGACTGGATGGGTGAATGAAACCGTAACAAGAAATGAGATCTGTCTAGCGCCCAGATCAGTAACAACAGACTTTGAGGGGCGCCTAGGTGGTTCCATGGGTTAAGCGTCTGCCGTAGGCTCGGGTAATGATTCCAGGGTCCTGGGATCAAGTCCCGCAGTGGGCTCCCTGCTCATGCTCTCTTTTGCAAATAAATAAAATCTTAAAAAGAACAGACCTTGACCCAACTAGTCTTGATCTTGGAAAGCAAATTTATAATCTCAAGGGTTCTAAAGAGAAATCTACAAGATAAGACAAAAACAGTCAACTATGGTTCCTGTTTCTGATTTCCATGGGGAATGTAAATAAATCAAAACCATGTGGCTCTAAGTGGTTAGAGATCACAGTTAAATCTCACCAAGCCTCTGTGTTCCATGAGAAAATTCGAGATAATACACGTTTATATCATAACTTAAAATTTATATATAACATGCTAAGTTATTAATCATCCCAAATCTGATTTGGGGAACGGTAATTCTTAAGGTCTTCAATAATATTTGTGTGTGTGTGTGTGTGTGTTAACTTAGTCTTAGGACTGTGAGATTATAAAAATATACTATTTTAAGATATTTTATAACAAATACTTTGAATTTCAATAAATTTGTCTTGACATTTGTTTGGCATGTATTACTCAGAAAATTATATGCATCCTAGAACTTTTTTTTTTTTTAAGATTTTATTTATTTAACACAGAGAGAGAGAGAGATCACAAATAGGCAGAGACATAGGCAGAGAGAGAGGGTGAAGCAGGTTCCCTGCTGAGCAGAGAGCCTGATGTGGGGCTCGATCCCAGGACCACTGGGATCATGACCTGAGCCGAAGGCAGAGGCTTAACCCACTGAGCCACCCAGGTGCCCCAGCATCCTAGAACTTTTTATTGAAATTACTACTAATAAAACCAATCCCACATTTATTGCTGCTTTTAGGGAGCTGTAAGTAACATGCTGGGAATAGCAATGATGAAGACGGCCCTGTATATGGCCTTTGGAGGCTTTTAAATAGGGGGAGCGATGATCAATAAACAGTTATGAGAATGTGATAAATGCTACATCAGGGGTGAGATCAAGGAGCTTTGGGCAAATGTTACCCACTCCAGTGGTGGGGAGGTCTGACTTTATTTTTTACCTGCAAGATTTTATGCCTCTGCAAAAACCGTGTTCAATTAATATCTGTCGGACTAGAATTCAAAGGTAGGCTTGATATTAATAGGAAATAGAAGATAAAATAATAATATGAAAAATAAAAACAGAAAGCAGAGGCATTATACAGTTTAAAAGGGTATTCCTGAAGGCATGTTTCAAAACTTTTTATTTTGGGGCAAATCATTTAATAAAAAGCAACTGGTAAATCTGCCCTAGAATACAACAAAGACCTTCATTTTAGTAGATTTTATTAAGGGTCTGGCCTTCTCTCTGGGGCAGGTCTGGTAACTTTGAGATCAACAAGGGGGGACTCGCCCAGCTTTTTAAGAGTCAGAATGTAAATGTACACAAAACTCACATCCACCTAGCTCTAAGATTCAAACCATAAATTCAAAATCCAGCAATTGTCTGAAACCTACTGAGAATTCATCGATTCCTTGCTGCTTCCCATCTGCTCTACTGGCTGAGCAAGTGTCCCTTGGGGTGTCATGTCACCCTGTCACCTTCTGGATTCAGGGTTCCTTGGCCAATTTCCTATTGCTAGTCGTCTACAAATTCAGAATCAGAGCTGGCCTTCCCGTCTTACAGGGTTGTCTTGAGAGGAAATGAAACCGAACGCATGAAATAATTATGCTCGTAAAACGCCCTATGCAATATGCTACTTCTGACTGCATTGTGGACTGCTGCATATTTTAAAGAAAAGGTTTTTTTTTTTAGCTTGGTTTGATGAAAATCTTGCAGTCTGTGTTCTGCTATTTGTATTTATATGAATTTGTTAAGACAGAAAAACACCCTCTTTTGTCTCAATTGCTACCTGGCTAAATTTTCAGACTGTGCTTTGGGTTTGATCTGCAAAAAGGATGACCAGCATGTTGAATTGGGAGCATGGTTTTAAGCAGTTTATCTGAGCACGAGGATCAGTTGTGAAGCCTGCTTCAAAACAAGTGCTTCGGTCCTGGGTAGGAGTAGGGGGCTCTACATTGCATTTTAAACAGGCTCCCCAGCCAGTCCTTTTTTTTTTTTTTTTTTTTTTTAAGGTTTTTCTGTGACAGAGACATAGCAAGAGAGGGAACACAAAAGGGGGGTAGTTGCGGGGAGAAGCAGGTTCCCCGCCGAGCAGGGAGCCCGATGCAGGGCTCAGTCCCAAGACCCTGAGATCATGACCTGAGATGGAGGCAGACATCTAAATGACTGAGCCACCCAGGTGCCCCTGCCCCAGCCAGTTCTTAATTAAAGATTGGGGAGCAGGGCCGTAGGTGCAGAGTCACATTGCCCATCCACAGTGACACTGTGGGGCAGCTGTGGTGTGTGGGTGGCAGGGGTTGGGGGTGGATGTGGGGGATGGGTGGTGGTTTTCAGTGTACTCAGGGGCCGGAGGCTGTGCCCTGCCCTGCCCTCAGCTTCAGTGACATCCAAACAGCTCTCCTTTTATCTGTGTTACACACTGGGGTTCCCTCAGATTCCTTTCATCAAAGGAGGATTCCGTGGCTAGCACAGAGGACCATGGTGATCACAGGAGGTAGAAATGAGTATTAACCTTCATCATTGTTCTCCTCACTAGCGACAGCCGAGCCTGAGAACAGGCGTATCTTACCTCTTCGAGGGATGGGACAGAACTGATGCTGAGAATTCAGGATGGCCCAGCCCCGGATCATACTGGAATGTTCCAGCGTGGGAGGGAGGAGGAGCGGGAAGGCAAGGACTCACCGACACAAAGGCTTGAGATTTGGTTTCGTTCAACTGAAGCTGCAACTTCTTCTCGTTGTCGTAGACGCCATAGAGCCTCTTGGACCAGGTCTGAGGCACTCTGTTCTTGAATTTTAACGAGCTGTACAGAGCGAATATCCTCTGTAAGTCCAGGACCAGGCAGCTGCAGTTGTAGAAGATGACCCCGAGCTCTTTCATCTGTGGGATTAAAACAGAGAGAGCATCGATGCCACGTACAATGGATGGTGTCCGTTTCAGAGGAAAAAGACGGGCAAGAATGCGGTCCTGGGGACTTCGTCTCCTGCGGCTGTTACACAGAAGTGTGTGGATACAGTCACAGTCTGGGATATAGAAGCGATGCCATATAAAAGTGCTTCAATATTTAAGGAGAACTGTGGCCTGCAATTTTGCATTGGAGATCTTATAGTTTTTTCCATATTCACTTCCATTTTTATTTATGTCAGAGAGTGTGTGTAAGCATGAGCAGGGAGAGGGGCAGAGGGAGAAGCAGACTCCCTGCTGAGCAGGGAGCCTGATACGGGGCTCGATCCCAGGACCCTGGGATGGTGACCTGAGCCGAAGGCAGATGCATAACTAACTGAGCCACCCAGGGCCCCCTGCCTCCATTTTTCATATCAGATCTTCAGGTTCATTTCCTTAGAATATTTTTTCCCTATGAATCCTTAAATCACCAGCAATATAAAGGTAGGATTTTAAGGGCAGCTTCACGGAATAGTTTAGATCACGGATTCTGAAGTCATGATAAGGAAAATCTGTGTTCTGAGGTGGCGGACCAGTCCAGCAGGGGAATCCCAGTCCCGGCGCCAGGGCCATTCCTTGTTCTCTGCCACCCGCCTGCTGCCCGTGGCCGCGAGAGTGACTGGCACAGATACGAGGTAAATGTGTATAAACTACCCCCTTTGTGCTCGGGTCTCAGACATCGAGAGATTACTCTCTCCTGGGCCCACCGCCATGAAATGAACCTCTGATCCTCCAAGGTCTCTGAAGGCTGCTTGGCCTTTTTGGGGCAGGATCCAGTCCAGGTTCGTAACACGTGGTTCCCACGCCGGCACCATCGCTGCCACCGGTTTGCGGCTGCCGCGGCGGTGACACACGAGGGTCGTAAAGGAGAAGGCGCGCTGCCTGCTTTCCGGCAGCCTCCCGTGCGCGGGGCTCAGTCGTTCCCGCCCGGACTCCCAGGAGACTTGGCAGGTGAGGACCTGGTCGTGACGTTGGGTTCCGGGGAGGCCGGGGGCCCCCATCAGGGTAGAAGGGGAGACTGATCTCCTCCCAGAGACCTCTCAGAGGTAGGGACTCCCGGGGGGGGGGGCGGTTCCCTCAGGTCAGTAAGCCCCTGAAACGAGGGACAGGAAAGAATTTCCGAAAGGAAAGGAATTGCACAGGTCAGGGCCTGGGGGGCAGGAACTGTAAGAACTTCGGTGTGAAAGTGCGAGTGGATGTGCTGTTTGACCTGGCGGGTCAGGCGGCCTGAGTCCGTGGCTCCACGGCGGCACCCTTAGGGCCCCCAGAAGCCTACGGAGTCCGAGTGGGCCCTGACCTGTCTCCGGGGTGACCTCATAGGGTCTAAGGCGAGCCCTTGGGGCGCCAGTCTGGGGTTTATATGGACTCGCTATGGCCAAGAGGCACGAAGGTCTCTGGGAGGGCAGACAGGTGGGCATGTGCCTGGTCTCTGCTCTGCAGGGCCACCCACCCTTTGTCTGTCTCTGCACCACGACACACGGGAACATCACTATGGGACCAAGGCAGAGTCAACCTACAGTCCCAGACTGTAGGATCAAAACTTGAGAAAGGGGTTTTCAAAAGACTATGGAGTTAAAATGCATCCTGGCAAACTGAGAACCTAATGTGAGTTAGAATGACCCACCTTCAATGCTGGATGGCCTTCAAAAGGGACACTAGCTGTCCCAGTGACTCATCGGGTGTGGCTCGTTATAACAGGAATGCCAAAACACCCTGACCAATTTCTGTACATTGACTCCTGGCTAGGACTTGCCCAGACCCTACCCCCTGGGTGCCATTCGCTTGCAATAGGCAGGGATGGGCCGGGGTCTTAATCATGTCATCCAAGTGGCCCAAAAAGACCGAGAGAAGCCCCAGCCTCCACAGATCCCAGCCAGAGATCCCAAGGCTAAACCGATCCTGTCCCCTCCGTACACACCCCCAAGGCCGTCTACACCTGGCCTCCTCTAGTTCCAGACACTCGACCGCCATTAGTCTCCCTGGTACCCCAGGCCCAGAGGATCTACTTTCTCTTAAGACCAGCAGCCAGGCCGGGCCAAGTGCCCTCCAAATGCTGGTACTAGAAAAGCAAGAACTGGAGCGGCACCATAAAGACATGACAGTCCAGCCCGGCTGTTCCATGATGTATTATCAACTTTTCTCCACCACCGACCCCTTCAAGTGGACACACAAGCCCACCTGTTCATTCTGGGAAAGGGTTTCCAGGGTGGCCCTGTTGACAGGTCTATAGGGTGGAGAGGCCCCAACTCCAAACGGGGGAAACCCAGAACCCCCTTGGCCAGGGATCAATGTGCCTACTGTAAAGAAAATGGGCATTAAAATAAGGTATGTCTCAACTGGGGAAAGGCTCCCTGAAAAGGGGGACCTCATAGGCCTTACAGAAATAGACTGAGGGGAACCAGGCTCTCTCCTCCTTGGCTGCCATGAGCTCATGGTCAGAATAAAAATAGGGGGCCAACCAGTGACTTTTATGGTTGATACTGGGGCCGAGCACTCTGTCACCTCCCCAATGGCCCCTTTCAGCAAGAGGACTGCGATCATCCTTGGGGCTACGAGGACACAGGGAGTTTGCAAGGCTCGTCAGTGTAAACTCAGGGGCCACAAGGTCCAACATGAGTTCCTCTATATCTAACTGATTGCCCCGTCCCCCTCCTGGGCTGAGGCATACTCTCCAAGCTTGGGGTTCAGGTAACCTTTGAGCCCACCGGGCACACCAGCCTCCGACTGAACCCAGGGCAAGAGGAGACAGGGTCTCTGGTACTAGCAATTACCACACCAAGGGAAAAAGAATGGAGGCTATTCTGTGCCCAGGCCGAGCTGAATGGCCCGCCGGAGTTCAGGTTCACTTCCTTTCAGTATGGAAAGGTACTTCAGAAAGGTACCTCCTTTCAGTATGGTCTAAAGAAAACCCACCTGGACTAGCCCAGAATCGGGCCCCTATCATTGTTGAACTGATCCCGAGAGCCCAACCCCAGAGGCAAAAGCAGTATCCTCTCCCACAAGAAGCTAACATTGGCATTCAAGAACACCTGGCCAGACTTAAAAAGCAGGTATCCTGATCGAGTGCCAGTCGGCCTGGCATACCCCACTCCTGCCGGTCAAGAAGCCAGGAGGGGATATCGACCAGTTCAAGACCTCTCTGGCCATCAACAAGGTAGCCATCTCCCTGCACCCAGTCATCCCCAATGCATGCACCCTCCTCCAGGATGTGGATGACCTCCTCGCCAGTGACTGCACAAAAGGCACAAAGGATCGCCTACAGCTCCTGTCAAATTCAGGATATCAGATCTCAGGGAAGAAGACCTAAATCTGCCAACAACAGGTCTGATACCTCGGTTTCCTCCTCACCCAAGAGAAGAGAGAACTAGGGCCAGAGAGAAAGAAAGCCACCATCTCTTTGCCACAGCCCCAGAACAGGGCCTACGAGAATTCCTGGGGCCTGCAGGATTCTGCCGCGTCCAGATTCCTGGGTTCTCAGCAATAACAAGAGCCCTCCGTGATCTCTTAGGGGGACCAAATCGAAAACCCCCTGCCTGGACTGAGAAAGCAGAAGCCACCTTCACAGAGATAAAGGCTGCCCTGGGCGGGCTCTAGCCCTAGGCCTACCAAATATAGAAAAACCCTTTAATCTCATTGTACATAAAAAAAGATAGCGCTGGGGGTACTTACCCAGACAGTTGGGCCTTGACAGTGGCCAGCAGCTTATCTGTCAAAGAGACTGGACTCTGTGGCAGCAGGATGGCCCCTGTGCCTCAGGGCACTAGCAGCCACAGTCCTACTCATTAAGGAGGCAGACAGGCTCACCCTGGGACAAGAACTTAACACCCAGGTCCCTCATGCAGTTACGTCCCTCATGAACACACAGGGGCACCACTTCCTTCCCAGCTCCCGGCTAGCACAGTACCAAGGGCTCCTCTGCGAGAATCCATGGGTCACCCTCGGAACAGTAAGGACATTAAACCCAGCAACCTCTCTCCCCACGGAAGAGGGGGAACTAGACCATGACTGCTCTGAGGTAACTGATAAAGTCTATGTGAGCCGTCCAGACTTAGAGGATTAAGCCATAAAGAATCCAGAGCTCACGCAGCAATGGCAGCAATTACCACAAGAGGGTGCCCGGAAAGCGGGTTATGCAGTGACCACGACCACTGAAGTCCTAGAAGCTAAGGCATTACCAGCTGGACGGTCAGCACAACAGGCTGAACTATACGCTTTAGTCCGAGCCCTCACCCTCAGTGAAGGCCAGCGGGTCAACATCCACACTGATTCTCGGTACATCTTCCCTACTGTGTGTCTACAGGGGACCATCTACAAGGAGAGGGGCCTCCTAACTGGTGCAGAAAAAGCTATCAAAAGCAAAGAAGAGACACTAACACTCCTTGAAGCCATCTGGCTTCCAAGAGAAGCAGCAATCCTGTACTATAAGGGACCCCAGAAAGGAGACGACCCTATAGCATGGGGAAATCATCTTGCAAATGAGGCTGCCAGGACTGCAGCCAGTAAGGACACGGACAGAGCTCCTTCCCTCACCATGGCCCTGACACCCCCAGAAGAAGTCCCTCCGCCCAGTTACACTAAGAAGAAAAAAACGGGCCATGGCTGAGGGGCCACCCTGACTAAAAAGGGGTGATGGGTGATGCCAGAAGGGCACGTCTTCATCCCAACAGCAACAGGAGGGCATCTAGTCAAGAAATACCACCGACTCACCCACCTGGAAAAAACTGCATTAGAGGCCCTTCTCCAGAAGCATGGCTGCATCCGCCAGCTGCCAGCACTGTGCTGAGCAACCAGTGAGTGGTGTGTAACATGTGCTAAAAAATAATGCCCAGCCTGCTCTGCGACCCCCACCAGGTGTCCAGAGGATGCGAGTAACCCCTTTCAAAGAGCTAAAAATAGACTTCACAGCCGTGCAGCCGAGCAGGGGTTCAGATGTCTCCTAGTAATAGTATACACATTCCTGATTAAAACTCTTCAAAGTATAGGGATAGAGGGAACATTCCTCAACTTCAAAAAATTGATCTATGAAAAACCCACAGTGAATATCATTCTCAATGGGGAAAAGCTGACAGTCTTCCCATTGAGATCAGGAACACAAGGATGCCCACTCTCACCACTGTTGTTCAACATAGTACTAGGAGTCCTAGCAACAGCAATCAGACAACAAAAAGAAATAAAATGTATTCAAATTGGCAAAGAAGAAGTCAAACTCTCTCTCTTCGCAGATGACATGATCCTTTATATGGAAAACCCCAAAGACTCTAGCCCCAAACTACTAGAACTCATACAGCAGTTCAGTAATGTGGCAGGATACAAAATCAATGCACAGAAATTAGTTGCTTTCTTATACACTAACAAAAATATAGAAAGGGAAATTAGAGAATCGATTCCATTTACTGTAGCACCAAGAACCATAAGATACCTTGGAATAAACCTAGCCAAAGAGGTAAAGGATCTGTACTCCAGGAACTACGGAACACTCATGAAAGATATTGAAGATACAAAAAGATGGAAAAGCATTCCATGCTCATGGATCAGAAAAATAAACATTGTTAAAATGTCTATACTGCCCAGAGCAATCTATACTTTCAGTGCCATCCTGATCAAAATTCTACCAGCATTATTCAAAGAGCTGGAACAAACAATCCTAAAATGTGTATGGAACCAGAAGAGACCCCGAATCGCTAAGGAAATGTTGAAAAAGAAAAACAAACCTGGCATCATGTTGCCTGATTTTAAGCTTTACTACAAAGACAGCATAGTACTGGCACAAAACCAGACACAATGACCAGTGGAACAGAGTAGAGAACCCAGATATGGACCCGCAACTCTATGGTCAAATAATCAACAAAGCAGGAAAAAATATCCAGTGGAAAAAAGACAGTCTCTTCAATAAATGGTGCTGGGAAAATTGGACAGCTATGTGGAGAAGAATGAAACGCGAACATTCTCTTACACCATACATGAAGATAAACTTGAAATGGATGAAAGACCTCGATGTGAGGCAGGAATCTATCAAAATCCTAGAGGAGGACATAGGCAGTAACCTCTTCAACATTGGCCACAGCAACTTTCAAGACATGTCTCCAAAGGCAAAGGAAACAAAAGTGAAAATGAACTTTTGGGACTTCAGCAAGGTAAAAAGCTTCTGCACAGCAAAGGAAACAGTCAACAAAACAGAGAAGCAATCCACAGAATGGGAGAAGATATTCACAAATGACACTACAGACCAAGGGCTGATATCCAAGATCTATAAAGAACTCCTCAAACTCAACACCCAAAAAACATAATCACGTCAAAAAATGGGCAGAAGACATGAACAGACACTTCTCCAAAGAAGACATAAACATGGCTGACAGACACATGAAAAAATGTTCATCATCATTAGCTATCAGGGAGATTCAAATCAAAACCACACTGAGATACCACCTTACACCAGTTAGAATGGCCAAAATTAACAAGATAAGAAACAACAAGTGTTGGAGAGGATGTGGAGAAAGGGGAACCCTCTTACACTGTTGGTGGAAATGCAAGTTAGTACAGCCACTCTGGAAAACAGTGTGGAGATTCCTTAAGAAATTAAAAATAGAGCTACCCTGTGATCCTGCAATTGCACTACTGGGTATTTATCCCCAAAGATACAGATGTAGTGAAAAGAAGGGCCATCTGTACCCCAATGTTCATAGCAGCAATGGCCACAGTCGCCAAACTGTGGAAGGAGCCGAGATGCCCTTCAGCAGATGAATGGATAAAGATGTGGTCCATATATACTATGGAGTATGATGCCTCCATCAGAAAGGATGAATACCCAGCTTTTGTATCAACATGGATGGGACTGGAAGAGATTATGCTGAGTGAAATAAGTCGAGCAGAGAAAGTCAATTATATGGTTTCACTTGTGGAGCATAAGGAATAGCACGGAGGATGTGAGGAGATGGGGAGGAAAAGTGAATTGGGAGAAATCGGAGGGGGAGACAAACCATGAGAGACTGTGGACTCTGAGAAACAAACTAAGGGTTTTGGAGGGAGCGGGGTGGGGGGTTGGGTGAGCCTGGTGGTAGGGATTAAGGAGGGCACGGATTGCATGGAGCACTGGGTGTGGGGCATAAACAATGAATGCTGGAACACTGAAAAAATAAAATAAATTTTTAAAAAATAGTATAAACATTCTCTGGATGGGTCAAAGCTTTCCCAAACAGGACAGAGTGAAGCCAGGAAGGAGCCAAAGTTCTCTTATGGGAGATTATGCCCCAGTTCGGCCCGCCATTAACAATCCACAGTAACGATGGGCCCGCATTTGTAGCAGACACTGCACAGGTCTTAACCAAGTCTCTCAACATCACTAGGGGGCTGCACACTGCCTTCAGGCGCCAAAGCTCAGGGAAAGTAAAGTGAATGATCGCACCCTGAAGGCAACCTTAGCAAAGTTTTGTTGGGAGACTAGCCTCCGAAGGCCAGATCTGCCACCCCTGGCCCTCCTGCGTGCCCACTGCACGCCCAGGACGCTAAGTTACTCCCCTTTCAAATTAGTGTATGGACAAGCTCCCCTGTGCCTGGGGAGTCTTCATCAGATTAGAGAAAAAGAAATAAAAAAACAACTTCAGGCCTGGGGGCCACCCTAAATAAATGACAAAGTCGCACCACTGAGAGGCCCCGGTCTCCGCAGGGTCCCAGGTGCGCGCCTTCCAGGCAGGAGACGCAGTGTGGGTCAAAGATTGGAAAAGGGACCCCCTCAAACCACAGGACAGGGCCTCACTCTTTGTTCTAACCACCCCTACTGCCTTTAAGGTCTCCTGCGTCACCTGTGGGTCCACCACTCCAGAGTGAAAAAAAGCCCATCACTCGGACAAAGAGCCAGACCAATGACAGGTCAGCCAAATCCCGCACACCCACTCCAGCTTCGCCTCCGACGAGACCCCACCGATTAAGAGACACATGCTAGCTGGGCTCCCTAGTTCTCACCGGCATGATATCCGTCATCCTAGGGGTCAGACTCTACTGTTGCCCCTTCTGGCTGGACTTTCCCCCAGAGACCTGCCGTTACTGTTGTTTCTTGGGTGACCATAGGGTGTTGTACTACACTTTCTTGTCCACAGGTTGGATCTGCTGTCCGGCCAGGGGACAGCAGATCTAAGCCGGGGACCCTCCACTTTTGCTGGCCCTCTGCTGTCTACTCCTAAGTGCATTTCACTGTGGTCTTTCTGAGCCCGGTCAGTCCTGGTCTTCTGCTGCCTGGGGTGTTGTTCCTCCTCACTGCCTTCAGCTGGCCCGACCTGGCAGGGGGGCAAACTCTCGCATTACCACTACTGGCGAATGGTTCCTTTGGCTCCTCCTCCTCATCGGCCCCCTCCTCATAGTAGCATTTGGTCCTCGTATTTTTAATGCCTTTACCAGGTCCAAACTGCTCAGATTGCCAAGATCAGACTCCAGCTGCTCCTTACTCACTGTTGCCCCGTAGATGATAAAGATGATGTCCTCTAAACCAGGTGTTTAAAGGGGCATCAAGGAGGGAATGATAAAGAAAATCTGGGTTCTGAGGTGGCCAACCAATCCAGCAAGGGAATCCCAGTCCTGGCCCCAGGGACATTCCAGGTTTTCCCCTGCCCCACCGGCCACGGTCGCAAGAGTGGCACTGATACAGAAGTAAGTGTACAAACTGCCCCCTTTGTTTGTGCTCAGGGCTCAGACCTTGAGAGATTACTCTCCTCTGGGCCTGCTGGCGTGAAATAAACATCCGACCACCCAAGGTCTCCCAGGGCTGCTTGGTTTTTTGGCCAGGATCCAGTCCAGGTTCCATAATAGTCAGACTGCCTGGAATTATGTTCAGTTCTATGGCTTTCTATCTGCATGATTTTCTTGGACAAGACACATAATCTCTGGGTCTCACTCTCCTTCTACAAAACGGAGTTAAGAGTACTTATTCCACACACCTGCTAGATGCTTTTAAAATGGTCAGGACATTTAAAAGGCTCAGAACGGTGCCTATGACTTGGCACACACAAATAATTTGTTAGCAATACACAAGAAGTGACTCCTATGAACACGGCACAAGCCTCAAGAAGAATGCACCAATACACTCCTGCGACGGAGAGACCATAGAAGGATTTCTTCCACTTCCTGCGATGCACAGATGAAGGAGGGAAAGCTCAGGCACACAGGCAAAGACACTTGCCCCAAGTGAGAGACCTAGCCAGCAACAGGTTGAGAATCTGAATGCAGGTTTCTGACCTTTGATGGCATACACACAGAACGTAGCAGCGCCGGGTTCATCTGTGTCCAGCCTCCCTTTTTGAACGTTACAGATGCTTTCTCATTCAGTGGATGACAGCGACACAGTAACACATGGATCATACACGAACAGCAAAAGGATGCGTGTTCTGTGATCTGAATACCCAGAGATGGGTGTTCTAGGGACACCTGAGTCCGCTGATGTTAAACTCCTCCTACCCCTTCCTCCAGCTCCCCACTGAAGACACTACTCAAGAACACAGGAGACGTCACCTGCTGTAGAGGACCCCCTAGGACTCCTCCTGTATGTCCTGGAGGTCTTTCCCCATGCATCTACACATGCCTGGCTTCATTCTACCAGCCCACAGTGGCTACAGAATGAGGCATACATGCTACTTCACCTGCAGATAGACTTGCTGTATTTTTCTCTAATAAAGCAAGACATAAAGCAATGAGCATCCTTGAGCATCTATCTTTGTGCATCTGTGCAAGTACTCCTTTAGTATAGCTTCCTAGCACTGGATGTACAAGCACATTCAGGGCAATTAGAGGTTATAAAGTGGGTGGAGGCAGAGCAGAAGGGGTGTGTCAGGCACGTACAAAGGCAGTGCGGCTTGTGGGGTGGTGAGATATGATCAGAGCTGAGAGGCTAAAGCAGAGTGAGCGGGAGAATATGTGTGAGTGTGTAAATATGTTTTTCTGGGCAAAACTGTAGGGACACGGATAGCAGATCCTCAGGGGCTTCGAGCTGGGATAAACAGCTTAACATTTATGATGAAGGTTATGGGGAAGCAGGCAATGAGGGTAGGGGCATGACCAGGCTGTGAATTGGAAAGGTCTCCTGGACTGTGGTGTAGAGACAGAAGACAGGGTGAGGGACCTGGGGTGTGTTCAGTCCCTGCGCCTTGGCAGGAGCCAGGTATAAGACTTACATGTTCCTCTGTGGTTACCAATCTCGGAGATTTCAAAAAATTGTCTAGGTAACTGCCAGTAGTTGCTAATCTCATTTAACACTGAAGACAGAGCCCACCCCAGTGTTTGCTGACAGGGTGTCAAGAACATTCAGCTCTGCATCTGACCTTCACACTTTTGTACCTTTTTGCAGGTTGAATCCACACTGCCACACTATCTTCTCCAGGGAAGCCCTGAGCATTTCACTTGAGCATCTCAACTTTTATACTGTTTTAGCAGGTATGAAACCAGGCTTTTTGTCTGGGGTAGGGGTGGGAGTGGAGAAGCTGACCTCTGGCTCCCATGTGGGTAAGTAGCTGTCCCCAGGATCAGGGCCTCCTTGACTTCCAGGGGGGTCCATGTTCTCTGGCCTTGCCTGTGGCCACCATCAAGCAGGAAGGAAGGAGGGAAGGAAGGGAGGAGATGAGGGAGGAAGGAAGGGAGGGAGGGAGGGAAGTGGGGAGATGGGAGAGAGGGAGGGAAGGAGGAAGAGAGAGAGGGAGAGAGGGAGCCAGTAGGGGGTGTGGGGGGAGAAAACAGCAGTGCTGGACCTGAGGCCAAAGATGGTGGCTAGAAGTCTAAATCTTACACCAACCAGACACAGGGCCTTAGGGAAATCATCCTGTTTTCAGTCTTTGTCTACTCCCCTGAGCGATGAGGAGGTTGGGTTCATCAACCCAAGTCCACAAGGGTCTTTCAGCCTTGCCCTTTAGGGGTTCAGGACATCGATGCCTTGCCCTCCTTCATCCCCCTTTCCATGCCCTATCAACCCAGTTAGTGCTGCTTGGAGAACTTGCTTGTGTGACAGGATGACTTCCTCTTGGCTCCTGCATGACTGGCTGGTGACCCTCTCTGGTTTTATCTTTTTTTTTTTTTTTTAAACATTTATTTACTTGAGAGAGAGAAGGAGTGTGAGTGTGGCGGGGGGGCAGGGGAGAGGGACAGAGAGAAGAATCTCAAGCAGACTCCCCGCTGAGCACAGAGCAAAATGAGGGACTGGATCTCACAACCCTGAGATCACAACCTGAGCCGCAACCAAGGGTCGGACCCTTCACTGACTGACCTCCTAGATTTTAAATTCAGAAAAGGCACATTTGAATCTTAATCCTTCAATTTGCTTCAGTAAATTACCTAATTCTTACATTTCAGTTTATTGTGCGATGAGGACCATGCTGATCTCTAAGGTCTGCTGTCAGAATTTAATAATAATCATAATTTTGACAGCCAGTATTGATGGAGTGTTTAGTTGACGTGTGTACTGTGTTGAATAGTGCCCCTTCCCTGCAAATGCATTTCCACCCGGAGTCCGAGAATGTGACCTTGAGAAATACGGTCTTTGCAGATGCAATCCTGATGAAGTCATACTGAATTATGGTGGGTCCTAAATCGAGTATGACTGGCGTCCTTATAAGAAGAGGAAAATTTGTACAGACACACAGGGGAGATGGCTATGTGAAGACAGATTGGAGCGACACACTACGAGCCAAGGAACGCTACGGACTGCCGGCAACACCCGGAAGCTAGAGGGAGGTGAGGAAAGATTCCCCCGCTAGAGCCTTCAGGGAGAGCATAGCTCTGCCGACACCTTGACTTCACACTTCTAGCCTCCAGAAGTGTGACTGGGTAAGTACGTTCCTGCTCTCTGAAACCACCAAGTATGTAATTCATTCTGGCAGCCCTGTGTGTTAAACATACAGGGTGCCTCACTGACTTTCACCTTGATAGTGGGTCTGGTAGACAGTGTTCATCCTCAATCTACACAGGGGAAATGGAGGCTGGGATAGTTATTTGCTCATTGGTAAATGACACAGCTGAGATTTGAACTTGGGTCTAACTCAGAAGTCTGCATGCCTAACCATTATGCTAATAACCCCACTTAGCACATGGTTAGAATTCAATCCATGGTACCTATTATTATTAATTCTGTGATGCCTTTTCTGGTCAACCTGTTTCCCGCTTTGTCAAGTACTATATCTAGTCTCTATTTCTAATGGGGCATGTTTTATACTGTATCATAGTTAAAAAAAATTGTATACGTCTGTCTGTTTCCTCTAAGTGACTCTGTAGTCTCTGAAGACACTATATTAGCTTCCTATTTTTTTTTTTTCAGTGCTGGATTATTGTACTTGCCTGCAAAATGTTTATTGAATGAATGCCTGGCCTTTGAAATGAGTAAATGGTGGAGAAAGATGAAAACAAGTTCCCTTCTGAATTCAGGAGCCTAGCTCTAGGTTAGCCTCATGCCCTCTGATCTTGAGCACATGAATTTAACACAAATCTCTTTTCTGGTGCTAAGGGAGCAGAAAACCTGGAGATGGCCATGCCCAGAGACCCACCTGGAAGATTTCCCAAGCATGGTTCTCTGTGATCAGTATCAGTGGCAGCCCTTACACTGGTCAGTGGGCTAACTGTCCTCTATACGTGCCTCCCGCATCTGCCTGCACCGGGGCGCAGAGACCAAGATGAGCTCATCTTTTGAATACGGACTGCCTTAAAAGAGTCCACACTATCCAACACACAATGGAGTCAGAGACAGAATACCACTGAAAGTAGAAATCCAGAGAATCATTTGATTTTTGTCCCCGAAAAGCAAACTCGTCAACCATTATTCGCTTCTGGTATGCTCGAATCTTGTTGGTGTCCTTTGTTGTTTTTTATTTTTTTTTCTTCCACATCAGACCTGTAGTGTTTTTCGGTTAATTGCTCACATACGGCAAACAAGTATGTTTGGAGATTTCTGATCAAAGGTTGAATAAGAATGTCATTGCTTCCCTGTCCACATTTTTCTCAGGAACAGATGTCCCCTAGTTTTCAGGTGGAGGTTATGTCCTCTCTGCTGTGGTTGGGGGTAGATCAAAGCTATCAGTAGTTGGGGCACAAAGCCACTTCCCTCCCACTCCCTGTCATTCTCCACTGACTCTTTCCTGATACATAGAATGATATTAAATGCAGTCCCAAACACTACTTCAAGCTCCTCATAACTTTAGTATGATACAACATGACTAATACGGGTAAGCATTAATGTGAAATTTGACATCTAGAAGGGTGCCAGGATGGTAATTCTGATAGCCTTTTCCTGCAAATGAGAGGCCTCTCAATATGACCTAATCAGGACACAGCAGATCATCTTCTAGAACAAGCTCAGAAGACAGACTAGCTCCACCCGGGGCTTTGCACTGAACCTCATCTGTAAACAGGTAAGCATCAAAGGATTGCTATGAAAAAAAAATGGAACAAAATGCACATACAACGTTTATCTCAGTGCCTGGCTCAAACAGTGTTAGCTTCAGCTGTACCAAGATCCCGCTCTTCTGCTGAGAAGAGATGAGAAGGATGTTTCTGCTATACTCTTGCTTGAAAGGGTCACAGATTTGTTTGAATCAAAGAAGAGAGGTGGCAGAATTCTTTATGTGTGAACAACTGTGCTTTAACCACCAACAGATTCCAAACACTTTAGTTACAACTGTGAGGGCATGAAGTCATTCCTCAGAGACCACTGGTGGCGGGCACTCGGGGTCAGAAAGGTCACAACAGAATGGCTACTTCAAATGTATGAAATACAACATTTTCACTTGCTTCTCGAGGTCAGCCCTTGCTGGTCTTAAACGTAAGCCTTCCTCAGACGGTGTTGGGGGTGGCAGAAGCAGAGACTAGTAGCTGGAAAGAATGGGCGATAGTGAAACAAGGACGTGCCCCTGGATAGAGCTGAAGCAGGATCCCACAGGGAAAAGGAGTACCCTGAGATGAGACCACCATGGGGTAACATCCTTGGCTAGGGAACCGCCTCCATTGGGGGCAGGAGGATGACTAAAGGTTTGGGGCAAGGCAGGGATGAAGTAGAGTGGTCGTACGAGCTTTACGTGGACTTCTCCACTGAAGTCTCAAATCTGGACATGCGGGGTGTTTGTGAAAGTGTTTGTTTAGCCTGTTCATGAAGGAAGACCTAGTGGAGAGACAGTGAGCTTCCTTGGGCCTCCCCTGCATTATCTGAGTCTGTGGAACTCAGTGCTCACACCTTTGAAGCCGACTGCCCCTAAAAGCCACCCTACTGAGGAGCCAGCTTTAGAGTAATAATGAAAGGCTCTGGTCATTGGGTTTCCAGGGATTTTATCATTTTCAACAAATTTTTTCAAAAAGAATTTTATCTAATGTTTAAATTACCAACTAGATCTCACCAATGTGGATATACAGGAAACATACCTCCACATAATAAAGGGCATCTATGAAAAACCCATAAGTAACATCACACTCAATGGTGAAAAACTGAGAGCTTTTTCTCTAAGGTCAGGAACAAGTCAAGGACATCCACTCTTGCCACTTTTATTCAACATAGGACTAGAAGCCTTAGCCACAGCACTTGGATAAGAAAAAGAAAAAAAGGCGTCCATATTGGTAAAAAAGAGTTAAACGTCATTATTTGCAGATGACATGATACTGTAACATAGAAAACCCTAGACTCCACCAAAAACTAATAGAATAGATGAATTCAGTAAAGTTGCAGAATGCAAAATTAATAACCAGCATTTCTATACACTAATAAGACTAGTAAGAAAGTAGCAGAAAAAGAAATTAAGAAAACAACTCCATTTGCAAGTGCACCAAAAAGAATAAAATAACTAGGGATAAACTTAACCAAGGGGGTGAAAGGCCTGTACTCTGAAAAGCTATAAAACACTGATGAAAGAAAGATCACACAAATAAATGCAAAGACACTCATGCTCATAGACTGGAAAAATTAATATTGTTAAAATGTTCATACTACCCAAAGCAATCTACAGATTCAGTACAATCCCTATCAAAGTGCAAACAACATTTTTCACAGAACAAGAATAAATAATACTAAAATTTACGTGGAACACAAAAGACCCTGAATTGCCAAAGCAGTCTTGAAATAGAAGAACAGAGCTGGAAGCATCACAAGCCCAGACTTCAGGATATACTACAAAGCTGTGGTAATCAAAACAGTATGGTATGGACACAAAAATAGACATAAAGATCAAGGGAACAGAATAGAGGATCCAGAAAAAACCCCACACTTCTCTGGTCAATTAACTCATGACAGTGGAGGCAAGAATACATAATAGGGAAAGACAGTCTCTTCATTAAATGGTGCTGGGGAAGGTAGGCAGCTACATGCAGAAGAATGAAACCAGACCATTTTCTTTCATCATACACAAAAATAAACTCAAAATGCATGAAAAACCTAAATATGAGACCTGAAACTATACCACTCCTAGAAGGAAACCCAGGCAGCAATCTCTCTGACATTGATTATTGCAACATGTTTCTGTTTCTTAAGGCAAGACAAACAAATGCAAAAAACAAACTAGTGGGACCTCAAGATAAAAAGCTTTTGCACAGTGAAAGAAACCATCTACAAAACAAAAAGACAACCTACTGAATGGGAGAGGATATTTGCAAATGATATATCCTATAAGGGTTTGGTCCAAAATACATAAAGAACTTATACAACTCAACACCCAAAACCCCAAACAATCCAATTAAAAAAGGGACAGAGGACCTGAATAGACATTTTTCCAAGGAAGATATACAGATGGCCTACGGACACATAGAGGCTCCGCACCACTATTCATCAGGGAAATGTAAACCAAAAGCACAAAACGGTATCACTTTACATCTGTCAGAATGGCTAAATAAAAAAAAGGATAAGAAATGATAAATGTTGGAGAAGATGAGGGGGGAAAAGGAACATTCACACACTGGCAGGAATGTAAATCGGGGCAGCTACTATGGAGAACAGTAGAGCTTCTTCCAAAACTTAAGAACAGAACCACCTTATGACATAGTAATTTCACTGTTTGCTACTTACCCAAAGAAAATTAAAACATTTATTTGAAAAGGTATACACATGCCTGTTTATTGCAGCATTATGTACAATAGCTCAGATATGCAAGCAACCTGTGTCCACTGACAGATGAATGAATAAGATGTGAATAGACACACACACACACGTACATACATATGTATGTATGTATGTATGTATAATGGAATAGTACACTGCCATAAAAAGGGATGAGACGGAGTCATTTGAGACCTAGAGAGTATTATGCTAAGTGAAATAAGTAAAATACTTTTCTGATATGTAGCAGAGCTCACGTGGGACCCAGTATGTTTGGTGTCCTTAATCTGTTTCTTTCCATTGCATCTCCTGCCATAGGCTGTCTGCACCACTATATCCCCAGGGGGGAAATATCCCTAGCACTTTCTTCCACTTAAAAAGAATACTTTTCTCTAAAGAGGGGTTCGCTTGCTCTGTTGACCTCAGGACACTTCTATCAAACAGCATCTGGAGCTAGAGGCTGGAGATCACCCACTAGAGGAGTCTCTGAATGTAAACGTGAGTCCCTAACACGATCTGATGCTTGCCCAAGGCATGGAAGGTGGAGAGAAAGAGGCTGTACTTGAAACGGAGTCTCACATCAGGCTTGGATTCTTGCCGAAGTCAATGGACAATGTTGTTTTCAAGATTCAGCCCAATTTCCCACAGAATATGACAGGAAACTTGGCAGGATTCCTCTGGGAAATCCAGGAGGATGAAAACAGATGTTTTCATCCTAAAGCCAAATGAGAGCAAATCTTTTGTCAAACGTTTGGGCTTAGGGACCAGATATAGCATTAACATTGTGGTTCTTTAACTCTCAAGCTGTATGGCTTTGGACTAGCTCATCAACTTCTTTATGCCCCCGAGACAGACAGAAGCAGTTCTTGACATCTGGAAGCTCGCACATGACTGCCAACTTGGCCTCGATATTGCCAGGAGTGGCCTGACACTCACATCTGTGTCTTGGTGTTCTCTTGTTAAACATAAGCCATTTCTAGTGCACTAACATCAAAACAAAAACAAGTCCACTCCGTGATCATGTCTAGACACAGACAAAACCATGAGCACTGTCCAAATCACAAAAATGACCAACGATCCCCCCATATGAGTGTTGCGGCTTTATTAACTGCAGTTTTAGCCTCACTGGATTCCCTCGCTCAAATAAATGAGTCTTATGAAGATACCCAATCATCAAGCTCCCCCTACTTCCTGACAGCATTCAGTCCTGAGCCAAGCCCTGCTTCCTAAATCCTCCCACAAATCACATAAGCCCTAATCCCATAAGTCCTAGGACCTGCTTATTGAGACAGCCTAGGTTTTGTCATAGTGTGTGCTCTCCCTGGTAACAAGCAACTTCTTCAACTTCACTTGGCTGGTCTTTGGCTGGAGGGAGATGCCACCACCTTGTTCCCATGACAACTACCTCATAGGATTTTTAAGGACAGACAGTTCGGTGTAGCAGAGAACAGTGACCAGTACTCAGTATGTGTTCACTGTTGTTCTTCTATTCTGAGTCATACTACGGAGGTAAGTGTTAGGTATTTAATATAGTTCCAGTTTAAACAGCAACGGGCCCAGGCAGCAGAGCAAGAGGTATTTAGACGCAAGGAGTGAATGAAGACACTGATGGCTCTTAAGGGAAGGCATAAAGAAGGGCTGAACTTTGGGAAGGAGCTATGCCCATTAGAACCTAAGGCCAACTAAAGTTCCCAAGACATTTTCAGTGTTGCTCTGTCTTCTCGTCTCTGCATGTATTCTGTACCATGTTTCGGAATGCCTATTGTTTAACATTTTAATTCTGAAACCTAGTGAACTAATTCTTTAAAACCTAATTGGTAAAACTGGTTTCACATTTAAGTCTTTAATCCATTTTTACTTTTTTTTTTTTAATTTTTTATTTATTTTCAGCGTAACAGTATTCATTGTTTTTGCACCACACCCAGTGCTCCATGCAATCTGTGCCCTCCCTAATACCCACCACCTGGTTCCCCCACCCTCCCACCCCGCCCCTTCAAAACCCTCAGGTTGTTTTTCAGAGTCCATAGTCTCTCATGGTTCACCTCCCCTTCCAATTTCCCTCAACTCCCTTCTCCTCTCCATCTACCCTTGTCCTCTATATTATTTGATATGCTCCACCAATAAGTGAAACCATATGATACTTGACTTTCTCTGTTTGACTTATTTCACTCAGCATAATCTCTTCCAGTCCTGTCCATGTTGCTACAAAAGTTGGGTATTCGTCCTTTCTGATGGAGGCATAATACTCCATAGTGTATATGGACCACATCTTCCTTATCCATTCATCCGTTGAAGGGCATCTTGGTTCTTTCCACAGTTTGGCGACCGTGGCCATTGCTGCTATAAACATTGGGGTACAGATGGCCCTTCTTTTCACTACATCTGTATCTTTGGGGTAAATACCCAGCAGTGCAATTGCAGGGTCATAGGGAAGATCTATTTTTAATTTCCTGAGGAATCTCCACACTGTTCTCCAAAGTGGCTGCACCAGTTTGCATTCCCACCAACAGTGTAAGAGGGTTCCCCTTTCTCCACATCCTCTCCAACACACGTTGTTTCCTGTCTTGCTAATTTTGGCCATTCTAACTGGTGTAAGGTGGTATCTCAATGTGGTTTTGATTTGAATCTCCCTGATGGCTAGTGATGATGAACATTTTTTCATGTGTCTGGTAGCCATTTGTATGTCTTCATTGGAGAAGTGTCTGTTCATATCTTCTGCCCATTTTTTAATATGATTATCTGTTTTGTGTGTGTTGAGTTTGAGGAGTTCTTTATAGATCCTGGATATCAACCTTTTATCTGTACTGTCATTTGCAAATATCTTCTCCCATTCCGTGGGTTGCCTCTTTGTTTTGATGACTGTTTCTTTTGCTGTGCAGAAGCTTTTGATCTTGATGAAGTCCCAGAAGTTCATCTTTGCCTTTGTTTCCTTCGCCTTTGGAGACATATCTTGAAAGAAGTTGCTGTGGCTGATATCAAAGAGGTTACTCCCTATGTTCTCCTCGAGGATTCTGATGGATTCCTGTCTCACGTTGAGGTCTTTTATCCATTTCGAGTTTATCTTTGTGTACGGTGTAAGAGAATGGTCAAGTTTCATTCTTCTACATATAGCTGTCCAGTTTTCCCAGCACCATTTATTGAAGAGACTGTCTTTTTTCCACTGGATATTTTTTCCTGTTTTGTCAAAGATTATTTGACCATAGAGTTGAGGGTCCATATCTGGGCTCTCTACTCTGTTCCACTGGTCCATGTGTCTGTTTTTATGCCAGTACCATGCTGTCTTGGTGATCACAGCTTTGTAGTAAAGCTTGAAATCAGGTAACGTGATGCCACCAGTTTTATTTTTGTTTTTCAACATTTCCTTAGCAATTCGGGGTCTCTTCTGATTCCATACAAATTTTAGTATTATTTGCTCCAGCTCTTTGAAAAATACTGGTGGAATTTTGATTGGAATGGCATTAAAAGTATAGATTGCTCTGGGCAGTATAGACATTTTAACGATGTTTATTCTTCCCATCCAAGAGCATGGAATGGTCTTCCATCTTTTTGTGTCTTCTTCAATTTCTTTTAGGAGTGTTCTGTAGTTCCTCGAGTACAGATCTTTAACCTCTTTGGTTAGGTTTATTCCGAGGTATCTTATGGTTTTTGGTGCTATAGTAAATGGAATCGATTCTCTAATTTGCCTTTCTGTATTTTCATTGTTAGTGTATAAGAAAGCCACTGATTTCTGGACATTGACTTTGTATCCTGCTACATTACTGAATTGCTGTATGAGTTCTAGTAGTTTGGAGGTGGAGTCTTTCGGGTTTTCCATATAAAGAATCATGTCATCTGCGAAGAGAGAGAGTTTGACTTCTTCCTTGCCAATCTGGATACCTTTTATTTCTCTTTGTTGTCTGATTGCTGTTGCTAGGACTTCTAATACTATGTTGAACAAGAGTGGTGAGAGTGGGCATCCTTGTCGTGTTCCTGATCTCAATGGGAAGGCTGCAAGCTTTTTCCCATTGAGGATGATATTTGCTGTGGGTTTTTCATAGATAGATTTGATGAAGTTCAGGAATGTTCCCTCTATCCCTATACTTTGAAGCATTTTAATCAGGAACGGATGCTGGATTTTGTCAAAAGCTTTTTCTGCATCCATGGAGAGGATCATGTGGTTCTTCTCTCTTCTCTTATTGATTTGTTCTATCACATTGATTGATTTGCGAATGTTGAACCATCCTTGTAACCCAGGGATGAATCCTACCTGGTCATGGTGGATAATCTTTTTAATGTGCTGTTGGATCCTGTTTGCTAGGATCTTGTTGAGAATCTTAGCATCCATATTCATCAGTGATATCGGTCTGAAATTCTCCTTTTTGGTAGGGTCTTTGCCTGGTTTGGGGATCAGGGTGATGCTGGCTTCATAAAAAGAGTCTGGAAGTTTTCCTTCTGCTTCAATTTTTTGAAACAGCTTCAGGAGAATAGGTATTATTTCTTCTTTGAAAGTTTGATAGAATTCCCCAGGGAATCTGTCAGGTCCTGGGCTCTTGTTTTTTGGGAGGTTTTTGATCACTGCTTCAATCTCGTTACTAGATATCGGTCTATTCAGGTTGTCAATTTCTTCCTGGTTCAATTTTGGGAGTTTATAGTTTTCCAGGAATGCATCCATTTCATCTAGGTTGCTTAGCTTATTGGCATATAACTGTTGATAATAGCTTCTGATGATTGTTTCTACTTCCTTGGTGTTAGTTGTGATCTCTCCCTTTTCATTCTTAATTTTATTAATTTGGGCTTTCTCTCTTTTCTTTTGGATTAGTGTGGCCAATGGTTTATCGATCTTATTGATTCTTTCAAAAAACCAGCTTCTAGTTTCGTTGATACGTTCTACTGTATCTCTGGTTTCTACCTCGTTGATCTCTGCTCTAATCTTGATTATTTCCCTTCTTACGTGTGGAGTTGGTTTGATTTGTTGTTGATTCTCCAGTTCTTTAAGGTGTAGAGACAGCTGGTGTATTCTGGATTTTTCAATTTTTTTGAGGGAGGCTTGGATGGCTATGAATTTCCCCCTTAGGACCGCCTTTGCTGTATCCCATAGGTTTTGGAGTGAAGTGTCTTCGTTCTCATTGGTTTCCATAAATTGTTTAAGTTCTTCTTTGATCTCCTGGTTGATCCAAGCATTCTTAAGCAAGGTGGTCTTTAGCTTCCAGGTATTTGAGTTCCTTCTGAACTTTTCCTTGTGATTGAGCTCCAGTTTCAAAGCATTGTGATCTGAGAATATGCAGGGAATCATCTCAGTCTTTTGGTATCGGTTGAGCCCTGATTTGTGACCCAGTATGTGGTCTATTCTGGAGAAGGTTCCATGTGCACTTGAGAAGAATGAGTATTCTGTTGTTTTAGGGTGGAATGTTCTGTATATATCTATGAGGTCCATCTGGTCCAATGTGTCATTCAATGCTCTTATTTCTTTATTGATTTTCTGCTTCGATGATCTGTCTATTTCTGAGAGAGGCGTGTTAAGATCTCCTACTATTAATGTATTCATATCAACATGACTCTTTATCTTGATTAATAGTTTTCTTATGTAATTGGCTGCTCCCATATTGGGGGCATAGATATTTACAATTGTTAGATCATCTTGGTGGATAGTCCCTTTAAGAATGATGTAGTGTCCTTCTGTATCTCTGACTACCGTCTTTAGTTTAAAATCTAATTTATCTGATATGAGAATCGCTACCCCGGCCTTCTTTTGAGGCCCATTGGCGTGAAAGATGCTTCTCCATCCCTTCACTTTCAGTCTGGGTGTATCTTTAGGTTCAAAATGGGTCTCTTGTAGACAACATATGGATGGGTCCTGTCGTTTTATCCAATCTGCAACCCTGTGTCGTTTTATGGGTGCATTTAGGCCATTCACATTGAGAGTGATTATTGAGAGATACGTTTTTATTGACATTGTGTTATCTTTGAAGTCTTTCTTTCTGTCGATTGTCTCTATATTTCTGTTCAATGCTATTCTTAGGATTTTTCCTCTTTTATAGAACCCCCCTTAATATTTCCTGCAGTGTCGGCTTGGTGGTTGCATAGTCTTTCAAGCCTTGCCGGTCTTGGAAACTCTTTATCTCTCCATCCATTTTGAATGTCAGTCTTGCTGGATAAAGTATTCTTGGCTGCATGTTCTTCTCATTTAGTGCCCTGAATATATCTTGCCAGCCCTTTCTGGCTTGCCAGGTCTCTGTGGACAGGTCTGACGTTATTCTGATGGGCTTTCCTCTGTATGTAAGGAGCTTCTTTGTCCTAGCGGCTTTCAAGAGATTGTATCTACAATTATGATTCCTCAATTTTACTATGAGGTGCCTGGATGTTTTTTTTGAATTTATAATCTTGGGGGGGGGACCTTTCTACTTCTAGTACATGAACACTTGTTCCATTCGCAAGATTGGGAAAATTTTCATGAAAAACTTGATCCACTATATCTTCTAGACTTCTTTCTTTCTCCTCCCCTTCAGGGATTCCAATAATTCTGACGTTGGAACGTTTCATGGCATCATTTATTTCCCTGATTCTGTTTTCATGGCTTCTAAGCTGTTTGTTCCAGGCTTCCTCCTGATCCTTTCTCTCTATTTGTTTGTCCTCCAGATCACTAATTCTATCTTCTGTCTCAGTTACCCTAGCTTTTAGAGAATTTAGATTAGATTGGAACTCATTGAGAGCGTTGTGAACCTCATCCCTGGTGGCCTTCAGCTCTGCCCTAACATTATGAACCCCCTCTCTGGTCGCTTTCAATTCTGCCCTAATCAATTCTGTTTGGTCATCCATGGCTTTCTCCAGCCTAGCTATTGCCTGGATAATTGTTAGCCTGAATTCTCTTTCTGACATATTGTCTATGTTGATAGCCGTTAGCTCTGTTGCAGAAGGCCCATCCTCTGTATTTTTCTTCTGTTGGGGATTCCTCCTCCTAGTCATTTTGGTGAGAGATGACTGGACAGATGTAGCTGGATGTATTGACCGTGGTGCAGTCAAGGTGCACCCTGGAACGCTTCTGAGCACTCAGGATTCCCCACCCAAATGAGAGAAAAAAGAAAAGAAAAAGAAAAAAGAGGGAGAGAGAGAGACAGGAAAAAAAGGGAAGATAAAAGTGAAGGTTCAGCCCAAATGGGCCCCAGGGTAAGGTTTATGACGTATACAAACAAAAACAGACAAACAAAAAGACTGATGAAAGTATATGACGAGAGAAAATATATATATATATTAGCAAAAAAAAAGGAGGAGCCTCGTCAAGAAGAACCCCAAGTATAAGATTTATATACTATCCGGACAAACATAAATACACAGAGACACTGGCAGAAGAAAAAGATGGGAGCATGGTTATAGATTCTCGGTGTGGGCGAGGAAGGTTATTTTGGTTCTTCCTGGATGTATCTTGATATCTTTGTTAAAGGACTCAACTTTCCTAAGAAAAAGGGGGATTAAAAATTGGTTCACCTATAGGGGTAGCATTGCTTGGAGAAAGGGGATTACCTTGAAGTTTAACTCTATATGAATATTAGAAAATAAAAATAAAAAAGGAATAAACTGGACTAAACTAAATTAAAAATTTTTTTAAAAATTAAGAAAATAGAAAAGCAAAAGAAAAACACATGTGTATGTATCAAAAAATTCAGGTTAGAAGTTTATCATGGAATTTGATGTACTGGACATCTCACTGTGATGGTAAATAGGTTAAAAAATTATCTATATAAAAAAAGAAAAAAAAATGAACCAGAATAGTGGGAAAGAATTAAAAATAAAAGTTGTATCTATGAAGTAGTGGTGGTTGTTCTCTTGTAGTCTTTTTTTTTTTTTTTTTCCTGATTTGTTTTCTGGGGGAGGGGCCTCCACGTGGGTTTTCAGTCAATGATGTTCCCTGAGTTAAGTCCTCCCGACCCCCTCAAGGGGGTGGGCTCTGAGAAAAACGTTTTTTTTCAGGTTTTTGTTCTCTGGAGGTTTTTATGCTTGTTCACTTCTTTTCTCTCGCCTTGACAGCTTTTGATGGTTTTTGGAGGTTTAGAGGAAAGAAAACTGCACCCCAACCTCCCTCTCAGAGAGAAGCCTCAGTCTGCTCCCCTGCAGGTGCTGCAGCCGCTGGGCCGCTGGCAGAGCAGGTTCTGAGTCACGGTCCCTGGGGACGCAGGATCTCCTGCTTGTACGCAAAACCAAGGCAGCTGTGGCTGTCTGGGCAGCTCCAGACCGCCAGAGAGGTTCCAAGCAGCAATCGCACACTGAGATTTTCCCGCTGGCTGGGGCTGAGAGCTCAGGGCTTGCGCGCACCTCTCCCAGGGGATGGTTTGGGGCGCGGCGCCTCCAGCTCTATCGGCTCTATCGCCGCGTGGGTCTATCGCCGCGTGGGTCCCAGAACACCAGGCTGGGCGTGCACCTCTCTCAGGGGAGATTGAGGCACGCGCGCATCTCCAGTAAGGTGCGCGTTCTGCCGTCTGGTGTGGCTCCCAGCCCCTCACGGGAGCCGGACTCCACCCGTTCTCCGGCGCACTGGCGGCTCCGGGACAAAGACCAGGTTTCTCCGCCGCACTCTCCGGCTCAGCGCCAGGGGATGCTGCCCTGGGTCTGGGGACTTAAGCCCCTATCCCTATCCGCCCCGATTCCCACAATTTCCCCGCTCGAGTCTTTGCTCTTTTGAGTGCTTTCAACAAGACTCCAAGTTAATGCTGGTCCCCAGATGCCGGGCACTCTCGTATTGGGGTATTATTTTCCAGTCGGTCGCCTCTGGTGGCTCCCTCCCCCTTTTGTTTATCTTCCGATATCAGTCCGACGTTCCCACTCCACTTTACCTGCCCACTGGCGTCTTCTGGCCCCCGTAGAGATCCAGACGTGTATAATTCTGATCTCAGGCTGATTTCATGGGTGATCGGAGTTCTTTGTTAGGTAATCAGCTCACTTTAGGGTGCAGGTTGAAAAGGCGCCTCCTCCTACTTCCCCGCCATCTTCAAGATCCATTTTTACTTTTTTTGTGTGTACAGGTAAGAAAGTGGTCCAGTTTCGTTCTTTGGCATGTCCAGTTTTTTCCTGCACCGTTTATTGAAGAGACTGTCTTTTCTCCATTGTATATTCTTGCTTCCTTTGTTATATATTAAATAGCCATATAATCATGGGTTTCTTTCTGGGCTCTCTCTGTCACATGTCTGTTTTTGTTCCCGTACCATACTGTTTTGATTAAAACAGCTTTGTAGTAACTCTTGAAGTCCTGGGGTTGTTATACCTCCAGTTCTGTTCTTTCTTCTTTTCAAGACTGCCTTTTCAGGGTCTTGTGGTTTCAAACAAATTTTACTATTATTTGTTCTTGTTCTGTGAAAAATGCTGTTTGCACTTTGATAGGGATTGCATTAAATCTGAAGATTGCTCTGGGTAGTATGAACATTTTAACAATATTTGTTCTTCCAATCCATGATCATGAAATATCTTTCCATTTTTTGGTATCCTCTTCAATTTCTTTCATGACCTAAATGTGAGACCTGAAACCATAAAACTCTTAGAAGAAAATACAGGCCGTAATCTCTTTGACTTCAGCCATAGAGACATTTTTCTAGATATGTGTCCTAAAGGCAAGGAAAACAAAAACAAAAATAAACTACTGGGACTTCTTCAAAAGAAGCTTTTGCACAACAAAGGAAACTATTAAAAAAAAACCCACAAAAAGATTATCTACTGAGCAAGAGAAGGTATTTGCAAATGATTTATCCAGTAAGGACTCAATACCCAAGATCCATAATGAACTTATTAAACTCAACCCCAAAGAAATAAATGATCCAATTAAAAGTGGGTAAAGGACCTGAACAGACGTTTTTCCAAGGAAGACATACACATGGGAAAGAGATACATGAAATGATGCTCAGTGTCACTAATCATTAGGGAAACGCAAATCAAAAGCATAAGATATCACCTTACATCTGTCAGAATTGCTAAAATCAAAACCACAAGAAATAGTAAGTGTTGGAGAAGATGTGGAAGAAAAGGAACACTTGCACATTATTGGTGGAAATGTAAACTGGTACACCTACTGTGGAAAACAGTATGGAGGTTCCTCCAAAAGTTAAAAATAGAAATTCCATATGATCGGGGCGCCTGGGTGGCTCAGTGGGTTAGGCCTCTGCCTTCGGCTCGGGTCATGATCCCAGGGTCCTGGGATCGAGCCCCGCATCGGGCTCTCTGCTCGGCAGGGAGCCTGCTTCCCTTCCCCTCTCTCTCTGCCTGCCTCTCTGTCTACTTGTGATCTCTCTCTGTCAAATAAATAAATAAAATCTTTAAAAAAAAATTCCATACGATCCACTAACTCCCTTACTGAACATAAATAAAATGAACACAAATTCAAAAAGACATGTGCACCCCTATGTTTACTGCAGCATTAACTACAATACCCAGGATATGGGAACAACACAAGTGTCCACTGACAGATGACTAGATAAAGATTGTGTGTGTGTGTGTGTGTGTGTGTGTGTGTGTGTATAAAATGGATTATTACTCAGGCATAAAAAAGAATGAGATCTGACCGTCTGCAACAACATGGATGGTCCTAGAGGGTTTAAGGCCAAGTGAAATAAGTCAGATAGCAGAAGACAAATACCATGTGATTGAATTCATTTGTGAAACTTAAGAAACAAAACAAATGAACAAAGGAAAAAAAAAGAGACAAAAACCCAGACTCTTAAATACAGAGGACAAACTGGTGGTTGTCAGAGGGAAGGTGGTTAGGGGGATGGGTGAAACAGAGAAAGGAGAGTAAGATGTACAAACTTCCAGTTACAAAATAAGTAACAGAGATGAAAAGTACAACATAGGGAATATGGTCAATAAGACTGTAAACACGGTGTGTGGTGACAGATGCTAACTACACTTATCATGATGAGCTTGGAGTAACATATGTTTTGTTGTAATATACTGGAGAGTAACATGTATACTGTTGAATCATTATACTGTGCACCTGAAACTAATATAACACTGTCTGTTAATTATACTTAAAAAAAAAACCCTAATGGAAAAACTAGAAGTATAAAAATAAAAATTCTTATTTAATGGCACCCTAATTATGAGTGATGTTTGTCCCTTTAGGTACGATCCATTGGATGAAAGCATGTCTGTGAACACTCTAGGCATTTACTATCCCCAGGACTCTCCTTGCACACCATTCATCATCCGCAGGACACAAGTGGGCACCGACTCTCCGTGCACTCTATTCAGATGTTCTCCAGTTACTAGTATTGCTGATGACTCTCTTCTAAACAAGAAGCAATGTTCCTTTTCCTCTGTTGTGTAAGCTGGTCTTTGTTGTTGTTGTTGTTTTTTGGTGAGCTTTTCTCTTTAACTCCTGACATTAGTCTGCTTGGTGACTACATTATAGCTTCAGAAACTGAAGGCGATAGAAGACGCCAAGCCTGGCCCTCTAGAGATATAAAAAGAATTATACTTCCTTTGAGTATCATCCTCTCAACCTTAGGATGACTCAAACCCGTTTCTAATTATATATATTTGGTTCAGACTGGTGTTGATTGAAGATTGAAAAAAAAAAACAAAAAACACCTGGCTTTCATTTTGCAGATTTTTCAGCTAGAGCAAAAATCCAGGACAGGTTTGTGAACCAATCTTAAAATAAGGGCCACGGGAACAATAACTGATTTGGGTTTCTGAAAGCTTCTGAGTCTAGATCATGAAGGGAATAAAAAGCTAAAACGATTGATGGATTGGCTGACGTTCAGTTAATGCTGTTATACTGGTAAGACAAGCCTTACCTATCAGGGATCAGCCCTCTGCTTTCTGGTGGGCAGTTCAGCTCAGCATGACCATATGCCCGCCATATACCAGCCACATGCCGGTCACATGTCTGCCACACACTGGCCACATGCCAGTCACATGTCTGCCACATGCCTGCCGAGCTTTCTGAGGGGCCACCCTGACTTTTCAGTTCAATCACACAGTTGACAGTTGATTGAATGGTCCAACTGTTTGAATAAAATAATCTTGAAAAAGTTGAAGGTTTATCAGCTAATGCACCTTTGGAAGAGAATTATGCTCAACAAAAGACAAACTGTCTTTTCCACAAAATGGCCGCTGTGTTGGTGACCAGCCGATGGGGCTAAGGTGGCTTGGGGCCTCAAGCGTCCTGGGGTAAGTGTAGCGACTTCACTTACAGCTCGAATTCTCTCTGTGGTTCCATCTGTCCCTTGTACTACGATGTTAACGTGAGAATTTTTGGAGTGTGGGTTTGACACGATCCAGGAGATGCTACCATCCTGCCACTGAGGGAGACGAAGAGCAGCAGTACGAGTCCTCCCGTTGCCGCCTGTGCCCCTTGCACGTGCGAGATGCTCTACGAGCCTGTGTTTGTTTAAACCTCACAACAACTCATCTTATAGGGAAGAAACAGCAAAGGAGAGGATTTGCCCAAATGCAGCTGGTGAGCCAGGAAGCTGTGTCCTAGATGCTCGGAGACGAGCTTAATATTTCGTCTTTGGGAAGAATTATTCACAACATGGAGTGTCCGTAAGACTCCAGCCTGGCTGTTCATGCTATTCACGTGGGTCTTCCTGTGTGTGTGTGTGTATGTGTGTGTGTGTCCGGGAAGTTCTGTATATATTAGTCGTCTCAGTTTGAAAACAAAATAAAGATTAGGGGATATGTGCAATTACACCAGAAAAACATTTTTCTTTGTTTTCTCAACATCAGTGGAAGGCAGTTATGGAAGGAAATGTGGTGAGTCAAAAACCAGCCCCTTTCTGCTCAGGGCCTAAGCGGCGGCAGAGGGAGATGGGCTGGGGTTGGCGACTCCTGCGGAAACCAGAGCAGGCGTCTGATGGATGGTTCTGTCAGCAGAACGTGAAGGGAGAGGCATGAGCACTGTTCCTCATTGTAATTCAGAATAATTAATGCAAGTTAGCTTAGCCACAGCTCAATTTATCATGTACAGATGTCCAGTTTGCTCTTTTCATGATTTCATAGGAATGTGAACAAGCATTTCTTTAATTCTCTTGACAAAGACAAAAGAAGCAGTCCTGTGAGCAGCTATATGCATCCTGTTGGCTCCTGGTTTATATTCTGAGTTACTGCGGGAAATTTAATTAGTAGGAGCTCTAACTTGATTTGGTTTCTGCCCTCAAGGTGAAATTTTTGTTCCCAGGGATAGAAAATAAAGAACTTAATCTCAGCATCTCAAAGACAGCCTCCCACTCAGACATGTGCTCTATGGCCTCTCCTTTCTGGCAGTTGGAGGTCTACACCACATCACTTCTTGATGTCTTATTTTCTCTGTCACCGAGAGGGAATAATAATGATGGCCACAAAGAACATGACTCATTGAAGAGACAGCAGAGTGTAAGCACCTTGGAGAGCACCTGTTTCAGCCTTATCTCAAAAGGAAGGAAACTGAGGCCCCCAAAGGGGGCTGACTCACAAGATTACAGAATAATGAATGTCCTGTGATTTCGGGTCCCAGACTCCTTGACCCAATAAGGCTGTGCAAATACCACTCAGGGTCCGTCGACAGAATGAAGAGGGCTGGTGCTTGCTGGCTCCCTCCCTCCTTTTCACACAAACCAATGCTTCTTCTTTTTTTTTTTTTTTTTTAAACAAGGATATCACAATTCTCCAAAGTAACACTTATTCACCTGGCATCTTTGCCGGCTGTAGGAATTCACACATCGGTTGCTTGGCTTTATCTCGTCAAAGGGAAATCAATAGATAAAACCTTGGGTGACTGGAGAATGTTAATGGAAGGAGTCCTGAAGGGGTAGGGCCGAGAGGGAAATGGGATGAAAAGCATCAGGATCACAGCTCGGTTATTTTTAAGTACTTGAATTTCATCCTGTGTCTTCTGGAGAGTTGCAAATGATTTTAGAGCACTGCCACAACCCTGGCCATGCCTACTTTGTCTTCTCTCATCAATAATGAGCATTAAGGAAGCTGAGATCATCCTTTTCAACTCACTGTATTGGATTCCCTTTCCAACTCCCTCCAAGGCTCGATTCTTGACAAAATGTTGGGCCAGACCTGGGTGACTATGTCTGCATTCCAGGTTTGAAAAATAAACACCCACCCCACTTCGGTACCGGGATATTAACAGTAATGTGAATATTTACCATTTATCTTCTTCTTCTTCATGCAAAGATGAAATAATTAAGTAAACCAGAAAGGTAGAGAAAACCTTTTCTGAAATAAAATACAAAATTGTAATTTCAGTCTACTTTTCTTTGAAGCCAAGTCATCTGATAGTGGGAAACAGAGGCAAGTGTATAGAATTTCGGGGGGGGGGTTCATTTGTAGATTCTAATTCATTAAACTAATTTAGTCTTCAGGGCTTTCTTTGAGACCCTGAAGTACAGAAAGACTCTGAAAATTTTCAGGAAAAAAAGAGAAAAAGGATCTTCCTTTGGTCCCAGAGAAATGTTTTGACCTCAGTCTATTCCATTCCTCTTGATTCATTCCTTTGTAATTCAGAGTGTGGGCTCAATACCCTTCTTCTCAGTGATGCTATCTTGAGCAGTACTGAGTTCCCTTCACTCATGTCACTGGACCAGGCATGGTAAGAGCCAGAGATACCTAGCCTTTTTTTTTCTTCTTTATTTATTTAACAGAGAGAGATAGATCACAAGTAGACAGAGAGGCAGGCAGAGAGAGAGGGGGAAGCAGGCTCCCCGCCAAGCGGAGAGTCCGATGCGGGGCTCGATCCCAGGACCGAGATCATGACCTGAGCCGAAGGCAGAGGCTTAACCCACTGAGCCACCCAGGCACCCCGATACCTCGCCTTTTAAGAAGAAATGTTACACCTATCCTTCCAGCTCACTGGTTCTCATTTCCTCCGTGCCACCACCAAGAAACATCTCGGAATGATGAAAGGAGACAGTGCTTCTCCTCTGGGCTGGGCCACCACTGGTCTAGCCTACAATCCTGACTGTAATTGCTGGCCACCCCAGAAGTTTATCTGCCTTAGTGGGCAAAGCATGGATTCAGGCTTGAATTTTAGTTCTGCGGCCTTCTCCACTGGGATTTTGGCCAAGTTCTTTTTGTGCCTGAAACTGACAAGTTCCTTAATCTCTCTGTGAAGTGGGGTAATATTAACACCCATAGGGCTGTTGAGATGATTAAACAAATATACAGGATTTACTTCAGCCATTGACCTAAAAACAGCTCATGAGACTGTCCAAAACATGAAGTCACCACTGAATCCAATGGGCTCCCATCATAACCTGGTCTTCCTTGCATCCATCATGACATCAAGAGCCATCTTCTTCCTCTCCTGGGATTCCTACCTTGGCCTAAGGCTGTGGTTCAAAGAGTAAGGTCTTCAACCCATCTTATTGAGAAAAGTAACTTCCACCTTCTTTCTACATCTTTCTACATCTTGCTCATTCACTCACTCCTCCCAAGGGTGAAAGAGTGACCTCCCCAGGGAGAAGGGAAAGGACACAGGAGGCTCTTCCTCTCATTCAGAGCAGCCTGAGCTTTGGATGTTTTGCTACTGTCCTCTGCAGGCATGCACAGGGCCAGCTGGCAGACATGCCTTTAACTTGAGCAAGTTCAATTCTACAGTGAAAGTAGTAGGAAGCCCAGTTTTGGCCACAAATTCAAAATGGATTCTCCATTCTGGTTTCATCAGTGATAAAGTCATAAGTTGATCACTATCTGTCTGATTCCTGGTGCTGGTTTTAAAAATGGCTTAGAGCTCAGAAGGGTGGGAAAGGGATGTTATTTATTGGATTCCTAGAACCCCAGGAACAAACTGCCACATCTAATGATCTCAACTGCATTCTTCTTTGGCCATTTCTGTGGGTTTCTCCACATCCTCACCAACACATCTTACTTCTTCTTGTCTTTTTAATTCTAGCCATTCTCACAGTTTTGAGGTGATATCGCATCATGGTTTTTAATTTGCATTTCCCTGATGATGAGTGATGTGGAGCATCTTTTGGTGTATCTCTTGGCCATCTGTAGGTCTTCTTTAGAAAAATGTCTATTCGGGTTCTCTGCCCATTTTTTAATCTCAGTTTTTTTTGGTGATGAGCTATATAGTTCTTTTTATAGTTTAGATATTAACCCTTTACCAGATAGGTCATTGGCAAATATCTTTTGTTCAGCAGTCTGGTTTTTTGTTTTATAGATGGTTTTCTTTGCTGTGAAAAGCTTATTTTGATGTAGTTTATTTTTATTTTTGGTTCTTTTGTCTTTAGAGACGTATCTAGAAAAATACTGCTACAGCTGATGTCAGAGAAACTGCATGTAAGATACGATTTCTTTTTTTGCCGTGTTATGATATCCTCATGACTTATCTGCGTCACTCACAGATACACTGTATTTTTCATCTAGCTCTCAGCACACTTTCCCCGCCATAGTGTTTTGAATAGGTGGCCAACACTGCTTAATTCACTGATATCTTAACCTCAAAGCATGGTTGCACCATGAAAATACAACTGAGATGGAACAAACCCTCTTCTGATTCTTCAGTTAGTTCCTAGACCCTAACTCCAACAAAGTACTCAGAGCTTCCCCCTGTTGATGCTGTGGTGTCATGTTTTTCCCTTTTGGTGTTTCTTATTCTTTTCATTACATATCGAACTAACATCTCTCTTGTGAGATGGGATGCTCTAGGAAATGTCAATATTCAAAAACAGAGTAAAATTGAAATCTGTGAACCTTATCATGTAACAATTTCACACTGAAGACATCAATTTATTTGCAGGTATTTAGCTCATGGAAGTCACCTTTTAAAGGATCTGGAGTGGGACAAGCCCTTCCTAAGAAGTGGGATGAAGTTCAACAGCTGCTCAGTAACTGGCTGGTCAAAACCACAAAATAGAAACCACCACATTGGGCTTGCATTGGGATAACTTTGTGGGAGGGAGAAACTTGCTGCAAATAATATTGTTCCCTCTGAATATAACCAACATTGACTTGAAAACAGCCTCAATAAAAACAGGCTTAAGGGTATCTTATTGAGAACCAGATTGGCAATTATATGGGGCAGAAATGTTCCCAATAATCTTACAGGTGGAAATGTCTTGAGGATTATCTATTAGCCAGTCCAGTGTGGTCTGAACTGTAGGATCCTTTGATATTGAAAATTATTACACAAACTGTAGCCAGATCTAATGTGGGAGAACAGTAGGATCTGCTCAAACACAGACCTGGACTGTGATCATCTTTAAAATGTATTAGAGCCACAGAAATACCAAATATGCGTGGAGAGACAACTGGTCAAGAAGTGTGACCTGCTGGAAAGAAATGAAAGCGATACCACTGAATGCAGAAATAAATAAAGTAAGACATCAAAGACTAGATACTTTGTTTGCCAACTTCAATTTCTCCTTTGAACCTAAAATGAAGGTTGAATTATTCAAATCTTTCCACATGTTTATGGGTTACAAAGACATGGCTGTCATCAATAATTCAATGAACTGGATGCCCTGGAAGTTAACAGCACACAAAACAGTTGGCAACCAAGCATTTTATGTCCCATGTATAATTATAAAGTGATAATTTCTCCAAACTTATATGCAATGCAATTATTATGAAATGGTCAACTGCTTAGTCAATTCACAGGCTGGTATCCAGGGCTTATAAATATTAGATTCAATTCAATAATTAAATACCAAGCATGTCTGATGTGCAAGGCATTGTAGGAGGCAAGCAAGGCAAGATTATGGGCAAGTCATGGTCTCTCATGGATAATTACATGTGCAGGTAGGCTAGGGTGTGAACGGGTGGTAGCAACTGGGAAAGAAGAACAAAAACAAGCTATAAAACAAGACAGAATCTGAAAAGCATCTTGAGAAAAACATCAGCAACACTCTGTAGGAATCAAATAAGGGAGATACTGCATCAGATTAGAAGGATTTAACCCATGGACCACGAATGGAATTCAGTGAGCATATGTGTATCTGCAGGTTTCTAAGAAGACCCTTAGGCTTTAGCCAAATACTCTGTGATTAAAATAGCAAGAGCTTGACTGGAAAATATCTGAAAATTAGGTGGGTATGAAACAGCTTCATGGAGGTGGTGAAATCTGAAAAAGATCTTAAAGGATCTTGAAACTCTATAGTTGTAACAGCAGAGCTGGGAGGACATGCCCAAGAGAAGAAAGGGCATGAACAAAGGCAGGGAGGTGAGAATAGCAGGAGCATATGAAAGAGTGAAGGGACTGAAGGGGTGACCCTGGTCAGTGGTAGGATCTACCTGAAAGGCTGGGATTTTAAGGAGTGGGACTATCACCGTTAGCTCAACTTGGAGACAAGAAAAACACGTGATATAAATGTGGGTAAAAATTGATGGCTTTCCTCTAAGATCAGGAATAAGAAACAAAGATGTCTACTCACAGCTCTTATTTAACATAGTATTGGAAGTCCCAGACACAGAATTAGACAAGAAAAAGAAATAAGAAGCATCCATATTGGTAAAGAAGTTAAATTGTCGCTATTTGCAGATGACATGATACTATACATAGAAAATACTAAAGACTCCTAAAAAAAACCTACTAGAGGTAATAAATGAATTCAGTAAAGTTGTAGGATACAAAATTATTACCCAGAAATCAGTAGCATTTCTGCATGCTGAGAATGGAGTAACAAAGAGAAATTAAGAAAATAACACCATTTACATTTTCACCAAAAGTAATAAAGCACCTAGGAATAAACTTAAACAAGAGGTGAAAGACATGTATTATGAAAACTATAAAGAAATGACTGGACAGCTATATGTAGAAAAATGAAACTCGACCATTCTCTTACACCATACACAAAGATAAACTCGAAATGGATAAAAGACCTCAACGTGAGACAGGAATCCATCAGAATCCTAGAGGAGAACATAGGCAGTAACCTCTTTGATATTAGCCACAGCAACTTCTTTCAAGATATGTCTCCAAAGGTGATGGAAACAAAAGCGAAAGTGAACTTTCCTCAAGATCAAAAGCTTCTGCACAGCAAAAGAAACAGTCAACAAAACAAAGAGGCAACCCACGGAATGGGAGAAGATATTTGCAAATGACAGTACAGACAAAAGGTTGATATCCAGGATCTATAAAGAACTCCTCAAACTCAACATACACAAAACAGACAATCATATTAAAAAATGGGCAGAAGATATGAACAGACACTTCTCCAATGAAGGCATACAAATGGCTATCAGACACATGAAAAAACGTTCATCATCACTAGCCATCAGGGAGATTCAAATTAAAACCACATTGAGATACCACCTTACACCAGTTAGAATGGCCAAAGTTAGCAAGACAGGAAACAACGTGTGTTGGAGAGGATGTGGAGAAAGGGGAACCCTCTTTCACTGTTGGTGGGAATGCAAGTTGGTGCAGCCACTTTGGAGAACAGTGTGGAGATTCCTCAAGAAATTAAAAATAGAGCTTCCCTATGACCCTGCAATTGCACTACTGGGTATTTACCCCAAGGATACAGATGTAGTGAAAAGAAGGGCCATCTGTACCCCAATGTTTATAGCAGCAATGGCCACAGTCACCAAACTGTGGAAAGAACCAAGATGCCCTTCAAAGGATGAATGGATAAGGAAGATGTGGTCCATATACACTATGGAGTATTATGCCTCCATCAGAAAGGACGAATATCCACTTTTGTAGCAACATGGACGGGACTGGAAGAGATTATGCTGAGTGAAATAAGTCAAGCAGAGAGAGTCAAGGATCATATGGTTTCACTTATTTGTGGAGCATAACAAACAATATGGAGGACAAGGGTAGATCGAGAGGAGAAGGGAATTGAGGGAAATTGGAAGAGGAGGTGAACCATGAGAGACTATGGACTCTGAAAAACAACCTGACGGTTTTGAAGGGGCGGGGGGTGGGGTGGGGTGGGAGGTTGGAGGAACCAGGTGGTGGGTACTAGGGAGGGCACGGATTGCATGGAGCACAGGATGTGGTGAAAAAACAATGAATACTGTTATGCTGAAAAGAAATAAAACATTAAAAAAAATAAAATGATTCTAGGATGAATGCAAAAAAAAATGATGAAAGAGACTGAAGATGATACAAACAAAAATAAATATTCTATGATCCTGGGTTGGAAGAATTAATATTGTTAAGACATCCATACTATACAAAGCAATCTATAGATTTAAGGCAATTTATATCAGAGTAACAGCGGCATTTTTCAAAGAATGAGAACAAATAGTACTGAAATTTGTATGGAACCACAGAAGACCCCAAAGAGCCAGGGAAGTCTTGAAAAAGGACAGAGCTAGATGTATCACAATCCTGGATTTCAAGATATACTACAAAGCTCTAGTAATCAAAACAGTATAATAGACACATAAATCAACAGGACAGAATACAGAGTCCAGATATAAACCCATGCTTTTGTGGTCAATTAATTTTGGTCAATCAACCTAAGAAGGAGGAGGCAAGAAGATACATGGGGAAAAGACAGTGTCTTCAATAAATGGTGCTGGAAAAACTGGGCAGCTACATGTAAAAAATGTAACCGGATAATTTTTTTTTTAAGATTTTATTTATTTATCCATGGAAGGGGTGGGCAGAGGGAGAAGCAGACTTCCTGCTGAGCAGGGTGCCCAATGCAGGGTTCGATCCCACGATCCTGAGATCATTACTTAAGCCAAAGGCAGACACTCAACTGAGTGATCCACCTAGGTGCCCTAGACCATCTTTTAACACCATCACAAAAATGAACTCGAATGGATTAAAGACCTAATTGTGAGACCTGAAACCATAAAACTTCTAGAAGAGAACACAGGCAATAATTTCTCTGACATTGGTTAAAGCAACATTTTTCTACTTATGTTTCCAAAGACAAAGGGAAAAAAAGCAGAAGTAAACTATGGGGACTACATCAAAATAAGCTTTTCACAACAAAGAAAACCATCTACAAAACAAAAAGCCAACCTACTGAACAGGAGAAGATATTTGCCAATGACCTATCTGGTAAAGGGTTAATATCTAAGCTATATAAAGAACATAAAGAACTTATACAGCTCAACACACACACACACACACAAAAAGATTAAAATATGGGCAGAGGACCTGAATAGACATTTTTCTAAGGAAGACCTACAGGTGGCCAAGAGATACACAAAATGATGCTCCACATCACTAATCATCAGGAAAATGCAAATTAAAAGATAATTAGAAGTAAGAAGTATTGGTGAGGATGTGGAGAAAAAGGAGACCCTCATGCACTGTTGGTGGGAATGTAAATTGGTGCAGACTCTGTGAAAAACCATATGGAGGTTCCAACAAAAACTGAAAATAGAACTAACCACATGATCCAGGAATTCCACTACTGGGTATTTACCCAGAGAAAAAAATTCAAAAATTTCACCCCAATTCAAAAAGATAGATGGACCTGGATGTTTATTGCAGTTACTTAAAATAGTGAAGTTATGGAAGTAACCCAAGTGTCCATCAGCAAACAGATAAGGAAGGTGTGGTATATACGTACAATGGCATATGCACAGCCATAAAAATGATGTGATCATGCCATTTGAGACAACATGGATGGAGCTAGAGGGTATTATACTAAGTGAAATAAGCCTGAGAGAGAAAGACAAATACCCAAGGATTTCATGTAAATGTATCTAAATAGATATCTGATATATCAGATACATCATATATCAGATATCTGATATATCAGATATCTGATATATTAGATAGAATATCATATATATATGTGTGTGTGTATATATATATATATATATATATATATATATATATATCTCAGATAGAATCTAAAAAACAAAACAAATGAAAAAGCAAACAAACCAAAATCAGAATCAGACCTATAAATACAGAGAACAAAGGGATGGCTGCCAGAAGGGTAGTGGTATGGGGTTGGGCAAAGTGGGTGAAGGAGAGTAGGAGTTAGAGCTTCCAGTTATGGAATGAGTAAGTAACAGGGACAAAAGGCATACCTTAGGGAATACCGTCAATCATATGGTAACAGCCACCCATCAGGACAGATGGTAGCTATGTTTGTGGTGAACTTAGCAATAATGTAGAAATTTGTCCAATCAGTATGTTGTATACCTGAAAGTAATGTAACATTGTGTGTCAGCTATACTCAAAGTAAAAAAAAAGGGGGGGGGTTGGGTTTCAAGAAGGAAGAGATCAACACAGACCATGCAGCTGAGAATTCCATTAAGACGAGTAAGTGAAGAGCCCACATTGTTGTTTTGCTCTCCTCCCTGACCTTTGCCAATTTTCTTAAGTATGTCTAGAAAAGCTTTTTACTTCTCTTTCTGAGAAAGCTTTCTGTTCTCTTCCTTCTTGAAGGCAGTTGAGCAGGTGGTAGAGAGAGAAGTAGGGAGGTCAGGTGAATTCCTCAGTTAGGCTGGGTCCTAGCATCATTCTCAGTGTTGTTCACCAAGACCAGGTAAACACAAAGCCCAGAAGGGAAGGGAAGTAAGAAAAGGAGTAACTTCTTTGTTTCTTTGCGTCCATGAAATCATTTGGTATTTGTCTCTTTCTGACTTATTTAACTCAACATAATACCCTCTAGGTCCATCTATGCTGTCACAAATGACAAGATCTCATCATCTTTGTTTTTATTTTTTATTTTTGGCAGAGTAGTATTCCATTGTATGTATATGCACGCACACACACCACCTCTTTTTTTATGCATTCATCTACTGAGTGACACTTGGGTTACTTCGATATTTTGGCTTTTATAAATAATGCTGCAATAAACATAGAGGTGCATATGTCTTTTTGAATTTTGGTTTTTGTTTTCTTTGGGTAAATAACCAGTAGTTAAAGTACTAGATCAGATGGTATTTCTATTTTTTTGAAAAAAGGTTTATTTATTATTTTAGAGAGAGAGCACAAGTGGGAGGGCAGAGGGACAGGGAGAGAGAACCTCAAGCAGACTGCTTGCTAAGCATGGAGCCCAGCATAGGTATGGATCTCAAAACCCTGAGATCATGACCTGAGCCAAAAATCAAGAGTCAGGCATTTAACCAACTAAGCTGCTCAGGCACCCCCAAAATCAAGAGTCAGACACTTAACCAACTGAGCCACTCAGGCACCCCAGATGTTTCTTTCTTTTACACAACATGCCCTACACTTAAAAAAATTATAGAATACAGTGATTATATAAGCACTAAAAGAACACTGCAGATCTTTTTTCTATATCTTTATAACACAGAAGGATAATGATCCTATGTATTAAACAGTTCTTATGTTAAAATGACGGCAAGAGTTACGTATAAAAATCACAGAGGATAATTTACAACAGCGGGTCATCAGTATGCACCAAGGTGACTCAAGTTCAGGACACACTTACAACACAATGTTGGAAACCAGCCACATTTTATCCTAGTATGGATTTTGTTTTTGCCATAGGAATCACAGACTCCCCGCATCCCGCGCGCCCCACCCCCCCGCCCCTCGCCCGGGAAGCTTTTCCTAAAATCCTGTGCTAAATTATCTAAAACTAATACTGAGTTTGGTGACAGTGTTTGAAGCCAATACCATTATAAAAGCACAAGTTTAAAAGATGGTTTCCATTTTTATTAATGGACACTTTACAGACAGTAAAAGTCACCCTTTTCAGCATACAACTTCGAGTTTTGATAAGCACTCTGCACCAGCACCAGCACACCAGCACAATCCAGATACTGAACATGCCATCACCCACCCCAAAACTCCCCTGCCACCTTTGCAGTCACCTCCTCTTCTAACCCCAGCCTTTGGCAACCATTGATCTTTTATTTATTTATTTTTTGTTCTCTATAGTTACGTTTTTGTAAGAATGTCCTATAAATCAAACCATACAATATGTAGCCCTTTGAATCTGACTTCTTTCATTTAGAACGACCCATTTCACATTCATCTATGTTGTGTAGAACACTAGTTTGTTCCTTTTTAAAACAGATTTTAAAATTTATTTATTTATTTAAAGATTTTATTTTATTTATTTGAGAGAGAGAGAGAATGAGAGAGAGGGCATGAGAGTGGGGGGAGTCAGAAGGAGAAACAGACTCCCCACTGAGCTGGGAACCTGAGGCGGGACTCGATCCCAGGACTCCAGGATCATGACCTGAGCCAAAGGCAGTCACCTAACCAACTGAGCCACCCAGGTGCCCATATTTTTAAAATTTAAACTCAACTTAATTAACATATACTGTATTATCAGTTTCAGGGGTAGAATTTAGTGATTCATCAGTTGCACAGAACACCCAGTGCTCATTCTGTCAAGCGTCTTCCTTAATGCCAGTTACCAGTTACCCCATCCTCCCACCCCCTTCCCCTCCAGCAACCCTCACTTTGTTTCCTAGAGTTAAGAGTCTCTTATGGTTTGCCTCCCTCTCTGTTTTTGTCTTATTCTACTTTTCCTTCCCTTCCCCTATGTACATCTGTTTTGTTTCTTAAATTCCACATGGGAGTGAAATCATATGGTATTTGTCTTTCCCTGACTGACTTATTTCACGTAGCCCAATATCCTCTAGCTCCACCCATGTTGTTGCAAATGGTAAGAGCTTGTTCCTTTTCATTACTGAGTACTATTCCATTGGATGGGATGTACCACAGTTTGTTTATCCAGTCTCCAGCTGAGAAACATGTGAATTGCCTTTACTCGTTGGTGATTACAAATAAAGCTGCTATAAATATTTACATGTACTTTTTTTTAGAATGTATATTTCATTTCACTTGAGTAAGTGTCTAGGAGTGATATTGTTGTCATATGGTTTAACTTAATAAGAAACCTCCAGACTGTTTTCCAAAGTGATTTTGCCATTTTGAATTCCCACTAACAATGTATGCTAGCCTCAGTTGCTCTCTATCCTTGCTGGAACATGGTTAATTTTAATATTCTTTATTTTTTGAAAATTTTAGTTATTCTATCTAGTAGCTATGTAATGGTATCACAATGTAGTTTAATTTGCATTTCTCCAATGACCAGTGATATTGAATATATTTACATGCTTATTTTTCATCCACATTGGAAGTGCTTATTCACATATTTTACACATAAAAAAAACAGGTTATTTTTTATATTGAATTTTGAAAATTTTACTGAGTTTGAGAAACTTATATATTCTGGATATAAGTTCTTTGTCAGATTTGTGATTTGCAAATATTTTTTCTCAGTTTGCAGACTGTATTTCATCTTCTTAACAGTGTCTTTCAAAGAGCAGAAGTTCTTAATTTTGATGAAATTCAATTTATCCACTTTCCTCCAACAGATCATGTTTGAAACTCAGATGAAATCAGAAAGGGAGACAAAACTCTTAACTATAGGAAACAAAGTGAGGGTTGCTGGAGGGGAAGTGGGGGAGGGATGGGGTAACTGGGTGATGGGCGTTCAGGAGGCACATGATGTAATGGGTGCTGGTTGTTATATAAGACTGATGAGTCACTGACCTTTACTTCTGAAACTAATAATACACTATATGCTAATTAATTAAATTTAAATTAAAAAACTATCTTAGTTTAGAAATCTTTGCCTAACCCAAGGTCATAGTGATTTTACTCTGTTTTCTTCTGGAGATTTTTTTGTAGTTTCAGCTCCTCTATTTAGGTCTATGGTCCATTTTGTGTTAATTTTTGCATAGGTGTGCGGTATGGATCAAGGTTCATTTGTTGAAAATGAACTGTCCTTGCATCTTTATTAAAAAAAAAAAAAAACCAACTGGCCAGGGGTCCTAGGTGCCTTGGTTGGTTAAGCATCCAACTCTTGATTTTGGCTCAGGTCATGGTCTCAGGGTCCCGGACGTGAAGGCTACTTGAGATTCTCTCTCCCCCTCTGCCCCTCCTCCCCCCAAAAATCAATTGACCATATATGTATGGGTCTATTTCTGCACTCTTTATTATGTTTTATTGATCAAGATGTCTATCCTTTCTCTACTAGGACACTTTTTGACACTTAGTAGGTAAAAAATTAACCAGTGTTAAACTTCCAACTTGTTCTTGTATTTTTAAAACTACTTTAGCTATTCTAATTACTTGGAAATTTATTTATAAGAAACCACCAAGTAAAATTTCTAAATAAATTTTAGAATCGGGGTGCCTGGGTGGCTCAGTCAGTTAAGCGTCTGACTCTTGATTTTGGCTCAGTTCATGATCTCAGAGTCGTAGGACTGAGGCCCATTTTGGGATCCATGCTTAGCATGGAATCTGCTTGTCCTTCTCCCTATGCTCCTACTTTTTCTCTTTCTCTCCCTCTCTGTCTAAAATAAATAAATAAAATCTTTTAAAAAAAGAATCACTTTGTTGATTTCTGTAGAAGTCTTGCAGGGATTCTGATTGGAATTACACTGAATCTATAGATCGGTTTGGGGAGAACTGAAATAAAAATATTGCATAATCCAAACCATAAAAAAGTATAGTTGTATGTTTTTAAGGTCTTTTCTTAGTTCTTTAAACGGTGCTTTGTAGTTTTCAGCAAAGAGATCTTTAACATATTTTGTAAGATTATAACTAAATATTTCATGCTTTTGGTAAATGGTATGGTTTTTCTAATCTTACTAATTGTTCTTTCTATCATATAAGAACACTATTTTTGTATATAGAACCACTGTATATAGAAGAAATATTTCTATAAATAGACATGTTCATTTTGGTGTACTGACTTTATATTATGCAAGTATTCTAAACTTATAGTTTTTATAACTATTTATAGTTATAAATTCTCCAGCAATTTTTTTGGAATGGTTCACTTTTATTTTTTTAAGTTTTATTTCCATTTATTTATTTATTTAGTTCAGTTAGCCATGGTACAGTACATCATCAGTTTTTGATGTAGTGTTCAACGATTCATTAGTTGTGTGTAACACCCAGTGCTAAGGAATAGCACATGGAATTTTTACATAATCGTATCATCTACAAATAGAGACAGCTCTATTTCATCCTTTCCAGTTTATATGTCTGTTACTTATTTTCCTTATCATACTGCTTTGGCTGTAATCTCTAGAACAATATGCATCAAGGTTGATGAGAATGGATATCCTTGCCTTGTTGCTGACCTTAGGAGGAAAGCATTTAGTCTTTCAACATTAATTATGATGATAGCTGTAGGGTTGGTTTTTGTTTGTTTTTTTGCAGGGGGGTAGATACTCTTTATGAGGTTAACAAAATTTCTTTTTATTTCAAGTTTTCCGAGAAATGGATGTTGAATTCTGTCAAAGGCCTTATAAATATGCACTTTGTAGTTATCATATATTACATTGTATATTACACTATATATACATATAGTGCTGCATTGGCAGATTTTTGACTATTGAACCAGCCTTGCATTCCTAGGTAAACTCTACTTGGTTATGTTTGATTTGCTAGTATGTTGTTGAGAACTTCACATTTATGTTTTTTTAAATAGTTTTCTTTTCTTAAAATGTATTTGTTTCATTTGGTATTTGGGAAATGCTGGCCTCATGAGATGAGCTGGGAGGTGTTTTCTCCTCTTCTACATTCTGGAAGAATTTGTAAAGAATTGCCACTTTCCCCTCCTTAAATATTTAGTAAAATTCTTCAATGAAGCCACCTGGGCCTAGAGTTTTCTTTGTGGGATGTATTTACTATATATTCAACCCCTTTAATAAATAAAATATCGTTTAAATTTTCTTTTCCATTTTGACTGAGTTTTGGTAGTTGGTGTCTTTAAAGTAATTTAACCATTTCATCTAAGTGATCAAAATTGTGTCCATACAGTTAATCATGATATACCTTTATTATCTTTTTGTGTCTATAGAGTCTGTAGTGATCTTATATTCCCAATATTTGTAATTTGTCCTTTCTCTTTGTCTCTTGGTTAGTCTGGTCAGAGGTTTACCAACTTTATTAATTTGTTCAAAGAACCAACTTTGATTTCATTCATCTTTCTAACATAAGCATAAATTATAATACAAATATAAATACAAATGAAACTTAAGGCACTGTTTTACCTGCATCTCTATAGTGTGATATGTCATAGTTTCATTTTCATTCAATTAAAATATTACTCAGTATCCCTTGTGATTTCCCCTGTACCTAGTCAATGTATGGGATATTTTTTATTGATTTCTACTTTTTCATTCATAGATTTAATTGTAATATGAGAATGTATTTTATATAACTTTAATTTTGAAAGATTTAAGTTTGATTTCTGATGACTTGGGATATCCTGATGAATGTTCAATGTGTACTTATAAATATCTATTCCACTCTTTTGGGATGAAGTGTCCTTGAAACATCAGTTGGGTCAAGAATTGATGGTATTTTTCAAGTTTTCCATATCCTCACTGATTTATTCTCTATCAATTATTGTTCAATCAATCAATTGCAAGGTGAATACTGAAGTCTTCAGCTTAAAGTGTGGATTTGCTTATTTCTCCTTATGGTTTTATTTATTTATTTACTGCTTTCTACATTTGAAAACTCTCTTGTTAACAGCATATATATTCAGGATTATTGTGGTGTCTAGAAGAATTGGCCCTTTACCATTATCTGTAATATCTGTCTTTATTCCTAGTAATATTACTTTTCTGAAGATGACTTTGATATCCTTATGCCCACTTCAGCTTTCTTCCAACAAGTGCTAGCAAGGTAAATAGTTTTCCATCCTGTTCTTTTTATTCTATTATATATTTAAGTTTAAAGTAGATTTCTTTTTTTTTTTTTTTTAAGATTCTATTTATTTATTAGAGAGAGAGCAAGAGTGCACAAAAGAGCACAAGCAGGAGGAGCAGCAGAGGGAGAAGCAGGCTCCCTGCCGAGCAGGGAACCTGATGTGGGGCTCTATCCCAAGGCTCTGAGATAATGACCTGAGCCTAAGGCAAATGCTTAACTGACTGAGCCACCCAGGTGCCCCTAAAGTAGATTTCTTGTAGATAATATATAGGTGGACCTTGCCTTTTAATTTTTGGTTTCTTTAAATTTTTTCCTTCTTTCTTTCAGATTGGATCTCATTTAATATTTCATATTTATTTCCATGCTGAGTTAATTATTCGTGCACTATTTTAAATATTTTTAGTGGTTTTAGTTGTCCTAGACTTTAAGATATACATTTTAATTAATTAGTCAACTCCAAATAATATACCACTTTATATAAGAAGTAAGGATCTTATCTCCTTTTCTCTTGGCCAGGTGAGCAAGCGCTTATGTCCTTTCTCTCTCTCTGTCCTCCTTCCTTAGGTTTTAGGTTTGTTGTCTGCCCTGAAATTAAAACTCCATGATGTATTCAAGAAAAGCTGTGAATTTGTGGTTTACCTTGTTTTCTTTCCTTTTTTTCCTATGTTAGAGCAATGCTCTTTCCAGCTTCCTCCATCCTAAGCAGATTTTTAAAATCATAAGTTTCCTTATAAAGAACTATTGGAAACCTGTCATTTAAAAAATTAAGATGGCAGAGATTGGTTGGTTGGGATGATGGTGGAGTAGGAGGATCCTAAGCTGACCTTGTCCCTTAGATACAACTAGGTAACACCCATATCGATGTATGCAACCCAAGAAATGACCCAAAGACTGGCAGAACGAACTCCACAACCAAAGGCAGAGAAAAAGCAACCTCAAAGAAGGTAGGAAGGGTGGAGACTTGGTCTGGGAAGGAAATAAACTTGTGGGAAGGAGCCAATGGTGTAGACAAAGGCAGAAAACAGACCTTCACACCAGGGAGCCCATGAATGGGGGAGGATGAGTCTCCCTAACATTTGCCTTTGAAAATGAGAGGGACTGAAATTTCCTAAGTTCTTAAAACCTACAGGACTTAAAGCCTGGAATTTAAAAAATTGACAGACTTGGCTCTGGAAGAACCCAGAAGGCATTAGAAGTGGAGTCATCCCCCCTCCCCCATCTTAAAGAGACAACATCACAAATAGCCCATTCAGATACAGCCCACAAGCTGCAGTTTGAACAACTCTGGGGGCAGATTGAAGGCAGTGTGATATGCTTATCTCAGAGCTTGGCCCAGAGAGACAGGTATGGTAGGGAGATCCCTCCAAGAACAAAGGAGAGGGCAGGTAGCATCCCCCACACCCAACTGTACCCGAGCATAAACAACTACTACCTATGGGAACTAGTGCACACCAACACTCCTTACCTAACTTGCACCAAGCTCTGACCCCCTACACTTGCGTGGATCCACCCTTCCCACTCACCTGAGTCCCAGCGCTGTGGGCTCTTCCCCCAGAAGACCCGTGCCAACCTTGCCAACACCATGTCTCCTGAACTATGCATTTTGTGGGACCTCAGTTCTGGGAGCAGCAGGGGCAGGTCTGGTTTGGCAAGCAGATCACCACACAGCTTGCTGCCTATAACAGTTTAGTAAAGGGAGATTCGGCAGACAACTGGATTGAGGAAAAAAGAGGCCAAGACTTAATAGCAGAGCATACACAACACACATAGGAAACATTCCCTGAAGCAGCAGGTGCCAGGGAACAGTATACTACAGGGCACTATAGAACCTCTTCTTCATAAAGCCATTACCATCAAGAGCAAGAGATGTAGCTGAATTTACTAACACAGAGAAACAGACACAGAGAATCAGACAAAATGAGAAGACAGAAAAATATATCCCAAATGAAAGAACAGGAATAAACTACAAGAGACCTAAGCTAACAGAACAAGTAATATGTGTGATAGAGAATTCAGAGTAATGATCAGAAAGATAGTGACTGGACTGGAGAAAAGAGTGGAGGACATCAGTGACATCCTTACCACAGAGATAAAAAAGAATCAATCAAGGACACAGTGAATGAAATTAAAAATATACTTGAATAAATAGCAGGCTAGATGAAGAAGAGGAATGAATTAATAATTGGAAGACAGAATACTGGAAAATAACCAAGCTGAGAAAGGGAGAGGAAAGAGTATTATGTAAAGTGACATTAGTCTTAAGGAACTCAGTGACTCCACCAAGTGAAATAACATCCAAATTACAGAAATCTCTGAAAAGAAGAGAGAGATAAGGGGGCAGAAAATTTATTTGAAAAAATAATAGCTGAAAACTTCCTTCATCTGGAGAAGGAAACAGATATCCAGACCCAGGATGCACAGAGATCCCCACCCCCCCTCCACATTCAACCCAAGGAGGGAATGGCAAGGAGCAGCAATAAAGAAAAAAAATAAATAAATAAAAGCAGCAAGAGAAAAGAACATAGTTACATACCAGAAAAAACCCATAAAGCTGTGAACAGATTTTTCAGCAGAAACTCTGCAGTTCAGAAGAGAGTGGTAGGATATATTCAAAGTGCTGAAAGGGAAAAATCTGCAGCCACAAATCAAAAAACAGTGATAGATATGCAAAGTACGAAGAGAAAGAAATGCAAGTTACTAAAAAATCCAAGAAATCTATATTACTAAAGAAAGCCAGTAAACCATGAAAGAGAACAAGAGGAGAAAGGTTCTGAGAAAATCTATAGAAACTACCAGAAACAGGGAACAAAATGGCAATAAATACATGCCTATCAATTACTACTTTGAATGTAAATGGACTAAATGCTCCAACAAAAGACACAAGGTGCCCGAACCCAGACTCATCAATATGCTGCCTAAATGAGATTCATTTCAGACTGAAAGACACCTGAAGATTGAAGGTGAGGGGGTAGAGTAACATTATGCAAATGGATACGAAAAGAAAGCTGGGGCAGCAGTACTTATATAAGACAAAATAGACTCTAAAACAAAAACTGTAGCAAGAGACACAGAAGGACACTATGTAACAATAAAAAGGAAAATCCAACAAGAGGATCTAACAATTGTACATATTTATGCACCCAAATATATAAAACAGTTAATAACAACCATAAAGAAAATATTGATAGTAATACAAAAATAGAAGGGGACTTTAACACCCCACTTACACTGATGAGCCGACCATCTAAACAGAAAATCAACTAGGAAACAGTGGTTTTGGAAGATACAGTGGGCCAGACAGATTTAACAGATATATTCAGAATAGTCCATCCTAAAACAGCAGAATACATATTCTTTTCAAGTGTATATAGAACATTTTCCAGAACAGATCACATATTAGGCCATAAAACAGATCTCAACAAATTCATAAAGACTGAGGTTATACCACACATCTTTTCTGACCACAATGCTATGAAACCAGAAATCAATCACAAGAAAAAAATCTAGAAAGGCCACAAATATATGGAGTTTAAATAACATGCTACTAATATATGGAGTTTAAATAACATGCTATTAATCAAAGAAGAAATAAAAAATTACATGGAACAAATGAAAATGAAAACCCAGTGTTCCAAAATCTTTGAGATGCAGCAAAAGTGGTTCTAAGAGGGAAGTTTATAGCAATACAGGCCCACCTCAGGAGGCAAGAAAAGTCTCAAATAAATGACCTAAACTTACACCTAAGGAGTCAGAAAAAGAAGAACAAACAAAACCCAAACCCAGCAAAAGAAAGAAAATAATCAAGATTAGAGATGACATAAATGATATAAAAACAATAAATAAATAAATAAATAAATAAATAAGAAAAAAACTGATCAAGAAACCAGGGGCTGGTTCTTTGAGAAGATCAACAAAATTGATAAACCTCTAACAAGACTCATTAGAAAAGGAGAGAGAGACACACAAATAAACAAAATTAATAATGAAAGAGGAGAAATAACAACCAACACTACAGAAATACAAACAATGGTAACGATATTATGAAAACCTATAGGCCAACAAATTGGACAACCTAGAGGAAATGGATAAATTCCTCAAAACATTCACCTACCAAAACTAAAGCAGGAGGAAATAGAAAATTTGAACAGACCAATCACTGGCAATGAAATCGAACTGGTAATCAAAAAAGTCCCAAAAAACAAAAGTCCAGCACCAGATGGCTTCACAGGCAAATTCCCAAACATTTAAAGAACAGTTAATACCCGGGACCCCTGGGTGGCCCCGTCGGTTAAGCATCAGACTCTTGATTTCAGCTGAGATCATGATTTCAGGGTTGTGAGATTGAGCCCTGTGTCAGTGTGGAGTCTGCTTGAGGTTCTTTCTGTCTTTCTCCCTTTGACCCTCTTCCCGCTCATACTGTATAAGTAAATAAATAAATTAATTAATTAAATTAAATAAATCTTTAAAGAAGAAGAGTCAATGCCCATTTTTCTCAAACTACCCTAAAAAATACAAGAGAAGAAAACTTCAAAATTTATTCTATGAGGCCAATTATTACCCTGATACCTAAACCAGATAAAGACTCCACAGAAGAAAGAGAACTAGAGGCCAATATCCCTGATGAACATAGATGCAAAAATCCTCACAAAAATATTAGCAAACCAAATTCAACAAATATATTAAAAATATATTTAAAAAATCATACACCATGATCAAGTGGGATTGCAAAACAATCAACGAGCTAGGTCCCATCAGTAAGAGGAAGGATAAAAACCATATTGTCATTTCAATGGGAGTAGAAAAAGCACTGGACAAAGTACAATATCCGTTCATGATAAAAACCTCCTGCCAAGTAGGTATAGAGGAAACATATCACGACATAATAGAGTCTTTATATAAAAATCCACAGCGAACATCATACTCAATGGTGGAAAAACTGAGAGCTTTTCCCCTAAGGTCAGGAACATGAAAAGGATGTCTACTCTCAATATGTTACTGGAAGTTCTAGACACAGAAATTAGATAACATAAAGAAATAAAAGTAATCCAAAATGGTTAGGAAGCAGTAAAACTTTGAGTCTCTGTAGGCTACAAGATACTATATGGTATGTAGATACTATATAGAAAACCCTTAAGACGCCACCAAAACTCTATTAGAATTGATAAATGAGTTCAGTTAAGTCACAGGATACAAGATCAATGTGCAGAAATCTGTTACATTTCCATATACCAACAATGAAGTAGCAGACAGAGAAATGAAGAAAATAATCCCATTCGCAATGCACCAAAACCTATAAAATATCAAGGAATAAACTTAACCAAGGAGGTTAAGTTTAATAAGGTTAAGGAGGTTAAGATTAATAAACTTAACCAAGGAGTTAAGGTTAACCAAGAAGACAACCTGTACCCTGAAAACCATGAAACACTGATGAAACAAACTGAAGATAATACAAAAAAATGGAAAGACATTCTAGCTCATGGCGTGGAAGAACAAATATTGTTAAAATGTCTATATACTCAAAACATCTACATATTTAATGCAATCCTTATCAAAATACCGACAGCCTTTTTCACAGAACTAGAACAAATAATCCTAAAATTTGTATGGAATAAAAAAGCCCTGGATAGCAAAAACAATCTTGAAAAAGAAAAGCAAAATTGAAGATATCATAATTCCCTGTTTCAAGTTATATTACAAAGCTATAGTAACCAAATCTCTATGGTACTGGCATAAAAAGACACATTGGTCAAGAGGACAGAACAGAAAACCCAGAAATTAACCCACAATGACATGGTCAACTAATGTCTGACAAAGCAGGAAAGAATATCCAATGGGATAAAGACAGTCTCTTAAACAAATGGTGTTAGGAAAACCAAGCAGCCGCATGCAAAGGAATGAAACTGGACCCTTTTTTTTTCACCATACACAAAAATAAACTCAAAAATGATTAAATACCTAAATGTGATACGTGAAATTATAAAAAAATCCTTGAAGAGAGCACAGACAGTAATCTCTCCGACATGAGCCTCAGCAACATTTTTCTAAATATGTCTCCTGAGGCAAGGGGAATAAACACAAAAACAAACTACTGAGACTACATCAAAATAAAAAGTTTCTCCACAGTGAAGGAAATAATCAAGAAAACTAAAAGGGAACCTACTTAGTGGGAGAAGATGTTTGCAAATGACATATCCAGTAAAGGGTTAGTATCCAAAATATATAAGGAACTGATACAACCCAATAACCCCAAACAGAATAATCCAATTAAAAATGAGAAGATACGAACAGACATTTCTCCAAAGAAGACATACAGATGACCAAAAGACACATGAAAAGATGTTCATTAGGGAAATACAAATCAAAACTACAAGGAGATAGCACCTCACACCTGTCAGAATGGCTAAAATCAACAACACAAGAAACAACAGGTGTTGGTGAGGATGTGGAGAAAAAGGAACCCTTGTGCACTGTTCGTAGAAATGCAAATGGTGCAGCCATTGTGGAAGACAGTATGGAGGTTCCCCAAAAAGTTAAGAATAGAACTACCCTCTGATGTAGTCATCACACTACTGGGCATTTACCCAAAGAATACAAAAACACTAATTCAAAGGGGATACATCTACCTCTATGTTCACAGCAGCATTGTTTATAGCAGCCACGATATGGAAACAGTCCAAGTTTCCTTCAACAGATGAATGCATAAAGAAGCTATGGGATATATACACAATGGAATATTACTTAACCATAGAAAGAATGAAATCTTGCCATTGGCAACAACATGGACGGAACTAGAGAGTATTATGCTAAGTGAAGTAAGTCAGAAAAAGACAAATACTGTATGATTTCATCCATATGTGGAATTTAAGAAACAAAACAAGCAAAGGGAAAGAATAAGAGAAACAAACTAAGAAACAGATTCTTAACTCTGGAAAACAAACTGTTGGTTACTAGAGGGGAGGTGGGTGGAAGATGGGGGACACGGGGCAGTGACTGAAGATCACACGTACCATGATGAAAAATAAAATAAAATGATAAAAACAAGTTGAGATTAGGTTGAAAACAGAGAACAGATAGAAACAAATCTCAAGAGCTGGCATTTAAAAGAAAGGCAAATAAAACCTTCTCTAACAAAGCAAGGGGAAAGGAGAGAAATCTTGCATACACAAAACAAATGAAGTAATGTACATCAAGAAAGAAGAGATTACAAATTTCCAGCAAGGGCTATTGGAAATCTATTTGGTGCCCTTGGTAATTTCTCAATCAAGATAAAAAACATGGGATGTGCAACCATATGGAGACTCAGCTGCCCCAGGAAAGGGGAAGGAGAAATTGTTCTCTGGGTTATGCTTGGGCCCTTTCAAGCTGAATATCTCAGTCACTCAACCACGGCACTGTCATCATTTGCATGTTTCAAAGAAACAAATACTTGGCATAATTAAAAAAATATATAGATATCATGAATTTGGTCAAGACGACGAGGACAACATTTATTCAACTGGAAGCTACATTCTCCTCGGAAACTTACACAACATTAAATTTCCAATTGAAGTTTCCAAAGATGGACGTCACTGAACGAAAGAACGGGGAACGCTGAAAGTAGGGATCTTTGTTTTTTATCCCATAGGGAAAAGCACTTCTCCCTCTGAATAAACTGGGAGCTTTTTGCTGAGTGTTGTCACCGTTCTACTCCATCAGTCATTTTTCTTAGGCAGGGCACTCATTTCTCATTTGAAGAAAACTCTCTCGCCCCAAATTCCCAAATTCAGTGTGAGTTTATTTCTCTAGCTTTCTTTTTCTCAGTCCTGTAGACAACTTTAAAGTATTAGAAAACAGCTCAGGAATGAGACCCTAGCAAGACCCTAGCAGACTCTGACTGTAGGTTCATCTGAATATTTCTAATATTTAGTTCTACCTTCTCTTTTGGGATCAAGGTTGCAATACCAAAGAGCGACACTGAGCTTTGCTCTGGCTCCCATAAGAGAATAAGTCTTGCAATAGAAGTTTCCTTTAAATTAGAAAAAATGAACAGCATAAGTCATTCATGAATCATAAAGCATATGCTTTATTTTTCGGTTAGAAGTATTTGCAAGTGGGAAGCAGATGGTAGCAAGGTGGCAAAATTACCCTCCAGCCTGGCAAGATGAAGAAGGGGACTCAGAGTCACCCATTTATGTCCTGAACACAAAAGAAGAAATCTAGTAAGTGCAAAAAAAAAAAAAAATTGTGTTAGCAATAATCAATACCATCTTTCCCCAAAACAGTTGGCAGAGACTCTGGAGCTTTCTGCCTCAGTCCATCCCAATCGTTCTGTCCAGTGCTCTTCCTTAAATGTGTGCCATAGACATCTTAGGGCTATGCAAAAAATTAAGGAATCCATGGAAATAGAAGCAAAGCAAAGGACAGAGGGAAGTATTTTCCTCAAGTTTTAATTGTCCTTGAGAGGGCAGATAATTTTTATTTTTGTTGTGTGTGTGTATTTTAGTGAGAGAGAAAAAGAGAGAGTGTGCCCATGAGTGGAGGGGTGGGGGCCCAGGGAGAGGGAGAGAGAGAATGTCTAGCACGCTCCACACCCAGCATGGAGCCCAACATGGGGCTCAATCTCACAACCCTGAGATCATGACCTGAGCCAAAATCAAGAGTCAGGTGCCTAACTGACTGAGCTACCCAGGCACCCCTCTTTGCTTGGTTTTTAATGACAGCTTTAGGCCTTAAAACCCCAGACACCGACAGTCTGCTCTGCCTCTGTTTATTTTCCTAATTTGGACGGTCTGCCTAAATGGGGTTACATAATATGGGATTTTTCCCTCCCTGGCTTCTTTCACTTAGAATAATGTTTCAAGTTTCGTCCAGATGGTAGCATGTTATTGGTATTTCACTCTTTTTTTTTAATGGCTAAATAATAAATACTCTTTTGTAGAGAAATTCGACATTTTTTTTTCTGTTCATCAGATAAGGGATATTTGGGTTATTTCCATTTTCTGCCATTATGACTAATGCTGCTATTGACATTTACATAAAGCATTTTTGTAGACATAGGTTTGCAGTTAAGTTGAGGTGTATCCAAGAGTTAAATTGCTGGGTCATTTGTTAAACATATTTAGGAACTGTCAAACTGTTTTCCAAAGTGGTTGAATTTCCAATTTCCCCATGGCCTTGCCAACATTTGTTACTGTCTTTTTGTTTTTAGTCATCCCAGTAAGTGTGCAGCATATCTCCATGTATTTTTGATTTGTGTTTCCTTAAAAATGAACAATGCTGAGTACCTTTGCCTGTGCTTTTTGGCCCTCTGTCCATATTTGGAGACTCTCTATTCAGATTCTTTTCCATTTGTCAACTGCATTGTCTTTTTATTGCTGAATTATAAGTACTTTTTATATATTCTGGATATATGCCCCTTATCCGACATATGATTTTTAGTTTTTTTCTTATTCTGTGGGCTTTCTTTTGATTTCCCTGATGGTCTGCGCAGATTTTCTAAATTGAATTAAAATTCAAACAAACAATACAAAAACAAAAAATGATGGAAATAGGGGCTAAGGACGGTGGATCAACATATCAAAAAAAGTAAGGAAATTTTCTCATAAATTTGAACTTGGGAAGTTCCATCACTTGGTAAGTGTATAATGTGAGACCTGCTGTCCTCCTCCCCCCAGGCATTTTTCTTTCTTTCTGTGCTTCAGTATTGGGCCTGGGTTGGCTGAACTTACAAGAGGAGAGGAAAAAGAGGAACGATGAGATGGGAGGAGTGGAAGGAAACAGAAGAGAAGAGGAGAAAAGAGGGGAGGGGAGACAGTCAGCACAGGTGCGCCCTCTTCACGTGAGGAAAGAAATAGTATCTTCTATTTTGGGTGGACCCGAATAATTTTAATTCATTAATTATGACACAATTAATTATATCTATCTTATATTTGATATATATTTCCCATGTCTATATTTTAGAGAAATATGAATTAAAAAACATCAAAATTGCAGCAGGTGTGAGTAAGTTTCCAGCCATCTACAGGTAATTTCATCACTTAAATTTCCTTGATGTTGGCAAAGGTTGAGGCTGTTTAGGGAGCTGATTTAGAAAACCATATAAATGCATATAAATGTCTGTGAAAGCCATTACTGCTATTATATTTTAAAGAGATTCTTGGGTAAAAGAGGTTTAAAAAAAAAAAAAAACAAAACCCTCAATACCCAGCCACTGGTCATGCATCTGAAAACAGAAAAAAGGAACTGCATGCACTTACATACAATTATGGAAGGTACAGAAAAATCATGTTCCTAGAAATCAAATTTCCTTTATCCCCAGTAATGTCAAAAACCCAAGTGAATGTGGGGGAAGTAGCGTTAAGACTAATTTGGTATGTGAAAAATGTCCCTACTTGATGCAAGTGAAACTGTATATACCCCTGGAAGGTTCGATCAATTTTTTCCAGTGGGTTGCCAAACAGTTTCAAAATTAAAAAGCGCTCTCCAGCAGCGCTCTTGAGGGATGTCTACTTTCCAGATTCACTGACGTCTTGCAAACACTAAGCCATGTCAATTACCAGTACATCAGGATACTTTATTTGTAAATATAATCTGGGGCAAGAGAAAGACAGCAGAAGCAAAGAAAGGGAGTTTTAGATACGGCCTTCTTAAGAACCCAAATTCAAATTCATAACGTCTGCTTTTATATGTGGAAACAAATCACACACTGGATACGATGATGTCTATTTGATAGATATGACGGGTGTGTATGGCAGGGTGGACAGAAAGGGACCTCACCTCTACAAGACTTCGGGAACCTTTTCACTTTCAAAACCTTCACTCTGTGACCTTGGGGAAGCTCCGCCCACGTGACGTCACTCAAGTGTCCAATTCCTCCTGCAGCTTATTACAGAGCTTAGTACTTCTCTACTTGGTTTAGACGTGATGTGTTTGCAAGGATTCCTATGTTGACTTCTAGATCCCTGAAGACACTGCTCCTCTGTGGGTTGTGCCGCTCTGATTTCCATCAGAGCAGCTAATTCTGCTTCCATCCTTCCACAGACTTCCACTGTCTGACTGTTCCCTCCCCTGCCACTCTCAGCCTTGCCTTCACAGAAACAATTCATCACCCTGCAAAGGGCTTTTTCCAGAGCAAGGGGACAAGTGATCGGGGAGAGGGGTTTTCCCAGTTGGAACAGCTTCCCACCCTCCTCTTTCCAGTCCTGCCTTTCCTTACATTCTTTTCCCCACAAGCAAAATGTTCATTTTTGAAAGGGAGCAAGAAGAGAACTCAGTACTTTGAAACAGGGAAATCGAGTGATCACAGTCTGAACTGCGTTTACCACACGCAGCAATATTTCTAGAACGAGCTGCCTTCATGGTCTTGAGGTTTCGATGCCCTTTTGCAAGAGGGCATCTTCTCCAGGACACGCTGTAACTTGTATTTACGGAAAATTAATCCAAGCCATTTTGCTTCCTCAGTCTGATACATAGCCTGTCTGTGGCTCGAAGGAAACAGATGCCCGCCAGCCTCCAGCTGGAAGTGAAAAGTAGACTATGCAAAACAGCTTTTTTCAAATCTTCACCCCCATAACAAACACTTGGGAAGCAATGAGAGGCCTTTCGATCCTTACTGGAGTGATGTGTATAATTAAGAAAAGGTGAAAGCCGATGCCCTTCTGGAACACTCTCCTCTACCCACGCGAGCCCGGGCACATGAGTGCACACCCACTCCCCACCCCCACCCCAGACCCTGCTGGGGCTGAATACCACCAGCCTCTTCCCCGTGGCCCAGAAGCAGCATTCCATGCTCAACCTCCCCACCAAGCCCAAGACCTACTAAGAGCGGGGCCATGTCAAGAGACACACTGACTTCATTCAGCGAGTGACCTACCACCTCTGCATGACTAAAGGTTTCTTGAAATCCTTCCCCATTTTCTTTTCCAGTGGAGAGAGACAATTTCTAATAAGGTTCCTTCAAATAATTAACTGAATGTTACTCGAAATTATCCACTAACTAGGTGTTGGCCGACAGTGATAAGTCGTTCAGGAAGAAAGCCACCTTGGGGAAAATGGCAGAATTCACCCTTCGTAACCGTGCACAGACTTGCGATCCATTTACGGGCTGCTGTGGCCCGTGTTAGGATGTGTCTGCGTGTCCTGAGTTGTGGGCTGTACGCAAAACCCTGTTATGGATCAAAGAGAGGAACCAAAAAAACTGAAACATATTTTGGCTTCACAAATGAGAGTGGATTTAAACTCACTCTTATGGTAAGGTCCCTGTCACTTGTTTTCTGGTAGCTTCTGTGGAGGAGGATGCAAGTAGGCTACAGCAGGATCCTGAGGACAGCAGTGACAGTAAGAGCTCCCAGGGATGACAGTAATCATGAACACTTATGCCATCTTTAATAATTGCCTGAGTTCTAAGTATTATCTCATTCAATCTCACAACAACACGATGAGGTTGATAGTATTTTTTTTTTTTAAAGATTTTATTTATTTATTTGACAGACAGAGATCACAAGTAGGCAGAGAGGCAGGCAGAGAGAGGAAGGAAAGCAGGCTCCCTGCTGAGCAGAAAGCCCGATGTGGGGCTCGATCCCAGGATCCTGGGATCATGACCCGAGCTGAAGGCAGCGGCTTAACCCACTGAGCCACCCAGGTGCCCCAGGTTGATAGTATTTTAATCCCCGTTTTATGGGTTGAGAAACCAAGGCCAGGAGAGGGACAGGGACTTATCCAAATTACCCACCTAGTAAATACACGTATTGCTTATGCGAAAGCAATCTGAAGTAGATCATGGCAGAGTTAATGACCGCAAGACCCCCATTTCTCCAAAGATTTAGAGAGGCTACTAGTTCATGCTTTCTTGGGTGAACTGCCATTTGCCTTTGAAATATTTCAGTAATTTTTACTCAGTCAGAGGATAAGTTCCCATCAGTGTAGGGTGGAAAATGTCACCTTGAGGAGAAGGTGGCTCCCCACCAGGTTGTGTGAGACAACAGACACTTCGGGAAAGCATTTTCCAAATGCATATGCAAGAGTGCATCCGCAGATCTATGGGTCAGAGTCTCCAGCCCTTTTAACAACAATCACACAAACAAGCAAAAAGCAAGTGGTAATGATACAATCCTTAAGAATAATAAAAATTAAGATAAAATTAAGATAAAAAATAAGATAAAATTAAGACTTAATAACCTTATAGACATCTGTTTATCCATTTTATTATTGTGGATGATGGAATGGTTGTAGCAGTTAGAGTAAGCCTTTGGCTGAGCACAAGAAAAGATGACTTGGCCAACAAATGAAACACGCATGTCTTGAATACCAGAGTAATAGAAACATGTTATTGATGAAAAGAAATTTCCAACTTTTATTTCTGACTTAATGACTTTTTTTTTTATTTGCTGTGAATACGGTGTGGTAATTATGAACCTGTCAAAGATGATGGACAAAGAAGCACTTAGAAACTGTAACAACTCCAAGGCAGTCTTTTCCTTAAAATAGTTTCCGGGATGAGAGCTTTTCCCGCGTACAAATTTATTGAAGAAGAAGAATATATACAATACTTCCTTGATCAATTGAAACAACCACATTTAAGACTGTAATTGGGCTAGAACAGCAGTATACTTTCGCATTATTTATGAGGTGAGAGGATTTTTAAAGGTTTTTAGGTGCACATCGTTAACCTGCTTAAATATGCCAACTTAATTTTGAGCAAACCATGCTGGATAAAGAGAAGTTATCTGCTCACTAAAGTAACAATTGTTCCTAAACATCAGCCTGAAAGCTGCAGGTACAGCTCGTTTGATGTGTTACATCAGTCATGCACTTGAAAATAATGAAACAGTACTTCTTCAAAGGAGACTTCAATCATTCGCCTGAGTTTATCTGTAGTCACATCTAACGAGTAAGTTTTATAGAATGAGCTTCTGGGACTCTGCTAGTTATTATAAAGCCAAAGAAATGAGAGAAGGGAAGAATTCCAATGAATTTAGGCCCATCGTGTAGGTAAGAATTTAAAACCACTCTAGATATCTCAGAGTGCTTTAGTTTCCTTATAAACAGTGTCGATTATTAGTGGATTCATATACTAAGGCTCCCTCCTCTGTCCATCCACTAGTAGCTCCCCAAACACAGGAAACAATTCTAACCAAATGGTTTTAAATTAGCGTAGATCAACCTAATTGCTTTCCTCCTTCAGAATGGGAACTCTTGAGAATCTCATAATTGTCCACAAAAGCTGTAAATAACTATTCTCTTTCAAGAACAGACCAGGACTCCCCCCCGCCACCGCCCCCACTAGGCTCAAGATTCTAGTTGCTAATGAGGCCTCAAAACAGAGGATTCCAATGGAAGGCCAACTGATGGAATTCCATTAATCCCTTATCACTACAACACCAAGGAGTGCTTGGGCAGCATGTTCTCACAGGACCTTGCCCTGGGTCTACAGACCAGTCTGGAAGACAAGATGGGACCAAAAGGGAGACGCTGGAGCAAATGAAGATTAAGGGCATGACACTGGGCACCCGGACAAGACATAAGAATCTAGCCCTTCACCGCTGAGCTGGTGCTCACTCCTTGAAACAGGCGTCAGTCACTGTGTGCATCTAGATAGAATGGGTTAATTGAGTGTTCTTGGGTTCTCCTTGGTTCTTACCAATGCTTTGAACCAACCTTCCAGGTTAAAGCCTGTCCAGCTTCTAGAATCAGCTCTTCTTCCAGTCCCTATGGATTGAAATGCTACCATGATTGCCCACATCACGGACCTGCCAAATATAATCACTGTTGAACCCCCAACTGTTCTTGGTATAAGTATCACCAGCCCTCGTCTTGCCCACATTCCAACTCGCGAAATCTGGCCCAAGTCAGCAGAGACCACAACTCCTCCCCATTCATCACAACTCTAGGCCGTAACACCACGCCACAATGCGTCTGAGCATCGTGCTTGGGAATACACACTTCACCTGCCATTTCTCTTATCTGTGACGTCTTGTCTATCACTCTGTCCTGGAGAGAAATGAACCTGGGAAATTTTCCCCGTGAACCTCTTCTAGGGCCCTCTTTTTCCTCCTAGATCCTTTCCAATTGCTATTCTGGTGCTGAACTTCCCCGACTATTTTCAAACAGGTTTTCAAGCAAGACAAGATGTCATTTCCATGATTCTCTCGGCTTCGGGAGGAGGATGTTCACATATGCTGCCAGCTACGAACGCATTAATTAACACTCAGACCACAATGTAATTTCCACCGCGTTACAAGCTGCTGTCATGCCGCAGCATCTGTGTTATTGTAGAACAGAACAAAAATAATTGACTTCAGAAAAATACGTACTAAATCTGACCCCATCAAGAAGCCACTGATCTCTCCACTTGTGTAGAAAGGACACACACATTTTATAATTCAGGAAATGGCTTGCATTGAGTCTTGCACATTCTACTTCAGTGCAAAGACACTTTGCTGTGGGACTGAAAATTTGAGACTAATTGCTAGAGCTTTCTTCGGTACTACAATACCTCCAGAAATTACCCAGGAAACACACAGACAGCTTCTGAGGGCGGGCCGGATATTCCTGGGACCCTTAAGAAAATACGTGAATTGCTGTATGTAACTGTTGACATAACCATTTTAAAACAATGTGTGAGTACGCACAACGAGCACTCAGAGGGGGCTGTGTGGGTGTGATAGAGAGGCTCAGGGGGTAGTTCCCCTCTCTTTTGAAGGTTTCTACAGAGCCGATTTCTTAGGTGCCAATCAGCGGAACATTCCAGGCCCTGGGAAAACAGGAGGAAAGCCCCATTACTGTCTGAGGTGGGAGAGCAGCAAGGAGGAGAGAACAGGGGGAGACCATCAGGCAACAGGGGAGGCACCATCGGCAACGAATTTGAAAACACTAAGGAGACTCACAGAAAGTCGGTTTGGTTCGCCTTGTGTCAAGGATTCTAAACTAGTTCAAAGACCATTCCTCATGAGGTGGCGGGCTTCATCTCTATCCTTCCTGTTCCAGTTTGTTCCTTATGCCCCTCGCTGCACTGCTGTGAGGGTACAGAGGCCGGGTCACTTGTCTTTGGGTCTGCCTATGCCTGGCTGCTCTGGACTGTGGCTCTAGAGTAGCTCCTGGCTCTGTCACTGACCACATGCAGGCCCCGGAAGTCCAGGGCCCTCATCTATGACATTCGGGTATTCATGCCTACTCTGCAGAGATTCAGGATCCTAGAAAATATGTGTAAAATACCTACTACACAGGCCAAGACACGAGCGGTGGCTCAGCAAATGATTGCTTTTACTGCATACCAACCAAAGTCTTTGACACTGATTTTAATATAGGTATTTCAACATATACTTAATGGGATCACGTAACATCCTAGTGGGTTTCCATTCCCCTTCCTTTGACATCAGTGAAGGGGTCCACATTTGAGTCACGACAGTGGGAAACAACACTGGTTCCTTAGCAAGTGGAATTGATTAGGGAAAAAACTCTCTCAAAATAGAATGCCTGTGGGGAAAACCATAGTGCTATCTTTGCCAGGGAAAGATGTTCTGGTAAACCGGTTCTGAACGCGCGTGTGTGTCAGAACCATCTGGAGAGCTTGTTAGAACTCAGATGTCTGGCATTGGTGTTACTGATTCAATGGGTCTGTGTTGGGGCCCGCGGATTCCCAAGTGGTGCTGCTGCTGTTGGTCCAGACACAAAGATCCCATGCCGTGAACCACTGTTCTAGAAGGCAGGGATTCTCAGACTTCGACACAGGCACCGATTACATGTGGCGTCTTACGAAGACGGAGACTCCGATTCCACAGGTTGGGGATGGGACGTGAGAATTCTGCATTGCTACTAAGCTCCCAAATAGTGTTGATTCCTCTGGTCTGCAGACCACGCCTGGCGTTGGCAAGGTGTGGGAGCTGCCTTGCCCAGGACGGTAGCTAAAAACCACGTGTGGCTCTCGAGCACTTAAAATGCAGTCTGAATTCAGAAGCGCTTATAAGGGTAAAACACTGGATTTAGAAGACTTGGTATAAAAAGAAGTAAAAATATCTCAATTTTCCATATTGATTGCATACTGAGATGCGGACATTTTATTTTAGCTAGATGGTGATAAAATATTGATGATTTTTACCTTTTTAAAAAAACTTTTTTTTTAACATGTGAAAAATATAAAATAATGTGTGTGTCCCATTACACTTCTATCGGGACAGCACTGCTGGAGAGAATGTGAAAATGCCCTCTGCCTCCTGAACCCAACGCGAATCCTGAAGCAGCTCCATACAAGGATTTCAAATTAGAGCCGCTGCCTTCATGCCTCCTCAATGCTGCTCTCAATTTCACATTTCTAAAATACTTCTTTGAGGGGCACGTGGGTGGCTCAGTGGGTTAAGCAGCTGCCTTCGGCTCAGGTCATGATCCTGGAGTCCCCGGATCGAGTCCCACATCAGGCTCCCTGCTCAGCAGGGAGTCTGCTTCTCCCTCTGACTCCTCCCCTCTCATATTCTCTCTCTCATATATATAAATAAAATCTTAAAAAAAAAAAGAAAAAAAAATACTTATTTGAATAAGTCAAGGTAAAAAAATCTTCAATGGCCCTCCACTGTTTAAAAGACAGACCTCTGTCAGTTAAGTGCCTCTTGATTCTGGCTCAGGTCACAATCTCATGGTCCTGATCTCAAGGTCGTGAGATCCAGCCCCAGGTTAGGCTCCGTGCTCACGGGGGAGTCTGCTTGAGATTCTCTCCCTCTGCCCCTTCCCCCACTCACCTTCTCCCTCTCTCTCCATAAAATAAATAAATATATTTTAAAAAGACAGACCCCGAGCTCTTAAATTCAGCAGCTCAGGCCATCCATAGTCTTTCTAATCTCCTTTTCCAGTTTGCGTACAATTAACTTTCCTAAAGCCCAAGGTATGGAAGTGACTTGCTGGTCATTGGATTCATGATTTCGATCAGCATCAAAAAAAGAGGATTTCTAAACCGGCCTCGCCCAACATCGGTCCTTTAGGGTAAATGCTTTGATCTCTACTCAGCGGTAAAAATTAAGGTGATAATTTCTACCTTCAAAGATTGACATGAGGTCTCAGTGTAGTTTTATAGATTTATAAAAACCTGGTGAGTTTCCATTCCCTTCCCTGCATATTAATGAAGACAAGTGCAGGACCGATTTTTATATGTCAGATTCTCTTCGTAAGTGATATAGCTGGTCTGCCTTTACTCTTACCCAACTGCTCCCTCGAGGTGAGGAAGCCCTGGGGTTCAGGGAACTAGGGAGTCCTCCGTGATTCACTATCATTGCCAAGAGTCGCTCCTACCTCTTCTTCCATCTCTCGATCACATCATTTCACTCTGTGATAGTCTCTGTTCCCAGACTCTCGAATACAGGCAAAGGCTAATAGAAAGCCACTGCAGCAGGGAAGGGGTCATGGGGGCTTATTTTATTTGATCATAATTTGGATAGGAAAAACAGCAGGAGGAAAGTTAACTATTAATAATATGCCCACTAACTCCCTCCCTAACTCGAGCATTCACTTTTTAACATAACTTGTAATTTCCCCTAATGAGGGCAGCTGGTTATAAATTACAGTATGTTTTTGCTGTACTGCAGTTCAAATATTTTATTAAAGCACCATTCCTTGTTAAATATTAGTAATGTCATCAAATGGGTGTCTAGACTAGTGGGACTAGCAGAACTCCAAGACAGAGGTCCCCAAACTTGCTCCAGTCACGGCATCCTTGGTGTCTCAATAACTTAGGGCAGCACAGACCCCTCAAGCCAGAAGAGAACCTAAGAATTTGACTTATTAAGTAATGAGGTCCAAATGACTTTACTTGTAGGTATGTCCTAACAATGTACTCAATGTACTACCTTTTTTTTTTTCATAAATGCACACAAAAATTAAGAGAAGACATTATTTTCACTTCCAAATAGTCACAATTACTCATTAATGGGATGTGTGCAACTGTCTGACGCAACCTCTCAGAACTGGGAACCAGCTGAGACCCTGGCTCATGTCCTGTTTCACAGAGGTTTTGCCTAGGACACGCTTTTGATCACAGTAATCACGGAAAGGGAGATTCACAAAGAACAATGAAGTCATAAACTATTTTGAGACAGTAACTCATGCGGTGACCAGACCAACAGCTTTTGCTGTGTCTTCCCTGAAACGTAAAGCATCCTCCCGCACCTCTGTGAATGGGCTGGTGACTCAGGGTATCTTGGGACCCAGTTTGGAAACCACTGCTCTGCCATCTTCTGCCTCTGCAACACTGTGGTTCAAAGGATTTTAAAACCTTAAGTGAGTTTGAGTACCACTTGGGTCAGTGCCTCCTTCTTCCCTGTTAGGACTCAAATCCCATGGCGCTGTTGGGAAAAAAGCAAGTGTCAGGAAAAGTGTGAGACCCGTGCACAGGAGGACTGGAGGCACATAAGTGCTTGGCTGTTTTTCCCATGGGATCGGACAAATGGGGTCCTGAGATCCTGAGATGAAAGGCAACCAGCAGATGTGATCCAAAAGTCAAAGCCCGGGTGGACCGCAGAACTTCCCTACTAAGCCCAGGACCCCCCTCAACGCCCCCCGCCAAATCACCACGTCTGCTTCTTAAGCAAAGTAGCGTGCCACACGAAGCAATGATGAAGACCTGAGCGATGGGTGCCCGCTGTGACAGCTGGCGGCCTCTGCTCTGTCATTTGGCGCCCACCCGGGAACACACACATCTGTCACAGTGTGCTCCGTGCAACGGAAGAACGAGGCTGTGCCCTCACCGGCTTGCCCAGCCCCACGGCGCTTACCATGATGAATGAGGCTGCCTTTGCCAAATCCAGTGGAAACCTACGACGGGCCAGGAGCTTCTGAAAAATGAGCAGCTACACACAGGGAGGGAGGAAGAAGCTGGCTGAAAGCAATTATCAATCAGGGAGGGTATGTGCGATGGTGAGTGTTGTGGACTGTGTCAGACTGGTGATTCCCAGACTTGTACCCCTGAAACAGGTAATACACTATGTGTTAATGAAAAAAATAATAAAATAAAAGCAATTATCAATACATCAGACTGTAAGCTAAAACTGAGTAATAGATACATGGTAGTATTTAGGAGAATTATAACCAGGAATGTTAATAAGGCAAACTGTGAGTAATGCACGTTCTTTTCATTGTTCTCATTTGGGGCGGTGCGGGGGTGGGGGTGGGGGGGGAGGAGGGCAAAAAAATAACTGTGGTTATTTTCTCGATGGCCATAAACAAGATTCTGTTTTATTTTCAGAGAAGACAAGAACACGGAGAAGACAGCTCCAAGAGGCTCGCCTGGGGCACAGAGATATTACAGAAGGGAAACTGTATTTTGGCAGAATCGTTCTCATGGTCCCCTTAAGGGTCTCTTGACGCCCCCGACTGCAACTTTCATGGGCGTCTTTTACATCTTCTTAAGCTACGCTGGCTAGGTCGCTTAAAGAAAATTAAAAGAATATGCCTCTGCTTTTTTATTTTTAAGGATGGCATTTTAAATTTAACTTGCGATGCTCCTCCTTACCCCCTCCCCTTGTAAAGAATGGAAAAGGCTCACAGCTTGGGGTGTTGACAGTATTCCAGGAGACCCTAGAGCCCTGTGGCTTCTTGATGACGATCGCAGGGCCAGCATCTGTCAGCGCGACTCAGAGTGATTACCCGTAAAAACGTGCCTGGCGACAATGCCAATCCATTACCCACATCACAGCCCAGGGTGCGGAGGAAGAAACGATGGGGTCAGTTTCTTGGCCGTCAAGCTCTGATGTGTAAGTGAAGTAGTTTTAAGAAAATACGAATACGATTTCAATGCCCCGGTTGGTCACACGCTATGTGCTAGGCACTACTCTATATTCTGTAAAGAATATGTATCTTTAAAGGTGTGGTCACTGCCTTGCACAAGGGGAAGCTGAGAAAGGGAAAAAAACTACGCAAACAGGTAACCTAAGAGTTGCAAAATGGAGGTAGCGCGAGAAAGATACATTTTATGAATTTCGGAAGGAGAAAGACAACCAGTTTCAGAAAAAGCTACTCCACCCTTTCTCTATGTTCTTATTTAACTTTGCGTCATCTTTGTCAAAGTCCCGTAAAACAGTAGAATCACCAATTTACAGGCCAGGACACTGAGGTTTTCAAAGATGACACAATTTAGTCACGGACGGCACAAGGGACCGGAGCGCATGGTTTTCCAACCCTAGAGCCGATCTCTGTCCTGAGTGTTACTCGGGGCAACCACGTGAACAGGCATATTATTCACATATTCCAATGCCTATGATGAAACAGGAGGAGTAAAGTTCCTTACTAAAAATTTTAATTTCTCACTCAAGCCAAAGTAACATGTATATTATCCTAGTATCCAAGGAGAATAAGATCAATATTTAAATTAATCCCCAGGACATATCCACTACAGCCAATACTTGCGGGTTGGCTGACGCAACAACCACCAGCCACAGCCCCTTCTCCCCAGCTGAGGTGGCCATGGGGAGCCAAGCAGATCCAACAGAAAGGCCTGGGGAGCTCCCCTACCCAAAGGAAGATTCGAACTTGGAGAGAGAAACCCTTCTGCCCTCGGCCTTTGTACCACCGTCTTCCCACTGGTGGCTTTCCAGAATGCGATATAAGAGAGATACAGGTCTCAGCGGCCTTGTGACCATGATGCCTCAAACAGGAGAATGAAGGCCAAGAGACAGAATCCGGTCCTTGATGGCATCACTGAGGCACTGTGACAGCCCTCAGTTGTTCGCTCGTGGCCTTTGTGCTGTGTGAAACACCCAAACTGGGAGCCATTCCAGCCAGCGTGGCTTTTATTGTTGTTTACAGCGAGCGAGTTCATAACTGATTTATATCCCATTAATATGCCATACATAGGTATGCACTATTTATATATGCACATTATATATGTGTGTTATATACTTCCGCATACAGAATTTTGAAACTTGCTTTTTGTCATTAAATATTAAATGCCTTCCTGGTGTTTCATTAAGTGCACGGAGCTAATTTATTTTACGGTGTTGCATTATTACATTCCTGTTTACTCCCCTTTCTTTCCTTCTCAGCCACTGTAAATACACGTCTGTATGTAACTCAGGGTTGACATCTCTGAGCACCCGATGGGTAGAAATGTCCCAGGCAGCATGAGAGGGGAGAGCATTCTGTCTTCCAGAGGGAAGACTGTGTACAGAGACACAGAGAAGAGAAAAGGGGATCTTGCCCAGGAACAGTCACGCTGTGTGGCTGGTGTGTGGCTGGTGTGTGGCTGGTGTGTGGCTGGTGTATGGGGTGATGGAAGTTGTGGTTAGAAAGACGGACGGGAGTGAGAGTTGAGAAGAGCTTTGACTGTGGAGAGTCACCGGGAATGTCTGAGCGCGGGAGGGGTACGATTAATTTAGGAAATGAACCTCATTTCCTCATTTAGGAAAATGAACCTCAGGTAGAGGTGGGGATTAACGGCAGTGGGGCGGAGCCAGAAGCAGGAAGAGGCCACCTTGCACGGATGAGTCCCAGGACAGACCACTGAGTGCTCGCTCCCGCGTCCCTGTCAACGGAGGAATGACGATGCAGGCGGCATGCGTGAAGCCCGCCTCTTCCTCCGCTAGCCATCAGCTGGCCCCGTGCCAAGGGAAGAGGGAGAGAAGTTACAGGCGGCTGCAGCTTGAGGTGAAGTGGCCGTGAAGTGGCCGGACAGCAACGCGCCACAGAGCAGTGGTGGGATCAGGAATGAGTGCTCGGACAGGAGCGCATGCAGCCCCGTTGTGCTTGGAGTCGGAGATAAGGCTTCACGGCGGCGTGGGCACAGGGTAGGGACGTGTGCCTGCAGACCCGAAGGGCTCCGAAGCTGGAGCCACGTAGCCGTAAGCAGCGTTGCCCAGAGGCGAGATGACAGCCGAGGCAGCGGGCATGATGTCCCCAGGCGTGGCAGGTGGCCGAGGGCGGCGAGCCTCTGGGCTATGAAATGGACGCAGGCCAGTGGGTTGCTTGTGATACGGAAGATGGGGGAGCCCCTAAGCAGGAAGGAGGGATGCGAGGACCGTGGAGTCTCACGGGGGGAAAGACTCTGGAAGAGGGAGCGCCCTGGGCCCCTCCTGCCCCTCCGGCTTCTGTTCGGGGTCTAGTCCACGGCTCTTCCGTAAGCCCAGCCCGGGAAGTTCTCCAGGCTTCCTGCCAGTCGTGGATGCTGCCAGGAACTCCCTGCCCCCGACACCTTCCTCCCATTATCATCTGTCACAACACCCTCTTTGTTGCCCTCGGCACCCTTCACTGTTAATGACTTTATTTCTTTGCTCATTTGATCTGTAGGCTGACTCTCCCATCAGACTGTACGCTCGCTGAAGGCAGGGTTTTTGTTTTTTTCCCTTGGTCTATTTTTATTTCCAATGCCTGGTTACGGTCTAGATGAAATGAGGGAGCGAATCAACTAAGGTAATGGAGAGAAAAGTGGAGTAACTGTTCACTCCTCTCTCTTCTGGGAGGCCTCATACAACACCCCATCGCTCTGGGAGAGTCTGAGCGTTCGAGAGGCTCTTTCGGCTGGGTCCCTCGCTGCTGGCGAGTGAGGAAAGCCTCCGCGGAGGAGGACAGCTATGGGCAGGGCCATGTCCCCACGGAGATGTCCACCTTGTGGACAGACACAGCCGGGGACACTACACATCACTGGCTTCCGGGACTGGGACCGGAGGAAGCATTTGCTTCATTGCTCATTCACCGTGAAATGTTCAATAATCATTATTCTCAGGGGCCGTTCATTAGGGTGTTGCCTGGGTGAGGAACACCAGGGTCCTTCCAGAGGAGACACAGGTGAGCAGAACAGCCGCCTCCGGGGACGCACTTCCCAGGACGTCCTCGGGCTCATCACTTGGTGTTTCTGGACCTCAGTGCCATATCTGTGACCCCAGGAGAGTAACACAGGCCCCTGTCTCGTCACCAGCTGTAGGAGGATCAGGTAAATTAATGTGGAAGAAAGTGTTTTATAAACAAAATACAGAGAACAGACAGGGCTGGTCATCCTCCAGACGTCTTCATTGTCAGGATATTCGCTGCAAAAGCATTTCCTCTGCACTTTATCTTCGGTGGAGCTAACAAGCTGTGGAAGTACTTAGAAGAATACAAAATAAATCTCTTGAACATTTAGCAAAAAATAGCCCCTATGCCCATCTGCCGTGAGTTCTGGCCTTAGGGACACAAGGCCACCCTCCTGCAAGGGCAGGATTGATCCGGCGTCCACAGCGGGGAATGAAAGGTCCTCTGTCTGCCCCACGCTCCAGACACCCTGGCAATGCCTGGCCCCAAGCATGTGGGTTCTCACACTCTGTTCTCTGCTCACAAGGTTTGTAGTGTATTACGTCAGAATTTTTCTCGAGGCCTGTGAGAATGTCTGTTCTAGAACTTGGAATGATGAATGGTTGGCTTGGAAGCAGATGTGGGGCCACATTTAGGAAAACTCTTCTAGGAAATGAGAAATTCATCAGTTAAATCAGCTCAGGCAGGAGTGAGCCTCCCGTCATGGGGGGTGTGCAAGCAGAGGCCGGTCACTGGTGAGGAACACCGCACCGCAGGGTTCCGCATCAGGAGTTACTCTGTTTTTCCTTTCCCCACCTGGGTGAGTTCTCGGTGCGATTTCTGGTGTAAGAAGCCGCCGAGAGGAGAGCACCACAAACTGACCTTCTTTCTCTAGGAAGATGTCCCAGGGCATCCCCCGCCAGTTCCTGAGCCTCTTTCACTTTGGTGCTTCTGTTCCAGCGCATGAGGCTTGTCTTCTCTCCGACAACTTCCGTCTCTTTTTTCTTGGTTCTGGGTGTAAATGCCAAGTGACACCGAGAAACTGACAATGCCGACTAAAAATAACTCGAAAATAAAAACATTACGGCTGCCCTAAATATGGTGTTTTCCATCTGTTACAGACGCAATCTCTCACATTGTCTGGCAGGCATTTCAGAGACCGAGAGGCATCCGGGGCCAGCTTCCCGGGCCCTGCCACCAGCGCGCGCCTCTGCGTCTCACGAGGCCTCCGTCCGGGGACCTCAACCCGGAGACACACCCAGGCGGGATTCGGGAGGGACCTGGCTTCTTCCTCCCCAAGGAAAGAGCCTTCCGGGAAGACCGGTCACTGAACAGGAAGTAAAGGGAAGAGGACGAACTCTCTTGTTTTAAATCCTATGTTTTGCTCAGAATTTAAGTTTAGAAACGGGTAAATAAGACTGAAAGGCCCGAGACCCAAGTGAATGAGGTTGGGGCCGAGAGAGAGGAAGAGGAAAGGGAATCGGTGTCATGCGAAGGTGAAGGGCAGAAATGAGTTAAATGAGAACCAGACAAGATGTGGTCCATATACACTATGGAGTATTATGCCTCCATCAGAAAGGACAAACACCCGACTTTTGTAGCAACATGGACGGGACTGGAGATGATGCTGAGTGAAATAAGTCAAGCAGAGAGAGTCAATGATCATACGGTTTCACTTATTTGTGGAGCATAAGGAACAACACGGAGGACAAGGGGAGATGGAGAGGAGAAGGGAGTTGAGGGAAACTGGAAGGGGAGGTGAACCATGAGAGACTGTGGACTCTGAAAAACAATCTGAGGGTTTTGAAGGGGCAGGGGGTGGGAGGTTGGGGGAACCAGGTAGTGGGTATTAGGGAGGGCACGGATTGCGTGGAGCACTGGGTGTGGTGCAAAAACAATGAATACTGTTACGCTGAAAAGAAATAAAAAATTAAAAAAAAAATGAGAACCAGACAGGCACTGAGATAGGGCATAATATGCAATATTCTTGAATAATAATTCTAATATTACATTATTATTGTTTTTTTAGGGGGGAGGGACAGAGGAAGAGGGAGAGAGAACCTTAAGCAGCCTCCACGCCCAGGGCAGAGCCTGACATGGCTCTGAAATCAGGCTCGATCTCAGGACCCTGAGATCCTGACCTGAGCTGAAATCAAGAGTCAGACGCTTAACTGAGGCACCCAGGCACCCCAAACTATTAAAATTATAAAACATTAAAGTGGTTTGAACTATTTTTATTGTTGTTTGAGTATTCATGTTAATCTGTCCTGCACATTTTAACAGGAAACAAATACAATCTTTGAAATCTTCTTAGTGAACAAATCTGAAAAGCAATTATGTCTGTGTTTATACATGAAAGCATCACAGAAACTCTGGACTCTCACGCTGCCCACTGTTAATGGTGCTGGAAGCCTGGGGAGGTGGGCGGCCTCCAAGCCATTCATGACACACCGCTGCGGGGCAGGCCCGGCCAGCACGGTGGGGCACTTACGGTCCAGGGGCTTCGGAAATTGGAAAGATCCTGTTCTAGCTTTACTGAAATGTAACTGACACTACAACACTGTGTAGCTCAAGGCGTACAGCAGGAAGGTTTGATACCTGTATATATTAAGAAACGATCACCCTAATGAGGCTAATTAACATATCCATCACCTCACGCACTTACCTTCTGTTGTTGCAAGAGCCTCTCTCTTGGCAACTTTCAGGTATATACTATTGTTGATTACAGTCCCCGTGCGGTGCATTCCACCCCCAGAACTCACTCATCTTACAACTGGAAGCAAGGAAGGTCTTTGATGATGGACCCTACGTGCAGGATCCAGGACTTAAATATTTCCCCTTGCTGGGTGGTTACAGTTCTATGTGACATGTCACACTCTGATAGATCCATAATTTCTACAAACTGTCTATACACACACACATATAAACACTTATTATGACATATGCAATTACTATTGAATTCAAATTAAATATATTTTAGAATGTCACTCAATTTGAATATGCATGTTTACTCAACACAAAGGAGTACTTTGGAGCAGTGTGGATGTCTCTAGAGAGTGAGCCGAAGCCCTTCTTCTGCTATGTCTGCTCCCTCTGCAGAGGGCATCACTGCAAACAGTCTGCTGTGTATCCTTTGGCTCATGTATGCTGCTAATATTAAGGGCTGTCCCTGTTTACAGAAATGGATAGTGTTACACCCCTCTATGCAGTCACACGGGCTGATCTGACTCACGACCCCCAACTCAACCTCAGGCTTCTCTCGGGGGACCATGACAAGAAGGAGTCTAAAGTGGAGACTTGTGGTGAGAGCCTGGGGCCCCTCCGGCCCCTCCTGATTGCCAAGGACTTGGTTCAAGGACGCACCTTCTCCAGCGCCCCTCCTGCCCCGCCCCGTCTGCAGCAGTCTCCCCAGTGGGGTCCCTAATAGACTCCAGTCTTCAAGCCTCCCGTCCACGTCTCCGCAGCTGTCACTCTTCTGCCTAAAAACTTTTTGAAGATTTCCTGCACAACTTTAGGCTGAGTCCACCCTTCTCCGGGTGACACCAGAGGCCCCAAGACCCCGCGCACCTCCCTCTACTCAAGGCAGCACTGTAAGAACCATGTGGGCGAGCACATCTTCTCTGAACCAGCCGTGTCGCTCCTCTCCACATACCCTTCAGGTCCGGCCCAAACGTCACCTCCTCCAGGGAACCATCCCTGACCCCTCCTCCATGCCGAATTAATTAAACGCACATCAAACTGTATTCAAAATACTTTCTCACTTGCTTATCTTCTTAATACAATGTGAGCTCCTTAAGGAAAGGGACTGGGCTTCGACTTCAACATCCTGACGCTCTGGGGAGTCCTGGGCCCTCTGACTTTCCAGGTGGCTGCGGCTGGTTCGTTGGGCTGATACAAAACTAGCTTTTCAGCGTGAACACCTTAGCTCTGTAGGCTTGTGATTAAGTTAGAAAAAGCAGTCTTCTTCCTAATTCAAGAGAGAGAGATACTCTAGACCCAGGCTAACTGCCCAGATTGCCAGCAGTGCTGTATGGTTAGCAGGCACTGGAGGTGTGGACAAGGCGAGCTGAGACGTGCTGCGGACGTAAAGTGTCCACTGGTTCCTGAAGACGTGTGACAAAAGAAGGTAAACATATCTCACTATTAAATATTTCATATTAATGACATGCTGAAATCATACTTAGGGCACTTGAGATTCATAAAATATATTAACGTCAATTTGACTTTTTTTTTTTTACTAGAAAATTTTAAATTACACCCACGGCTCTCATTAGTGGCTTACAGGATAGATCTACGGGTCAGCTCTGCTCTTGAGGTCCAAGCTGCCCAGAGGTGGGAGCTGAACACTCTGGAGACGAAGCCTTCCGCCATTGTGACAGACAGCTCCCCTCTTCCTAAAGGGAAAGCTGTGGTCATCCTGAAAGCCCAGGCCACCGGAGCGGGCTGAGAGGCATGCGCGACTGGCTTATAGACTGATTGGTCCATGAGGACTAGGAATTTCGAATCTATGTGTTGCTTTTATTTTTATTTACTTATTTTATTATTATTTTTAAAACATTTCTTTCTTTCTTTATTTGAGAGAGAGAGAGAGAGCATGGAAGTGGGGGGTAGGAGCGGGGGGGAGGGGAGCAGAGAGGGACAAGCAGACTCCGTGCTGAACGTGGAGCCCAACGTGTGGCTTGATCTCACAACCCTGAGATCATGACCTGAGCTGAAACCAAGAGTCCAGTCGGAAGCTTAACTGACTGACAGGCGCCCCTGTGTGTTGCTTTGAATGGTCAGTGTTCACTCCTGCCCCAAGGACAGTTCTCATTTGTCTGAGCCGTTGGTATTCTCAGACTTGTGACTTCTCATTGGCCACAGCTTGGATGTTAATCAGACCCATGGTGAACCTAAGAATGAACAGATCTGTCACAAGGCCAAAGGGGTGTTCTAGGAAGTAAAAGGCCATGCAGGGTCTTAATGTCTGTCCCCTAGGTTTTGGTTGTATTCCAGTTAGAGAAGGCTCTCAGGTATCGAGTTTCTAGGTCTCTGGGATATCTCCATAAATGTGGGATGTTGCTGTATGTTTGGACCAGAGACTCAGACAATTATTAAGTAAGAAAAAGAGCATGCCATGGGAAAAAGAGTGTTCCAGAAACCTGAGGTTTAGGTTACAGGCCTAACTCTGATATTAACAGATAGAAAAATTTCAGGACATTTTTTAACGGGCCTCTCAGAAACAGGTTCCTGGTCTGGAAACGAAGTTTCTAAAACCGTGTAGCTCACAGCACGGCTGTGAGGAATGAAGAAATCAATGGGAAATTTTTAAAAGGCATAAAGGTCTGGGGGCACCTGGGTGGTTTAGTCAGTCAAGTGTTCGACTTTTCATTTCAGCTCAGGTCCTGATCTCGGGGTCCTGGGATCGAGCCCTGTGTCAGGGTCCGCTTGAGACGCTTTCTCTACCTCTGCCCCTCCCCTGTTCTCTCTCTCTTTTTAAAAAAATTAAGAAAAAACCCCAGAAAGCTCTGTTGAAAACTGGAAAGCTATTAACATTTGAATCTATAGGTTTGGTTTATCTTAATTTTGCTTTACTGTGAAGCATGAGTTCTCCCACAGGCCTCTGAGAATGACATTCAGACCCACCATTTCCAGAACAAACGTAACCCATACCATAGGCAATTAATTCAGAAGTGGAGGAGTATTTTGAGGCTGTTCTTAAGGTCCAAATATGGTACATTCAACTCTGGCTATGACAAGAGAGAAGTAGTTTCGCAGTGTGGGGGTGGGGGGTTAAGCAGGCCATCGTATAAGGGCGGCAAGGCAATGGAGCTAATTTTCTACATGCGGTTTCCAGGGGCAATTAAACTTCAGGAAAGCCTTTTAAGAATATGACAGTTATATTTCGGTGAACTCAACAATAAAGGACTGAAGTGACAGCTCATTATAATAAAAGATGCTTGAGCTGTAACAGTTGAAGTACGCAGAATGATTTATGGGTGTGAGGAGTATTCTTGAAAGTCATTGTATCAAGATAATACATTCCAATTTCTTTCAATTAAAATATGAAAGCCATGAAGTAAAAAAAAAAAATGGGACAATAAAATTCACCTAAATGAGTCTTTTTAAATATAGTTGTTAAAATCAATGCATTTCTTAGGTCTGACTAAGCCCTCAAAGAAACCCAGTGAAATATTTTTAATCAAGTTTTGCTAACGGAAACAGAATCTGGAAGTATGTATTCAACAAGCTTTGCCAGTTAGAGTTTTACCTCAATATTAAAAACAGAACAAAACTCCAGGGTTTCAAGTGGTATTTCTCTGCATATAAAGATTGTCGTAACACATAGTGTATTTTTACCCATCCTGAGGGGCAATGTCAGAAATTCGACTGGGTCATTGTGGGCCAGGTTTGGGGGGAGGACACTGTTCTGTCACCAGCGTGACATGCGGAGGGAGGGTGTGGCCAGGCCCCTGGGGGTGCGCACACCTGTGCTGGGGCCCCGAAGTCAAATGGGCAAGCAGAGGCGTCGTGTGTCGTGAGCTGCGTGAGGTAATGATGAGGACGAAGACGACGTTCCCTCACGCTCACCGAGCTCACAACGTGTCAGTCGTGGTGAAGCGACCAGAGACACGTTAACCCTCACCATCTCTTCCTGCCCTTAAACACGTGGTCCGGGGATGGCACACCATTCTCAGCTTCCAGAACATTCCCTGCACTGAATCCCAGGGAGGTTACCATTTAGCCCCTGCCTACGACAGGTTGCTAACAGCCTCACGGGGCTGGCCTGTCTGTCGCTGAAAAACTCCAGCGTGAGACGCTTCTTGCTCACACTGACATAAGCCCTTTCCCAGTCTTGGATCCCGGTTCTCACATGAAGCAGCTTTAAGCCTCATGTGGTTCCTGAACACACTCTCGCTTGTTAGTTCATGCATTTATGGGACAAAACAATTTTCAGCATTGAATATGTGCCGGGCACTGACATCGGTGCTGGGATTTCCTGTACTAACCCATCGTCGGGTGACCCCCATCCTGGTCCTCAGAACTGGCTCCCAGACACCTATCCAGGATTCTAAAAATCTCCTGCAGGGAGGCAGAGGGCAGGAGAGGGCTTTTTCAGAGACTGAACAAACAAATGGTCCCCTGGACAGAGCGTATGTAAAAACAGATCTCTGACACATGACCTGCAGCAGCCAGCCCCGAAGTCAAACCCTAACTCCCGGAGCAGTTGGCTCCAACGTGGCCCGGACTTGGTTAGTCGTGCTCCACTTGTCCTCATTTTGCCCACTGTCAATTCAGGATCAACCGGAGGAAGCCAAAGACACGTCCCTAACGATGGACAGCACAGTCCACCCTAGTCCCGCCACCGCCCCCTGCAGCCAGGCACACCTGCCGCCTTCCCCCTCCCGCCACAAAGCACCCCCCACCCCAGCCACCTGCCTTTAAGTCTCTACCAAATGCCTGCGGTAGTGACGGGCTCCCCCGCCATAGCTCGCTCTGAATAAACAGCTTCTGCTTATTTTCACTGGGTGGCCTGCATTTATTTTCACACCCTTGCTCAATGTCCCCTCATTAGCACCAATCTGATTAACTACCTAAATCTCTTTACGTCTGGTTTCTGAAAACCACGGTTTTAGCTCGGTCTCCCAGACTTGCACTATGTGTAAATCTGGCTGACCGCCCTCTGTGTCTTTTACCACTGATGATAACGTTGAGCAGCACAGGATATAGAACGAAAACCCCTCGCCTCTGCCCCGCGGTACTCACCCCCCCACGTCACTGTACTGTTAATGAGGCTACACGCTTTGGAGATTTATGAAATCTTTGCCGAAGATCATAAATAAACACCAGTGCCTCTGGCTTTCCCTTGACCTTGATCTAGGTGACTTAGGAGGAAAAAGTTAGCTTGTCCTGAGCTCCAAGGCAGAATATCCTATTCCATTCCTAACAATGACATGAGGTTCGTATTATTAGTCTAATTGTAGAGATACAGAAATTAAAACTCAGGGAAACAAACAAACAAACAAACAGGGTCATCTACTGGTAAAAGGTAGAGAGGAAATTCACTGTCAAGTCATTTCTGACTCCAACCACGATGCTGTCTTGTGAGGCAAGGAACTTGAAACCACAAAAATAACAAATCCTACAAACCTGTGAGTCTAGATTTAGCCTGTTTTCAGGGGAAATGCTCATATGACAATAAGCCAAAGTCCACAGGGGGAGGCGACTTTTGAAGTATTGTACTGAATTCTGGCCATCATATTTTAAGAGGAACTTTAACCAAATGGGATTCAATCTAAAAAAATAATAAAGTGGCCAGGATAAAGACCTTGAGACATGTCACGTAAGGGGCCATGATGGAGCTCTCAGATTATCATGCCAGTTAGAACACATTTATTCAGGAGCGCCTGGGGAGGCGGTGCAGTCAGTTCAGTTAAGCGTCTGACTCTTGGTTTCGGCTCAGGTTGTGATCTCGGGTCCTGAGATCGAGCCCCGCATTGGACTCCAAGCTCAGTGTAGAGTCTGCTTGGGATTCTCTCTCTCCCTCTACTTCTACCCCCTCCGGCTCATGCTCTCTCTCTCTCTCTAAACTAAATAAATAATTTTTTAAGACCAAAAATAGAGCATATTTATTCAGGAAGTCGGGCTAGAGGGACATAGGGACATGGTAAGTTTCACTTGGGAAAGACCTACTAAGCCCCAGCTTGGCAAAGGTGAGCAGGAGAGGGCAAAGGATGCTCGTATTTCTTCATGTAACTGCACAAACGGAGACCATTTGCCACAGGCAGTAGACTGGTTTGTAAGAATGTCTCCCAAGGGAGCCTAGAGAAGACATTTCTTGCTTACGCCTCCTTGGAACAATACCACCTGCCAAACCAATACTTGAAAACCTGTAGCAAATAAGCATGACTTTGTCGCTGCAGTCCTGGTCTGCTAATACGGTTCCTTTGTAACAACCTGGGCCTCCCACTGGCTCATTTACTTCAGAACGCATCTGCCCCCAAAACTGACCTTTCCAAGCAGCCCCGTAATCTGAATCAACTCCTGCGGGATTAATCCTTTGTCTGCCTCCATTTCGCGTTGCTGAAGGAATGTTAATTATTCTCTATTGCATTTCCACTTGAGTTGCCTTCCGCTTTGGTTCATTTCTATTTTGCTTCTGACATCTCGTTACCTGTAATACCAGTGCACTACTTCCCTGGGAGCTAAACATGTCCTTAGAAACTCATACATTCTGGGGAAGATGTAGGCGTGGGGCCAGCCCTGAATGGGGATGAGGAGACCTGCTACAGGACAGAGCCCTCCTCCGGCCCACTGGCACGCCCACTGGGTCTTCAAGGTCCGCCTCCGCCCTCTGTCCTTTTAACTGAAAGGAAAGGGGACAGAAGCCAGAACCGAAGACAACTGAAAGTGCTCTTATATTTAATGTCAGGACACAACCTTAACCTTATGGAGACTTGAAAAGAGTGACCCGGCTTGGTGCACAGAGGGAGTGTGACTCCCATCAATATTCCACCCAACGGTCATTGTCAGGAAACTGTAGCTACAGATGAGATCCGCAGGTTTGGGGCAGTAAAGAAACATCACTATTAGATAGAAAGCATCAATATCAGCCAATCTCTTGGCCGTTTTTCCAAATGCCCACTGGACATCAGAACTGCCCCTTTCTCCTGATGTCCCCCATTTCTGTTGACAGGTTGGTCCTTCTCTGATGGGCCCAGCTCAGGGACTGGAAACATGCCCGCTGTGCCTCTGGCTCATTCCTTATGGCCTGTCAGTCACTATGACACAGCTTTGCCAGGTCTCTTTGTTCCATTTCCTTCTAGCTCTCACGGTCACTGTCTGTACTAGTCAGTGCACTCCAGAGAAACAAAACCAATGGGGATATATAAATAAATACACACACACACACACACAGAGATTTATTTTCAGGAATTGGCTTATGATCATAGGGGCTGGTGAGTCCGACATCCACAGGGCAAGCCAGCAGGCTGGGAACTCAGGCAGGCAGTCTATGGTGCTGACTTGGGACCAAACTCCTTTCTTCTAGAAACCTCAAAGATCTGCCCTTCAGGTCTGCTGCTGGTTGAATGAGGCCGACCCTCAGTATGGAGAGCAAGCTGCTTTGCTCAAGACTGCTGATTTAAATGTTAATCAGACCTCAAAAATGCCTTCACAGCAGTATCTAGGCTGTTTGACGAAACAACTGGGCATCAACTTGACACAGTCGACCTTCGTTATCCAATCTTACCCAAGTCTCTCCTGTCTTTGGTCATGGCCACAGGCTCTCTGTCTCCCCGCTCTCCTCTTCCCTCAATGCACGCCCTTTGTGGAGATTTCTTCCGGAGCTGCCAGGTCCTGGCCCCAGTCACGAGCCTCAGTGTCCCCTGTGGCCTGCAGGACTCCATCCGCACATCCCCCCCCGCCACGCCGTGCTGGGCTCACGCGGGCCTCCCCAGGCTTATCCAGGTCTTTCCTAGCCTTGTATCCAAGGGCTCTGCGGCTGGAACACGCTCATCCAGCAAGAAACTGGTCACAGACCTTGGGACACACGACGCTTGCTCCCAGCTCTGGCTCTCGGCCCAGAGCCCATCCCTTTCTCTCCTCGGCTCCTTCACCGCTTGAGGCTCAGATCAGATCCCAGCATCTCACCGTGGTCTCCGCTGTCTACTCAGTGGGGATGTTCTGCTTCCCGAGTCCCCCGAGTACTTGTTGCCAACCCTCCTTCCTCAGCTCCTGGGTTCCTGGCAACTGGCCGTGGAACGCGGAGGACCTGACCTACAGGGACCCCACGCTTGGCGTCCTGGCTCTGCTCTCACCGTCTTGAGGTTCTTCATCGTTCTTTAACACGAGGCCCCCATTTTCATTTGGTACCGGGTCCCGCAAGTTATGCTGTTGGCCTCGCTTGGCAAATATTCTGGGTGGTCATTTTCCCTTGAAGACAGCTGAAATATTTAGGTTTTCAGGCTGGATTATGGACTTTTCGCCAGTTTACGTGTTTAGTGCCGGTCTCTGAACAGACAGGCAACAATTCTGGTCGATCACCTTTCCCAGTAAGCCCTGGTTTGCCGACTGTCCGGTCGTTCTGTTGCTAAGGAGACAGAACCTACAATTACCAGCTCTGGAATCACACACGTTTCTTAAGGCAGCACATGTGCTGAAGGGAGCGTGTGCCCGAGAGTCCTAAAACCTGATGGAAGGGATGTGGGGTCGTGGGCGAGTGACCAGCACCCGCCCTCCCCAGCCCAGCCCTTCACTGCACTGTTCTCACCTGTAGGGGTGGCGCTTTAGAACCGCATTTATGCAAACACAGAGGCTTCAGGAGTATCTGCTCCATAAAATTATGTGGAAAACCGTCCACGGCCAAACGGGTTTGACGACTGTTCATCTTCGCCCGCCCGCTCAGAGACTCCCAGAGACGCTGGCATATTAAGGGCTCTGAGGAGTGCCACGGTAAGGCAACCAATTCATTTATTTTTTATTTTTTTTAAGTCTTTTTTTTTTAAAGATTTTATTTATTTGACAGAGAGAAAGAGAGAGAGAGGGAGAGCACTTAAGCAGGGGGAGGGGCAGACAAAGGGAGAGGTAGGCTCTCCACTGAGCAAGGAGCTTGATGTGGGGCTTGATCCCAGGACCTCGGGAACATGACCTGAGCCGAAGGCAGATGCTTAACCAACTGAGCCACCCAGGCACCTAGGAAACCAATTTAAAAGACCCCATAGGGATGCCTGGGTGGCTCAGTTGGTTTGGTGTCTGCCTTCAGTCTGGGTCATGATCCAGGGGTCCTGGGATCGAGTCCTGCGTCGGGCTCCCTGCTCAGCAGGGAGCCTGCTTCTCCCTTTCCCTCTGCCTGCTGCTCCCCCGCTCGTGCGCTCTCTCTCTCCCTCTTTTTCTGAGAAATAAATAAATAAATAAAAATCTTAAAAACAAACAAACAAACCATAGTTTCTTCCTGTTAGAGTCCACCAGTCAATAGCATTTCCTAAGACACATCCTGGGGAACACGAGACTCATTCTTCTGTGAGCTAACTGCCAGTTGCGAGATTAACAGCCTCAGTGACCCTGGATTCCAGGCAGATCCTGGGCCAGGTCCACTCTCCCACCTGAGCTCCGGGACAGGGACAGGTCTGGGTGCACGGCGCTGCTGAACCACCAACCCCAGGCGGGTCAGCGACAGTCTCATAGCCAGCACGGTCACGGTCATAGGGCTCGTGCCCCCCACGAGAGCCAGCCCGTGTCAACGTACTCCTATTTAGGTCTTCTCAGAACAAAGGTGGACTAAGATTAGAGTACATATTAACAGAATTTAAACAGGCCTATTCCTGTTCGCTCGAATTACATTTGCAAATATATTTTTTAAAGACTTTATTTGTCAGGGAGAGTGAGTACAAGCAGGGGGAGCGGCAGGCAGAGGGAGAGGGAGAAGCAGACTCCCTGCTGAGCAAGGACCCTTACTCGGGACTCGATCCCAGGACCCTGAGATCATGACCTGAGCTGACGGCAGAACCTTCACCTACTGAGCCATCCAGGTGCCCCGTATTTGCGAATATTATTTAAAAATCTGTCTCCCTCCAGAGTTGCTGGATTCTTGGACCAACGAACCTATGGAACCCTGCTTTGAACTCCAGGCTAGTATTCGTTTAAGAGGGTATGTTCGAAAAGTATAAAAGTAACCTTTCTACAAACGTGGTTTTCACATTTTCCTTCCCAGCTTCTCCTCCCTCAGCATCACACCTCCGAGCCCCATGTGGTTTGGAGGCCGCCGTGCCCTTTTCCTTCTACTCCGCACGCTAGTTAGTCTTTTGTTTGCTTCGCGGGCACTGTATTTGGCGTTTCCCCGCCGCCCGCCCATGGTGGTGGTTTTAGGCGTCCCGGAGACTCACGAATCCAGACCCCTGTGTCAGAAAGCCTATGGTGTTGTTCTCTTTACTCCTACAGGATTCCCTGTGGCGGCGGATTCTAGGGGAGCACCCAGAACCTTGGGAGGAGACGAATAGAGCAGCATTCATAGTGACTCCCTAGTCTTTGAATTCCAACCCTGAGCTTAAGAGAGTTTGCAGAACTCGGGTACCAAGGAACATCTGTCCATCTGTGGCCCTTGTGTCATCGTGGGTGTGCGATCAGAAAGACGCGAGTGAGGGAAGGGTTTCCTGATGAACAGTGTTGTTAGCTCTTCCTAAAGAAAAGAGCAAGTGAGATGAACTCTATAGCTTAGCATCCCGGCTAGAACACGGAAGAAAATGATTTTTCATCATGTGACGTTACTGTTGTTTTTTTTCTAAATGATTAGCAGTGACATCAGAGTGAGGGATTGAGAGAAAGATCGCCTGGATATGAATTCTGGCTTTACTACCTCCCGGAAGGAGTAAATCACTTCTTTGTGCCTCAGTTTCTGCCTTTGTAAAACAAAGCAATAACAGTATTATTTGCAAGGAAGGGTTACCGTGAAAATTAAGTACATTCGTATTCTTTAAATGCTCAGAAGAATGCCTAGTCCAGAGAAAACCCTCCATACACTGAAGCTTTTATCAGTACTAGTACTATTTCTCCTACTCAACCACACAGTGAAGGCAACCTGCTTGCTTCAGGAAACTTCACAACACATTATACTGATGAGATGGGTTGAAACTGACACTCGGAAAATGTGTTATAATTCTTCCCGTAATTGTTTGCCTCACACACAACTCTGCTCAAATGAAAATCCGCTCTCATGCACGGGTCCCGCTGAGCAGGGTTTTACGCCACGCTGAGGCAGACCAAGAAAAATCCCACACAGTCGAGCACGGTTGAAAGGCAAACGAATTCCAAGTGGATGTTAAGTGCAGCAGCGTGATGCCAAGTACTGAGCGCTACGGGGAACGGTGGACAAGGTAGGTGACAGCACCTGGGTGTCAGCGTGAACAGGACAGAGAGAGGGGACGGGTGTTGAAGGAGAAGTCTTCAGTTCCAGTCGCAGGGGACACACAGATGCAGGGGACCTGAAAGGACACTAAATGCTCCTCTAGAAGTCTGAAACCCCGTGCCCCCCACCAGCCCTGGCGTCTCTCCGCCCCCATCAAAGAATATCGTCTCTGCCGAGAGGACAATGGGAAAGAGTGTCAAGAGAGAGGAATAGGCTTTAGTTTAATTTTTAAGTGTTTGGTTTGGCAGCAAATGGCAACTTTGTGTCGATGCCCACCTGCGTCCCAAATTGGGAGGAATGGATAAAAGATACAGACTCGACCAACTTGACTGTCCATTTAAAGGGAAACCCATCTCCAACTGCCTAATTCCTACACAGGTTAGAGAGTGTTTTCCTGGGTTATGAGAGAGAAGCAGCAGAACAGGATCTGTTCTGTTTTTCTTCTTCCAATATTATCTTCATTTGGAAGATGGCAGTCATAGGCGCTCTTAATTGCCATGACGACTGATGACAGCCATACGAAGCTATTAGCCCAGTGCCTAGAACATGCACAGGAGCCTTTTGGAAAAAATGACACAAAGAATTCTTCCACTCACCTCCTCCCGGTTCCCTGGTCCCCATGGAGCTTAACCTGTTATTGATTTACAACCAGGAGAAGAATGCAGATTTCCGCAAAAGAAGTCCATGTGCCCTGAAATCACCGTTGGCTTAAACATTTGTCACCAACGTGAACATTTTATTCCAGCCTGCAGCCTTTTCTCCAGCCTGCCCGAGAGTGCTCTCCTCCAAGGCCTGTTTCCACAGACAGCAGGTGGGCATGACCCTTCACCTGCCCTCTCTATATGGGCAAGTTTGGAATTGTTAAAAAGGAGGCAGCAGGCCCCAAATGGAGTCACTTATGTTAAATCCCACGTTAGTGAACCAAGACTTAATATCAAACCTAACTGCAGTTTTACCCACCCTGGAATGTAACATTTAACCAGTTTCCAAGGAATTACCTGTCCGCATTCAGTGAAATACTCCACCGGCTAGATCTCTCCCGTTTCCCTTAGGAAGGGAGCTTGCCTACAACAATTCATTCTTTGCCCATAATTACCCTTTCCGCCCCCTTTCCACCTTTAAAAACCTTTTCTTTTCTACAGCCTGGCAGAGCTCCTTTCTGTTGCTAGGTGGGATGCCGCCCGACTGGCGAACTGCTGAATAAAGCCAATTTGATCTCTGAAACGACTCGGTTGAATTTCTGTTATTTAACAGAGCGCAGAGCATTTTTATCATGGCTTCCTTTCTGAATTGATGACAGATCATAAAATAAGTTTATTTTTTATTCCTGCTTTACACTTACTCCATCCTGAAGAAGCATCATGATATAGGTCTATGGTTTCAAAAGGAAACTCTGCTGCTCTATCTGGGCAGATCCTTTGAAGGAGACAATCTCAGGCGTCCGCTGTTTTTTCTCCCTCATTCCGTGGCTTACGAGCTGAGCGCAAACCAGCCATGGCACGGGGTCGGAGGGACAGATCTGGAGGCCCGGGTCACACATGGCGTAATGGAGAGGTGGTAACTCTCCTTACAGAGAAGGATAGTAAATGAATCACAAGGAGCTGGTTGATCTTTAGCCAAGGAGCCTGGCTGGCTGTTTAACAGAGAGCCGGGCCCTGGCACTTCCGCGCTTGGTCCTCTGACTCGTGGGCAACTCTGGCCTTCTGGGCTGGTGAAGGGACACTAGCTACCCCTGCAGAATGGCTACGCAAGCAGAGATCGGAGACGGTTCCGCGTCTTCTCTGGACTCATGCAGGCCCGCCTTCATCTGCATTTACCATGTTTAAAGCAGGGAAAATGTCACATTTCACGATGGGGATCCATGTCTACATGACGACACGGGTAAAAAGTGAACATTTAAAAGATCGACCTACTTTTCTACGAAACAAACAGCAAAAATCAGAGACAAAAGAGTAAGCCTCAAGCAGGGAAGCCGACACGTGAATATTTTAGGGAAACATCTGCCTGAGGAAATTATAAAGATAATTTGCTCAAAAATTTGGAGAAAAATGTCACTAAACTTCAATTATTCAAACACTATTCAAACGGAATTCACAGAGCTTTAAACCCTATCAGTGATAATATCACTTAATATCAAATGAAATAAAATTTGGTGGTGGGGAAGTGCATTTTTCTGAAGCAAAAAAAAAGCAAATGATTCTCAAGTTAAAAATTGCTTAGCAGCAGAATTTACATGTAATCAATATCGTTACAGAACTAAATTTTATCTATTTATTATAAAAGGCTCAGCTGAAAATTTCTGGGCAAAGGATGATTAGCAAAAGATCAACTCAGATATTTCTATAAATTAGACTGTAATACTATCCTTGCCTTACTTCTTGTTTCTGTACAGCCGAAGTTGCTGTAATCCATATTTTTATTCTAATTAATTAATTAGTTGTTGTTGCTGTTGTTTTTTTTAAGAGACACAGAGAGGGGGTGTGCACACACACATGGGAGGTAGCGGGTAGGGGTGGAGGAAGAGAGAATCCCAAGCAGGCTCTAACCTCAGCATCTAGCCCAACACAGGGCTGGATCTCAGGACCCTGAGCTCATGACCTGAGCCAACATCCAGAGTCGGACCCCTGACCAACGGAGCCACCCAGGTGCCCCTAATCCATATTTTTTCTCTCCATGTTTGAAGGGCCATCAGACATGAGATCTACTAAATCAAAATTTATGTTGCTCATATCAGAATTAATACTCAAAGGAACGGCCTAAAAATTTTAATACTGAAATTCAATTCTGGGCGCAGGTCTACTTATCTTCGAAACAGGAACAGAAATCTCTTCCCATCATAGGACCACCGTGAGACTTAAGTAATCTAGTTAAGGGGCTTAGAAGAGCACCTGGTGTGTAATATTCGGGAGTTATTACTGTCACGATTGTTAACTGATACTATTATTTTGTTCAGAATCATTTTTATATCAGTAGAACGCACCTTCAAATTCCTAAGCAAATATAAAATAAAGGATGTTTTGTCAACCTTGGATGGTGACTTCTCCCAAAACTGATTGGGAAACTTTCTCCCGTGTTCCTTCTTGCTGGGGTGAGGCCGTCTTCCCAGAAACAACAGTCTGAGCTTCGGGACTGGGTGACTCTGACTATCCTTTAAACACAAAACTAGGAAAACCCCCCTTCGTTCAGTTGTACTTGGGCTCTGCACTGTCTGTTTCCTGGCGAGGCAAGTATTAGTACTTTATTTCAGTATTTGGTTTGCCCGTTGGCTATTTCTTTTACAGCTGCCTCCACCGGAAAAATGGAAGAACAGAATTTCCGTGCCCGGAGGGTAGCATTTTAAGAAGAAAAACAGGACAGTGGTGGAAACTGGGAGGCAAATGGTGATCCGCTGGAAGCCGACAGTCCAAACACCCTGTTACCCTCTCTCAGGTTCATCCTATGTGGTGGTGTCTTTCTTTACAAGTTATGGCCCTTGTGTCTGTCTACACAGCCACACTCTCTTTCCCATAAGAAACACAGTATAATTCACTTGGTAATTTCAGGGATCTGAGCATTAAGAGTTCAACCAAAGGTCTGTATGGGCCACGTGGCATGTGTGACTGACCTGCCCGTCCTCCTATGTCCCCCAAGGATCGAGACCTTCCAGCCACCAGCTGACTAGTGGGAAGAAGCTGGTTTGCCATCCTCTAGGGATCACCCCGACAGAAATAAACACATGAAAATTACAGATGGTTCAAGTGTATCTTCAATACATTTGAAATGACTTATTTGCCAAGAGGAGGTAACACCATCATGTGAAGATTTACTGGAGGAATAACACAAATGATCACTGTTCTAAAACATACTGTCTACGCTGAATTGATGTTTTCCGCTGTCTCATAGAGTATGCGATCTCATGCTGAACAGTTCGGTCCGGATAACATAAACCACACACCAACCCGCCTACAGAATCTGGGGGTAGCATCTGAATTATAAGAGCCCTGACACCATGCCGCATTTGGGGGAAGGTGACTCTCTCAAGGAAAGGCTTCTCATTTCATATTAAAAGGAGGGGAGCCTATTAAAACTTTCAGTGAAAAATAATCAGTGCTGTATTTTATTTCCTACACCCTGGCGGAGAGGCCCACGTGCGTTATGGAGCGGGGAGCTTTGATGCCGACGTGGCTCTGAGTTTAGGTAACGTGGAAAGCTTACCTGTCCCAGCGATTGCCAGTCCAAGCCAGCGCTGCCGATGTAGACATGCTGTTTGTCCACGATCCAGAAGGAGGACTGGAGCCGGCCCTTGTTGTAGGCGGTCATGTTCATGTAGGTCACCTCTGCTCCTGGAGGGTTCAAGGAGATCCTGGTCAGCCTCAGGGTCCGGCCTTGAACTTGCAACCAGACATGGCAACAATGGTCATGATTTGCAACGATCACAGCTGGCATTCAGGCCGGCCCAACATTTGCATTAGTTTGGTGCACAGAAGGCCCTGGAGAACTTATTTTGTTCTCAAAGGAAAACAAAAGGAAAATAAGAAGGAGAATTACAGGGACACTTGTGCAGAGGAGGCTGGAGTCAAGAGGCAGGAACACGGCCTCTCCAGTCAGATGGGATTCAAATCCCAGCTCCACCGCTGGCCCCCCAGTTGGTGAGATCCGTGCACCAAACTGTTCTAGTTTTGCAGTCATTTTCATACAAATTTGCAATCAGTCAAAGGATCATCCTGTTTAGTATCACAACTCTCCTCAGCAAAAACCTGGCTATCTTATGCTTTTCTGTGTGCTATTTTCACCCTTGACCCTGCAGTGGCTTTTCCTTCCTCATTTTCCCTTTTCATGACTTTGAACTTGGCCTCCTCCTGCCCTTTATCTGATGGTTCTTAATTTAAGCAACGATTGTTCAAGCCTTACAAAAACCAGATGTCATGCTGTTACCTATTCCCGCCTCAGAACAATGCCCATACCACTTCTCAAAAAGAGCATAGTGTTCACTGAATGCAATTAAATCTATTTACTGGTTGTTTTTCTATTTGAGTGTAGTTGACACAATGTTAGCTTCAGGCTTATAACACAGTGACCCAACAGGTCTACACCTGATGTCCTGCGCCCCACAAGTCGACGTGTCACCACGCAACGCTGTTCCAACACCACTGACTCTTCTCTATGCTGTGCCTTTAAATCCCATGACTTAGTCATACCATAACTGGAAGCCCGAATGCAGTTAAACTTAAAGAAATGCAATTCAGTTTAAATGAATTCTTTTTTTTTTTTTTTTCAAGAGAAGTGGTCAGAAGGGGCAGAGGGAGAGGGAGAGAATCTTAAGCAGGTTCCACACTCAGCACGGAGCCCAATGGGGGACTCGATCTCACGACCCTGAGACCACAACCTGAGCTGAAAGCAAGGGTCAAGACACTTCGTCAACTGAGCCCACCCAGATGCTCCTTAAAGAAATTCTAAATTTCCACATCTTTAAAAGAACAGGACTATATGCATATTTTTAATGACGCAAGCTACTTTGTTTTCAGACGCTGGATATTAATGAAGCGGATGTATTCTGGTGGCCTACTTCATCGTCAGGATCTTCATTAGCAGGGGAAGATGGAACATCGTATGCATAAAGGTATATTCCAGAACACCAGAAAGGAAGAGTGGTGTGTACTCTGCGCTTAATCTGTTCCTCTTGGGAAAAGAAAGGTAAAGCGTGCACCTGGCCCCGTGGCAGGGGGATGGCAACAGAGGCTGCGGGGCGGGAGCAGGATGGAGGGGAAGAGAGCACGCAGGTGGGTTGCCTCGGTCTCCAGCCACGCAGGCATCGTCTCATCCAGGGAGGGTTATGGGGAGGAGGAGCAGTTGGGGAGAGCAGGGTCCGAATGGCCACAGTGGGTGGTTGCCATGGCCATTATGGAGCGATCCACATCTGCACGGACGCTGTGGTATCCCCCGTGTCCCCCAAGCACACAGCCGCCAGCGCCCGTGAATGGACAGAGAAGAGCATGTGTCTTGGGGACGTGTCATTTCCCATGGCCACTCTAACAAAGTATCACAAACGGAATGGCTTGGAACAAAAAAAGGTGATTGTCTCTCAGTCCCGGAGGCTGGTAGTCCACAATCGAGTGTTGGCAAGGGCCATCCTTCCCCTGGAACCTGCAGGGGGGACTCCCTCCCGGGTCTCCCCAGCTTCTGGTGAATCTCTGCTGTCCCCTGGCTGGCAGCTGCTTTCCTGCCTCCTGTACCCATTGTCCCATGGAGGCATGCCCTGTGTCTGTTTTTCCTGGGCTTACAAGGACACTAGTCCTGTTGGACCAGGGCCCACCCCACTACCGTGGACCCTCATCATAACTAATTATATCTCCAAAAACCCGGTTTCCAAATAAGGTCACATTCTGAGGGACTAGGGGTTAGGTTTTTAGCTCGTCTTTTTTGGGGGACATAATTCAATCCACCAACAGAGCTCGAGGCCACATTCGCTGGCTGTGCCCTTCAGCCCACTAGGCTGAGCAGCCCTGAGGGAAGCATCTTCTCATCTCTGGAAGGAAGATACTGCAGGTGACCTCGGTGTGTGCCTCAGACTCTGCCCACGACAGGTGTCTCTGGGCAAGCCTTTGCCTAACTTCACATTCGGACTAGAAACAACTTCATCCCCCTGTGAGGCTGGCGGGCTCGCACCTCCTGGCCTGGGACACTGGGCCTGAAATTTGACCCGCAAAGTTGGGTCAAAACACAAACTTGGCATTGGATTGTGTTTTAGTTCTTAGATCCCTGTGCCCTCATTCGGGTCTGCTGCAGCCCCAGCCTGCTGGTCCCCTGGAGGGAACACCGAGCCATCTGAGGAGCCCACGGGGACTGTCCCTTCTGACCTCTCTGTACCACACTGCCCAGCCACGGCCCTAAGGGTACTGTGCCACTTTACTTGGCAGTTTAGCCTAAACAGTGTGATTTCAGCGACCATGGATGGGGCTTGTGTGATGCTCTAGCCAGAGCCTCTACAGTTACGTAGTGATGCCCACAATTATCCTATAAAGGAACAGCTTCCCTTCAGCAAACCTTTACTATCTAATATATCCCAGCGACTATGATATGTGAAATTAGGAACACAAGACCTCAAGTGGCTGAGTCAAGTTCAGACACACAAATAATGTGCAATTTTTAAAGATTTTATGTATTTATTTGAGAGAGAGAAAGAGAGATAATGAGAGAGAGCAAGCGCACACGAGTGGGGAGGAGAGGGAGAGGCAGGTTCCCCACCGAGCAGGGAGCCTGATGCGGGGCTCAATCACAGGACCCTGGGATCATGACCTGAGCCAAAGCCAGAAGTTCAACTGACTGAGCCACCCAGGGGCCCCTAAAGTGTAATATTTAAAATGACTGGGATTGTTGGGACACCTGGATGCCTCAGTCAGTTAAGCAACCGACTTTTGGTTTTGTCTCTTTTCACGATCCCAGGATCGTGAGACTGAGCCCCGCGTCAGGCTCCACGCTGGGCATGGATCCTGCTCGGGATTCTCTCCCTCTGTCCTTGCCCCACTGTCCCCCTCTTATTAAAAAAAAAAAAAAAAAAGAGAGAAAAGATTGGGATTGTTCAGACAGTGAGAGGGCAGTGAGTATCCGAAAGGTCAGGAGGGAACTCCAAGGGGGGGTCAAGGGCACAAAAGACACAAATGGCTTCACAGTTCTGCCTGGGGCTGGGGCCAGCGGCTGGAAGTCCTGCTGAGTGGGGTGCAGAGATTACTAAGCAACATGCAGTGACGGTAACGACCCTCTGCTCAACACCATGTGTACCTGGCACCAACACAGCTGTGCTAGGGCAATCCCTCAGGCAATGTTGTATCTTCCCCATTTCAAGGGACAAACTACTGGACGTGGTGTCATCAGTCAACGGAAACTGTCTGATGGTACAGCTGGAAAATGCTTGCCTGCGTATGGTTTGCGGAATATCACTTTCCCATGAAGAATGCTGTTTTTCTGTCAATCTATCCTCCATCTATCTCTGAAGACATATGCTTTTATCTTAATTTATACCTAATAGGTATGTTGTCATAGCCAACATGTCCCTGTTTATTACATGCATATTATTCAATGTTTAGCCTAACAATTTATTTTACAGGCACTTAAGAAATATTTTTGTTGACTGGTCACAAAGATTAGCCTCATCCTACTCTCTTTTTATATGTGTTAGAAAGATACAGTTAAAATTCAATGTTTCCGGATGATAAAATATAATCACTCGAATTTTTAAAGATTTTATTTATTTACTTATTTGACAGAGACACAGAGAGAAAGCGCACAAGCAGGCAGAGTGGCAGGCAGAGGCAGAGAGAGAAGCAGGCTCCCCGCCAAGCAAGGAGCCCAATTCGGGGCTCGATCCCAGAACCCTGGAATCATGACCTGAGCCGAAGGCAGTGGCTTAACTGACTGAACCACCCAGGCGCCCATCACTAGAGTTTTTAATGTGCCACTCGTGCGGGGGCAGTGTTATGGGCACAAACTAAATCTGAGTTTATTCCCTAGGGCTGTGCTAGAGAATTCTAATTCTATGGATTTAATTTAATTCTAATTTTAAAGACTTACTTATTTGAAAGAGAGAGAGAGAGAGAGAGCGCGCCCACGCTCAAGTTGGGGGGAGGCGCAGGAGAAGATCGTCGTCAAGCAATCAAGCAGAATCCCCTCTGAGGGCAGAACCCAGTGTGAGGTCCACGATCCATGAAAACTTATGGAAACCAAACTGAGTGGAAACCAAGGGTCCTGACACTCAACCGACTGAACCACCCAGGTGCCCCACTGCTAGAATAATTGGCAAGGATGGTCACTCATGTTATGAAGCTGCCCTTTAAATATGACAGATGAACAAGACCACAGAATATCTTTAAAGGCTCACTTGACCCAAAGAAATACATCTTCTTCAACAGCATCAAAAAGTTTTGCTTTCTTAGATTCGATTTTTAAGAGGGCAGACTACCCCTTCAGCCTGTGTGCAGTCCGTGACCCGCTGTGCCGAGGCCCCAGGATGCCAAAGAGATGCTCATCGCAGGACCTGTGGCCCACGAGGACCACTGGCTGGTGGCTGCAAGGTGGGTGGCAGTGGGGGTCTGAATCCCCGAGACCCTCCCATTTCAGTCCCGTCATCTATTTGTTTAACTGATGGTTAGCAGGACTTACTACCAACTCCAAAGAGTGTTTCCAGATGCCCAAAGTGATGAATCAAGAATATGCACTTGTTTCTATAGTTGCTTATGAAATACTTCCCTGATATCTAAGAGGTCCAGTTAAGTCTTAAAAAAAACTACCAGGGGCGCCTGGGTGGCGGGTTAAAGCCTCTGCCTTCGGCTCAGGTCATGATCTCAAGGTCCTGGGATTGAGCCCCGCATCGGGCTCTCTGTTCAGCGGCGAGCCTGCTTCCTCCTCTCTCCCTCTCTGCCTGCCTCTCTGCCTACTTGTGATCTCTGTCTGTCAAATAAATAAATAAAATCTTTAAAAAAAAAAAAAAAGCTACCAACATGCTACCATGGTCATGGTGGTGGTACAGGACCTAACTGGCTGCACTGATCAAGATAAAGTGGTACAGATAATTCCCATGTTTTATATCCTTCATGGAAAGTAGAACATTAAAAAAAATAAAGAATGAAATCTCAAACTGCTAATTACAACCACTTTGAGCTTTCACAGAAATGTTCTGTTGAAATGCAAGAGAATGCTACTGCTTTCAGGAAGGTCTGATTCTTTACTGTTTTACCAAAATTGTTATTCTTATGGTATTAGCCAGATAATACTGTGCTTATTTTGTGTATAATTTCAATGAAGAAAATATGCCACTGAAATTAGTAAATGAAAATCGGGACTAAAAATGTAATAGTTAAAATTTATTTGAAGTAGGGGCGCCTGGGTGGCTCCGTGGGTTAAGCCTCTGCCTTCGGCTCAGGTCATGATCTCAAGGTCCTGGGATCGAGCCCCGCGTCGGGCTCTCTGCTCCGCGGGGAGCCTGCTTCCCCCTCTCTCTCTGCCTGTGTCTCTGCCTACTTGTGATCTCTGTCTGTCAAATAAATAAATAAAATCTTTAAAAAAAATTTATTTAAAGTAAAAAGTATCATATCACAATGAATTGGAAAATAATGCTACTACTTTGAAGAATCAAGCTGACTGCCATAAACATACATTTAAAAATGTGTGTATTCTCAAAAGCCTTCCCCTAAGACTGGACAGCATTAAATTTGCTTATCAGAGATCTGTCCCATATCCCATTTAGTGGAATGAATAGCGATCTCACCTATAGCATTGTTCTTTTTCAGAGACCCTAATTTGCTTTACTGTCAGATTTCAGAGTTGTTCTTTACGTGTGATGCAGCTGTGGCTGACAACACATGAGTGAACCTCAAGGTCACCGATACCTCCCTACACTGCAGACCCGAGAACCATCCTTCCAACTGTGCCTATTACATGATTTCGAGGATACGACTATGTTAGTAATTCTGCACCATTACCAACGGCTTAAAAACCTGTATACTCAGATTTTGATCAGAAGGAGTTTCACAAAGGGCTCCTGGGTGGCTCAGTCAACAGTTAAGTGACTGACTCTTGATTTCAGCTCAGGTCATGATCTCAGGGTCATGAGATCGAGCCCCATTGGGCTCTGCACTGGGCACGGAGCCTGCTTGAGATTCTCTCTCCCTTTCCCCCACCCCACTTCCCCACCCACCCTCACATGCTCTTGCTCTCTCCCCTTCCAAAAAAAAAAAAAAAAAAAGTTTTACAAATAATCTTAGGCATTTGTTGAACAGTAGTCAATTCACTATCTCAGAATTAGACCAAGGGTTGACACCTGACCTACACTGAGCCAATATGATTTCCTCAATCTTGAGTCACAAAATGAGTCGGGCGGGGGGTGAGGGGAGATAGTACCTGGCAGTCCCAACCCCCGAACCCAGCGTCACTTCTAACCCTGAGCTCCTCTCAATCCCTAGAATTAGTTCCTTGTTATTTTAGCTGGTTTTTGAAGGGTTCTGTTTCCCGACTTATTCTTACGGTATTAATCAGACAAGATTGTACCTTATTTTGTGTGCACATAACTCGACGTCTTGCACCCTTTCTACATATATTTTTGATATTTGACAGGAATATTCAGTTCTGGCCTAAAAGCCATGCAATTTTTAGCAAGAGCCGGTTGCCCAAACTTCATGATTAAATGCTTCAGACTTTGAAGATTTAAAATAAACATCCTGTCAAAATACGCATCATAATGACACACGAGGAAATATACTGGTACGCTGGTTGGAAAGTGAAAAATAAAGTTCCACACTCTCCGTGAATCATCATGACGCAGATCGAACAGAATCTGTCTCCAAGCTGATTTCCAGAAAGTCACCTGCTGCAAGGAGATTATCTGCAGCTTTAGGACATTTTAGGATATAACACTGAGGTGCACTCAAGAGACCATATGTAACTTCTAAGCAAATTACGAAGCGCCACGTACAAATGGACACCTGTAAGCCTTCCACTCCACTACCAACCGAGCATTTCCGCTCTGACAAAGCACGACTTCCCAATCAGCGGGGATTCCCTTTCCCTGCCGTCGGGAACACACAGCCGTATCTGGAGGCATTTTTTGGTTGTCACCATTAGGAAGAGAGGTGCTAGCAGCATCCTGTGGGTAGTGTTCAAGGATGCTGAACATCCTGTAATACACAGGGCAAGTCCCCAGAACAGATTATCCTGCCCCAAACAAAAACAGTGCCAAGGGGGGAGAAATCCTGCATTGACCTTAGCGTGTTCATGCTTGACCCCAGACCACTGCCACTCTCCTCGGATGCAACCGCTCCCCTGAAATTAGTGTTTACCACTGTCTTGATCTTCAGTATTTTATGGTATGGGTACGTATCCTTATCGGCATTATAAACAATGAGTGTACCACCAGCCTTTGAACAGATTATTAATGAGCATCAAGTGTGTATCAAAAGGAAATGCACTAGTATCAATAAGTATAGATTTCTGGAAAGGTTTGCAGATGTACCCTGAAAGCAAAATGTGTAGCAGAAATCTGTCTTATCGATCAAGCCCTTCTAAATATATTGCTTTGTGTGAGCAATGAAAAAGGTCATAATTAGCCCATATTGGGGAGCTTTAATAAAACCAGCACAGTTTAATTGGTTTAATGAACAGCATTTTGGAATCCTTTGGGCTTAAAGGCTACAGGGAACACCAGGGGGTAAAAATCAGCTGTGGTGACATATGCTTGGCTCTTCGATCATTCAGCGAGAAATGTCCAGAAAAATTGTAAGATAATCAGTTACATGTTCCACTTGTAGAAAAAGTGAATCTTCAGTGCACATTTCATTTTTAGTTCTAATGTGTCTATTCAAATATTGTCAAAACCGTGCTGTAGAATTTTTCATAGGTTGCCCTTGGTACTTTCCTTCTTTAGTCCACAGGTTTGGACTCAACAGGGGAATTTCTACGTGTTGTCTCTTCCTTCCCCCTATTTTTCTTACTAGAATATTCTGCTTCCAGGGAAATTCTGTGCATTGATTATTGCCTTAGAGTCCAACAGGCAAGCTATCTATAGGAATGGTTGATTTAAGGAACCATTAGGCTTAAAATGGAAAATTATGCTTAAAAATAAAACTTGCTTAAATTATACTTCCTCGATTATGCATAAAAGTGAAAAATTCCACACTCAAAGCAGATAAGCAAACACATGATCTACAATGGCTCATCACTTCTAAGACATGGTAAGTTCTGGAGGTTGATGTCTAGAGCAAGTGCTTCGGCTTCCTCTCTCGTACCCCTCCACGTCTTGAGTTCACATGACTAATTACGTGGACACCAACATGGAGAGCAGGGAAAGAGGGTCACTCCTGAGGATTCTGTTTTGGTGCCGGAGCCACCGGAAGGAGGAGGCCCACCGGAGGTGTTCCAACGACAGGGAAGATGGCGGCCTGGGAGCTCTGAAGGGAGTTTGCTTTTGTGGCAAAGTTCGAATCCCTCTCTTTACTTTATCTTGCTGTGCTAGTAGTGACAGAAGATCCAGAGCCCAATCTGTCAGGCTTCTGAGGTAACAAGCCTGCTTACGTTGAACATGGCACTTCTTCTAACATAAGTCGGCAGCTTAGGGGAGGCATGTCAAGTAGGAAAAGCATATGGCTATCATTGAGGCAGATTAAATGAAGAAACCGGGGTTCTTAAGGACATTTGAGAAGAGATTTCCAAAGAATAATCCAAGAACAAAGAAATGTTCTTGGAAATTAAAAAGACCCAAAATATGAATCTCAAGAAGGCAATGTAATATGGCATTGGCGAAGCTGAAAACCGAAACAGTGATCTACAAGTTCAAATGCAGTAACTTACAACTAGAATGAACCTAAAGACACTGAAATGATCACCGAAAAGTTGATGCATGAAGGATATATCACAGGAGCTAATATCTCAAAGTCTCAGAAGGGAGGAAAAGGGATATCTCTCCAAGTAGAACAAAAGCATGATAAATGTGAACAGGAAAAGCATGAAGTTAGACGATTTGCCCAAGATACTCAAAATCCAATTATGAGAGTTCCAGAGAGAACCAAAATCAGACAGGAATAAGTTATACATTAGATTACAAAGCAAAATATCTAAGAACTAAAGGACATATGTGTTATTTTATTTTATTTATTTATTTTCAGAGGGCATACATTTCTAAATGATGAAAGCCTATCAGTCCCTGGGCAAGAAATAAAATAAGACCCAAACACACATCAAAACTTTTCAGAACATTGGAAATAAACAAAATTCTAAAAGCTGTCAGAGAAAGTAAACTTACAGAAATGATAACATACAAAGATTAGTAAATATGATTTATACCAGCTATTTTAACAGTAACAACAAAGGCTAGGAAATAGCTTGAGGGGAAATAAATCTGTGCATCTAACGAAGACGGTGAATGGCCTCCAACATAATGAGGAAAAGAAAAAAGGAAAATAAATGGAGAAGCCCCTGTGTAAGACAGACACAAAGGGAATTCCCAGCAGGAGGATGAGGACGAGTCTCTGTGCAACAGCCCCAGAGAAGCTGGGGAACAGTTTCCAGGCTGGATCATGAGGGAGAGACCCATGAAGGGCATCGCTAAGAAACAGTAAGACGGACAGAATATGTGATGTGTCAGGGAATGGTCAAGTTATATGCCAGAGTGTTTTGAGGGAATTTAATACAAGGTACACGGCATCATGAAGTAAAATGGAAAAAGTGACTGCACAAGAAGAAATGGGATTGTTGTACATAGCTCACTTGTTAATAATGTTCGGTGTGAACAGTAAATACTGATTTAACAACAGCAACAACACAAGATGACAGGCCTCTCCCGGGAGGCTCCGGAGACTGGAAGTAAGTGCTTGCAGTGGGGGAGGGAATGGGAGAGAGGGAAAAGGGAGACAGGAGAGAGGTAATGCTTCATATTCTACAACAGTAATTAAACAGGTCATCTTTGAAACCAGGAAATCACGATATAGCAATGTAAACAGGTTACATTAAAAAATGAAAGGAATACTGGAAGATACGGATAAAAGTAAGAAAGATGGTTCCCTCTAGGAAGTTAAGAATTGGAAGTAGGCTGACCTAGCTCAGAGAACTCCTTTCTTTAATACAAACATTTTGGCCATTTTTTATTTTGTATTTTTCTGTATTACTTTGATCAATACATAAATAAAAAGGATATGTAGACAAAAAAAAGCTACCCCAATATCATATGAACTATTTACCAAAATTCCAAACAAATTCCATTTTACTGGTGAAATTATAAAGCTACTTCCATTATAAGTAGAAATAATAACTATGTAATGATTCCAAAAATACATTAAAATGAAAAAAAAACCCTATAAAGAAAAAGAAGAGATAAAACTCTCTCTTTTGGTGGTGGTTTGAATGTTATATATCTGAAAAACCCAACAGAGTATAGCAAAAACCTTGGATTTAAAAAGATAAGGTGTTTACATGAAAAATAGATAAAAAGAATAATTTTCTCTGCAATATCAATAATCAGTTAGAAACTTGAATTTTAAAAATCCATTTACATTATCAAAAAAGTATAAATATGTAAAAATTATTATAAAATCTTACTGAAGAACTTACAAATCTAGAGAAAAAAATATTCCAAGAGGAGGGGGTGTGTGTGTGTGGGTGGGTGTGAGAAAATACGTGAAAGACTTTTCACTCTAATGTTAAAGGGACTTATTTCTGGAGTGAAAACTGGGATATTACTTTTTTTTTTAAGGTTTTTTTTTTTTTTTTTTATCTGAGCGACAGAGAATGAGATAGAGAGAAAGGGGGAGGGTCAGAGGGAGAAGCGGACTTCCCGCTAAGCAGGGAACCCCGATGCGGGACTGGATCCTGGGACTCCAGGATCATGACCTGAGCTGACGGCAGTTGCTTAACCAACTGAGTCACCCAGGCGCCTGGGATATCATTATTTTTATGTTTATACTTCTCTGATTTTCCAGTTTCCAGAAAGTAAACATGCTATAATCACAAAACTAAGAAAGCCTATAAATACCTTTTTAAGTTAAAAAAATATATACATAGCATTTTCTCTATAGTCCGATATGAAATAATATTGTGAGACATGCTTGAACTCTAATGTTCTCCCTCTGTGAAAGGGCCCTGCCTCTTCCAATCACTTCTAGAGGCTGCCTCCCTCCAGCCCCATGAAATTGGATTGAAATCTCTTTCCCTTCTAAAGTCCCCAACATGAACATTCAGGTTAATACAGATATTTTCTTATGGTTGTCAAGGTATCATTATGTTTTCCCAACCAAAATACAAATTCCTCCAGGAAATAAATGATCAATTTTTAAAATACTCTTTATGAGTTGGAGGGATATATGTAATATAATTTGGAATGTTTTGTATCTTGAAGGGAAAAATATAAATTAAAACCTTAAAATGTATATTGCCATTATGTTTTTTCCATACTTGTGTGTGTGTGTGTATGTGTGCATATATATATTTGAAAGGAAAAAAAAACCCTCAAGATCTTAGGGTTTTTTAAGGGCTTGTTCAAGCTAGTTCAAGAAAAGAGGAGTCCTCAGCTAAGTCATTAAATGAGAAAAAAACGGTAATACTAGTCAACGTGATTAGCAACAATGCTCCCTTGTGATCGTATCATACTTAACACACTAGTGCAAAGAATGACAGAGTTACAGGGTATTAGGTCATTCTGTGGGATGATACCATGAGGATACTGAGAGACACGTAAAAGAGGCAAAAGGGATTAAATCTTGGGAAAGTGAATGACTTGCTTGAAGGCACACAGCTAGGAAGCAAGCTGAGACTCAAGGTTTCTCCTTCACTTTCCGGGCTCTACCTGCCCTCCTGCTCAGAATTACAGAACAGTCCGCGTTATTCTGACCCTCTCTAGGAGATGTGACTCTTGCAAATGGTGATGTTTGACATGAGTCCATCAAAAGGAAACTGTCTTCTAATGAGGTCCCTACTCCATTTTCTTCTTAAAGAGAAGCTAAAGGGAAAAAAATGAAAAGAAAATGGAATGTGGGAGCTGCTTGAGAGGCTGGATCTTACTCGTTTCCCTAACTCTAGAAAGTAGCACACTGCCAGGCACGGGTTAGGGGCTTGATAAACAGAAAAACAACTGAGGAAATGACTGAGTGAATGTGCTTCTGAGCACTTGTCCTATACAAGCTCCCTCCGCCAATAACCAATGGAAGGGAATCTGTGGGGATTTCCAGTGCAAATTCTGAGTAAACGTATTAGGGCAGCAAGGAACCCAGCAATGTGAAGAAAATACACTAGAAACACACTTTTTATAGGTGGGAAATACAGTGAGAGGAAACCTTAATAGTTATATGGAACTCAGTTTCCACTCTAGGTCACATTCCAAATGGAGGAAAACTGAGGCAGTTTGACAGGATTTACTAGCATAAATTAAACAAAACTCCCCAAACTTCAGTTGTTTCTTCCTTTCAGAACCAAGGGTTTTAACATTTATTCTTCCTCTTCCAGAAAAGAAAAAATTACAATGTTGTCTTCCATTCTCCAACATGCACTAGTTTCTTTATATCTCAAATTATAACAGTATTCAGAAGGGGGAAGACAGATTTTTTGTTTTTGTTTTTGAGTAAGTTTTTATTTAAATTCTAGGTAGTTAACATATAGTGTACTATTGGTTTCAGGAGTAGAATTTAGTGACTCATCACTTAACATAGAATACCCAGTGCTTGTCTCAAGGGCCCTTCTTTTTTTTTTTTTTTTTTTTTAAAGATTTCATTTATTCACTTGACAGAGATCACAAGTAGGCAGAGAGGCAGGCAGAGAGAGAGAGAGAGAGGAGGAAGCAGGCTCCCTGCTGAGCAGAGAGCCCGATGCGGGGCTCGATCCCAGGACCCTGGGATCATGACCCGAGCCGAAGGCAGAGGCTTTAACCCACTAAGCCACCCAGGCGCCCCTCTCAAGGGCCCTTCTTAATACCCATCACCCATTTAGCCCACTCCCCGCCCACCTCCTGTCCATCAAGCCTCAGTTTGTTCTCTATAGTTAAGAGTTTCTTAGGTTTGTCTCCTGCTTTTTTTTCTTTCCCTATGTTCATCTGTTTTTCTTCTTAAATTCCATATACGAGTGAAATCGTACGGTATTTGTCTTTCTCCATCTACATCATTGCAAATGGCAAGATTTCATTCTCTTTGATGGCTGAGTAATTTTCCTTTGAATATTTGCACCACATCTTTATCCACTCATCAGTCGAAGCACTTCTGGGCTCTTCCCATAATTTGGCTATCATTGTTAATGCTGCTATAAGCACTGGGGTGCATGTGCCTCCCTGACTCTCTATTTCTGTATCATTTGGGTGAATATCTAGTAGTGCAGTTGCTGGGTTGTAGGGTAGCTCTATTTTTAACCTTTTGAGGAATGTCCATGCTGTTTTCTAGAGTGCTGGAACCAGTATGCATTACCACCAACAGTGTATGAGGGTTGCCCTTTCTCAGCATCCTCGCCAGTATCTGTCATTTCCTGACTTGTTACTTTTAGCCATTCTGCCTGGTGCAAGATGGTATCTCACCATGGTTTTGATTTGCATTTCCTTGATGATGAGTGATGTTGGGCATCTTTTCATGTGTCCTTTAGCCATCTTGATGTCTTCTTTGGAGAAAAGTCTATTCATGTCTTCTGCTCATTTTTTAACTGAATTATTTGGTTTGGGGTGTTGAGTTTGATAAATTCTTTATAGATTTTGGATATTAACGCTTTATTAGATTGGTCATTTGAAAATATCTTTTCCCATTTTAGGTTTGTTGGTTGTTCCTTCACTGTGCAGAAACTTTTTAACTTGCTGAAGTCCCAATAGTTCATTTTTGCTTGTTTCTCTTGCCTCCAAAATGTGTGTAGTAAGAAGTTGCTGAGGCTGAGGTCAAAGAGGTTGTTGCCTGTGTTCTCCTCTAGGGCTCTGATGGCTTCCTGTCTCACATTTGGGTCTTTCATCCATTTTGAATTTTATTTTTATTTTATTTTATTTTATTTTTGAATTATATTTAATTTTATTTTATTTTGAATTTTATTTTTATTTATGGTGTAAGAAAGTGGTCCACTTTCATTCTACTGCATGTTACGATCCAGTTTTCCAAATACCACTAGTTGAAGAGACCATCTGGTTTCCACAGGATATTCTTTGCTTTGTTGAAGATTAGTTGACCATAGAGTTGTGGGCCCATTTTTTTCATAGGATGTTCTTTAACTTCCATGTATTTGAGGTTTTTCCAATTTTTTTCTTGTGGTTGACTTCAAGTTTCATAGTGTTGTGGTCAGAAAATATGCATGGTATGATCTCAATCTTTTTCTTTTCGTATTTGTTGAGGTCTGACTTGTTATGTATACTGGGGAATGTTCCATGTGCACTCTAAAAGAATGTGTAGTCTGATGCTAGGATGAAATGTTCTGAATGTATCTGTTAAGTCCATCTGGTCCATTGTGTCATTCAAAGCCACTGTTTCCTTACTGATTTTCCACTTTGATGATTTGTCCATTGCTGTCCTTACTGAACGTTAAAGTCTCTTACTATTATTGTATTATTATCAATGAGTTTCTTTATGTTTGTTATTGATTTATATATTTGGCTGTTCCCAAGTTAGGGGCACAAATATTTACAATTGTTAGATATTCTTTTGGATAGACCCCTTAATTATGATATAATGCCCTTTTTCATCTCTTATTGCAGCCTTTGGTTTAAAATCTAGTTTGTCTGATATAAGTATGGTTACTCCACTTTCTTTTGACATCCGTTAGCATGATAAATGTTTCACCATCTCCCCACTTTTAGTCTGTAGGTGTCTTTAGGTCTAAAGTAAGTTTCTTCTGGGCAGAACATAGATAGGTGGGTCTTGTGGTTTTTTTTGTTGTTGTTGTTTTTTGTTTTTTTATTCATTCTGTTACCCTCTCTTTTCTAAAGTAGGCTCCATGCCCAGCATGGCTTAAACTCATGACCCTCAGATCAAGACCTGAGCTGAGATCAAGAGTTGGATGCGTAGGGACGCCTGGGTGGCTCAGTTGGTTAAGCGGCTGCCTTCGGCTTAGGTCATGATCCCAGCATCCTGGGATCGAGTCCCACATCGGGTCCCTTGCTCGGCAGGGAGCCTGTTTTGCCCTCTGCCTCTGCCTGCCACTCTGTCTGCCTGTGCTCTAATAAATAAAATCTTTAAAAAAAAAAAAAAAAGAGTTGGATGCTTAACTGACTGAGTCACCTAGGCACCCCTGATACCTTATGTATCTTGGTTGGAGAATTTAGTTAATTTATACTCAGAATGACTATTGATACATATGAATTTAATACCATTGTATTACCTGGAAAGTCATTGTTTCTGGATATTTTCTCTTGTTTCTTTCTAGTCTTTGCTATTTTGGGTCTTACTTTTCCACTCAATGAGTTGTCCTTAATATGAGTTGTCCTTAATATTTCTTGCAGGGCTGGTTTAGTGGTCACAAAGTCCTTTAGTCTTGTTTGTCTGGGAAGCTCACTGTCTCTTCTTCTATTCTGAATGACAGTCTTGCTGGATAAAGTATTCTTGGCTGCATATTTTTTTTTCCCATTCAGCACACTGAATATTCTGGCCTGCCAAGTTTCTGTGAACAGATTGGCTGCAAACCTGATTTACTTTCCCATGTAAGTTAGGGATTTCTTTCCCTTTGCCGCTTTCAGGATATTTTTCCTTGTCTCTGTACTTTGTAAATTTTACTATGATATATTTTGGTATTGGCCTGCTTTTGTTGATTTTGATGGGAGTTCTCTATGCCTCTTGGATTTGGATGTCTGTTTCCTTCCCCAGATTAGGGATGTTCTCAGCTATAATTTGCTCAGATAAACCTTCTGTCCCTTCCGCCCCCGCCCCCTTCTTCTTCTGGGACTCCTATATGTTATTATGCTTTATGAAGTTGCTATGTTCCCTACAATCATGATCCAATATTTTTCCTTCCCTCTTCTTTCAGCTTCATTATTTTCCAAATTTTATTTTCTGTATCAGCTACTCATTCCTTCTCCTTCTTTCATCCCTACGGTCATTACATCTAATCAGTTCCACATCTTGGTTATAGTATTTTTTATTTAGGCCTGACTAGGTCTTTTATCTCTGCAGTAAGAGACTTCCTGGTATCTTTTATGCTTTTCTCAAACCCAGCTAGTATCCTTATGATTGTTGTTTTAAATTCTGGCTCACACATATTGCTTATATCTCTTTCGATTACCATGACCTTTTCTTGTTCTTTCTTTTGGGATGAATTCCTCAGTCTTGGCATTTCATCTAGGTCTCTGTCGTCTGTGTGTTAGGAAAGCCTGTTATAATTCCTATTTCTGAGAATAACGGCTATATTAAGAAGAGGTCATCTATTGACCAGGGCCTGGCACTGCCAGAAGCGTCTCTGGTGTGTGCTGCATGCACTCGGCTGTTGTGTTTTGGCTGCTCTTTCCCGCAGGTCAGTCCTCTTGCCTGCTAGAGGAAGTGTTTGGACCTTGCCCAGCGTATGGCAAGTTTTGACTAGGTGTGCTTTGGTCTGCTTGTTAAAAGACGCTAGATTTTGTTTCCATTGGAGCTGAAGCTTTGCAGCTCTCTATGGTCAGCAGACTTGGTATGTGCAGTGGGTTTACTGGTCTTCTGCAGGGTGGAGAGGCTGCTGCCCCTCCAGCTCTTGGGCACACCTGCCCTACTAAAAAAGCACCTGCAGAGCACAGGAGAGCGAGGCTTGGTGTAAGTGGCTCAAGTCTCCAGTGTGGGCACTCTGCTGCTCACTGAAGTCCATCCGGGCTGATGGGTAGGGGTAAAAAAATCAGCTGGCTCTCTTTTCCCCAGAGGGAGGAGTTCATGCCCACCACTGTCCAGGAAGCCCTCAGAGAAGAGTAATCAATTTCCCCTTGTGTGTTCCAGCCGTCTCTCAGATCCCTGCCTTCACCCTATCCATGTCCAAGCTATCTTCCCACCCAGTGGTGCAGTGCTCCTGTGTTTTATCTTAGGCCCACCAGCTGGTTCTCAAAACTCCAAATATTAGGGACTCAGTGTGGCCCAGGCCTGCACTGATCCTTTGGGGGTCTTGCCGCCCTATAGCCGGTGCTGGTTTGTCCCAGAAGGACAGTCATATGGACATGCTGGAGCTTAGAGTTTGTGGTAAAGCACAGCAAAAAGCTGGCGTCCACGTTAGCTGCCCTCAGCAGGTATCTCTGCTCCCATGCTAACAAACAGGGCAGCTCAAGGGGTTCCCGCCTCTGGCTCTTTTGTCCCCAGAGAGGCAGTACCACCTCTCCCATATGTACTCCAGGAAGGGGAACTCAGTGGGACCCAGGGGATCCTCAGATCACACTGTCGGCTCCAGGCCTCTGCTCTCCTTCTCCACGGGAGCACTACGTGTGCCAGGCTCTATCCTGGCAGCGGCATGGACTTCTAGAACTTCAGACTTTGAGCTCTGCTTCTGGTACAACCTTGTGATAACCAGCCTCCATCATTTTGCCTGTCAGTGGTTTTGGGGGAAGTGCTTTTCTTCTAACACTGCACACCCTCTCTCTCTCTCTCTCCCTGGTCAGGGATCCCTCACCTTCCCACCACTCATGGTTCTTTTCTCCCCCGAATCATGTCTCCACATGCCCTACCTTCCACAGTGTGGCTTCTTATCTCCCTCTAGCTGTTCAGTTTGTTCCCTCAGTCCTCGGATCAAATAAACATCCAACAATCCAATTAAAAATACGGGTGGAGGATCCGAAGAGACATTTTTCCAAAGAAGACATACACATAGCCACCATGTACATGGGAAGATGTTCAACGTCACTAATCATCAAGGAGATTCAAATGAAAACCCCAATGAGAGATCACGTCACGCCTGTTAAAATGACTGAAAGACAAAGAGCTCAGTGCTAGGACGTGGAGAAAAGTCAACCTTGTATATTGTTGGTGGGAACGCAAACTGGTGCAGCCATTCTGGAAAACAGTATGAAGGACCCTCAGAAAATTAAAAATAGAACTACCCCATAATCTAGCAATTCCATTTGAGTATGTATCTGAAGAAAACAAAAACACTAACTTGAGAAAATACATATGCCCCACATTCAGTACAGCATTGTTTACAAGACAATTCATTTATAATTGTCCGCTTATTTACCCTTCCCAACATTTTCATTCCTCCCTTCCTAACTTTGCATACGTACACAGAATCAGTTTCCTTCTGACTAAAAAACTCAGTTACTAGTGGTTTTTAAAAATGAATCCTCTGCCAATAAATTCTCTTTGTGACTGTATGAAAATATCTTAACTTTGCCTTCAGTTTTGAAGGCTATGGTTGCTGGGCACAGAATATCAGGTCAGCAAATATTTTCTTCCAGATCTTTCCAGATGTCATGTTATTGTCTTCTGGGTTCAGTAAGTTCTGCGGAAAAATCAATTATCCATTTCATTGTTATTCCTTTGGATGTAATGTGCCTTTTGCTGATGACTTAAAAAGCTTTTTCTCTTTATCTTTGGTTTCCATCAGTTCTTCTGTTATGGTTACATACACTTCTCTTTGTATTTGTCTTTCGTGGCTTTGTACATTACCTTGATGCTTTTTGTTCATTTTGGAAAAGTTATAAACAGCATCTTTTCAAATATTGCTTCCTTCCACTTCCTCTTCTTTAAAGTTCTTCAATGCCACCCAACTAACATTAGAATTCTGAACCATGTTTTCCATGTTTCTTAAGCTCTTTGCTGTGTTTTCTATCCTTTTCTTCTCTGATTTAACTCTATGGATATGTTCTACAGACTAACAATCCATTAACTCCCTTCTGTGAATCTACCCTGCAATTAAACTTTTCTATTAAATTCTACTTTACAGCTTCCCTATTTCTCAGTGTTAGAATTCCTAGTTGATTTTTTTTTAATCGATCCTAGTTCCTTTTCTTTTTTTTTTAAGATTTTATTTATTCACTTGACAGAAAGCAAGAGACTACAAGCAGGCAGAGAGAGAGGGAGAGGGAAAAGCAGGCTCCCCACTGAGCAGGGAGCCTGATGCAGGGCTGGATCCCAGGACCCTGGGATCATGAGCAGAGCTGAAGGCAGTCGCCCAACCAACTGAGCCACCTAGGCACCCCTAGATCCTAGTCCCCTGGTGAAAATCTCCATGTTATCTAGTTCCTTAAACACACTAATTACCATGATGTCAAAGTCCCTCTCCAATATCTGGGGATCTCTGTGGATTTGTTTCTAATGACTTTCTTCTCTAGGCTTCACTCATTTTTTTCCCTGTGCCTTAGCATGCCTGGTAATTTCTGACTGCATAATGGGCTTTATGTAGATAAATACCATTTTTTGTCCCCTCGATCCACTGATATAGTAGCAAAGTCGAGGCCTCTGCTTTCTGCTTGACCTCTACTCCCTGAGATATAAGTGACAAATGTCTCCAAAGAAAAGTTGGTGGTGAATACAGGGCTCAGCCTAAGGAGTTCTCTGTCAGGTCCAGGACCCCAAAAGACTACAGCCTTTAATTGCTGTCTGATAGATTCAAACGGTTTTCTTTTGTGTGACTGTATCTTATCTAGCTTTTCTAGTCTTCTGTAAAAGGATAAGTCTGAAAGAACCCATTCCGTCAAAGTCCCTCTTAGTGTTTCTGAAGCCATTAATCCATTTGCAGACCCTTTCCTGGGGAGCTGTCTTATCTCTTACACTCCTAGTACCTCAGGGCTACTACAAAGCGAGGTAAGTGTTCTCCTTGATTGCTTTTGCCACTTCTCAACGACTTTTCCTTCATCTTTCAAAATCCCAAGCTACACTGAAATGCAGGACATTTGCCTATATCCCAAATGATCCCCCAACACTGGTGCCTGCTGCTAGCCTTTGTCAACTTCCTGGTTCTCATTCATTTATTAAAGACTCTAGTTAACTGCCTTCTCTATTCCTTACCTCCTCTCCTGCAAGATCATCACTGATTCCAAAACCCACAAGGACAAGAACTCACTCAATAGGGTAGGTCCTTAAAGACTCTGCCCTCCCACCCCCACTGATCTTTCCCTGCTTTTCTCTCTAGTAACCACTCCCACAGGAGTCTAGATTTTATTACAAGTAACTGTAATTGGAAATGGTGATTGTAAGAGACTGTTTCTGAACTATACTTCCTCCCCTCCAGCTCACTTATATCACGCCCGCGCTTTGACCTCATTGAGATCTCCAAATCACTGACCTTATCATGACTTGACTGTCCATCACACACCTCTTGTGGTGACTTCCCCCTTATTGAGTTCATGTTTCATGGTCATCTCGGTCTCTGTAACATTTTCCTGGAAGAATCTCAACCCAGAGGAGTTCAACCTATCCTTCCAGCTAAAGGTTACAGGAGAAAAATCTCACAGCCATAGTGATTCTTTTGAATTTAAAATTATGATCACATAGGCGCCTGGCTCAGTTGGTTAAGTGTCTGACTTGATTTCAGCTCAGGTCATGATCTCAGGTTCGTGAGATCGAGCCCTGCATAGGCTCTGCACTGGGCCTGGAGCCTAGTTGGGATTCTGTCTCTCCCTCTCCCTCTTCCCTCCCACTCCCTAAGGAAATAAAAATAAAATAAAATTATGATCACAAACCTCTGATGAACATCCAGTCCTACCAGACAATCCTTCGTTTCTCTAATAAGCTTGATTTCTATCTCCCTGTAGAGCTATGCCCCTATTTCTTTGTTTCTCTTCAAAGCAGAATGCTTGGAATGAGTTATCAATACTCATTTCAACCTCTTTACCTAACCATGCATTTTTCAATCCACTTCAATCTGGCTGATGCTGCTCCTGTTCAATTCACCAGAGAACTCTGCTGTCAGGTTGAATGGCTCCTTCTTTCCTCCCCAGAAAGCAGAGGAAAAAAAATCTTTCTCTTCTCCTCCTCTTTCCCACCTCAGTTGTTCCTCCTTTGCCGGCTCCCTCACTAGTCTCTCCATTTCTACAAAGAGAAAAATGTTGGAAAGCCCTTGGGCTTGGTCCCGGTCCCCATTCTACAGCTGTTCTCCCTCCCATGAGGACAGTATCCAGCTCTGCAGCTGTAAATGCCATCTCTATGCTGATGATTCCCCAAATCCGATCTGCAGGCTTGACTCTCCCTAGAGCTTTAGACTGCTAGGAGAGGCCAGACCAAAATTAATCTCAACACTTGCATACTCCATAAGCACAAAACAGAGTTTGCTATGTCCACAGCAGAGCTCTTTATCTTCCCCAGATGCCAAGCCTGTTTTTCCATTATCCTTTCCATCTCAGTAAATGATAACTCCCTCCATTCAGCTGCTCAGACTAATACACTGGGGGTCATCCTTGATTTCTCTCTTTCCCCCAACCCATCCACCCAGGCAAATACATAATCAAGGTCTGTCAGATCTATTTCATATATACATACATACACACACACACACAAATATATTTTTAAGAGAGAGAGTATGCACAAGCACGTGCATGGGGGGAAGGACAGAGGGAAAAGGACAGAGGGAATCTCAAGCAGACTTCACACTTAAGCATGGAGCCCCACCAGGCTTGATCTCATGACCCTGACATTGTGATCTGAGCTAAAATCAATAGTCAGACGTTTAGCCTACTGTGCCACCCAGGTGCCCCATCTCCAAAATATATTTTTGAATATGCTCATCTCTTTCTACCTTCCCTAGCTAAGGCCATGTTTATCCCCTGCCTGCAGGAAACCCGACAGCCCCACCCACTGGCTGGTTTTCCTGCCTCAATTCTCCAATCTCTTCTCCCTGCAATAGTGGGAAGAGGCTTTTAAAGATCTGAATCAGATCCCATCGTTTCTTTCTTCTTTTTTTTTTTTTTTTTAAGATTTTATTTATTTGTTTGACAGAGAGAGAGAGAGACAGTGAGAGAAAGAACATAAGCACAGAGAGTGGGCGAGGGAGAAGCAGACTTCCCGCTGAGCAGGGAGCCCGATGTGGGGCTCAATCCCCAGGACCCTGGGATCATGACCTAAGGCAGATGCTTAACGACTGAGCCATCCAGCACCCCAGATCAGGTCATTTCTATCAGTGCTTCATCAGTGGCACATTGTAAGAGTCCCATAAGTATTCATTAAAGAATGCATGGACAGATGAATGACCGGGAAGGCAACTTGTTCACGATGCGAGAGCCACAACCAAAACTTGGGTCTCTCTTATTTCGTGAGAGTGTACGCCTTTACCCAGGATCTGGAGTGGTGCCCGCCCTTATTCTTCGGCGGTCTCACTGAGACCAACCAACCACACTTTGCCAAATTTCAAAGCAGAATCAATAGAACAGCTACATTTCATGCATCGAAATACTACAATAATTTCTCAATTTTTTTTTCATTTAATTTCATTCTGGAAGCAGAGGAGCTAAACGGAAGAGGATGGATGTTCTTCTCATTTTCTAAGGTCTCTGCTAAACGTGTCATTTACAAAGACGCGATGATATTGACTAAAATCACACGCAGAGGGCACTCAGCCAAGACTTAGAACAATAGACATCTTTTATGACAATAGGACCACAGCCACCCGTTTTCACCTCTCTATACCCGTTTCCTTATGTGTAAAATGGAAATGATACGCTATCTCTTAGGGACACCTGAGGGTTAGGTGCGAATACAACCCAGGTACCTGAAACGCCTGAATGCTGGCTGCAACTATTATTCTTAGCTCCAACTACACAGCAGATCTGCTGAAAATATTTTTCATTTCTTTGTTTAATGGCTAATGTTTTGCTCTGCGGCAGGACTTTCAGTAAGTCTTATTATGACCCCTCATCTGGAGGTTCCCCAGCAAGTCCCCAGTGGAATCCCGACCCCACGTCTCGGGGATTACAGGCGGGTTTTCGTTACCGGACCTTCTCTCTTTCGCTTCGTAAAAGCGCATTCCCCACTCCTTGGTCCAGCAAGAATCAACATACATGTGACAAAAATGGCTTTCTCAGGAACCAACAAGAGTCCTGCAACCGTGAGAAAGAGGGAAGGAGGCATCTGAGGCTGCCAACCAGACAGCTTGCTGTGCGCACCGCCCCTGGTACACACTGGCCAGGTGCCTGCTGCTGACTTCTGAGACCAGAAGGACTAGGCAGGGGTGTGGCAGGGTGGGGGGAAGGGGCGGGAGGCAGACTTCAGGCAGGAAAAGGAGGTTAAGGGGAGTCTGGGACCAAGTCGGTCAAAGAAGGGGCCTACAGTGTGTAGAGCTAGCTTCTTTCTGGAATTCAGAAAGGAATGACATTCTCCGTTTCTCCTAAAGAGCAGTTAAAATGAGGTGGGTTTTAATGGCAGCCATGAAGACAAGAGAAAAAGGCTGGGAAGAGCTTACAGCTGAACTGGAGGGCAATGAAATGAATAATTCAGGATGTTTATTACCAGAGAGGTTCGCTCTTGGTTTAAGAGAGCTAAAATCCAGCCTTGTCTGGAAACTCATGTCCATAAACACTTCGTGAGCACTGTAGTTGTGGGTACAGAGCAGGGAATTCAATTCCAACCAACCAACCAACCAACGGCCTTCTGGTTCTGGGTACCGTGGAAAGGACGACGGAAGGGGTCGTGGGCTTTGGAAGTCTTCCCAGGCCAGCTCCTGTCCGTTCCGGACCTTCTGCAGACAGAGGGCTCTCTGCTGCCCATGAAATCAAAAAAGTGGGGTACACCTGTCAGATTTTGGGCGGCCTTCTCTGCCTGAGGCCTCAACGGACTGAGGAGTGATTTAGTCCTTCCTGACATTATTCTGTTCAAGATTCTCGGGAGCTTTCGCTTTCTAACCCGAAACAGTGGACTATCGTGTCTATTCACGCCCCATGTACTTCTTGGATTGTAAAATGAATAATGATGTTCCTCAGAACTGTGATTTTCGGAATGCCAGCTGGTGTTTCTGTGTCCTGGTCACAGTGGGACTCAGGAGGGACAGGGGCAGCTCTTCTCTGGGCCTCAAAGCAACCAGGTTTTCTAGACCATCTTCCTAGTCTCACAACAAATTCGGAATGGATATGTTTTCCATTTGGGATGAAATGCAAGCGCATACCCCCTGACGTGTTGTGTCAGCCATGGTGGGGCTCTGTGGGGAGGCAGAGGATGCCTATTCTGCACGACAGCATGGAAATCAGGGGACACGATGCACCTGCACCCCCGGCATGTGCTTTAGGAAGACAAGGTCCCAGGCAGATCACCCTGAGGAGCTTTGGCTGCTGCAGAGTACTCGTGATGGGGCAGAAGTGATCCTACAGGTCGTGGTCCCCAATCACGGGAACAGGAGAGACACAGGGAAAACTAGGGGACGAAACAAAGTGGGGTCTAGTGAAGCTAAGTTACAGCATCTGAGACACAGATTAGAAATTGACAGAAAGTGACACACGGGAAAAAGTCACTGGGTCCTGGGGCTGGTGACAGCCGAGTCACTCGGGGGCGCATGGGTGGCTCAGTCGGTTGAGCGTCCGACTCTTGATTCTGGCTCAGGTCATGATCTCGGGGTCCCGGGATCGAGCCCTGCATTGGGCTCCACATTGGGCATGGAGTCTCCTTGGGAGTCTCCCTCTGTCCCTCCCCAACCCTCTCGCTCTCAAATAAATAAATCTAAAAGAAATAAAGAACAGAATCACTCAGCCAAGTGTTGGCTGTAAATGAGTGCAGATACACATAAGTCCGTCACGGAATTCCAGGCTCCGATGTGACTCAGGGAGGAGTATGGCCAGGGTGAGACTTCCACCTGCCATTAGGGAGTAAGCTGTTGAAAGAGCGTCGCTTCCTTCGGAGAATGGCTACCGGAATGTCCACGTAGTTCATGGTTTCTTCAAGATTGGGGCGGTCAAGACTGGACTTCTCATTACGCCTCAGTAGGTGGTCAACCACCCGTTGGGTGCATCTACACTTGTGAGCTGTGCTTCCCCCATCACCTGCCCCCGCCCCAGACAAAGATATCTTTTCCCAAGTTCCGTCTCAGCAACAACCAAACAGAAAATAAAGCTCCAGCTGAACTTCCAAATCAGGATAATACGAATACCAAGCTCGGAAACTCCCATGGAACTCAGAAACTTCATCAAAACCCCCTATTAGTTCCCCAACATTACTGAGTTATTACACAATCCTAAACGAATCACATGAAACTCCAGTCAGCTTATGAAAAGTTCTGTCATTACCGATTATTCTAAGACGTGTATGGATTAGGAAAAGGGTGGGGGGAGGAAGTTTTTAGAGAAGGTTAATTCAAAAGATAAGCAGAATCTGCACTCAAGGAAACGAACAGCAGAGTAAATGTGCTGCAGAAACTCTTTCCGTAATGCCTTCCCCAAACTGCGGCCTGAGCGGTCTTTCCTCCGGCATGATTACAGGAAACTCATTTAGGGGAACACAGCAGCACAGACTCTCCACGCGCCCAGGTTGGCATCTGCCTTCTCATCAGCTTTGTTCCATGAATAATTAGATCCCTTCTTCAGCCTCTTCGTTGACTGGCACAGCCTCCAGTGGGGGGAGGCCTGCTTGGCATGCAGTGGGCCTCAGTGGTGAGGGTTCCTTGGGGAAAGGTGGGCCTGGCTTCATGGGGGAGCACAGACCCATTACCAAGCCTGTCAGGCAGTTAAACCCCATCTCTGCCACCTCCTCCTCAGACCCGCAGGAAAGAGCTAGCCCCCACTGGTAGTTTTAACTCATTCTCATCCATTATTTATGAAGTGTTGGCATTTTCAGCTGAGAAGCCCTGTAGGCTACAAATGAGGGAATTTCCCTGGGAGACGAGGGAGTGGGGACAAGGGTCGGGGGTAGGGGGAGAAGCTCTTTGAGCCACCTGCTTCTTTTTTTTTTTTTTTTTAAGATTTTATTTATTTATTTGACAGACAGCGATCACAAGCAGATAGAGAGGCAGGCAGAGAGGGAGGGGAAAGCAGGCTCTCTGCTGAGCCCCCAATACAGGGCTCCGTCCCAGGACCCTGGGATCATGACCTGAGCCAAAGGCAGAGGCTTTAACCCACTGAGCCACTCAGGCGCCCCTGGTTCTTGCTGAGGGTCTATCCCAACCCGCGTGGGCTGCAGCCCCTCACCCTACAGGCCCCTCACCCCTGCTGGCGTCTCTCAGGGGAGCATCTACAGAAGTGAATTAACGCCCCCTCTTCTTACCTCCCTCCTTCCCTTCCTTCGTTGACAGTGTTTCTCCCTCTGTACAATGTGCTGAGTTTCTTGGAAAAATCATCACCGGGACCTGTGTGAGCCACGTACTGGGTAAAATACTTCATAATGGGTTATCTCATTAATGTTCGGAACAACCCCATCCAGTAGTTACTATCATTAGCCCACTGCCGGAGTCAGGAGACAGGTTTGAAGGGGTTAAATAATTCACAGGAGGCACACGAGTGGCCTGGGAGTCTGGGACACAGTCCCACTATTCCCACCCCAGAATCTGAGCTTTTAGCTTTTACCCCACACCTCAGAGCAAAATGACCTGTAATCCCACCACCCACAGGTAACCTGCAGGAACACCTCAGAGGAGATCTTTTCACATGTAAAATATCAGATTATCCTTGAATGGAAAGGAAAGAATATAGGAGCTTCCATGTCTTGATTTTTACGGAGCATTCTGTTCTCACGGTCTCACCCGTCTTACCGTCTTACCCAGGTCACTGGCTCTCTGCCCGCAGCATGATTTTTGGACGATGAGTGTGACTGTCCCACTGTTTATCCACCAGATCTGTTTCTAATCCCAGGAATTGGGCTGCACCATACATATTTGCCCACCATCCCTGGGACCCTAACTGAGCCGCCGCTGGGGCCTGGGGCCCAGGGGGACAGGTCTGGAGAACAACGAGCGGGCTGAAGAAGGACCCTATCCCAGGTGATGCCTGTCTCTGGTGAGGCAAAGGCACAAATCCCGCCACGACGCAGGACCTCTGGTCTTGCTGTTTAATCAGGTTGTTTTAACTCCTCTCCAGGTGGTTATTAAGCAGTATTTTGGTTCTATATAGTTATGGGATGGTTATGTGGCTACTTTACCTTTATTAGTCATTCTACATTTCGTTATATAATTATTTTGCATCTACCTTTAAGAGAAACCATAATTTATTAGTTTCCTGAATAATTGGACAAGATTATGTATCTCTGCACATTCTCAAACCTTCTTCCAAGGAGGGCTGAACGAGAGTCCACAAAACCCTACAGGCAGGGTGGTCTTCTCAACCCTTCGTTGAGAAGGAAATCACATAATGTCATTGCCTGCTTGGGTGAATTAGCCTTATGGAGTGGAGGAGGAACCTGGAATATCTCAGCAAACCAGACACGCTCTTCTAGGTATGAGGAGTCCCTACCTCACCCTCCAACTGGGCAAATGACCATGTGAAGAACGTACTAAAGAGTGTTCCTGTATCTGATTTCCGTGGGAGCTTATTTAAAGAACAGAAATGCACACCCAAATAGCTCAAAGTGCCCTTCAAGTGCCCTTTCACTGTTTTCCATCAGAAGAAAGGTACTATGTAAATTTCTATAGAAATCAGCATTTCTGCAGCATTTTACATTTTCAAAAGGCTTGTACCATCATTTACTAATATAACATTTGAGAACCATCATCTGCTTTAAATATCGGTAAATTCTTTTTCTTTTTTTAATTTTTTTCTTTTTTTAAAGATTTTATTTATTTATTTGACAGATAGAGATCACAAGTAGGCAGAGAGGCAGGCAGAGAGAGAGGAGGAAGCAGGCTCCCTGCTGAGCAGAGAGCCCGATGCGGGGCTCGATCCCAGGACCCTGGGATCATGACCTGAGCCGAAGGCAGAGGCTTTAACCCACTGAGCCACCCAGGTGCCCCGGTAAATTCTTTTTAAAATGGTTCTTTCAGTACAGAGAAACTCATCCGTTCACCCCCTCCTCCAGATCTCTGTCATGTCAGACAAAATGGTTCAGCCTCTTCTAAATCTTCTGATTGTACATTTAGCAACTTACCACAAGGCCTAGGGTCTTTCACAAAAAGAAAACAGAGTCAGAAATCCAAGACGTCATCTGAAATCTGGACAATCTGAAAGCGGAGCTACGGGATGCCCCCCACAGCCAAAGCCTGGGCTGTTTATCCCACAAACACTGCCTTATTGCCTACATGGGCCTCGAGTCTCCATCTTGCCCTCACTGGCGGTGACGTCTAGAGGTAGAAATGGGCCTGGCAGCGCCCTTGGACCTGATGGGAGTGGGCATGACTCGGACCGGAGGCCTATGGGATAGGCCTGTGGAGAAACCCCAATGAAGGCTTCGGAATGTCTTCTCTGAGCTGTCATTTGAATTCTAGGTTGTCTTTTTAACCAAGACCGGGTCTCACCTGAGCTATCATTTACTTGATTATATTTAAATAAAATTTTATTGTCATTATTCTTTTAACCTAACTATTCCCTAAGCATTCAATACTCACAAAATAATGGGTCTAATGCGCTAGTTATTTTATCCCAACACTATGTTAAATGCACATGTTGCACGGAGCGCTGGGTGTTGTGCATAAACAATGAATCTTGGAACACTGCATCAAAAACTAATGACGTATTTTATGGTGACTAACATAACACAATTAAAAAAAAAAGCCAGGAAGATCTAAAATCATCTCACACACCATTGATGGCATATGAGCCTGGTGGACCACGTTACGATAGATGACAGTTAGCTACCAACAAAGGTCAAAGCAAGGAAAGGCAGGGGGTGTCTGCTGATTCGTACGAGCATCATTCTGTTAAACTGACTACACCAGGAGGCCATTGGGCTGGGGTGACTCTGATGCCTGGGCAGTCTACACAAACCAAAACCTAAGCCTGTAAATGTCTTGTGTTTAAGAAACAAATTTTGGGAGTGCCTGGGTGGCTCAGTCGGTTAAGCGTCTGCCTTCGGCTCAGGTTATGATCTCAGGGTCCCGGGATCGAGACCCACGTCGGGCTCCCTGCTCAGCAGGGAGCCTGTTGCTTCTTCTCTCTCTACCATCCCCGCCACTCACCCCCTTCTCTCTCTTGCTCTCTCTCTCTCTCTCTCACACACACAAATAAATAAAATCTTAAAAAAAAAAAAAGAAATTGAAACCTCAGGGCAACCAGAAATAGACAAGTAAGTAGGGTTTAAGCTACAACCAATCAAATAATTTCCTTCCTTTGCTTTGGTTCCTTTTCTGGACAAGTCTCGGCTCCCATCTGCAGAGCGCCGCTAACCATTTCCAGGTTTCCCCTGCCTGATTTAAAATGATTTTTGCTCAAATAAAATCTTAAAATGTATACTATGCCTCAGTTTATCTTTTAACAATTCTGTGTCGAGAAGAGTAGACAGGAAGCCCGGAGGCAGGAGAAACCGTTAGCATGTCTTCAGTGATCCTTCCAGAGGGAAACTGTAAAGGCCTAAGCCAAGTGGTGGTGGCAGACAGGAAAAGGGACCCGTTTCCAGAGATGCCGAGACTGTGTGTCTGTGAGAACCGTAGTCCAGTCTCGTTTTAAAGGTTAGGGAAAGGAGGACACTGAGGATAACCCTAGGGCTCTTTCCAGAACCGGTGGAAAGACACTCTGGCCATTTTCTGAGACACAACATGAAGGAAGGAGAACATGAAGGAGGGAAGGGGAGGGGGAGCAGCAGCAGCAGCTTAGTCTTGGATGAGTGGCTTCTGAAGTATTTCAAGAATATCCAGGTGGGAATACTAAATTTGATGTTGAATGTTGTGAGCCTGGGGTTCAGAAGCTACCACGTGTGGACCGTCTCCTGCGGGTGACGAATGGGGCGGTGGGCTCCAGAGCAATTAGCATGGAAGGGGTGTGGAGAGTGGGAAGGGAGGGGAAGAGGAGGAGAGGTGAGGAGACCAAACCTTAAGGAGCAGAGAGAGTACTGAAAACCCGAGGGGGAGACTGGGGAGGAAGAGCCAGGGACAGGAGGGGAGCATATGGTGAATGGGGCCATGAAAACCAAGGGACATAGAAGGTCTAAATGTCTCCAGTGAGTTCAACATCAAGGTGGTTTCTGGGGAGCAGGGACAGAAGCCAGACTGTGGCTGGAGGGCTGCATCGGGGCAGGGATGAGAGACAGAATGCACCAAGGAACACGGAGGAAAGGGGAGGAGTGAAGAGGGCAGCAGGGAGTGGGCCATCTGGGGGGGGCGTGTACTGGGTTCTTTGTCCTTTTCACCGGTTGACTTGAGCATGTTTCTATAAGGCAGAGCATTAACCAAAGATCTTGGGGGAAAAAATGTGGTTGGGGGACCTGAAAGAGCTGTGCATATCTACATGACCTGCTGGGGGTGTGGGGAGAGAAAACTAGGAGCATCACTGAGGCATGGTGGTCCCTTGCCGTGGGAAAAGGTAGTTCAAAGAAGAAAAGGACAGAATATGAAGGAGAAGAATAAGGGCACAGAAATTCTAGGGAACTGTGTAACTGGCACTCAGCATGCCCGAAACAAGAGAAAGGGCTTTGCAACTTAACCCGCATGAGCTTTTATGACGCTGATTTCAAAAGCAGGTGTAACCAGGAGACTGAACTTGAGAAGGGACGCAAAGTCCCAGAAGCAGGAGATCTCACTAGGGCTTGCTCACGAGGGCTTGCAGGACTTCTCCCTACCTGGAAGCTTCCAGGCCAGAGTCAGTGGGTGGCCAACCCAAGAGGAAAACCAGCTCACAGTCACCTTCACAGCACACATGAGTGAAGCCCTGCACAGCTTCACGGGCACCCCCAAACAGGAAACCAGTGGCTAAAAATGATGGGCACGGGGTCCCCAGGAATCATGAGGCTCTCAGGAACATTTTTATTCACTCCTTTATTTATATGTATGCCTGTATTTCTCTTAAAGGACACCCCCTCCAAATTCTAGTATCACAAGGATAGAAATGCATAAAGTCATCACTAGGTTGAACAGATGAAACTCTCCTTACTTCTATAATGTCACATGGCTGAATATGCATATAATTTCCCTTAGAAATGCCACTCCTGCCAAAGTTCTTCTGTATTAAGGATAAAAATAAAGCCTCTGGCTCAAGATCCTACATCTTAGAGCAAACGGATGACATCTTATATTCTCTGTGCCAGATGAACCCCTCCAAAAGTTTAAACACACTGAACTGCAACCTAATCTGGGTGGATCCTAGAACAGTGACGGAAAATACAGATGGAGTGTCATTGGTGCTGCCAGCCGGAGAATTCTTATCACAAACTGAAGCCAGCCCAAGTTACTGCAAAACTATAAAGGCAAATGAACCAGCTGGATTCCCAGGGATGATGTGTACTGTGTTCAGAACCAGGCCTTCCTTTCACTGCAAATCACAGGGCAGGGTGTGGGCTTTCAGGGTAGACAAGAATTCAATCTGGACTAAAAGGGGCTGACAGATCAGACACAAAAATAACACACCCGGCTAAGAGACAGCGGCTATACGTGGAGGTCACTTACTGCTAACGGTTCATTGTGAGTTAGGTGCCTGCACTGGCTGGTTTTTATGCATTATCTAATTGGAGTCTCATAACCCTCAAAGGATTATTATTATCTCCATTTCATTGAAGAAGATACCGAGGGTCAGAGTAAGCTGCCGATGCTTGCATCCCACCATGAATGAAAGGTCCAGATTTTTAGCACAGGTCTACGGGACAGCAGAGTATGGGCTCCTAAATGCTGTCCTTATTACTATGCTAATGATCTTTAAAGCATAACGGCTCTGAAGCAGCTCCTGTCTTGTTGTCAAGTTCTCTGGTATTCTGTAAAGCAAGGTGGAAGGCAGAAAGCCTTGCAATGAACAGAGATGAACAAAGGTGTCAGGCTTCAGGCACTGAGCATGAGCCTAAGTGGCATCTGCCTGGAGAAGGTGTGAAAACAGGGCAGAGCCTGATGACAAGCACGCCTGGATGGCAGCAAGGGCACCGTGACTTTTGCCCAGGCCACTCCCGGAGCAGGCTACTGCCCAAAGGAGGACCCTCCCCTTGTGAGAGTCACCAGAACAGGCCTTCACTTGGAAAACAAAAGACCTTATCTTTAACAATGGTAACCTCTCAAACGGTGGGCAGAAAAGCCAGAATAATATAAAGTTTACTCTGGGGAAATTACTAAAAGATACTTGCTAATGTTACCTTAGATTAACCCATACGACCTGATATTAACACATAGAACCATAACCATAGAACTCCACCATACCTTGTGGAGTTAGAGTTGGGGAAAATTATAAAACCAAAATTACAAAACCAAAGTAAAAAAGCCTTGACAAGCATAAAATCCCCAAATTATGCCACACTTGTTTGGAACAAGCAGTTCAAAAACAAAAACAAAAACAAAAAAACAACCACCTTGCAAAATTTCCAACTTGGAAAGTGGGGCACCTTGTGTTCCATTTAAAATTTACACAAGCCCTTGTTCTTGGATTTAGGAATATATATTCCCGTTAAGTTCTGCTCAGCCTTGTCCAGGAGTGTGAGAATAATAATACAGATTACTAATGTGAATACAGCTTTCTTGAATTCAAATAAGCAACACTGAGGATCACATTTAGAATTTGACAGAATGAACACAGCATTTCCGCCTCCTGTTTTTAATAATGTGGCCCAAATAAATATAATAATTAAAAATAGAGTGTTAGCAAAAGAATGAAACAGAGCCTCTATGTTAGCTTACACCACTGAAAAATGAGCTCAAAATGGATTAAAGACTTAAGTGTAAGACCTAAAACCATAAAACTCCAGGAAGAAAACACAGGGAAGAAGACCTCCTTAACACTGGCCTTGGCAATGAGATTTTGGATATGACACCAAATACCCAGGCAACAAAAACAAAAATAATCAAGTGGGACTATGTCAAATTAAAAAGCTCTGTGCCAAAAAGGAAAGAATCAACAAAATAAAAAGGCAAACTACAGAACAGCAGAAAATATTTGCTAGGCATCTATATGGTAAGGGGCTAATATCTAAACATATATAAAGACCTTATACATCTCAACTGCAAAAAAAACAAAAACAAAACAATTGAAAAAAGGACAAAAACCTGAATAGACATTTTCCTAAGAAGATATAAAAATGGCCAACAGGTATACACCAAAAAGGTTCTTAACATCACTAATTATCAGTGAAACGCAAATCAAAACCACAGGGAGATATCAGCAAACACCAGTTAGAAAAGCTTTTATCAAAAAGACAAGAAATAAAAAGTGTTGGCACAGGTGTGAAGAAAATGAACACCTTTGCACTCTTGTAAACTGGTGCATCCCCTATGAAAAAAGTCATGGAGATCCTTAAAAAAAATAAAATAAAATAAATTAACTACCATACGATCCAGCCAATCCCACTTTTGGGTATATACATCCAAAGAAACAAAATGAGTATCTCAAAGATAGGATGCCCATGTTTGTTGCAGGATTACTCACAATGGTGAAGATATGGAAACAATCACTCTGTCAATAGCTGAACAAAGATGTGATGTGTAAACAGACACACACACACATCATTTAGCCAGAACAAAGAAAATCTTGATATTTGCAACAACACGGATGACCCTAGAGGGCGCTATTCTAAGTGAAACAAGCCAAAGACAAAACTCCTGTATTATCTCATTCACACATGGGATCTAAAAAAAGTTTAAAAGTCAAAGTTACACAAACGGCTACCAGGGGTGGGGGTAGAAGTGGGTGGGGGAAGATGGAGAGATGCAGGTCAGAAGGTAAAGTTATAAAAGGAATATAAAAGGAATGAATCTGGGGATCTAATGCACAGCGTGCTGCCTATAGTTATTCTTATATTGTGTACTTGAAATTTACCACGAGAGTAGGTCTTAAGTGTTCTCAACACAAAAAGGAAAAATAAAGGTAACTGTGTGAGGTGATGGATATGTTAAATAACCTGCTGTGGTAATCATTTCATGTAAGTATGGCTATCAAATCATCTCATGGTACCCTTGAAATACATACAGTTACATTTGTCAATTACAGCTCAATAAAGCTGGAGGGAAAAAAAAGAAACAGTTTCACTGACAAACAGAAATCATTGCCGGTTTCTTCTCTACAGGTCAAGCTCCACATTATGGAGAATTTATGAACACGCTGATGGGTGATAAGAAACAGGTACTAGTTGTGCAACACTTAAAATGTGGAGACTTCATTCCTATAAGTTTGGGTAACTTCTCCAGAACTAGCATTCATTCTAGCTGACTAGAAAAGTAATTAGAATCACTCAGATGGAGCTCTATCAACTATGAGACTATTCTGTGGTAATCTTTTTTTTCCCTAGTATTTTGAGCCAATGATTCAAAAATAAAATCAGGAATTAAGGGAACAGAAGGTTTACTATCAAACTTATGTGCTATCCTTCTGACTTGAAACCATGTGTCTATTTTGCATACCTATAAATCTGATAAATTTTCTCATGGTTAGAACCATATTTTCTTTTACAAGAAATATCTTGGGAGTTTCAGAAGACTAGTGACAATAGTAAAACTTGGCAACCCCAAATCTGAACACTTCTGAAAAGCATAAATGATATGTTTAATATGTGTAGCTGCTTATTTTCATTTCTTGTCCTAAAACAGGTTATTAAACAACTACACAGATATAAAATATAATTGATGCTCCATTAAAAAAGAAGTTGTTGTTATAAGTGCAAGGGCTTTAGTCTTATTTCAAATATTAAAATTCTGACTTAAAGGCATAGACTTAGTCACAAGAAAATATCAGTTAAATATTTGCTCTTTGTTCCGTGCTTTGTGGATGGGAAGCCAAGACGAGCTGGAGAAGCCCAGCCAGGGCTCATTAGGATCTTTTTGCTCTTGTCTATACACGAACCTGGGTAAAGCTCTAATTAGTTCACTTGGTTGACATACGGTGGTAAGGAGGGACCACTGAGGTTAGGTTTACTCAAACCACAGACTCTGTTTGAGCCAGTCACCCTGCAAATGTATGACAAATTCACAAAAGGAGAAGATGGCGGAGGAGTAGCAGGCTGAGACGACATCAGGTAGCAGGAGTTCAGCTAGAGAGTTATCAAACCGTTCCAAACACCTACAAACTCAACAGGAGATCGAAGAGAAGAAGAGCAGCAATTTTAGAAACAGAAAATCGACCACTTTCTGAAGGTAGGACCTGCGGAGAAGTGAATCCGAAGTGATGGGAAGCTAGACCGCGGTGGGAGGGGCCGGCTCCTGGCAAGCGGCAGAGCAACAGAGCCCAAAATCAGAACTTTTAGAAGTCTGCTCCACTGAGGGACATTGCTCCAGAAGCTAAGCAGGGTGGAGCCCTCTCAGGGACAGTGAGGTCTCAGGTCCCGTGTGGTCACAGAAGGATTAGGGGTGTCTGAGTGTAGCAGAGCTCACAGGTATTAGAGCGGGAAAGCCGGCTACAGAGACGGAGCAGAGGAGTGAGCTCTCAGCTCAGGGTCACCTTAAACTGTGATCCGCAGCACAGTTGGACCACTGCTCTTTGAGCAGGGACCCCGAAAGTGGCAGTTCCGGGGAGACCCCTCCCCCCCCTCCATGGAAGAGCGGCAGAGATCTGTTGGGTTTGGAGATTCCAAATGGTGCCAGGCACCAGAGACAGAAAAACTCTGTCACAGGCTGGGTGAGCTTGGAGCATGGCCAGAGACCAGGGAGATGGGAGGGACTGACAGCTTTTCTCCGAGGGTGCACTAAGGAGTGGGGGCCCAAGGTCTTGGCTCATCCAGGCCTGAGACTGGGAGGCCGCCATGTTCATTCTTGTACTCCAGAGCTCTATGGAAAGCTTTCAGGGAACAAAAGCTTCCTAGAGGGAACGGGGAGATTACTCAGCTCAGCCCCTGGCAAGGGTGGTGAAATTCTGCCTCGGACAAAGACACTTAAAGATTTTTCTTTTTTTTAAATCTATTTCACAGAGGGAGAGAGAGATCACAAGTAGGCAGAGAGGCAGGGAGAGAGAGAGGGGGAAGCAGGCTCCCCGCCGAGCAGAGAGCCCAATGTGGGGCTCGACCCCAGGACCCTGAGATCATGACCTGGGCCGAAGGAAGAGGCTTTAACCCACTGAGCCACCCAGGTGCCCCGACAAAGACACTTAAGAATCACTACAACAGGCCCCTCCCCCAGAAGATCAGCAAGAACATCCAGCCAAGACCAAGTTCACTGATCAAGGAGGACAGTGGAATTCCAGAGGAGGGAAAAGCACAGTATGGAATTCATGGCTTTCTCCCCATGATTCTTTAGTCTGGCAAAGTTAATTAAAATTTTTTTTAATTTTATTTTTTTCTTATTCTAATTTTTTTAAACTTTTACTCTTTCCTCTTTTAACATTTTTTTTAAGATTTTATTTATTTATTTATTTGTCAGAGAGAGAGAGAGAGGGAGAACACAAACAGACAGAGTAGCAGGCAGAGGCGGAGAGAGAAGCAGGCTCCCCGCTGAGCAAAGAGCCCGATGCGGGACTCAATCCCAGGACCCTGTGATCATGACCTGAGCTGAAGGCAGCAGCTTAACCCACTGAGCCACCCAGGCATCCCCTTCTTTTAACATTTTTAAACTAGTTTATCTTAACAATACCTTTCTTAAAAAAAATCTTTTTGAACCTTTATTATTATAGTCATACTTTATCCTTCACTGTATCTAACTTTATCTTTTGTATACACATAGGGTTTTTTCTTCTAAAAAAATTTTGGGATACAATTTCTTCTAATAGATCAAAATATACCCTAAATCTAGCACAGGGTTTGTTCTAGTCTCCAGCCTGAGCAAATTCTCTCCACTTTCTTTCTCTTTCTTTTCCCAACCAATTTATATTATCAACTCCTTCTTTAGAATTTTTTAAAAATTTTTCATCTTTACAGTCATATTCCATACCTTCATTGTGTTTACCCTTATTTGTGTGTGTGTGTGTGTATGTATATGTATATGTGTGTGTATATGTATATGTGTGTGTGTGTGTATATATATGTTTTTCTTTCTTTAAAATTTGGGAGGTAGTTCCTTCTAAGAGAACAAAATACTCCCCAAATCAAGTGGATGGCTCTGTTCTATTCACCAGTCTAATACATATATTTTCTTTTTTAAAATTTTTTTAAACTTCTTTTTACCCCTTCTTCTCCCCATGATTTGGGGTCTCTTCTGATTTGGTTAACACACATTTTTCTGGTATCTTTTAGTATAAATTTTATAGTATAAAATTTATAAATTATATGTTATATAAATTTTAAATTTATAAAAGTATAAAAAAGTATAGCTTTTTATAAAGTATAAAAAAGATTACTAAAATCTTTTAGTATTTTATTCTCTCATTCATATATTCTTTTTTTTTAAGATTTAATTTATTTATTTGACAGACAGAGATAAAAAGTAGGTGGAGACCCAGGCAAAGAGAGAGAGAGAGAGAGGGAAGCAGGCTCCCCAATGAGCAGAGAGCCTGACATGGGGCTCAATCCCAGGACCCTGGGATCATGACCTGAGCTGAAGGCAGAGGCTTTAACCCACAGTGCCATCCAGGAGCCCCTCATTCATATATTCTTATCTGGATAAAATGACAAGGTGGAAAAACACACCACAAAAAAAAGAACAAGAGGCAGTACCAAAGGCTAGGAACCTAATCAATACGGACATTGGTAATATGTCAGATCTAGAGTTCAGAATGACAATTCTCAAGGGCTAGCTAGACTCGAAAAAGGCATGGAATCTTCCTTCCTTAGAGAAACCCTGTCTGGAGAAATAAAAACCCTTTCTGGAGAAATTAAAGAACTAAAATCTAACCAAGCTGAAATCAAAAAAGCTATTAATGAGGTTCAATCAAACACGGAGGCTCTTACTGCTAGGATAAAGGAGGCAAAAGAGAGAATTAGTAATATAGAAGACCAAATGATGGACAATAAAGAAGCTGAGCAAAAGAGAGACAAACAACTACTGGACCACGAGGGGAGAATTCAAGAGATAAGTGATATCATAAGACGAAACAATATTAGAATAATTGGGATCCCAGAAGAAGAAGAAAGAGAGAGGGGAGCAGAAGGTATATTGGAGTAAATTATTGTAGAGAATTTCCATAATATGGCAAAGAGAACAAGCATCAAAATCCAGGAGGCGCAGAGAATCCCCCTCAAAATCATTAAGAATAGGTTCACAACGCGTCATCTAATAGTAAAACTTGCAGGTCTTAGTGACAAAGAGAAAATCCTGAAAGCAGCCCGGGGACAAGAAGTCTATAACATACAATGGTAAAAACATTAGATTGGCAGCAGACTTATCCACAGAGACCTGGCAGGCCAGAAAGAACTGGCATAATATATTCAGAGCACTAAATGAGAAAAACATGCAGCCAATAATACTATACCCAGCTAGGTTATCATTGAAAGTAAAAGGAGAGATAAAAAGCTTCCAGGACAAACAAAAACTAAAAGAGTTTGTAAACACAAAACCAGCTCTACAGGAAGTATTGAAAGGGGTGCTCTTGGCAAAGAGAGAGCCTAAAAGTAGTAGACCAGAAAGGAACAGAGACAATATACAGTAACAGTCACCTTACAGGCAATAAAATGGCACTACATTCATCTCTCTCAATAGTTACTCTGAATGTAAATGGGCTAAATGCCCTAATCAAAAGACACAGTGTATCAGAATGGATAAAAAAACAGAACCCGGGATGCCTGGGTGGCTCAGTCGGTTAAGCCTCTGCCTTCAGCTCAGGTCATGATCCCAGGGTCCTGGGTTCGAGTCCCACATCGGGCTCCTTGTCCAGCAGGGAGCCTGCCTCTCTCTCTGCCTCTGCCTGCTACTCTGCCTGCTTGTGGTCTCACTATGACAAATAAATAAAATCTTAAAAAAAATCTTAAAAAAACAAACAAACCATCAATATGCTGTCTACCAGAAACTCATTTTAGACCTGAAGACACCTCCAGATTTAAAGTGAGGGGGTGGAAAACAATGTACCATGCTAATGGACATCAAAAGAAAGCTGGGGTGGCAATCCTTATATCAGATCAATTAGATTTTAAGCCAAAGACTATAATAAGAGATGAGGAAGGACTCTATATCATACTCAAAGGGTCTGTCCAACAAGAAGATCTAAGAATCTAAAATATCTATGCCCCTAACATGGGAGCAGCCAATTACATAAACCAATTAATAACAAAATCAAAGAAACACAACGACAATAATACAGTAATAGTAGGGGACTTTAACACCCCCTTCACTGAAATGGACAGATCATCCAAGGAAAAGATCAACAAGGAAATAAAGGCCTTAAATGACACACTGGACCAGATGGACATCACAGATATATTCAGAACATTCCATCCCTAAGCAACAGAATACACATTCTTCTCTAGTGCACATGGAACATTCTCCAGAATAGATCACATCCTGGGTCACAAATCAGGTCTCAACCAGTACCAAAAGATTGGGATCATTCCCTGCATATTTTCAGACCACAATGTTCTGAAGCTAGAACTTAATCACAAGAGGAAAGTTGGAAAGAACCCAAATACATGGGGGCTAAAGACCATCCTACTAATGAATGAATGGGTCAATCAGGAAATTGAAGAAGAACCGAAAAAATTCATTGAAGCAAATGACAATGAAAACACAACAGTTCAAAATCTTTGGGACACAGCAAAGGCAGTCCTGAGAGGAAAATAGACAGTGTTACAAGCCTTTCTCAAGAAACAAGAAAGGTCTCAAATACACAACCTAACCCTACACCTAAAGGAGCTGGAGAAAAAACAAGAAAGAAAGCCTAAACCCAGCAGGAAAAGAGAAATAATAAAGATAAGACCAGAAATCAATGAAACAGAAACCAAAAAAACAACAGAACATATCAATGAAACTAGGACCTGGTTCTTTGAAAGAAATAATAAGTTGATAAACCCCTGGTCAGACTTATCAAAAAGAAAAGAGAAAAGACCCCCCAAAATAAAATCATGAATGAAAGAGGAAAGATCACAACCAACACCAAAGAAATACAAACAATCATAAGAACATATTATGAGCAACTCTGCACCATAAAATTTGACAATCTGAAAGAAATGGATACATTCCTAGAGACATATAAACTACCACAACTGAACCAGGATGAAATAGAAAACCTGAACAGACCCATATCCAGTAAGGAGATTGAAGCAGTCATCAAAAATCTCCCAACAAACAAGAGCCCAGGGCCAGACGGCTTCCCAGGGGAATTCTACCAAACATTTAAATAAGAATTAATACCTATTCTCCTGAAACTATTCCAAAAAACAGAAAAGGAAGGAAAACTTCCAAACTCATTTTATGAGGCCAGGATTACTTTGATCCCAAAACCAGACAAAGACCCCATCAAAAAAGAGAATTACAGACCAATATCCTTGATGAACACAGATGCGAAAATTCTCACCAAAATGCTAGCCAATAGGATCCAACACTACATTAAAAGGATTATTCACCACGACCAAGTGGGATTTACTCCAGGGCTGCAAGGCTGGTTCAACATCCACAAATCAATCAATGTGGTACAATACATTAATAAAAGAAAGAACAAGAACCATTTGATACTCTCAACATATGATACTCTCAACAGACAAAGTACAGCACCCCTTCTTGATCCAAACTCTTCAAAGTGTAGGGATAGAGGGCACATACCTCAATATTATCAAAGCCATCTATGAAAAACCCACTGCAAATATTCTCAATGGAGAAAAACTGAGAGCTTTTCTGCTAAGGTCAGGAACACCGCAGGGATGTCCGTTATCACCACTGCTATTCAACATAGTACTAGAAGTCCTAGCCTCAGCAATCAGGCAACAAAAAGAAATTAAAGGCATCCAAATTGGCAAAGAAGAAGTCAAACTGTCACTCTTTGCAGATGATATGATACTTTATGTGGAAAACCCAAAAGACTCCACTCCTAAACTGCCAGAACTTGTACAGGAATTCAGTAACATGTCCGGATATAAAGTCAATACACAGAAATCAGTTGCATTTCTATACACGAACAGCAAGACAGAAGAAAGAGAAATTAAGGAGTCAATCCCATTTATAATTGCACCCAAAACCATAAGATGCCTAGGAATAAACCTAACCAAAGAGGCGAAGAATACGTACTCAGAAAATTATAAAGTACTCATGAAAGAAACTGAGGAAGACTTAAAGAAATGGAAAAATGTCCCATGCTCGTGGATTGGAAGAATAAATATTGTGAAAATGTCTATGCTACCTAAAGCAATCTACACGTTTAATGCAATCCCTATCAAAATACCATCCATTTTTTTCAAAGAAATGGAACAAATAATCCTAAAATTTGTATAGAACCAGAAAAGACCTCAAATAGCCAGAGGAATGTTGAAAAAGAAAGCCAAAGTCGGGGGCATCACAATTCCAGGCTTCAAGCTCTATTACAAAGCTGTCATCATCAAGACAGTATGGTACTGGCACAAAAACAGACACAGAGATCAGTGGAACAGAATAGAGAACCCAGAAATAGACCCTCAACTCTACGGTCAACTAATCTTTGACAAAGCAGGAAAGAATGACCAATGGGAAAAAGACAATCTCTTCAACAAATGGTGTTGGGAAAATTGGACAGCCACATACAGAAAAATGAAACTGGACCATTTCCTTACACCACACGGAAAAATAGACTCCAAATGGATGAAAGACCTCAATGCAAGATAGGAATCCACATCAAAATCCTTGAGGGGAACACAGGGAGCAACCTCTTCGACCTCAGCCGCAGCAACTTCTTCCTAGAAACATCGCCAAAGGCAAAGAAGCAAAGGCAAAAATGAACTATTGGGATTTCATCAAGATCAGAAGTTTTTGCATAGCAAAGGAAACAGTCAACAAAACCAAAAGACAACCAACAGAATGGGAGAAGATATTTGCAAATGACATCTCAGATAAAGGACTAGTATCCAAAATCTGTAAAGAACTTATCAAACTCAACACCCAAAGAACAAATAATCCAATTAAGAAATGGGTAGAGGACATGGACAGATATTTCTGCAAAGAAGACATCCAGATGGCCAACAGACACATAAAAAGTGCTCCATAGCACTCGGCATCAGGGAAATACAAATCAAGACCACAGTGAGATACCACCTCACGCCAGTCAGAATGGCTAAAATTAACCAGCCAGGAAACGGCAGATGCTGGCGAGGATGTGGAGAAAGAGGAACCCTCCTACGCTGTTTGTGGGAATGCAAGCTGGTGCAGCTACTCTGGAAAACAGCACAGAGGTTCTTCAAACAGTTGAAAACAGAGTTACCCTACAACCCAGCAATCGCACTACTGGGTATTTACAAGATACAAATGTAGTGATCTGAAGGGGCACGTGCACCCGAATGTTTATAGCAGCAATGTCCACAATAGCCAAACTATGGAAAGAACGTAGATGTCCATCAACAGATGAATGGATAAAGAAGATGTGGTATATATATACAATGGAATACTATGCAGCCATCAAAAGAAATGAATTCTTGCCATTTGTGATGACATGGATGGAACTAGAGGGTATTATGCTGAGCGAAATAAGTCAATCAGAGAAAGATAATTATCATATGATCTCCCTGATATGAGGAAGTTGAGAGGTAAAGTGGGGTTTTGGGGGTAGGGAAAAAAATGAAACAAGATGGGACTGAGAGGGAGACAAATCATAAGAGACTCTTAATCTCACAAAACAAACTGAGGGTTGCCAGGGGGGAGAGGAGTTGGGAGAGGGTGGTTGGGTTATGGACATTGGGGAAGGTATGTGCTATGGTGAGTGCTGTGAAGTGTGTAAACCTGGTGATTCACAGACCTGTACCCCTGGGGCTAATAATACATTATAGGTTAATAAAAAATACAAAATAAAAAATAAATTCACAAAAGGAGCACATGGGAGGGGGAGGCTGGGGGCCAACACAGAAGTCGAGAGTCCAATCAAAGGCCATGCTTTGTTTTGCCTTCACAAAGAGTAACAGAAATGAAACAACGTGGATAAAAACATTGTGAAAGGGGCGCCTGGGTGGCTCAGAGGGTTAAGCCTCTGCCTTCGGCTCAGGCATGATCCCAGGGTCCTGGGATAGAGCCCTGCATCGGGCTCTCTGCTCAGTGGGGAGCCTGCTTCCTCCTCTCTCTCTCTGCCTGCCTCTCTGCCTACTTGTGATTTCTGTCTGTCAAAATAAAGAAATAAAATCTAAAAAAACAGACAAACAAAAAAAAAACACACTGTGAAGCCTAGAATTTTTAAATCTCATAGCAGATTTGAAGATCTGTCTATCCATCCATCCATGTTTCCATCTATTTATCTATATAGCTAAGGAAACCAAGGAGGAAAGAAATTCTTGACACATTAATGCTACGGCTAAGATCTGAAAATCTGTCTGTCTACCTATCAGTTATCCATCTACCCACCTATCCAAAGAAACCAGAGGGGAAGACATTCTTGACACCTTAATGCTCTAGCTAAACGAAATACAACTCCATAAGAAAATAGGTCTGCTACCATCTCCTTAATGACGTCACAAGCATCTTCAGGCAGGATGGTCTACGCTGAAGGTTTGATCTCCCGTATGTCTGCGTGCGCACAAAAGAAGGGATCAAGAGGGAGAAGGGTTGGATTCTAACAGACTGAGAGCTTGAAACACCAGCTGACCCGGGGTTGGGCTAACAGGCCTGAGCCCACAATGAGCTACACCATCAGAAGACAGGGGCCCACTGCGCAGGTCCAGCCGGAGGTCCCCCCAAACTCTAGGGTGAATTTCTTTCTGTTGCGTAGCTGGGCTGATCACCGGCAATGAGGACATCCAAGCAGCATCCATGACAGAGTTTAACCTACCAGTTATGAGTGTTTTAGAGTCCTCTCCTTTTCAAAACCAAGCTTTTAGGATGACCAGTTCTCTTTTCATTTGGGTTGCGATTTCATAATGCTGTATTCTTTGGATATGGTTTCTGATTTCGTCTTTGTCTACCCCAGGAGGCTGTCTTGTCTCTGGTGTATTTTGGGTTTCTGATTTCATGATGTTGTTTTCCCATAAAACTTTGGTATAAAAATCTGGTTTGCATAACCTCTTCCCCGTTTCAAGTCATAAAGCACAGTTTTTCTTTTTGTTCGTTTGTTTGTTCAGACAGAAACATTTCCTATCACCGAAGGCACTTGCCATCAAGAGTTCTGGTAAAAACATCCTGGTGTTCCCGAAGCACGAGCAGAGCCTGAATTTTCTGAATTTCTGTTCAGAGGATGGCTACTGCCCCAGAACGAATCCCGGGGACGAGAGGCATGGTCTAGAAGCCCCCTCCCTCCGTGCAGTACTAGGAATGGTCGGTTTTAACTTAAGTATTAAAGCTACGGGTTTCTCGGTTGGATTTTGAAATTTATTGCTGAATTTTAAAGTAACCTTCACTACCCTATGACACGGGTTCTAAAACCTGCCGTTTCTACGTTTTAACAACGCTGACGTTGGGATGCCTTTTATGATTGCTGAGAGCGGGTGTTCGTTGTGACTGAGCTGTCACTTCAAGTCTTGGCTGTTACTCCTGGTGGTGTGACAGGGCTCCCGAAGTTTCTTAATATTCAGTCGGCAAAACACTCAAGGACTCTTTGAGGAAGGATTGTGCGGCCTGGTTACTGTCAGAATTTATCTTTCGTTGACATTTCCTGATAATGTTCAGAAACAAGCAGAACGGAAGTCTGCTCAGAGAAAAGAGACAATAGTAGAGCGTCTGTTTCTAAAGTTAGAGCACCCTCCGCATCTTGATGGTGCCGACGGTGCCAGGTGGAAGACATAGGCATGCATGACTCAGACGCCAAAAGTGTTCCGGAAAACTTGGACTCTGCGTGGATGTTTCAAGAATTCCTTGATCATTTTATTTCCCTCACGGCAACCTACTCTAGCAAACTGTAAACTCTCCGAAGTCTGCAGAAGGCTCAGACCTTTGTCGGTTTTCTAGCTCTCAAGGCCAGCTTCCTGGCACCTGTCAGATGTTCAAGGAGTGGTTGTTGAATGACTAATGAATGCACAATGGAGGAAAAGAAGATGGTAAGACCAACTGTGGAAGAGAAAGGAGGTCTGAAGGCGATGTTATGAGTGAGGCTTAAAATGGACCTTGAGGGATGAACAGGAGCTCGCCAATTGATGAGAGGAGAGAGAGTATTTCAAGTTCAAGGAAAAGTACGTGTTAGGAAACAAAGCCCCAGGAAAGCAGGCTGTACTTGGGAAATCACAACTATCATTCAGCTCTCTGGAAAGCCAACAAGAGAAATCGGTACAAGTGAGAGTGAAAGGGACATTCGGACCCTGAACAGTTTCAAGCACTTTTTTAAAATTCATGCGGACTTTATTTCTAGATCACAGATTTAAATCCTTTCTGACTTTAATATCATGAGTCATTCTATTAAAGAGTTATCGTCTGACAGTGAACGAGTCAAAGCCTGGTTTTTCCCAAAGTGAAATTTATATTTTCTATTTTAATATTATTTTAGTCTTAATTTTTGGTAGGCTATTGGAACAAATATTTTTGTCATATTCTAGAACATACACTGAATTGCTATGGTTTTGAAAGACAAAAATTTATTAATTATATATTTCATTGCAACAATAATAGACTATAAGGATTAAAAATGCAGTAAGTGGGGAGATGGCTAGGCAGAGGACAGAGGACTTCTAGGGCCATGAAAACACTCTGTACGGTGTTATAATGATAGATGTACGTCACTACCTATGTGTCCAAACCCGCAGAATGTATAACACCAAGAATGAATCCAAGGGAAACTGTGGACTTTGGGTGACGATGAAGTGTCGACATAGGCTCATCCATGGGACACACCTCCCCCTCTGGTGAGTGATGATGGTGATGGGGTAGGCCATGTGTGTGTTGGGACAGGGGGTACCTGGGAAATCCCCATATCTTCCCCTCTATGTTGTTGTACACCTCAAACTGCTCCAAAAAACACAGCCTTAGAAAAATGCAGTAATATGATTGAGAAAAAATATTTTGCATATGACTAAAAAACACAGCTAGAAATAAAAAAAAAAACCCAACAGGGTTTATAGTACAAAACAGCCTTGGTGTGGTTGGATGAGAGGTGAGACTTCCAAGGCACCTGCTGGGAGACAAGAGCAGGGCCGGTGAAGTCACCTGCAGCCATGGTGGGCCCCACGGGTGGCAGGAGTGTAGGAAGGAGCAGGACTTGGTGACAATCCCACATCACATCAGGCTGTCGGTGGGCAATGAGGCAGCCAGAAGCCATTTCCCATGTGCCGCCCGTTCAGCTCTGACCTCCTCGCTTTCTGACTAATCTTCCAGCCAAGACAACTGGGAGCGGATAAAATCCAGAAACAAAACTCGCGCAGCCATCCGAAAGGCCTCCAGATTTAGAGAACAAGTTTACATCTATGAAAAACCATTTATGGGGTCCTTTCCCACACATCCAAACAGTGCCTTCTCTGACGTGGATGGGCCCAGGAGTGGCTGGGCACGTGGGAACCCAGATCAAGGGGTTGTGGCTGGAAGGGAGGAGAGGAAGAGCGCCAGCTAAGCCAACATGCTGCATTTCAGACGCTTACGGGGACGAGTGCTAACGGTCAGTCAGTGGTGTAACTGTCTGAACCGACAGGGAGCCTTGTCTAAAATGAAATCCCTCCCCGGGCTCGTGGACCTCTTGAGCATAGGGTTTCAAATGCACCCCACCCGCCGGGCCACAGTGTGAGGCATTTGGGGGGGTGACCTTTCCGATGTCTTAGTCCTGTGAGTGGAGGAGAGATCCCGGGCGGGGGTGGGGGGATGTGGGGAGCTGGGATCGGTAAGCGACTGGGATCTCCCCGCCTCCAGGAAGGCCTCGGAGGCCTGGCGGGCCAGCCACGCCCTTGCTGGGCCCACTCCCGCACTAAATCCTTGCCACTGCCTGGCGAAGCCCCACTCACCCCTTCTCACCGTGTACGTGACCAGCTTCTATCCCCAGTGACTTCTCACAGCTGAAGTCGCTGATAGCTAGTCTCATGTTTATCTGTCATTCGTGGGCTATTTCTGGCCAGACCTTCCTGGAAATTCACCAGAAGACCAGGATCTCTCCATAAAAAAAGAAACGATAAACCTAAAGAAGGGTATTCCGACCCAGATTGAAAATGATTTTATAAAAATTAATTCATTAAATAAAACGGTCTCGTAACAAATATTTCCACAATGCACTGTTATTATCTAATTTGTCTCTGCCAGAGGATGAGAGAAATATAGTCACTGGGATGACCATGTGTGGTGCCACATTTAGGCACAGTGAAAGTCGTCAGATAGGCCTACCAGAAGCACACAGGGGATAGCGATAGGAAATTAGGGTCCTGTTCATTACTCTGATTGTAAAGGGAAATCATCTGTTCCGTTTTGGTAAGAACTATCACACATTAACAGAGCCGAAGTTGTAGTAATATACCCAATTTGCTGTGAAATTCCTTTGTGAGAAGCAACGGTTATAATGAAACTTGAATTCATAGTTCACTCTAGAACCGTAGTCAAGGACTTTACCCATAAATTCATTTATAGTGAATGAACATCTTCGGTGCCAAATATTCAGCAGCACCTGACATACCCCTCAGTCCTCACAGTCGGTATATATATTTTTCTAATTGTTATAATTGACATACAGTTGTCATACAATACTCCATTCCTTTCAGGTGAAAGAAGAGATTGGGGTGTGGGTGTATACGTGGGGTGCGCTTGTGTCTTATGTGGTGTCTATGTGTATATAAGTGTTGTGTATACGTGGGGTGTGTTTGTATGGAAGTAGACACCATGGGAAATTTATCAGCAAATACGGGTACCCAGAGTTAGCCCAAAGTAATCCATTCCTAAAAATGTGGCAGCTCATGGATTTTCAGGTAGTGGGAACCCAATCTCATGTTTTCTCAACACGAAAAGTAAGAACACAAATCAAACAAAACACAAATTAAAAACAGATACCACCTTACACCAGTTAGAATGGCAAAAATCAAAAAGGCAAGAAACAACAAATGTTGGAGAAGTTATGGAGAGAGGAGAGTCCTCTTACACTGTTGGTGGGAATGCAAGTTGGTACAGCCGCTTCGGAAAACAGTGTGGAGGTTCCTCAAAAAGTCAAAAATAGAGCTTCCCTATGACCCAGCAATTACACTACTGGGCATTTACCCCAACGATACAGCTGTAGTGAAAAGAAGGGCCATATGCACCCCAATGTTCATAGCAGCAATGGCCACAATCCCCCAACTGTGCAAGGAGATGTGCAAGAGATGAAATGCCCTTCAACAGATAAATGAATAAAGAAGATGTGGTCCATACATACAATGGAATATTAGGCAGCCATCAGAAAGAATGAATACCCAACTTTTGCATCAACTTGGATGGGATTAGAAGAGATTATGCTGAGTAAAATAAAACAAACAGAGAAAGTAAATTATCACATGGTTTCACTTATTTGTGGAACATAAGGAATAGCATGGGGGACAACAGGAGAAGGTAAAAATGAAAGGGGAGAAATCAGAGTGGGAGACGAACCATGAGAGACTGTGGACTCCAGGAAACAGACAGAGAGTTTCAGAGGGGAGGGGAGTGGGGGGATGGCTTAGCCCGGTGATGGGTATTAAGGAGGGCACGGATTGCATGGAGCACTGGGTGTTATACGCAAACAATGAATTATGGAACACTACATCAAAAACTAATGATGTACTGTATGACGACTAACATAACACAATTTTAAAAAAAGAACACATTTCTAATTCACGTTAATCCACTGAACTATGTATTTTCTAGTTTCAAAAATATTATCCTGTGCCTAACAGTACCTCCTAAGTGACCCTGATTTTCCCATGCATAGAAAAACAATACACCTGACCCCGACCACGCTTATGTATTCTGTGTATTTACATCTTCCCTTAGGTTTTATTGCTTCCAACTTTTCTCTTGCAGATGGAAAGACTACTTGGACTCAACCCTTTGCTTCATAGCCTGGTACATTTTTCAGAAAGTGTTTTCACTTAATAATCCAGGGAAGATAACAAGCAACACCGCCCAGCATGTTTAAATAGCACACACGGGAGACGCAACGCTGCTCCCTGGGGCCAAAGCCTCGTCTTCTCCTGGGGACACCGGGTAGCTCGAGCATTTTCATGGGCCCACACCTGCCGTTTCCACTGAGAGGCTTACAGCTCCAGTAGTAAATACAGGGCCAACATTCTGATAAACCCGTGAGAAGTAGTTGGAAGGGACAGTTGTGTTAGTGAAGACACAGCAAAGTCAAGAAAGTTATTTCCTAAGGATTCCTGGTCTCCGTGGGATTTGGAGACAAATCGCAAAGTGGCTTGTGAATGATATTCTCTGTGGAATTAGGCTGGGTTTCACAGACGCCTCCATCTGACTATACTATTTTAAAAGAAGACAGGGCATGAGGAGGATTTCCATCTGAAGGGCAAGAGAAAAACAGAAATCCAATGTTTGTTCGAATGAGAAGTGGCTCTTGAATCATATCATTGCAATGTTCAGAGAGAAAAAGAGTCTTCTTTCTAGTTAATTATCCTTTAATGGCCAGTAGATTATTTTGCAACAACTAATATGCAACAACACTATTTAAAACCTCCCAGTAGTATTGATTAATTAGGTCTCTCATTTACAGGCTTTAATTGGGTTATTTTTCAAAGGAAAAACAAGAAGTGAACGTTGTGCAATGGGCTGACCATCAAGAAATCACATATTATTTTTAGGCAGAATGAGAGTTGTCCTCAGGGAACCCCCCCACCCCGGGGCTAGAATAGCACAGAGACCTTGGCCTTACCCTTTGATCTCAAGGCTTCTAATACCTTTGAGTCGGCGGTCACATCACTCACTAGCTTGATTTCAATATTTTGCGAAGTCAGTTGGAGCAACTTTTCAAAAAGCCGTTGACCCTAGGAAAAAATATTCAGAGATGAGGAAAGTCAGAAAACCTAAAGTATGCTGCTTAGGATAGGTATAAATAAACTCATTAACAATTAAAACTATTCATTCAAATTTTTTTTAAAGATTGTATTTATTTATTTGACAGAGATCACAAGTAGGCAGAGAGGCAGGCAGAGAGAGAGGAAGGGAAGCAGGTTCCCCACCGAGCAGAGAGAGCCCCACTCGGGGCTTGATCCCAGGACCCTGGGATCATGATCCGAGCCAAAGGCAGAGGCTTAACCCACGGAGCCACTCAGGTGCCCCTATTCATTCAAATTTTAAAAGGCAAGCATTTCAGCAGTTAGCGTTCATGGAAAATTCTTTCAGAAGTGTTCTAGAACCGGAGCAGTAGCATGAACACAGATTACATTATGTTTTCCGAGTGACAATCACTGCAATTCCAAGTTCAATGCTACAGTGCAAATCTACTCTTCTTTTCCTTTTCCATGAATTCTGATGGTACCTACACGTGAAGAGGCAGCAGAGACTATTATAAAGTTGTGTTTGGGCCCAGAGAGACCTGGATTCCAGCTGGTTTTCCAATTTATAAGCTGTGTGTCTTCTCACTAATCTCTAGCTTCTTCCTCAGTAGAACGTAGATAAAAATAACATGTACTTTAAAAGGTTTTTTGTGAGAATTAAAGGAATTAGTAGTAGGTAAGTATCCTTTCAGTGGAAGCTCTGATGGGGAAAGTCACGGCTACTTACCGGTGATTTGCCTGAATTCACCTTCTGGTTTAAAACCCCTTTTACAGAATTCAACTAACGCTCTGCCCTAGCCATCTGTCATTACTAGCACAACCCAAAAATGACTGGAATAAAAATACAAAATAAAACATAAAGCTTTTGCTTACATAAGATTTTCACAAGCATTACATTTTTATAAGAAATTTTAATCTCCGGGAGACTGCATTGGGGTAGGTCCTCAGCAATTACACCGTCTCAGGTGAGGGGGTGGCAACCTTAGCTTGTTTATTTTCCCTCGTGTGCGTTCACAGACTCCCTCTCCTATCATAAAAGGAACTGGGCTTCTTTTATTGATTTTGGAGAACTTTGTTATTCAGCCACAGACTCAAATGCCTTGCGGGGTCAGACAGGCAATAAGGTTTGGTCTTAATGGCCCCCAGGTGGCAAAGCCTTATCCTGCTTTGATAAGAATGGACCGTTAATAATGATTCGGTACAAAGGATGGGAGGGAAGGGAGGATGTGGATGTGGCGCAGGACTCCTGCACTTCAGCCTCAGAAAGCAGAGAAGCCAAAGATCCAAGACTCCAAAGTCCAAGACTTTGGAGGGTAAGGAGAGCAAGCCAGCAGGACAGTCCTAGGGCCACATAGCAGGGGGGAATGTTTGGCATAATCCAGCCCTGCTGTAGCCTGGAGCGGGGCCCCAGACGGCCGATGCTCTCTCATTCCTGAGTACCAGAGGGCGGAGTGGGAGCTGCACCCCACGGCAGGGACGGGAGCCTCCCTTCCTCTAAGCATGGAAATCAAGGGGGCCCAAAGTGGAGCTCATGAATTACTCCGCACCCAGAGCCTGGAGGCAGGCTCCCCGCAGAGCGAGTGTTCCGGGGAGGGGTGGAATGACTGTACCGGGCTGGTGTCCACTATTTATTTAAAAGAGATGGGGGCAGTGGTTGAGCAAGAGGGAAACACACAGAGAGGCAGAGGAGGGAAGAAAGAAAGCAGCAGCCGCCTTGTAGATCGCAGGGTCTACGTGGATTTCAGGGTCCCTGCGGGAGCGGGGAGTGCCGGGCAGCCAGGGGCTCAGATAGAGACGGAGAGGGACAGCCAGGTAGCGGGGAGCTGTGGTTCTCCTGCGGGGTTATCACCGACGCAGCCTTCCTCCTCGTCAGCTCTGGTACCCCACAGACTTGCATACTGTAATCTTGTCACACACCCTTGGAGGCTCGGGGATGTCTGCAGGGCCTGGATTTCCGGAGCCCAGCCTCACGGTCACACTGTCTGTATTCTTCCCTTCACACAGAGAAAAGGCTTATGTGCTTTGTGTTTTGGGAGACCCCACCAGTAACGGGCCCCTGTTTTTACACAAATGCATGTTTTTTCCCCTGCTCTTAGTTAACAATAGATCTTGCACCAGTGAAATGTAAGAGATCTTCTAACCTATCTGTATTTCTGGCTGTGTGCCTTAAACTGATTCCCACTATGTTATTTTTGTGAGATTTAAAATGAAGACCAGAGCTCTCAAACATAGATGAAAATAGAAACTCCCAAGTTCACAGATACTGGCAGACTGTCATTAAATAAAGCTAATTTTTCCTGTTAGTACGTGCTGATGACTTACCCCAAGGATTCTTAAAATTGTTAATTATAGTACTTACTGTAATGAACTTGGGCCTGGGTGGGTGAAATTCTCCCCTGTTTACAGTGTCTTACCTTCCTACCTGCACATTTTTGCTAAGACATTCAGAATGTAGTAACAAAGGTATGAAACAGACAGAGTATGAAACAGTGAGACAGATCTCCTCTGAGGGCTTCACTGCTTTCTTTTTTTTTTTATTTTTATTTTTTAAGATTTTATTTACTTATTTGATAGACAGAGATCACAAGTAGGCAGAGAGGAAGAAGCAGACTCCCTGCCGAGCAGAGAGCCCCATGCGGGGCTCGATCCCAGGACCCTGAGCCAAAGGCAGAGGCTTTCCCGCTGAGCCACCCAGGTGCCCGGGCTTCACTGCTTTCTGAGTTAAATCCTCTCACTGAGTTTTCATAAAGGAATACAAAAGCCCCTTTGGTTTTTAAACATCAGAAACTCTTGAATGACAGGAGTTTGAGCTGCTTGGGTCCACTTATATGCAGATTTTTTTTTTTTTTTCAATATTCAGGGTAGTCCTGTAAAAATGTTTTCCCAGCTTTAGGATCTTCTTAATTAACATATTTTCTTAGCTTACTTTAATGTACATATAACATACAAAGTATGTGCTAGTTGGCTCTTTCTGTTATCAGTCAGGCTCTGGTCAACAGGAGGCTATCAGTATCAAGTTTTGGGGGAGTCCAAAGTTACATGCAGATTTTTGACTATGCAGTGTGTTGTCCCCGTTAATCCCCGTGTTGTTCAAGGGTCAGCTAATTTATTTTTTCTTTTAAGATTTTATTTATTTATTTGACAGAGAGAAAGAAAAAGCGAGAGAGGGATCACAAGCAGGGCAGAAGCAGCAGACTCCCTGCGGAGCTGGGAGCCCGATGCGGGGGTCCATCCTAGGACCCCAGGATGAGGACCTGAGCCAAAGGCAGACTCTTAATGACTGAGTAACCCAGACGCCCCCAAGGGTCAAACTAACTTAAAAATGTGCTCTTTCTGGTGAGAAACATTAGGCAAAATTTCCAAGTTAAATAAATCATCTTGAAGATAGTCAGTGGTTGAGGCGTGTTGAGCAATTTAAGCCGATTAAGCCCAGGCAGGCTGCCTAGGGGTTGGAGTATGAAGTACAGGGGGCAGGGGGTGGGGATCTAGTTAACCACCTAATACTGCCCCTTCTTCACCTAAAAGGAAGAAGCCACTAATAATCTGATAAAGTCAAATATAGATGCATGTAAGGGGCCCAATAAGAGAGAAGACACTTGGACACAGTAAGCACCTGATGAGACAGGCTACTGGAGAATATGGAACTGGAGCTACAACACAACGTAGTATGCAAAGACAGGTAAGTCTGGCTGGGACTAACACTCTTATGATTTTAGAATTAAATTAGAAGTAGAATTAAAGAACCGCATGGCCACTGTCGAGACCCAAATTACAGCTTGAAGATCTAACGGAAGAAATATTTCAAAGCACATAGGGGCACGCACACGGAAACATAAGGGTAATAAGGGAAGAAAAGGGTGATAGATAAATCAAAGATACACAACACGTGGCTAATAGATGTGTTGGAAGAAAACAAGAGGCAGAAAGAATAAGCTTTCAAGTAACAGAAGAGAAATTGTCCCACTTGAGGAAAGGCCTAAATCTACATGTTGAAAAGATAATTGAAGGATGAAGGCAAATGCAGTGCCGAAAGACCCACTTAGGCACATTCTATGAAATCGATCAATACCAAGGAGAAAGAGGAATTCTTACAAACTTCTGGCCAAAAACAAAACAAAACAAGTTACCTCCCGAGCAAAATGGATCGGATGCACATGGAGCCAGTCACCTGCAGCATTAAGCCAGTACAGGGTGGCCACAGACTCCGATAAAGAATAAACTAGAACAAGGGAATGTTTTACCCAAAGATTTTACCTGCCAGGGTCAAAAAAAGAAAGAAAGAAAGAAAGAAAGAAAGAAAGAAAGAAAGAAAGAAAGAAAGAAAGAAAGAAAGAAAGAAAGAAATATTTGCAGATATATACAGATTTAGAGACTATATTACCTACATGACCCATATGAGGAACATATTCAAAGAAAGACTCTAATCAGACTGTAAATAATACTACCCACCACTGAGGAGGACGAAAGGGAGCAGAGTACGTGATGAGCAGTAGAAGATGGTATGTGCTTGACGCAGCTGCCAAAGAAGGATTCTTGAAATAGGACCGACACATTACAGGGGAAGTTCTTCTGTTGTACTGAGAACCTATTACGTGATTCTCAGTGGGAAGCACTGTTACTTGGAAGGGATCGCGTTGGGGTGCCTGCGTGGCTCAGTGGGTTAAGCTTCTGCCTTCGGCTCGGGTCATGGTCTCAGGGTCCTGGGATCGAGTCCCGCATCGGGCTCTCTGCTCAGCGGGGAGCCTGCTTCCCCCTCTCTCTCTGCCTGCCTCTCTGCCTACTTGGGATCTCTCTATCAAATAAATAAATAAATAAAATTTTAAAAAAAGGGATTGAGTTGGTTCATGTGTGTGTAAGTTTATTTTATAAATAAGACACATATAAATACAATAAATACACAATGTATCTGTGGTATTAGAATCTCACGGGGTGGTAGGTTTAGGGAAAAAATGTGTAAAGAGTCTCCTTATTAAGGTGAGAGTGGAAAGAAGTTGAGGAACACTGATCTGCAGCCAACAGGACAAAGAATCTCAGTAAAAATTAGAGTAAGAGTTAGGAGGGCTTAAAAGTACTAGATGGGAAAGAGTAGGGCCTTATTCTGTTATGGTACGATTTATGGAGTAGTGACAGCTATCAACTTGTATGTGCCAAAGAACATAGCAGCTAAATATATAAAGCAAAAGCTAACAGTAAGGCAATTAAAACACAACCACAATATAATGCTTCAAAATAGGTCTCTCAAAAATGGGTAGATCTAATAAGGAATAAATGAGAATATGTGAAATTGAATATTATCAGTAAACTTGATTATGTGTATACATTTATACATATTTCTCATTCTATATATCAAATCCCTCCATACGACGGTTTGTCCTGAGAACATTATAAAAATCTGTTCTGTAACGGCTTTTAAAGAAAAACCTAAGAAAACCAGTTGCAGGGAGATGTTCTACCAGCTTCATTCTTTACTCGTAATCTAAGAAAATGAGAAAACAGACCAATAACGCGTGACACGTAAAACATATCCTATCTACTTGAAAATTTAAAAATTCACTCTTAGATCATCTGTACATCACAGGAGAAAAGAAAAGTGAGTTTCTGTATTCTCTAGAAAGCTATAAATAGTGGAGCACTTCACAGCAAAGCCATGAAATGAAGGCAGTATCTGGTGTCAGAGAAATTTATAAGTGTAAATGCCTTCGGCCTTATAAAAAAACATTACAAAGTCACAGTAATCATATCAACATGATAGAAGCACAGGTACAGATAAACAGATAAGGGAACAGAGGATCCAAAAGTGGAATACACACAATTCTATCAATGATAAAGTGGTTATTTTAATTCAGTCTGAAAAAGATAAGGTAGTTTAATTTGGCGTAAGTGAAAGGACCCTTATATTATACCACAGAGAAAAGTATGTTTCAGGCAGAATAAAAACATAGCAATACTGGGGCACCTGGCTGGCTCAGTCGGGTAAGCATCTGACTCTAGGTTTCAGCTCAGGTCATGATCTTGGGTCATGAGATTGAGCACCATGAGCTTGGGCTCCTTGTTCCATGGGGAGTCTGCTTGGGATTCTCTCTCTCCCTCTGTTCCTCCCCCCACTCACTTGCCCACTCTCTCTCTCAAATGAAGAAGTAAATCTTTAAAAAATATAAATAAATAAAAAATAAAAACAAGAGCACCTGGGTGGCTCAGTCAGTTAAGCATCTTCCTTGGGTTCAGGTCATGATCCCAAGGTCTTGGGATCGAGCCTAGCATTGGGCTCCCTGCTCAGCAGGGAGTCTGCTTCTCCCTCTCCCGCCGCTGCTCCCCCAACTCAGTACATACTGTCTCGCTCTGCTCACTCTCCCAAATAAATAAAATCTTTAAAAAAACCCGACAAAACAAAAGCAAAACCAAAAATCATACAAACACTTTCAAGAAAAAACTATGCAAGTACAGGTATGTACAGTACAGTCTTAAGAGTAGGGAGAACTTTAGCTTAGCTATAGGAGGCTAAATAATGACCCCCCAAGATGTCAGGTCCTCACCTGGAGGATGTAAGTTTTACCTTCTTTGGAAATAGGATCTTCACAGGTATGATTAAAGATCTGGAGATGAGATTATCCTGGATCATTGGAGAGGGTCCTAGACACAAGCAGTACTTGTAGGAGAGAGGCAGAGGGGAATGGCCACCCCTAGCAGGGTGTCTGCTAGACAGAGCAGAGGTATTTGAGGATGGCAGCCTTGAAGACTGAAGTGACACAGCAGCCAGTGACACAAGGGGACGCTGGCAGCTGCCACATGCAGGAAGGGGTGGGAAGTATATTCCCCCCCAGTAGTGGAGGCTGCAGGAGTCTCTGGAGGGAGCACAGCTCTGGGATGACACCTAGGTCTCAGCCCAGGGAAACATATCCCAGACTTGGAACCTCCAGAACTGGGATGAAATAAATTTCTGCTGTTCTAAGCCACCTGTCCGTGGCACTTTGCAGTGGCCTTGAAACTAATATACAAGTTAGCTACATAGAAGTGATATAAGATATACAGAGTTACAAAAAACAAAAAAATTATATTGCAAAAAAATTGTATTGCAACCAACTAGATGAAAAACAGTAAAATTCTGGAATAAAATATTTGCCATGCAGACGAGAGGGGAAGGGTTAGTGGGTGTACTCTACAAAAAATATTAAAAATAAGCAAAAGCCAAAAGCCTAATCAAATCTGGGCAAAGCCAGGCTTGCGGATGTGAAGAGATGCTTCATGGGAAGCCAAGCACGAAGAAATGTGGGGAGCTGTGTACTCAGGAGATGGGAAACAACTTAGGAGTGGCAACCTTGACTCCCGCTGGCAACTGGGGGAAAGGGTACTCTGACATTGCTGTCTTCCACTCAGCAATCCCACACCTAGAATGCATCCCCCAAACCCTAATCCTAACATAAGCACCAGAATATGTGTGTGTGTGAGAGAGAGAGAGAGACTTTGTGTCTTAGGGATGCCATTATCTGCCTGTGCACATATGTGTACACATGTGTCTATATGTGCACAGAAAGTTTAAATCTAAGTTTCAAAGGACTGATTAAAGATACCAAGCAACTGATGATGCAGGCACAAGAAAACAAGACTAGGATTTATTGTAAGCCACGATGTCCTTTCAAAGCAATATACTTCCCTCGATTTTTTTTATGATTTAAGACATAAAACCACATATGCGTGGATCCCCTCTGGACTCAATTCCCTAGTTTTCTATTTAACCAATTAGTTCGATTATCTACAAGACTGATCTCTTATTTACTCTCTATATTTACTGAAAGTTTTAGTACTGTATTTGCTGAATTTTTTTTCCATTTAGAAAACTTAACTGAAATTTTATTTACTTACTATACTTACTGAAATACACAAAGTCTGCCAGGGATATAAACAAAGATACGTCATTTTCTTGTCTATTTCCCAGCATCAGCTATTATTCTCAAATAAAAGGAGGCCCGGAACAGAGAGAAGGGTGTTTTAAGCAATTTCATTTAACACATTTACTGGGTGTTTGCTAAGGGTCAGGGACCTTCATAAGTGCTGGAGATAAATGATAAGTAATTAAATGGAGCCCAGTGTGTCAGATGTCAGGGTGTAAGAGTTACAGGCCTGGGGACAATGTGACAGGGGCACTAATAACCCAGCCTAGGGCACACAGGGAGAGTTTGCCAAAGAAAGGAAGGCAAGAAAAAGTGGTCCAGGTCTGAGCGCAAAGTAGGAGGTTCTTATAAACCTGGATGTAATTTGGACCCAGTCTGGAAAGCTCCGTGGATCTGAGGGATTTTACATAGCAAAGAACATAACTGAATTTCTGTTTTTCTGTTCTAAAAGAAACCTCTGGGGCGCCTGGGTGGCTCAGCTGGTTAAGCATCAGACTTGGTTTTGGCTCAGGTCGTGATCCCAGGGTCATGGGATCCAGCCCCCCATTGGGCTCTGCCCTGGGCGTGGAGCCTGTTTGAAGATGCTCTTCTTCTGCCCCTACTCCCCCAACTCACGCATGCTCTAAAACAAATACATCATTAAAAAAATAATAAAATCCTGATGACAAATTGGAGAAGGACTAGTATAGGGCAGGGCTGGAGGCTGAATGGGCAATCAGGTTGGCGCACGGTCCAGTGGGAGGCAATGTGGACTGGGACAGAGCATGTCCAAGATAATCGGAAAAATGGGAAGATCTCGGGCATTTATGGGATAGCACAGTGATGAGCTCCATGGCTAGGCGTGGGCTGGGGGGAGACAGCAGAGCCAGGGAAGGTGGCCAGAGACCCCAGAAGCTCTCTCAACATGGCTGTAGAACACGGAATTCCTTATCCAAAGCGAGAAAGTGGTGGCCTGCACAGGAGTTCATAAGCGCCCTGAAGTCAGGGATCAGTCACAGCTTTGGGAAGTCAGGCAGTGCCCCACGTCCAGCGTCTTAGCAGCGGAGGCCCGCCTCGTGGGCAACGAGCAACAAGGCTCACTAGCCCGCCACCAGCAAGAGGATCTGCGAGGCAGGCCTGCGAGCCGCCAGGCCACTCATTAATCCAGGTTCCATCCCACTCAGGGGCTTAATTATCCTGAACAGTTACTCATCAAGGACTTGCCTAATGGCGGTGAGCACAATCACGCACCCCGTGGGTAGGAACACAGCCACCCCCGTCCGGGGCTGAGAGATGAAGACAGAGTGAATAAGCTCATGTTGCCAATAACAGCCAGGAAATAGCAAGGACTTCACACTGGGAGCAGCGCGTTTATAACAGGGGCCTGGGCAGCTGGACATCTACAGTAGCTGGAAAGTAGCTTTTGGTGTGGGGGGGGGGGTGGGGGAGGTGGAGCGCTCCAGCATCACCTCTAGCTGCAAAGGGCAGGTGGGCGATGTCACTCTGGGGGCATGGTCAGCCATGTCTGGAAGCAGGTGGATGGCACAGCTGGTCAGCACCCTCGGCTTCGGAGAAGGCAGAGGTGACAGGCAAGGGAGGGACACACGACATAAGCCTGACAACTCCCGCTCTGTCCCAATCCCTTGTTCTGAGTGGGTGGCGGGCCCCACACGGCACGAAGGCAGACTTCCTTGAGGCCCTCACTCCCGACCACCCCCGCTCCCCCTGCCCGTAACCACTAGGGCGCCCTACAAGCTCCCTGAAAATCCCCCAGTCTTAAGGAAACAGCTTCACCTCCTTAGCCCTCTGCCCCCAGTTATAAGAACTGATCCCAAGTTAATGAGCAAAAAGAAAATGTTTTGCACAAAGGTATTTCCTGTAGTGGAAGTTCTTCAGGAAAAGAAGGATCAAAAAATAGATAACAAGTCCAAGAGGAAAGAGCTACGTCAGTTTAATTCACTACCCTGCCTGTCGTGCAGCCAATTTAAAATAAGGTTTAAAACGTTAAAATAATGTAAAGGCGCTTATGGTGTAATGTTAAATTCAAAATCAAGATATACATTTCTCTGTATAATAGGAGTATAGGTATGTAATTATGCATAAAATATCAAACTTAAAAAAAAGTTTTATTGATGGTCCCATGGTGGATTGTGTTTTTCTCATCATTTCTCTAGTTTCTAAATTTTCTGTAGTGTGATGCTATTACTATTATAATGAGGGGGAAAAATCCAACTCATGCTTTTTCAAAGAAAGTTGCAAAAACATAAATTTGCCAACGGGACCCAGGAAGCTCAGCAGGGAGGTCTAGAGAGACATTTAGGCGAGCATTTAGGCAAGCAAATCTAAGATAAGACCACTTAAGAAGAAAAATCATTATTTAATCCAAATAATTGGGAAGAATATCTTGGGGTTCATGATTTATTCATGCCTATATGATTGGATTTAAAAAGAATCAAAGAGGTTAAACTCTTGCTAATCATAGCGCTTATGAGTTTATATGAGAATGATGATTTCCCTTGGAAATATATTGGAAACCAAGCAAGAGCATAATTAGGATCGCTCAACAGATGGGGGCATAGAAGCACAGGGAAGCAGCAGGAATTTACCAGGAAAGAGCAGCGCTGAGGGAAAACCAGAAGCCGGAGAGCTCCCTGAGCCACCAAGCGCCGAGGACAGCCTTCCCAGCCTGCTCACTACTGGTTTCAACTGCTGTTCTAGCCCTCTGCGCTCTCGTCACCCATTTCTCCATCTCCTTCACTCAACTTTGAGTTCCATGGTGGGTACGGACCGGACCATTGCTCATTTGACTTTGCATCCTCAGCAAACAACACAGTACCTTGCTAAACATTTGTGCAACAAAGGCCCATGCAAAAATCATTCCGTGGCCACATTTCCAATGCAAGAATGCTCATTTGTAAGCTTCTGCTGAGTGCTGATTTTGGGGAACAGGGAAGAGACCCTATTTTGCAAAAAGGAGACACCCTTTCCATAAGGTTGTGCTATTTTCATGCTGACACTGCATACCAGGAGCTTGACTGAAATCATATTTAGCCTAGAGATGGAGAGGAAATTACGGTTTCAAAGCTCAAAGCAATCGCTGGGCTCCCTTCTCTTCCAAGCCACATGCTAGACAATAAAGCTACAGTAATAATACATGACACATGCTCCAGAGACCAGGAAGGTGAGGAATATTCCAATAGAAGCTGCCACCATTTTATATCATTGCCGAGAGAACAAGTGGGACAAACAGGGTTAAACTGAAATAGAGAAAACTGGGTCCACAGACCAGATGGGAAGGGACCAGTGTGGGCCTGCCGTGAAATCTACAAGAACCAGACACTTTATTGGGCTGGGGTGGTTTTAAAACAGGGATACTCAATCTTGGCTTCCAAGTCATCTTTTTAAAAAGTATCAAAGCCTGAGCCCCTCTCCAGATCCTCTAACCTAATTGTCTGGGGGTGGCCTGGGCATCATCAGTATGTTCTAGAAGCACGCCTGGTGATGCTGACAGGTAGTCATGGTTGAAAACTGCCCTCTTGGGACCGGAGGGTAAGATCTACCTGAAAATACGCACATTTCTCTTTCTTCCTCCTTCACCTACATCCTGAACCTCCTTTAACAGAAGTTGAGACCTTGACGGACAGCATAAAGTTATTCCTGCTCTCAGATGACACAGAAAGCAAGGTAAATATGAAGTAAATTTGAAACTAACTGCCCTTCACCAGAAAAACAAAAATAAAAATGAAAACAGCAACTCTCTTTTATGAGCTCCATTATCTGTTCTTTTATAAACATGATCTAAATCAGATTTTTAGAGCTATCAAAGGAGACCGGCATTATTATACCCATTTTATAGATGAGTTAATTGAGGATCGGATGAGTTATGACCTTTGCCCAGTGTGGCCACAGGTACTAAACTACAGGTCACGTCAGACGCCTTTGGTGCCAAACCCTGCAATCCTCCCAGGGGAGTCTGGGTCTCCTGAGGAATGCTGCTTGGGTGCCTTTTCTACAGAACCAAACCCTGAGAACTGAAAATAAACAAAATCATGAATTCTAAACTGAGCCAACTAACAGAACATTAGTATGCATCCTAATTTTGTATTCATTAATTTACACATGTTTTATTTTTCCCTATATCCCTGCTTTAAAAAAAAAAAAAAAGACAGCAAGAAGTTGGCCATCATATAGTAGAAATGCAAGCAAGCCCCCCCAGTTCCACAACAGAACAAAGGATGAAATGTGTGTTTTCCAGGTTATAACAGAAGATTCTGTTTTCTCTGGCTGCCTCACACCAACCTACTAATTACAATACACCAATCTCTTAATTGCAACAGTCTCAAAGAATTTTAATCACTTCAAGAATCCAGTCTCCACCAACCATGCTCATCTCCTTTAAGACAAAATGAAAAGCAGGAACTGTTGTGATTTTTCCCTAGACTACAAAAAAATTCAGCAAAAAAAAAAAAAAAAAAGAAATTCCAATTAAACATTATGATGAGGCTGCAAAAGTACTGGGTACTTTTCTGACTTTTACATGGGAGTGACCCTGACAAAAACAGGATTCTCCTGGTTCCAGAAATACCCCTGTGTTGCTGACTGTGGACGCTGACTGTCTGCATGAGGAATGAATGAATGGAGTCTCCTTCACTACTTGGGAAGGGAATGGACCCACTTTGGGACAGGAGGAGTGAGAAAGACAGGAAGAATGGAAGAGATGCAGAGAGCACAGAGCCCAAGCTGACCCCTTCAGACGACAGGTTTCCTGGGACAGCTTGAATCATACAGTGATTCTAGTAGAAAACATTAATAATACCACTTATGAACCAGCTATGAACATGGCTATAAAACCAATGGGACAAGGAAGAGGTTTCTAAGTTAGGTACAACGGAAGTCCTTGGCTGTTGGTTAGCCCACATCTTTAGTCCATTAGGAAGAATACCGCTAGCAAGGACTGAGAAAGCTACAGGAGGGACCAACCAAGTCACACTCGGCTGCAATACCCTGGTCCAGACAGCAGAACGCGTCCCATCAACATCAAGGTGAGATCTCTCAATGTTGCCTGGGCGTAGGGGTCTTCAATTTAAAACCAAAACAAGGAGCAGAACACCAACCAATTGAACAATCAGCAAAAATGAGAAGTGGCCACAGGTTTGAGAAGACCACATGCCTTCCTCTGGGTTCAAAAATCGAGATATCAGTTGTTCAGTGTGTGTTTGGGCACACACACAGGTGTGCGTGAGCAGATGGACAGACGCAAGACTGTGCGGTTGTGTGTTTGTGTAAGGATTTTGTACTTAATAAATGAAATCTACAATTGTATATTTAAAGATAATTTGCATAATCCTTCTTATCTACCCAGAGCTTCACATTTTTAGAAACTGTTTCTCTTTTAATTTGATGGAACCATCCCAGTTTCCAGCAGAGCGTAAGGCATATAAGACGAACTCATTATCTGTTAGTAAAATCAAACTGATTTGCGTGCAGTGTGCACACAAATGACATTCGTGAGCTTAACAAACACATAGTAAAATGGCTAAACACTGTTCTATGCTCTTCACATACATTAACCAGTGCGATCTACACAGCAGCCTACAAGGCAGGCTCTGGGACCCTGGTCTCGCTGATGAGGAAACTGAGGCCTAAAGTTCAGCATCTTACTCGAGGTCACACAGTGGATAAGTAGATAAAAAAGAACCTGAGCCACTCCCTCCTCACTCACCTCTACCTTCTGTCTACTACCCACGGTGCAGAGATAGGATCCTGGCTTGAACTCTCCCGAATGACCCATGGCTCCCCGAACTTTCATTTGTGGTACCACTAAATTGAGTGAATACCACCACGTTTTTTAAATCAGAATTTTTCTTTCTTTTTTTTTTAAAGATTTTATTTATTTATTTGACAGAGAGATCACAGTAGACAGAGAGGCAGGCAGAGAGAGAGGGAGAGAGGGAAGCAGGCTCCCTGCCGAGCAGAGAGCCCGATGCGGGACTCGATCCCAGGACCCTGAGATCATGACCTGAGCCGAAGGCAGCGGCTTAACCCACTGAGCCACCCAGGCGCCCCTAAATCAGAATTTTTCAAAATTAATTGTATTGTACCATGAATTGGCAATCATGACTCACGGTAGACAAGTAACTGATTCCATATAAAGGCATCTCAAAGATTCAGTTGCTGCAGCCCATTAATTATTTCATTTGGTTTCTGACAACGAACTTGCAGAGAACAGGGATTTTTTTTTCCCCCGATGAATCAGGTAGTTCTGAAACCATCACATTTCCTGGTTTTTCCCAGTCTTGATTTCATAAATCCCCACTACCTTAACCCATAAATTAGCAATCACACTCTCCTAGAAATTTCAGTACTTCGGGGTCTGAATTCATCATCCGGACAGAAAGAAACAAAAATCCTTTGCCTGACCACGTACTTTGATCACATTTTAAAATATGGTTACCATGGAACCACAGAGATCACTAGCCCTTGACCTGGCTTTCATACGCAGGAAAGTCACGGAAGGAAACAGATACAATACTAGCGCAAGGTGGAAAAGACAAGAATTTTTCATAGTAGGAATTGAAACAGCAACCTCTCAGAACTACAGATTAAAACTGCAACTTTAACGAATGTGTTTATACACACACACACACACACACACACACACACACACAAGTCCAACATTCATAATCCTGTAGATCATGACCACCACACCCTCTGCTGAAATTGCTTCTCACCAAGAGAAGACACAGATGTCCTGTGCCATGCTGATCTGTGTCTCTTTTCTGCTGAGCTGGGGCCTGGCTGCCACCCGGTGCCCATTTCTCAGGGTATTTTGCTTACAGTATTCTTTTGTATTATTACGTATTCTAATAAGTAGATGGGCTGAATCTCAGTTACGGTTCCTGTTCATTCTTGTGTCATGTGTGGCTTCCATGCAGGAATTTCAGGCTCAGTCGGTTTAGAAGTAAATACCATGTTTGACTCTTTAACTCCTCAAAATAAAAACCTTTTTAAAAAATATATTCAGGGTAGGGGCGCCTGGGTGGCTCAGTGGGTTAAAGCCTCTGCCTTCGGCTCGGGTCATGATCCCAGGGTCCTGGGATCGAGCCCCGCATCGGACTCTCCGCTTGGCGGGGAGCCTGCTTCCTCCTCTCTCTCTGCCTGCCTCTCTGCCTGCTTGTGATCTGTCTGTCAAATAAATAAATAAAAATCTTTTAAAAAAAAATATATATTCAGGGAAAACAAGCTGTGAACCTGGGTCAATTTGCATTATATTGGAACGTCTTTAAAAAAAAAACTTCAGATTTTCTCACTTGGATTATTAGGGTGTGAAAGTTTTTTAGCATCTTTTTAAGAGTGCAAAAGCCAATCAATGACTACATCACAGTATTTATAAGGTCTCAATAAAAACAAAAGCATGCTCACAAGTCCAAAGATTAGCCACCCAAGCTCTGAAAGGAATTTTTTTTGGGGGGGGCAATATAATTATATTGAGGATGCTGCATTTTCTTCTCTCAAGATAGTGCTTATAAAGTACAATGTTATTTCCTTTCTCCACACACATAATCCATGTTCACATACCAAGAATGTCCCATTTTTTACTATAGCAGCTCAACTTTAAAACTGCCATGGGAATTTATTACAAATTTGGGTCCTTTGTTGTTTTGTGTGGAACAATGTTAAATATTAAATCCAGAGTCTTGAATCTCCTACTGCATTTGAAAGGTAAGGTCAGGTAAAATTTAAATCAAACGGGCATTCAGCCAGTACCTTCTTTTTTTTAGGAATGGTAAAACTTAGTGGCCTCAAGGAAACAGAATCTGGGATCCTTACTGCACCTGGAGAAACAAGTTGGTGGTTAAGGACCTGCTTTTAGGACTTGGGTTTCTGGCCTCATTCTGGACCTCTGCAAGATGAGGAGAGAAGGGAACCAGCTTCTTTCAAAATAATCTTTAAAACCCAAGATATGTGGTACTTAGACAAGTTCTCCTGGGTCCCTTTGCAAATACTGTTCTAGAGGTCAACGGGGGCATGAGGGAAGATGGGACATGGAATGAATCAGGTCCAAGAACCACTTCTATTCTACAGGCTTGCTTGCTCTCTCTTTACTTTTATGTACTCGTTTTTCTTTTAAGATTGTCCCGTTCACAAAATCTATAAAGAGCTTAGCAAACTCAACACCCAAAGAACAACTAACCCAATCAAGAAATGGGTAGAGGACATGAACAGACATTTCTGCAAAGAAGACATCCAGATGGCCAAAAGACACATGAAAAAGTGCTCCACATCACTGGGCATCAGGGAAATACAAATCAAAACCACAATGAGATACCACCTCACACCAGTCAGAATGGCTAAAATGAACAAGTCAGGAAATGACAGATGCTGGCGAGGATACGGAGAAAGGGGAACCCTCCTACACTGTTGGTAGGAATGCAAGCTGGTGCAACCACTCTGGAAAACAGCATGGAGGCTCCTCGAAAAGTTGAAAATAGAGCTGCCCTACAACCCAGCAATCGCACTACTCAGTATTTACCCTAAAGATACAAACGTAGTGATCTGAAGGGACACGTGCACCCGAATGTTTATAGCAGCAATGTCCACAATAGCCAAACTATGGAAAGAACCTAGATGTCCATCAACAGATGAATGGATAAAGAAGATGTGGTGTATATATACAATGGAATACTATGCAGCCATCAAAAGAAATGAAATCTTGCCATTTTTGACGACATGGATGGAACTTGAGGGTATTATGCTGAGCGAAATAAGCCAATCGGAGAAAGACAACTATCATATGATCTCCCTGATATGAGGAAATGGAGATGCAACGTGGGGGTAGGAAAAGAATAAATGAAACAAGATGGGATCAGGAGGGAGACAAACCATAAGAGACTCTTAATCTCACAAAACAAACTGAGGGTTGCGGGGGGGAGGGGAGTAGGGAGAGGGTGGTGGGGTTATGGACATTGGGGAGGGTACCTTTACCCCTGGGGCTAATAATACATTATATGTTTATAAAAAATAAAAAATAAATAAAAATTTTAAAATACAAAAAAAAAAAAGATTTTCCCGTTCATCCTAGTGGAACGGATTCAACTCTGCTAGGATCTCAGCCTCATGAGGGAAGGGATCTCGATCTTGTGCACTGCTGTATCCCATACACGCTCAACAGGGCCTGCACAGAGGGACCTCAGCAACACCTGATGGCTCGCTTTCATCATTTGGCCCTTCAGAGGGTCAAATGTGATCATGTAAAATACTATGAAGGCATGAATAGAATTCTTGCAAATACGTTATTAATCTAAGAACCGCCCCTTCATTTACACATTTTGTCTCAAAGCTAATGCTTGGGCTGACTCGCCAGAGCGCAAACCTGTCTGTAGACGTTTATCTCCCCGTGGGGCTTGTAAGTTCTAGAAGTCTGGCGCCCACATAAAATGCTAACACTTCTGGGGCACGGAGGTAGGCAGGGCAGACATTCTAATCTGTATCATCTCGGTTTCTGTTGTTTTCCCCTCGCTTTTTTAAAAAATGGAAGTAGAGTTGGTGAATAATATTCGCTTCAGCTGTGCAACGTGGGGCTTCAACAACTCACACATTCGACGGTACGTACCGTAAGTCTAGAACCATCCTTCACCACACAAGGCAATTGTTACGATGTTACTGACTATAGTTCCGCCGCTGTACTTTATACCCCCATGACTTCCTGATTTTATAACTGCAAGTCTCGATCTTTAATCCCCTCCCCCTCCCTTGGCCATCCCCCACCTCAAGGCCCGCAGTCCAGACCTGGTGCTCGAAGGGTGGAGACAGCATCATCGCTGGGCCAACAACGGACCAGACTGGAGGACGAGGAGAACCTCCACTATGGGACTCGGCACGCACAACCCGCAGGGACGGAAGAACTGTTCCCAGATCGCTCTCACAGCGGGTTTGAATCCACTTAACGTGGGAGCAGGTGAGGCCCCTCGCGCCTCCCCGTCTGCGCACGCGGAGCTCTCCTGGTGCAGACTCGGGCGATCACACCCCGCACCTGCAGAAACCGACTGCTTTGAATCCGCAAGGCGCCTGGTGCTGTGAGGGGTCCGAGAAGTCCGAGGGGCAGCCAAGAGGCGTCTCCTTGGAGGGAGCCCTGGGGCCCCGCCAGACGACCTCAGTTCTAACCGGGCTCCTTCCTGCCGGGGTGGGTGTGAGCGCAATCACTGCCAGGTTATTGGCAGGAAACTGAAAAATCCCGTTGTTGCCAGGAGGCAGGTTGTCGGAGTGACCGAAGGAAGCTCCCAGGCGCCGTCTTCTTTCCACAAGGGTAACGCCCACCTGAAGCCACGCGACCTACAGGTACCTTCTCTCCTTGACCGAACTCCAGCCAGGCTCCCTCTGAGCCCCCTTCTTCCCCCGCGCTCAGCCTTGCTTTGTAAAAACTGTGCGCTCTCAGCACAAATTGTCTCATCCACCCCGCCCAGAGGTCCCTCCCCTCCCTCATTTAAAAGGCCTGAACAAAACGCCAACAGTTTTTAACAGCTCAAGGCCACGCCCCAGGATGACCCCGCCCCCTTAAGGTGCCCGCTTCAGAGAGCTCAAAAAGGCCCCAAAGAAGTTGCTGTTTGTCCCGCCAACACCGGACCAGAGGGCCTCTGTCTCCCAGGCTCGGTGGGAGGCGCGGAACCCAGCTTTGATAAGCACCAGTTAGCAAACCCCAGATGGGCTTCCTATGGACCAACCCCCCCCCTCCCCACTTTTTATAACCCTCTACGTCCCTGGTCCAGTTTAAGCTCCTGCTGTCCCCCACCCCACTCCCTCATTCTCCCTAAAAAAATGCTCCATCATCTCTGTACAAACCTGATTCTGAAGTTCAGCTCACTCGGGCCCTCTTCCCTATTGCAAAAATACATCCCGTTTTAAATCTGTCCCTAGAACGTTAACCAGGGTCTGGCTCTGTTTTTGTTTGACACAATCCATTCGACCATTCGGCAAATATTTCCCGAGCACCTAGTACGTGTCCAGCGTCACACCTGGCACTGTTATTCAAAGCAGACCCAGACCCTCATTCATGCTCCGTGGGCAGAACGGAATTCTGACCGTGAACTAGGACCCAGCATCTCTGTGGCCCATCTTCTACCGCATAGCATTAGTGCCCAGGGGGGCTGGCTGGCCTTATGGCCGAAGGGGGTAGTTCAGAACTTTTCGAACTTTCAAACGTTTCTCAGCACACGAATCAGCTCAGGATCTCGTTGAAATGGAGATTCTGAATCAGGTAGGGCTGGGTGAATACTGAGAATCTGCATTTCTCATAAGCTTCCAGGGAATAAAGATGCTTCTGGTTCCAGGGCCAAACTTTGAGTGGCGAGAGTTTGGCTCACCCATGAAGGATTAGGGTAAAAGCAAGGAGAGGCCAGAGGTCCTCAGGTAGCTTTTGAGAATCATGTCCATCTATACCCTTCATCCAGGGACTCTGCTTATCTGTAAAGCCATGTGAGCGCCCCTGTTCCACAGGTTTGAACCACCATGCCGTAGTCCCCAGAGCCACCTGCCCGGACTACCAGATGCTTCGCTTACTGATTCAGTCCCAGAACCAACCTGAATCCAGCAAATGGATTTAATGGCTGCCTTGGGCAATACTGTAGGTTCCCTGGGACCCCCAAGCCTCATCAACTCCCAGTCTAGACTGATTACAGAAATCCTGGAAGCGAACCGAGATTGAGGGCAGAGTTAGAGAGAAATAGTAGTCACTGGGAAAAATAAAGCCTGTTAGCAAAGATCACTTTGTAGCTGGGGAGAAAAATCCATCATTCCGGGGGCACCGCATTTCAGAAAAGAGTTCTACTGGGTCACCAAGTCCAAGAGTAAATGCCAATCTTCCCCCTGTGTGTTTGGTACCCCCCAGCTCTTCAGGGATGCCCACGAAGTTGACAGCCTGGGGTTCACACAGCGTGGACACCTGTGCAGGTCTGGGCCCCAGCACAGAGCATGGCTCAGTGAGTCAAACTAAAGCTTGCAGTTCTTGCTAAATTCAGTGGAATGAGCTGGTCTTCTCTTGGACAAAGGAAAGACAACTTGAACTATCTCCCACTTATACCATCAAACCCGCGAAAGTAAACTGTTTTGAGTTTGCTGCCAACAATCTCCCATTCCTGAACTGGCAGCTTCTCCTGGACTCTCTTGCCCCTCCCCTGGACGTGGGCTGCTGACCTTGTGAACTTGCTCTGTCTAACTGAACGCGGCCAAAGTCATGTTCTAGGAGCCCAGGAATTCAGAGGACCTGAAGTTTTCACTCTTGTCCTCTGGGGACCCAGCTGCCCGCTAGAAAGCCAGGTTAAGCTTATTGAGTGATGAGTGTCCACTTGGGGTGAACGAGAGCCGGCCAGTCCCCAGAGAGCCAGCCCAGACTCAGCCACTATCCCAGCCAAACACGACCGCATGAGTGGTCCCAGCCAATACCTACGGGGGCACAAACTGTGTGTCCTGTTCACGGAATCATAGGAAATAATACTCGGTAAGTTTTGGAGTTGTTCGTTTCGCCACAGCGGATAAAGGAAACATAGCTAGTGTAGCAAAAACATAAGCCACATGACACAGTCTTTGGGATTGGGTGATTGTGGATGCTGGAATCTCATTCCCACTCAAAGCTGGAGGAACAGGGAAGAAATGGACCTGGAGCCTCGAGGGAGTGACAGTGGGCTACCTGGCAACATTGCCACCTGCCCTAAAGCAGAAAACAGAAAGGGTGTCTAATGGGCTTGGGGACCTGGCTAAGAGGATCATTTAGGCAGGTTATCAAAGTGTTAGCGGTCTATGGTAAGAAGCACTGTTCTGTTTTCATGCAGAAGTATGAGAAAACGTAGAGAATCTAGAAGACTCCCTCAATTCAACAAAATACTCTCCAAGGAAGAAAGAGCCTCAGGGTAAAGACGAGATGTCAGTCGTGGCAGGAAGATTCTTTGTCAAGGTTTCAGAAAGACTGAAAGTGGTGGGCGGTTCACAGGCCCCCTTGGCCAGATGAAGAGCTCCCAGAAACTTTATAAGGGGCAGGTCCTGAAGCGTCCTGAATCACAGTCCAAAGCAGAGAAGACCCACTGCCAAGAGTTTGGGGTCAGGGTTTTTGCTACCAGAGTGGTTTATGACTGGATACAAATTAAGTCTACAAAGGCTAAAGGGATTGAAGGGATTGTACAATTTTGTTCAAAAAAAAAAAGGACAGAGATGCTTTAAAATGACCAGAGGTCCTCTGGGGCCTCAGTTTCTACCAGCAGGAAGCCAACTAAGAGAGTTGGAAGCAAACATAGGCTATTTCTTATGGAAAAGAAAGAACAACACAGAGGGGAGCAAAGAGCTTCTAAGAACCACAGACTAGGAAAGCACACCCAGGGAGCAGAACTAGATCCTAGACAGCAGCATTCCCTGTTCTCTGAGCTTGGAAGCCTGGCATGCTGGGCTGGGCTGGATTTCAAAGCTGCTACGGGCTCAGGACTGGTCTGTGCTCTTCATCCCCACCGCCACCACTTAAACCAAAGTGTGTACTATAGTTACCTTAGCCTGCCTCCCCGTTAGAGGTCAGGGGTGTGTGTGTTGGGAGACATATGACTTGTCTTCTAGTTCACAGGCTTCTAAATCAAGAAAAGCCCCTACGAGGAGCCTCAACCCAATTCAGACCTGGTGCAGAGGAGGAGACCCTGAACTTTGAGCCTTTGCTGCAGTGAGGGAGGGTGGTGAGGACTGCATTTAGTAAGTGGAAGAGATCTGGACTGCGATGGCCAGAGCGGACTATGGTATATAATTTCCAAAGAGGCCTGCCAACAACCCACCTTCCTCCCCTATACATGCTACTCCTCCCACCTTGGATCATAACCTGCTTTGAGCAATAGAATGGGATAGAAGCAGCTGTGATCCCAGAGCCCGCATCTTTAAAGGCCTCATACTTTCTGCTTTTGGACTTTTACGATATAACCACCCCTTAAACCACCCCAAGTTCAGGCTTGCTTATGGAATGATGAGAGACATATGCAGAGAGAGGTCCAAGTGGCCCCCAGACCTTCCAGCCTGCCCCAAACAGCACGATGTGGATCCGAGATGAGTTCCCTCTGCTCAACGCCACCCAGAATCATGATCTCACTACATGTTGGAATGATCTATGCAGCAGCAAATACCTGACTTACTGTGTAAACAGGGGAGGGAGAAAAGTGCAGAACACGATTAGTAAATTTATTTTCTTCTTCAATATGGCCTTTGTGAGGTGGTTTTTTTTTTTTTAACCTATTTTCTGATTCCCTTTGATCTTAAAATACTACAACTGAATGAAAGGTTTGCAAGCACCAATGAGGTAGTGATTATAGGCTTAGTGCCAACACATTTTATATACGGTGACAGAACTGATTTTCTCTGTGACCCAGATAGGACATGTAAGTGCAGACCAGTGCTGGAATACTTGGGTAGAAGAGCCTGGGTAGCTTAGCGTTCTTGTGATCATACCAGCACAAAATTACAAGAAACCAAACAAAAAACTGCTAAAGAGAACCAGGATCCCTTTCCTATCTCCAGGACACTTCGTTCAGAAGTCATTTAGATCATTTCAGCAGACTTCTCAAGGCTGTTCTTGAAATTAACACATTTCTCTCTCCTCTTCGCTCAAACGGGCCAGAGCCAAAAATATATAAGTATAATGGGAATTTCGATTTCACTATTAAAAAAAAAAATTTGGCTCTGGGTCCTCCAGGCGAATTAGGACACCAATTAACCACATAAATGCCTCAGGCAAGCAGGCATGGGGTTCAGGCCACGAGCATGCGGGTGGAGCAAAGCAGAATTCCAGGGCGTGCTGTCAACGGATACCGTGGTGTGAACAGTGTCCCCCAAAATGGTCCAAATCAACAGAGAGCCTAGAGAAGGCACAGACAAAACACGTTTGCCCGTGAAAGCCTGGCGTTCTAGCAGGAGCTGAGCGGACACATGATCAACGAAGGCACATACACACGAACGCAATGATGTATGGGTACTGTGGGTGGGGGAGGTAGACTGAAAAAGAGACCTTGAACTGGAGACGTGAAGGCAAGAAACACGAAGGCGCGGGATACGCACGTAAGCAAAATCATCACACACAGAGGATGCAGCTTACCTGACATGCTGATGGATGACTGTGGTTGAGATCCCAATGGGAAGACACTATGTCAACAGACTTTTGGGCCATGTTGAGTAAGTTCATCCAGCCTTGGAAAAGTGATAAGTGAAATGGTGCATTTTCTGAATAGTTAAGGCCTTCAGGAATATTTTCCACCAGGGCAATTCTTAGAAAAGATTTTGAAAAACAAACAAACAAAATCTAGTCAAATTTGAAGCCACAGATCTTTATACATGCATACAGAGACATCTGGAACATACTCTACTTTTTTCAAATACACACGTTCCTCATTATTTACATTTTCTGCCAGAGGCCTCTTACATGTCCCCTCTGCTAAACTTCCCAGCTGTGAGAGTTTAGATGCTCTGGTTTTCTCCAGGTTTTGCCATATTTCAGAAAATCACTGCATATGTCCTAAAGTCCAGTTTCTAACTAGCTTTGAAAAAAATTCAGAGCTTCCTACACAAGCAACTTCCTCTAGTAATATATTCCTTTTTTTCTATAGCCATGCAATTCTTACATACAAGAGCACTTCTGCGAGCTACTTTAGGCCATAAGTTACATTTCGGATACCTCATTTCTAGGACAATGTTGGGCGTATATAGAACTAATTTTGAAACTGAAATATTATGAGTTTTTTTACTACTGGAAAATAAAAATAATACATACTATTATTATTGCTTAGTATCTACTGATGCTTCCCAGCCCAAAAGCATAAAATGATACGAGGAAACATTCAAAACCTGCCTGTGGAAGGATTTTAATAAAGTGGGTGTTAAGGAATGGATAAAATAATCACAATAATCAAAACTTAAATAAGATACAACAAAAGCATCCCAATAAATGTGTTTTGTCCTTTGACACTCCCGTGCATATTGACAATACATCCACTGTCCTGTTTCTGGTCAGTATGCAGGTGAAGATGGTGTGGTTTTCACTCCTGAGTTAGCCAGGGGACACATAATGTTTAAATAAAGGACTGAACTATTTCTCCCCCCCCCCCAATTTCAGAAATGGAAATTATCCTGCAACTCTTGATGGAAAACTGCACACCTGTAAATACTTCCAGTATAGAGATTCGTTTCATTAGTGGCTATGCCTCCCCAGTGCTGGGTACATAATCAGGGCTCAAGAAATACCTAAAGAATGACTTTCAACTTCCAACAGGGAACCTGGCACTCCTCACTAAAACCGTTAGCTGTTTCCCCTAATGAGACGTGTCCCATTTAGCAATTTTAAAAACAAAAGCAATAGTCTTAGTAAAAAAAAAAAAATTTTTTTTAGTTCTTGTGCATTTGATGACTATCACAGCTAGAATGGGGTTGGGTGTGTGACCCGGAGACTTCCACGATTTGGGGTTCCCAATCATCCTGCTGCCATCCACAATCAATTTAACGTTTGTTGAGGTCTGATAAGCAGAGGCCAGGCAGCACGGAAATGACTGTGACAAATATCCCTAGTCCTCTGGAATTTACAATCTGGAGAGCGAGCCCATCTCATACATAATAATTCAAACGGGAGGCAGGCTCTATGCAGCAGTGAAACAGGAGTGGGAAGTTTAATTAGATAGATAATGCATCACCCAAAGTACGACTGCGCACGGGCAGGAAGGAGAGATTAATTCTGGTTGAGGCTTGGGGGCACGGGAAGTTGGAGGAGGAGGGACTTGAAATGTGTCTGTGGATGAGCTGGAGGGGACAGGAGGTCTAGGTCGAGGAAGGAGCCTGCTGAACTGGATCCTTGGATATTCGTGAGGTGAGCCTAGGAGGGGTGAGGCGGGAGGGACAGGAGCTTGTCTTGGCAGAATGGACAGATGGCACCAGGAGGGCCCACACTGTGGCTCGGGCTTCTCTTCGGTGCGTTTGGGAGCAGCCGAGTACACGAGGGGCTCACCCGCAGGCCCATTGCCCGCCACCGGAAGGAGAAAAAGGAGACCCGGAAGTGAAAAGCCGGTAGCGCGGAGACATGGCTGAGCCACCTCAGAAAGGTAAATGAGAAGTCTGAATTCAGTCAGTGGGAATAAGAAGAGGCGTGTAGGCAATGCGATTTTAGGAACCGAATCTGAAAAGATTTAGTGTTTGATGGGCTTGATGAGAAGGTGAAGGACGAACAGGCAGGAGCCAAGGGTGACTGAGATTTTCCTGTAGGGTCGACACATGGTCTCTTAAGGGGGCGACCATAACCATCTTCCACGGTCCCCTTATGTGGATTCTTGCCCCTCCCAACTGTGGTCCATACGGTACTTGGGGTAATTATTTAACAATGTAAACCTAAGCTCCGCTGCTTGATGAACACCTCCTGTGTGCTTCCCCAGTGTCCTTAGGGTGATGCCCACCCCAGCCCCCTAAGATGGTTGGCAAGTGTTTACAACCAGTCCGGTCCTGCCTCCTCATAGCCTCACTGAACTCAAATGCTGTCTTTCAACTTTACACCAAAGCCACACCAGACACTTCATGCAGATCTTCCAGGCTACTATGTCTCAACCAACCAACAAGGTCCTAATTTAAATATTACTTCTTCTGAGAGACTTCCCTACCCACCCCCCCAACTAAGCTAGCTCTCCCTTATGACCAAGGCTTACATGACCAGCTACTCCCCCTCCATCCTATTTCCTCTTGAAATTACTTGTTCAAGGCTGACTTTCCCTGATAGACGGTGGGGTGCAGGAAGGCACTGGCTCAGTACTGTAGCCCTAGTGCCTAACCTGTTGCTCAGGGCACAGGAAGTAGCCAAAGAATCTCTGCTGAGTGTCCCTGAAATTGGAACAACTGGAAAGAAGGGGGTGGGGGGGCGGATCCATTGAAAAGGACAAGGAACATGGGAAGAAGGTAGACCAAACAGACCAAGGATTGGGAGCGATCATCAAGGGGGAAATGAAGAGAAAAGTAGCCCAAAGCCTAACATGGGGAGTATTTCTCTGTTGGTAGAGAGTGAAATGGACAGGGATTCAGAAGGGACCAACACAGGGGCAGGAAAGCAAGAGACATCCAGAAGGATTTGGTGTTTGAGAAGCCAAGATGAGACAGGGTTGAAAAGGTGGAGCCAGGGGATTTTTTTTAAATCTACTTCACAACCTTTGACAGAGGTTGGTGTTGGGTATTTTTAACCTCTATCCACATTTAAAGCCCAATTATCTGTTTTAACTGAAGCATGAGGGAAAGAACCCCCCAGATAATGAGCAGTTTCAGCCTCCCCTATAAACAGATGATACGTTTTTTAAAAAGGTTCATCCATTTATTTTAGAGAGAGAAGGAGCCGGGGAAAGGGCAGAGGAAGAGGGAGAGAATCCTCAAGTGGACTCCACGCTAAGCGCGGAGCCCACCACGGGTTTCAGTCCCAGAACCCTGAGATCATGACCTAAGCAGCAGCCAAGATCCGGATGTTCAACTGACTGAGCCACCCAGTGCCCCTAAAGACTACATTCAGAAATCAAACCAGAGAGAATCCCTCCAACAAACAAAATCAAAACACAACAGCTGCTGACAAAGCCCGGACCAATGGAACAGATGGGATGAGGATGTGGAGGAAGTGCCCACCTGTCACTGGCTCTTCACCATCCCTTTCCTCGAGGCACTCCCTGCAGCACCTGGCAGGCAGACAAACAAGGGTTTCCAGTCTCTTCTAGAAATCTTCAGACCAGGTGTTCTTACCCTTGGATCCATGGATGAGTCAGAGAAGTCTGAGAGCCTGATCTTTAGTCTCCCTGCTCTCTAACTGAAATACAACATTCCCCCCAGTTACCAAGACAGGCAAAACCCCACAGGAATACTAGAAGCACTTAGGAGTCCATCCCCAGGGACAATCAGCCTACCACAGTATGGCTGCCACGAACATCTCCGAGTACTCAGCACTGCTTTGAAATTCTGGGGGTTGTCAGATCTTGTTGTTTCATGAAGAGGTAGTGCACGACATACCTTCCTCCTCCCAGATTTAAAAATATATAGATTGTGATAACTTTATTTCAGCATTATTGGTTGCCATCCTATGTGTTTAATTCATGCATTTAAAAACACTGTTCAGGCCACCAGGCTGGCTGAGTTGGTAGAGCGGGTGACTCTTGATCTCAGGGTTGTAGATTCAAGTCCTATGTTGGGTGTGAAGATTACACCTTTTAAAAATTCATTAATTAATTAAAAAATAAAAATATTATTCAAGGCAGGGTTCATCAGAGCGCTATACCCTTATCAGGCTGCCCCTGAGTGCTAAAGTCTGTGGCACGGAAGGGTTAGAGAGCATTTCCCGGCCTGACAATGCATGTGGGATTGTATAACATTTCTGCACATAAGATACTCTGTTTAGGGATGCCTGGGTGGCTCACTTCAGTTCAGGTCATGATCTCAGGGTTCTGGGATCGAGTCCTACATCAGGCTCCTTGCTCAGCGGGGAGTCTGCTTCTCCCTCTCCCTCTGATCCTCCCCCCTGCTCACGTGCACACACTCTCTCTCAAATAAATAAATAAAATGTTCAAAAAAAAAAAAAAAGACTCCGTTGCAAAGTTCCATTTACCTCTCCAACTAACAAACCCTTGAAATGAGCCATAGCCAGCGACCATTTTACGAGCGGTTGCTCGTAAAATTTCAACAGAGCAACTGACATTTGGATCACACAAGGACAGTGAAATTAATTAATATGTGTCAGGGACACATTCATTTGAAAGTACCAATAAAATCGTTAATAAGCTAAGAACCTGAAACAGCTCAACGGGTCAACACCAAATTAGCGCCTTTTTTCTTCTTTTTTCTCTAAATCATGGAATTAATCCCTCTTTCTTTCTCATAAAAACCTCTTGCTTTCCCCACATGGTCATGATACTTTTCTGGATTCCTCCAGAATCTCTGCAGTTCTGAGATCCCCCAGGAAAAGCCTTTGTTCTTCTTCACCCTCTCATTTTCCTAGTCCGACGTGCATCATCTACTCTTTCTTCTAATAAGATTTTTCCCCCATTACTCAAGCCTTAGAAGTGGGTAGGATTACCAAGAGAGCTTTCCAAGAGAAGAGAATTGGGACAAAGCCAGTTACGAGAAACATCTGATCACTTGTGCCTGGTAGAGAATGTGGGCCAAGGGAGGAAGACGAGAAGAAAGGCCTGGAAAGACTGAGGCGGGAGGAGGAAAATGGCCTAGAAGCCAAGGAAACCCAAATGTATCATTATTTGTTTCTTACTATCAAAGCCAACTACAATTTCATACTAAGAATAAAAATAGAGACACCAGCCCAGGTCTGCAGACACACTGGTGCATGGGTAACAAATTTCAGGGAAAGCCGCTGCACGAGGACCCTGCTCACCTCCTCACTTCTCCCCTCCACGAGACCTGGGGACTGTGATGGTTCCTCTGTGACACAGCGCTGGTCTCCCACGCCCAGCTAGAAGCCGCCTCCAGAAATCGGCTTTAAAATGACTACTTTCTGTGACCTATCATTTTATTCCCTTTAATGGCCAACAGCTGGCTACTCTCCAGGGCCTTGATCTAATTAGCATACATACAGAACTCATTTCCCTGCACTGACAGCCCTCGCTATCCTCTTCCTTGGCAAGCAAGGCGAGAAGGAGGCAGACCTCATTAAAATTCACCTCTGGGCGATTCCCTGGAATGCCTGCTTTCACCCTCTCTAACAGAACTATGCCCAAAGGCTGTAACGTGGTTCTTGACACCTAACAACAAGGGGAAAAGCTGAATATACAAAGACACAATCCAGCAAAAACCTTTTTGTGCCTCTTTTTATGGTACTTTGAGATAAACTACAAATGATTTGAACTGTGAGTCCAGGGAGCTCGAGTAGAATAAACACATTTTCAAAAATGCATTTTACATTGTTAATAGATTTTAAAATAGAACACTAGCCGTTCTTATTATAGTATGGATGTATTCTCCAAACTTAATGCAATCATCAAAATTTCTCTTTCGATCCAGAAACATATTTTACCTTCTTAAAGAACTACCTACAGTTTCCCTCCACTAAGCTACTAAAAAATATAGTCCCTGCCTTTGCAAGTTTTAAAACATGGTGTATGTATGCTGACAAATGAAAGGATGTTTATAAATACATTTTCACCCTTGATTTTGGAAATATTACAGAGAAATATTTAAGAGGAAAGGATTCGTTATAAGGTAGACAAAATCCAGCTCTGCCCGTTATTAGCTGTGTGATGTTAGACAAATGATTAACCTCTTCAAATTGCTTTCCATTTCTGAAAAAAAAAGTTACTATGAAGATTACGGGAGATGATCTCTGTCAAGTGCTTTTCTCAGAGCTGGCTTCATAGGAAGCACTAAATTAAAGATAATTTTCAAGTAACTGATACTCTGAAAACTTATTTAATTAATTAAAAATTTCTCAAGGTTCTCAAACTTATAAAACACAGTTATTAGGAAGAGTCTACGTATATTGGCTCCAAGGAGGCTTGTAAACTAGGACCTATGTGATATTTTCAGAGTGAATCTATTTTCATTGCCTACTGCAATGGAGCTCTTAGTAGGACTTGATTCTATCCATAAGGGCATGGCTGGTCAATTCAGTGACTTTCACTGCACACCTGTTAGCTTTCTGATGGCGTTCATTGATGAAACCGAACAGAGAGCCTTAGTTCATCAATACAATTAGATGTGGACTCAAAGTAAAAGGATGCAGATTTTGTTCCCTCATTTGGGGTCACCTGGCTGTAAGTAAAGCCCAGGACAGACAAGGCAGAAGTTGACCTTCCCAAAGACACTAGAGTGTCTGGCATTGATGGCCACCTCTGGACATGAAAATAATTGATATGGATCTCTGTCAGTCTGCTCGAATGCAGGCTGAGACACAGGTTTCATTTTTTTCCAAGAATTTGGGTCATGGTGAGTTTACTTCTGAAAGATAGCAGTAAAAACATCAGTGAGGTCTGGCACGCTAACAGTGTCCTGTTAGGGATTAACACTGTTGAATATTTAAGTAATCTGTAAAGTAATTGTTAATTGTTTTAATAATTTTAGGCCAACTTTTTATTCTGAAAAAAATCTCAAATCCACAGAAAAGTTGCTAGAAGAGTATGGGGTGACTGAATATATTCATTGCAAAAAAGTTACGTATATATAGGTAGTATTACACACACACACACATACATTTTAGAAAATCATTCAAGAATAAGCTGTAGACATCAGGATAATTTATCTCTGAATCTGCAGCATGTATTTCTAACAAGGAAGCCATGTTTCTAAATTAATGAAAACAATAATCACACAGGAAATTTAACACTGATACAGAGCTATTACCAATATTCAAATTTTCTCAGGTGTCCCAATAAGGTCCTTTATCCCAGTTTCTTTTCTTTCTTTCCTTTTTTATTCCTTTTTTTTTTTTTTAAGGATCCAAGATCCATTTAATAATGTTCACTCACTGCATTTAGGTGTCAGGTCTCTTTAGCCTAGGAGAATTGCTTAGCCCTTTTTTTTTTTTTTTTTTTTTTTTTTTTTTTTTTTTTTTAGTTTTGCTTGTTTTCTTTGAGGTTGCTAATTTAGAAGAGCCCAAGCCTGTCATTTTGCTAAATAGGCCTGGATTTGATTTCCTTGACTGTTGCCTCACGATTAGCTTTAGGTTAAATATTTTTGGCAGGAACACTACCTACATAATACGTCCTTCCAAGTGCATCATAAGAGGTGACACTGATACCGGGTTGTCTCCCTACTGGAGATGCTAAGTTTCACCCCTTGGGGAAGGGAGTGTTTGCCAGATTTCTCCACTAAACAGTACCTTTCTTCCCTCTATAAGTAATAAGTAAATGTTACAGAGGAACCTGAAAATATCCTATCACCCAACATTTCACTCACTGATCTGCCATCCATCCACTTCTGATTCTTGACTGAACCGATTTTGTTGTTTGTATTTGTTATTTGGTGTTATTCTGCCAGGAAAAGCTTTTCCTTCTCCTATCACCTTTAAAAAAATTTTTTTTATGTGTTTCATTAGTGTGGACTCATGGATTCACTTTTTAAATTCTAAGTATAATTCTCTATTCTGTCATTATTCCTTGTGCTGCTCACACTGTTACAAGTACTGCCAGTAGAGGCTCCTGTGAATTCTCTCCTGTGTTTTTTGAGGTCTCTTTCAGTTTTTGAATACTTTCATATTTTTTGTCACTAAATATTTCATTCGCATTAACCTTCAAATTGACTTCTGAAGAAATAGCGACAGAGAACACGATGGTGAGTTTGAGTAGGCAACAGCAGATCCCTGTTTCCATAAATCTAGAAAGTTCTGATGACAGCCTCATTAATTCCAGGCCTATAACGGTATTAAGTGAAGAGCAACTAAAGCTTTCTCCCTCTAAAAGAGAGAGGCAGTAGGGCAGTAGAGGAAGAATGATAATTGTAGCGATTATCCTTTGTCTGCATGTCACAGTTCAAAAGTACTTTCACACTTAACCTTACACATCACCATCAGTGAACAAGGGAGGTTCTAGCCAGGTGTCATCCAGCTAGATGGAATGCTAGAGAGCTGGGATGTAAATTCAGGTTCGTCTGAGCTCATGTGCATTTCACACCAGATTAGGTACTGGGCTTATCCCAGAAGGTTTGCACAGCACACCCCGGGTCTCTGGCAGGGTGAGGGGGGAAGTAGATTCACATGAGACAACAGAGGCCGCCACCCTAGAGGGGAATGTCAGTTTGGGTCCTAGTCCCAATCTTGTCCAGAGAAGAGGGGAAGATATGAGTGACAGCTTCCCCACGCCCCCTTCTTGTTTTACACCCCACCCTGTCAGTCCACCTCGACCAGACAATCTAGTGACAGGAAGGCATATTTTCCTTGGTTCACTATTTCCAGATTCGGGCCCAGAAAGGAAAAAAGAATAAAGGGAGAAAGAAGCACAAGAAGGATGAAGACAAAAGAAGAAAGCGAGAGGACTTTTGGGGACGATGGTGGAGCAGGAGGACCCTAAGCTCACCTTGTCCCGTGAATACAAGATACCACTCCTATCAGTGTAAATAACCCAGAAAACAACCCGAAGATTGCCAGAATGAATTCCACAACTAAAGGCGAGAAGAGGCCACATGGAAGAGGGTAAAAAGGACGGACACGCAGTGGGGAGCTTAACGGACAGCAGGACCATCTGTGGGAGGGAGGGACCTGCAGGTGCAGAGAGGGGTGAGCAACAGACACTCGTGTCAGGGAGCCTGCAGGGGAAGACAAATCCTTATAAACATTTGGCTCTGAAAATCAGAGGAGCTGAATTCCTTGAGTTCTTACAACCACCAGGTCTTCAAACTTGGAACTTTAATAATCCAGCTGGCTTGATTTGGGGAGAGCCAGGAGGGTGAGAGGAAGCTGAGTCCCCACCCTTAAAGAGACAGCAAAAAAAAAAACAACAACAAACAACAACAACAACAACAAAAAAAAAAAAACCCAGCCCCACAGAGAAGTAACAGTTTGAAAAATCATGGGGTATATGGGAGGGAGATTTGTTTATTAATCTCAAAGTATGTGCTGGAGAGACAGGATCCTTGGGAGACCTCTCCAGGAACAAAGGGCCTGGCAGGCACCATGTATCTGCCTCCCCCACCTGGTATAAACACCCAGTCACCTGCAGGAACCAGCACAGCCCCCATGCTCAATACCTAACTTGCTTATACTATGCCCCAATCCCCATGATTTGGCAGCTCCACCCCATCCAGGCAGGTCTGCCCAGCACTGCAGATCCCCTCCCCCAGGGAACCGGAGCAAAACCTGCTAACATGGCACCTCCCAACCCATGCACCTTGTGGATCCTCCCCACCCAACATGCTCTTGGCCAGAGCCTATCCAAGGTGGTGCCACAAGTCTGGTAGTGTGCAAGCAGCACCCACCGGGGCTAGCACCACTCTAAAGTGACTCCTTCCCTGGGGACAGGGAAAGAGAGCCACATGCATCAGTCACACTGTGGCCCTCCAACAAAAGCCTCTCAGGGGACAACACAAGGAAAGTGCCCTATAGTTCAGGGCTACTGGATCTCTGGTGAATATCTGATCTGACTTAACTTGAGCCCAAGGGGCCCCTGACTGGCCCACTAAGACCACAGGGAACAAACCCTGCCCACAAAAGGCAGAGAGAGCCATTGCAGACAACTGGATTGAAGAAAAAAGCAGCTCAGCCTCAAGGGTAGGGTGCATGCAACACTCATAGGAGACACCCATGAAGCATCAGATTCTGGTGAACAGGGGACATTGCACTGAAGGGAATGACAGGACCTCTTCTTCATAAAGCCACTACTTTCAGGAGCAGGAGATATAGCTGAATTTCCTAACAAAGAGAAATAGACACAGAGAGTTCCACAAAATGAGGAGACAGAGAAATACGTCCCACATGAAAGATCAGGACAAAACTACAGCAAAAGAACTAAACTAAACAGAATAAGTCATCTGCCTGATAGACAATTTAAAGTAATTTTCATGAAGGTACTTTCAGGGTTTGAGAAGAGTGGATGATATGAGTGAGACCTTAACAAAAGACAGAAAACAGAATCAATCGGAAATTAAAAACTCAATAAATGAAATTAAAAATACACTTGATAGAATAGGTAGTAAACTAGAGGAAGCAGAAGAAAGGATCAATGACCTGGAGGACAGAGTAATGGAGGAGAGAGAAAAAAAAAACTATGCAAAACGAGAACAGATATAGGAAACTCAGCAACACCATCAAGCATAATAAATTCTCATTCTAGGGAATCCCAGAAGGAAGAGAGAGAGAAAATTTAGTTGAAAAAATAATAGCTGAAAATTTGTCTGAATCTATGGGAGGAAACATAAATCCAGACCTAAGTGGCACAGAGATTCCCCAACAAAATCAAAGGAAGTCCACACCAAGACGCATAGTAATTAAAATGGCAAAAAGTAGTGACAGAAAATTTTAAAAGCAGCAAGAGAAAAGAAAACTTACATACAAGGGAAACCCCATAAGATTATCAGTTGATTTTTCAGCGGAAACTTTGTAGGCAAGGAGAGTGTGACATGATATATTCAAAGTGCTGAGAGGAAAAAAGTCTGCAGTCAAAAATATTCTATCCAGCAAGGCTATCATTCAGAACAGAAGCAGAACTAGAGTTTACCAGAAAAAAAAAAAAAAAATTTAAAGGAATTCATGACCATGAAACCAGCCCTACATGAAATGTTACAGGGGACTCCTTGAGAGGAAAGAAAAAACTACAAGTAAGAGTAAGAAAAGCAGGAAATAAAAAAGTAGTAAAAATAAGTATATCTATAAAAATCAGTCAAGGAACTCACAAAATAAAAGTATAGAAATTATGACACAATATTCTTAAAACACGGGGAGGAGAGGAGTAAAGAATGGGTTCAAACTTAAATGACCATCACCTTACTATAGACTCCTATAAACAGAAGATGGTAACAACAAATCAAAAGTAAGTAATAGATATGTAACAATTAGTGAGAAAGAAATCCAAGTATAACACTAAAGACAGCTCACTTGTGGTGACAGAAGAGAGCAAGAGAAGAAAGGTATAGGGAAGAACTACAAAAACAATCATAAAACAAGTAACAAAATGGCAATAAGTATGCACCTACCAATACTTACTTTGAATGTAAATGCTAAAAGCTCCAGTCAAAAGACTTAGGATAACAGAATGGATTTAAAAAACAAGACCCATCCATATGCTGGCTACAAGAGCTATACGCTGGACGTACAGACACATGCAGACTGAAAGTGAAGGGATGGAGAATCATTTATCATGCAAATGGATGTCAAAAGAAAGTGAGGGTGGCAAAACTAATAGAGGACAAAATAGACTTTAAAACAAAGACTGTAACAAGAGACAAAGAAGGACCCTATGTAACAGTAAAAGGAATCATCTAAGAAGACATAACAATTTTAAGTATTTATATACTCAACGTGGGAGCATCCAAATACACAAAGCTGTTAATAACAACCATAAAGAAAGTAACCAATAGTGATACAATAATAGTAGGGGACTTTAAAACCCCACTTACATCAGTAGACAGATCATCCTACCAGAACATCAGCAGGGAAACAGGGCTTTGAATGACACATTGGACCAGATGGTTTTAACAGATACATTTGGGACATTCTATCCTAAAACAACAGAATAACACATTCTTTTAAAATACACATGGAACATTCCACAAGACAGAGCACATGTTAGGCCACAAAACAAGTCTCCACAAATTCAGAAAGACTGAAATTGTACCATGTACCTTTTCTAACCATAACACTATGAAACCTGAAATCAACCACAAGAAAAAATCTGGAAAGAACACAAACACATGGAGATTAAATAACATATTACTAAACAATGAATGGGTCAACCAAGAAATCGAAGAAGTAAAAAAAAAAAAAGAAAAAGATGGAGAAAATGAAAATAAAAACACAATGGCCCAAAGCCTTTGAGATGTAGCAAAAGTACTCCTAAAAGGGAAGTTTATAGTAATGCAGGCCTACCTCAAGAAGCAAGACAAATCTCAAACAACCTAACCTTATACCTAAAGGAGCAAGAAGAAGAACAAACAAAACAACAAAACTCCAAACCAGCAGACGGGGAGTTGGGGGGGGGGGGTAATAAAGATTAGAGCAGAAATAAATGAAATAGAAATTACAAAAACAATAGAACAGATCAGTGAAAACAGAAGCTGGTTTTTTGAAAAGAACTACAGAATTGGTAAACTGTCAACCAGACTCTTCAAAAATGAGAGAGAGAGAGAAAACTCAAATAAACAAAATCAGAAATGAGTATCTAGAAACAACCAACACCAAAGAACACAAAAAATTATAAGAGAATATTATGAAATATTATATGCCAAAAAATTGGACAATATAGAAATGGATAAATTTCTAAAAACATATAACCTTCCAAAACTGAATCAGAAGGAAATTAAAAAATTTGAACAAACCACTTACCTGAAATGATATTAAATCAGTAATCAAAAAATTCCCAACAAACCAACATCCAGGATGAGAAAGCTTCAGAGGTGAATCCTACCAAACGTTTAAAGAAGAGTTACTTATTCTTCTCAAACTATTCCAAAAAGTAGAGGAGGAAGGAAAACTTCCAAATTCATTCTACAAGATAAGCATTATGCTGATACCAAAACCAGATAAAGACACTACAAAAATGGAGAACTATAGATCAATATCTCTGATGAACATAGATGCAAATCCTCAACAAAATATTAGCAAACCAAATCCAACAATACATTAAAAAAACATTCACCACGATCAAGCGGGATTTTTTCCCAGGGTACAAGTGTGGTTCGGTATGCACAAATCAATTGATGTGATACACCACATCAATAAAAGAAAGGGGAAAAACAATATGATCATTTCGATAGGCAGAGAAAAATACTTGACAAAGTACAACATCCACTCATGATAAAAACCCTCAACAAAGGAGGTTTAGAGGGAACATATCTCAACATAATAAATGTCATATATGAAGAACCCACAACAAACATCATCCTCAGTAGTGAAAAACAGAGCTTTTTGCATAATGTCAGGAAGAAAACAAGATGTCCATTCTCATTTATTCAACATAGTACTGGAAGTCCTTGCCAAAGCAATTAGACAAGAAAAAGGAATAAAAGCACCCAAATTTAAGGAAGAAGTAAAACTTTCACTCTTTTCAGATGACATATGCTATATACAGAAAACCTGAAAGAATCCATCAAAAAAACTACTAAAACTGATATGTGAATTCAGTAAGGTTGCAGGATACAAAATCAGAGTACAGAAATCTGTTGCATTTCTGTACACTAATAATGAAGAAGCAGAGAGAAAACAAGAGAACAACCCCATTTACAATTGTACAAAAAATAATAAAATACCATAACCAAGAAAGTGAAAGACCTATACTCTCAAAACCCTAAAACACTGAAGAAAGAAATTGAAGACAATACAAAGAAATAAAGAGACATTCCATGCTCATGGATTAGAAGAAAAAATGTTGTTAAAATGTCTGTATTACCCAAAGCAATGAACAAATGTAATGTAATCCTTATCGAAATACCAGTAGCATTTTTCACAGAACCAGAACGAATAATGCTAAAACTTATATGAAACCACAAAGGATTCTGAATAGCCAAATCACTCTTGAAGAAGAAGAACAAAGCCAGGGGTATCATAATCCCAGATTTCAAGTTATACTACAAAGCTGTAGTAATCAAAATAGTATGATACTGGCACAAAGACAGTCACCATAGATCAATGAAACCAAATAGAAAGACCTAAAATAAACCCACAATTTTATGGTCAATCATTCTTCAACTAAGGAGGCCAAAATATCCAATGGGAAAATCTCTTTAACAAATGGTGTTAGGAAAACTGAACAGCCACATGCATAAGAATGAAACTAGAACACTATCTTATACATAAATAAAAATAAACTAAAAACTGGGGCATCTGAGTGGCTCAATAGGTTAAATGCCCAACTCTTGATTTCAGCTCAGGGTTGTGAGGTTAAGTCCGGTGTCCAGGCTCCATGGGCTTCATGCTGGGTGTACAGCCTTATTGGAATTCTCCTTCTCCCTCTCCTTCTGCCCTGCCCCACTTATGCTCTCTCTCTCTCCATTTCTTGCTCTAAATAAATAAATGAATAAATAAAATGTTGACTACATACGAGTATGCACAAATAACTGTTATTCAGAGAAGAACTGTAACAAGATATTCTTTATAAAGACAATTGTTAAGTATAGCCTAATATTTTATTTTTAAAAAGAAGAAAGCAGACGTCAATGCCCTGCCTTTTGATATTTTACCAATATGAGATCTGAACAAAGAATCAGGAAGTTCAGTGATGTAATGTTCTTGACACTGTCCTCAGAGAGCTAGCATGTGGTGAAAAGCAGATGATGGAAAACAAGAATAGGCTTGCATTCAAGACAGTTATTACCCTTAGACACCAATCAGAACAACAACTATACCATCATCACTACTGTATTTGAATATTCATTATGTACTTGTTTTGTGTCAGGCACTATGTTCAGCAAATTTACTGACAATATTAATACATGTTTACAATGATTCTCAGAAGTAGGTACTGTTATTATTCCCATTTTATAAACGAGGAAACTGAGACCCAAGAGGTTTATATCATGTTTCCAAAGGCACATAGCCAGTGAGTGCTGGAGCCCAGACTTAAGGTTGGGTAGTATGACTACAGACAATATCCTTTTCATCATTATCCTTCACTGTTTCTCCCAGCTTTCAAAGCAAAGCAACCAGGCAGAGGTAGGAGATGCCATCAACATACCTTCAGTGAATCAGGTCCATAGTCACCCAGGAGCACAATGTCCATGACAGCAAATGGTAGAGAGACTGGCAGAATCCTTTTCTGTTAGGATTTAGTCCCTCGAAGTCAGTGTTTTTCACAAAGACAGTCTTTTCCCTACTCAATCATATTCTTTGAATCAAAATTCAGCACATAATCTGTCCAGCAATTTTGGGTCATGTACGCCTTTTCCGTTTGACTGGTATTTGTGTAGAGCCAAAGTCATGATGTGCTCTGTCCACGGTGCTGAAAAGCATACCAGATGCAGCCCTGCCCTTGTGAGGTGCACATTCTATAGGTGGAGGGCACAGGTAATGCGTGAGCAAGCAGACAGAGGAAAAGATGGGGCAAATGAGAGACGGGAACAGGATCACATGGTAGAGGTCATGAGGAGGGCTGCTTCTTTAGACCGTCAACCAGAGATGGCGTTCTGAAGCTGTAACATGGGGGCAGAGTGGTCAGGGCAGAAAGGACCAACAGTCGAGAAAGAATCAAGGCAGGTATGAGGTTGGAGTGTGGGAAGAACAGCAAGGAGACCAGTGTGATGCAACCTAGTGAGTGAAGTAGAGAAGGACAGAGCACAAGTCAAAGGGGTAGGTCAAGGTTAGAATACACAGCGAAGAAAATATTTTTTTTTCCTCTACTCTTCTAACTTCTTGGCTGGGTCTCTAACAAAAGACAGATTAACAAGAGAAAGGCATGCAGATTTATTAATGTTCACGACAAGGGAAGCTTCATAAGGAAATGAAGACCCCAAAACATGGTTGAACCTTCACAGTTTTTTATCAGGTTTGATGAAGAGTGAGAGTTTGATGAAGCTGTGGGAAAATGAGATGGGGCAAAGGATATGAAGTGTAGTAAACTGGGGAATAAGTTAGCAAGGTTTGTTCATTCAGATTCCTCTCTGTGTCCCTTTGTCTTTGGAGAGATAAGGATGCCCCCCCCCCCTTCCTCCAGTGGAGGGAAGGCACCACTAACATGAGGGTTTTATGACCTATTTCAGGGGAAGGCCAGAAAGTCCTTCCTGGACGTGCCACTTGTAGTTTCCCCACAAAACCCACCACAGGGCTGCATGGGGACGAGCATCACAGCAGGAGATAGATGAGAAGACCCTGCAACAGTCTAGGGCCTGGGAGACAGACGATGGTGGCTTGAACTAGGGCATGAATGCTGGAGGTGGAGAAGAGTGGAGAGATGCAAACAGAGGCTGAAAGCAAAGCAGATAAGAATATGGTTACTGCTGGGGGAAATTCTTCTGCCCATTCCTGATGTCATCTTCGGGTTCAGGGGTGTTCCAGTGGGTGCTGTGACACAACTTTGAGTTTCTCCAGACCTTTTCTTGCCCTTCCCCAGGGGAGGAGGAGAGAATTACCCAACTAGGAGATGGACAGACAATTCAGCTTGATCCCTCACCTCCTCCTCTTGAGAGAGCCATCCCATTCTTGGCTGCAACACCACAGCTTCGCCTGGACAAGCCCCTTCATGTCCAAGCTCGCCCTGACAAGGCTGGCTGCAAGAGGTTCAATCCGGAAGACCACGTGATCTCATATTAAGCTATATCTCCCAGTGCAGCCTGCAGCCTTTACCCAAAAGGAGATCTCTTAGCCTCCCCTTGCTACTCCTTGTCAGAACTGTCACTTTCTTCAGGAACAAGGATGTTATTTACCACAGAGACCCCCACCCCCAAAAGTTGAATCAGGACATGTGTTGGAATTCTATTGATTTAATTCTTCTGGATATTTTGATGGAATGAGGGACCACAGGTCAGAATCTAGGATGAACAAGTGCAACAGAAAAAATACATTGAGAAAATGATCATGAGGGAGACCTTGTTGCTAGTTAATGCTTTACTGATTGACTCAGGAATCCCGATTCTATTTCTTTTTGTTTTTTATTTAAGATTTTATTTATTTATTTGTCAGAGAGAGAGAGAGAGAGAGTGAGAGAGCACAAGAAGGTAGAGTGACAGACAGAGGCAGAGAGAGAAGCAGGCTCCCCGCCGAGCAAGGAGCCTGATGCGGGACTCGATCTCAGGACCCTGGGATCATGACCTAAGATGAAGGTAGATGCTTAACCAACTGAGCCACCGAGGTGTCCCTCTATTTATTTTTTTTTTGAGTTTTTAAAAATTTATTTTAAATGAGAGTCTGTACACACACGTGTGAGTGGGGATCAGGGCAGAGAGGGAGGGAGAGAATCTCCAGCGGACTCCAAGCTGAGTCTGGAGCCCGGCACGGGGTTCGATCTCACAACCCTGGTATCATGACCTGACTTGAAACCAAGAGTCAGACATTCAACTGATTGTACCACCCAGGCTCCAACCCCCCACCTCCACCCCGATTCTATTTCTGACAGAGCTCACAGCCAGCAAGACAAATATGTGTTTCCCTTCCCAACTCCATGCCCGACACGGACACTGAAAATCAATCCAGACATTCTTTCCTGGGCCTGGCCTTGGCCCTGGTCTTACAATCCCTCTCAGACAAATACGATCCAGGCACCTACTGACAACCAGGGCTGCAAACAGGATGAGACTGAAGTTACAGTTTTGAGGCCAACTAGAAAATAAAGCTGATCACTATTTTCTAGTTAACACAAACTTACTCAGAAAATCATTTTTATTTCAAATTTGTTGAGCATATTTCTAAAATGGATAAAGATAATTTTTCTGGAACTGGAACACACTGTGTAGAATTTTTTTTATGATTTTAAATTTTCCCTTAGGACTCCCGAATTCTACTTGGTAGAATATATAAGAAGTTAGTCCAACTCTGTAGAGTTCAAGATTCATTCCTTGATTTATTCTAAAATAAGTTCTTGACTCACTTCATAATTCAGGTTGTCTCCTTAAAGTGCAGTGAAATTTTGAGTAATTTAAGACTTATCTATTAGTTCTAGTACTTGTTTTCAAAGTAAGGACCAAGAAATATAGGTCCGCCATTCACGTCCTTAATATTACTAGATCTTATTTAATAACTGCGAACTTGCTAAGTTTTGTTGTATCATTACTAAGGGATAGTGGTAAGTGCATTTTCATGCGTGGGAGATTATATGCATTTTTTTTCCTTTCCTTCTTCTCTATCTTGAATCTCAGTAAATCTCAGACTTTGAGGCCACATTAATGATTCTCATCACTTGAAAAAAAAATTTTTTTTAAGATTTTGTTTCTTTGAGAGAGAGAGAAACACAGAGCACCAGCAGAGGGTGAGGGAGAGGAACAAACAGACTCTCCGCGGAGTGGGGAGCCCAACATGGGACTTGATCCCAGGACCCCAAAACCATGACCTGAGTGGAAGGCAGATGCTTAACCAATGGAGCCACCCAGGTGGTCCTGGCAAATTCTCGTTTGCCCACCACGGGCTACGTCAGACTGACACCAGCTAAGTGAGAAGCTGCATGGTGGCCTCGGAGGAGCCCGACACCTTGTTTGGGATAAACTCTACACCGCAATGAAAACCTTTAAATAAAGCAGACCCGGTCAGGGGTCCTAGGAGGAGCACAGCAGCTGCCTGTTAAGGAGGGCTGTATGCAGCTGATAATACTTCTAGAACCAAAGAATGAGTCTGAAAAGCAAGCAGAGTATCAACCAGCCAGCCCATCTGGAGGTCAGCCACTGGTAGACAGCAATCTTAGACCGCGCGCTCTCCAGAGGGGGGCCCCACGGGCTGCAGGGCACGGCCACTCAGCGGAGATAATTCCACCAGCCGTATTCCAAGTCCACCAAGGGCGGGCAGCAGCATCTGGCACAATATGTGCCATTTCCAGAGGTTTAAAATAGTTTTTCTAAATGTGTCCTTTCACAGTCCAAATATGGCTTAAGTTTCTTCTGAGTTGAGATACTAAAGCGGATGAGACAATTTTGTCATGACTTTCATAGGGAACGGGTGGCAGTGGGGAGGGAGATGGATGAGAAGACCACTGGGCGAGGGCTGGGGGCAAGGGGAGGGGAACTTCTGTTAATCGACCTAGTTTTGTAAGATCCAAGGACACTTCTTCCCATGTTTCAAAGCACGACATGTGGAGGTTAAGAGAATGCCATCAATACAGAGACGATCCGCGTAAACGCTCCCCGCTCTGTCTTCCGGTTCCTTGCCCCAGGGTGGACACATAACCAGTTGTTATTTTCTGCAACTAAGCTATTTCCTGCACACACATGCATTACCTTACCTTCTTTCTGTGTTTGGTTGGACCTTTCAAAGCATGCAGGTTAACTCGGAAGGGATGCAGAAGGCATCAGCCCTCCACTGACTCACCCAGCAGAAGTCAGGATGGCCCAAAACAGAGGCTGCCCGTGAGCTACTTCCCTTTCTACATTTTGCTGTCCCAAATCCTGAGCTGTTCAAGAGAGGACGCTGTGCGTCCCCGAGTGGAAAGGCACAGAGGAATGACTCTGAGACATGCCAGGGTAGAGAGGAGGCCCCGTGACCAGAGAAGGCGGACAAGTCTGTGGGGCTTGCAAGTAGCACAGCACCCACCCCGTGGTCCCAGGGCTGCCTGGGAAGGTGCCCAACTCCCAGCAGTCAGGGGTCATATGCTGCAGGCAGGAGGCCGCACCCCAGGCCCTGGGGCTCCACGGTTTCCACTGTTAAGTCCCCAAGGTGGAAGGGCCACCACGCTGAGCCAGCAGAGTCTAGAGATGACCAGGGCAGACAAGCAGCTTTACCAGAGGGGCCTCGGGATAGCTGAGGCTGGGTTCCTGCCAGGCTGATTCCTGTCAATGAGGATTTGGTGTGATTTCATGATGTGTCTGGAATTTCCGTTCAGTCTGAGTTTGGGGCTGAGATGTGAGCCCACCACACAAATGGGGCATTTGGTCTACTGCTAGCGGGTGACCCCGCACCATACTCCAGCCCCCCGAGCTTACTAAATTCAAGGAATTCGCCAGGTTTCATATGAAGCATGCTTCAGCTCTGCCTGGCTCATGAGGCAGGGAGGAGAGGCCACAATGGGAAACTGCTCTGGAACCAAGAAGCCAGGGTCTCTGACCAGTGTTATTTGGAACATGACCCAGCCTGTCTGCCTGCAGGTACCTCTCTAAGTCAAAGAGAAGCACATACAACATTGGCATTTAAAATGTCCCCAAACCAAAAAAAACTCACCCGCCACACAACAAACAGAAAACCCCACTCATGTCCCAAGGCAAATATAAGTGTGTTAAAATACACACATATTTATGCACAGATTTTTTTTTTCTTGTTTAGGTACAGACTGAAAACAGGAAGCCTACATAAGGCTTAACTCATCCCATGAAACCCTTTATAGGACATCCACACACCCGTTCGCTGCTCAGGAAATGGCATTTCTCATTAATTTTTGATAGAGAAATCACATTAAGCTTCCCAGAGGAGGACTTGAGGATTTAAGGGACTTGGGTTCTGGGCTACACCACCATGTGCTCTTTTCTCATTATCAGTTTTAGGGCAAAGTCTCATTCAATGGCTTATTTGTTCCTGGCGAGAGATTTAAAATGACATTGGAAAGGAATTTCCAGGTGCTAATGGGGTCTGTGGTCTGTACACAGAGGATTAAGCCAAATCCCCCTGTGGTTTAACTATATCAGCAGCCTTCAGTGTCACATGGGGCTGAACAAACTTCCAGTCTGTATAACTGACCTCCGTCAAAGGATGCCCAATTTAGACAACGGTGAAATTTAAGGAATGGGCGCACCCATGAACATGAGAAACTATTCCTGAAACTATTCCTGAAAAAATGCCCATGAAGACCTTATACCCACTGTGAAATAAGTGGCTTCAGGACAAGGGCTGGTCACCAGAAAGACCAAGCCATGATTAGACACTTGGCAGGTTCTCGGGATCGTCCCACACCTCACCCTATGCTGCTCTTCATTGGACTATCGCTACGTGCCCTCTAATAAACCGGTAAACTAAGCAAACGTCTTCCTGAATTCCATGAGCTGTTCTAGCAAATCAACTGAACTCAAGGAAGGGGTCACAGGAACCTCCAGTTTGGAGACAGAAGTTGCAGGCAAACTGGGGACCTACTACTTGAGTTGGCACCCAACGGGCAGGCAGTCTTTAGGGACTGAACCCCGAACCTCTGGGATATGATCTCCAGGCAGACAGAGCCAGAACGGAGTTAAACTGCAGGACACCAGGCTGGTGTCACACAGAATTGCTTGGTGTGGGGAAAACCCCCATACATTTGGGGACCGGAAGTATCAAAAGGGTTTTGCATGGGGGCATCTGGGCGGTTCAGTCAGTTAAGCATCTGACTCTTGATTTCAGCTCAGGTCATGATCTTAGGGTGGGGAGAGCAAGCCCCGTGTCAGGCTCCACAGTCAACGGGGCGTCTGCTTGGGATTCTCTCTCTCCCTCTTCCTCTGCCCCTCCCCCTACGCTTGTTCTCTCTCTCTCTCTCTCAAATAAATAAGTAAATCTTAAAAAAAAAAAAAAAGAAGAAGTGTTCTGCATGTAAAGGAGATGATAGAGGAGGGAAATAGTTCTTTTCCCGATACATCCATATAGTAAAAAATAGCAAAAGTGATCACGATGACAATTACAGTCACAGCGCCACTCATTGCAAATGCCCACATGCCAGGCATTTTGCAGACAGGATCACACCACCTCGTGACACAAGTATTAGTATTCCCATTTTTAATGAAGACAATGAGACCTGGGGAAATGCTATCACGTGGGAGGCCCAAAGTCACAAGTCAGTAGCAGAATCGGTTTCAAATCTTGTTCTTTCCGGTACTCAGATCTGCCCCGCTCAACACACCCTCCTTGTGTGGGCACATGATTGCTAGGCCAAGAGCACAAACCCAGCCTTGCTGCTGACGGGGTGGGGGTAACTGCGCGAGTGCCAACACCAATAAACACCGGCGAGCCAGGCTTCTCTGTGCTCCTTCGGCTCCGTAATAAGACATATTTATTACCTCCACCAGTAATCGTCTAGACTCCAGTAATACACTGATGGATTTTTAATCCTGAACGGACGGCATTAATTAGCCGAAGCTAGCTCTGATTTCCGCCAGCAGCTGTTATCAATCCTTTAAAAGACTGTTCAGTGCTCCAAAGGGTCTAATTTCCCTACTTGAACTCTTGATGGATTTAGATGTATTTAAAAGCTTATGAACTCTATTATAAAGTATGATAGAGTTACTGTGTATTACAGACACAAGAAAAATGAACATTGAAGCACTTTCTATAAGGTTTCTTATAAATATGTAAATATTTTAAATAATGAGCAATAAACCTTTCATTCATATTCACATTATAATTAACTTTTTAATTTAAGTAGCAACCAAGAAGCTATAAATTTGGGATCCTGATTCATTTCCAATCACCTTCTAATTTATATTTGCTCTCATTACAACTAGTCTATGAAAAACTTCAATCTTGCAATTCTCTAATCTTGGAAGCTTAAAAATTCATAAGACATAATTAGAATCTGTGTAGGAGACATTAGGGTTTAGTAAAAGAAATGCTGAACCAGGAGTCACAGGAGCTTGGTTCTAGGCCAGAGTCTATTTCCTACTCAAATTATTTCTTTGCACACAATTTACTCACCTATAAGACAATTAGGGTCCCAGAGATACTCCTTAAGGCCCAGAGTTAAGATTCTGAGTTATATATTCTTACACTCAGAAAACTACTTAAATGTATTAAAAATATTACACGCTCTATAGGTAGATGCTATTATATATAATATGAGAAATAACTTGCTGATGTAACGAAACCACAGATACATGCAAGCAATCTCCTTCCAGTTGAAAATGTCAAAGGCAGAGAAAAGATCCTAAATTGTAACTATCTCGATGTTTCCAGACTTCTGTTACTGGGAGTCACTTGTAATAATGTTCATTTTTGAGTAGTTAAAACCTTTTAACACAATCCATAATCTTTATCCTGTAGGGAAACAGTACCAGCTTGATCACTCCAGGGTAGAAAAGTAAAAGAAAGGTTCCCCTCCTCTCCTCGTTAGCCCTGTCCACCACTCTCAGACTTGAACATGCCAAGTCCCCTCTTCTGCATTTGTATTTTGGGATATGGAGGAGTGAGGTTGGAGAGGGAGGGAGGGGAGAAGCAGGAAGGGAAGAGAAGGGATAAAATTATGGCCTAAGGCAAAAAATAGAAAAGAGGAAAAAAAACTTAGGAGCAGTCGAGGGAACACTGGCATTTCCATGAGAGGGGACGACACTTAGCAAATGGAACCTTGAACTAAGAGAGGATGTACCCCAAAGTAGACTACGGAGGATGTGCAGACTGTTTTTCTAGAATCCAAACTTTTTTACACAAAATACTTTTTCCTCCCCCCCCCCCCCCGCCGCCACTTTTCTTTTCTGCTATGGGGAGAATTCTCTAATTGGAATTCAGTCAGTCATTTCTGGTCAAGTGTAAGGATGAAAAGGAAATTTCCAAGGCTTTTATTATTGTTCAACAAGGATATTTTGAGCAAGGTCCTGTCTAAATGGAATAAATAATTTATTGTTTTTTTTCTTATTCTTAGAGTATGGAAAAATATTGTACCTGGGGAAAGTCAAAGAGAACATCTTGTCATAATACAAGGCAAAAGGTACCACATAAAATCTGAATCAAGATAGTAGCACACTCAACGGCTTTGTTAGTATCCACTGAAAGGCCAAAGCTTCCTTGGTTATAGGATTGATTTTTTTTTTTTTCTTTTCAGCAAAAAGTCACCCTCAGCAGGAGATCTAAACCAAAAGCATTCTTGTGTGGCTGGGACATAAGTCAGCAGCAGGAATTTTAACAGGATGTCAAGTATTAGACTCTACTGTAGGCCAGACTGCAGACTGGTCCCAGGCGCCCTCAACACGCATGCTGTGAACAGACAGTCCAAAATTCTGGCACCTGTCTCATTCTTCTACAAGTGGTGGACAGACATATGTGGCCCCTGTCTCTTGGATTTCATCCCAGAGAGACCAATAAGATTCTTTCACTTCTCTTCCGACATACGTAATGGAAAAAAAATCCTCCTGAATGCAGCGAGTTACAGTAACACTGCCTTAAAAAAAAAAAAAATTGTCACACCTGTCTCCTAGCCTCCCTGCAACACAAACAATAATGACTGGGTCTCCGTGGGGGCAAAAGGTTTCCTTTCTTTCAATTCATAGAAATAGATGTAGTCAGAACATGTAGCTTCTGTGCCACAAAGAGAAGCAGGTGGGTAGCATCTTAGCATGAAGTGAAAAGTAATCTGCAAAGGAAATACGAAGATCAAGAAAACCTCTTAAATCTGTTCTCTCAGGATAGCCCCCACGATTGGTTAGTGATGGAAGCGACTGTGAGATTTACAACTTCAGTCCTCCATTTCATAGGGCAGAAGCCAGAGGCAGACAGAGAGAGATCTTGTAACGTTTCAAGGTAGCCAGGCCAACGAGTGGCAGAGCTGGAGCCAGTTTGAACTCGGGCTTCCAGGACCACGCTCCGGGATCGTCATTCACCTGATAGATCCACATCTTTTATGTGAACCTCCTAGAGCTATGTGTGTTTGTCGTATATTTGCTGTAAATCAAACACCCTCAGTAAAGTGTAAAGCTCTGTGATCAAACCCATTCACATCTTTACAGTGAACGGGTGAGTATTCACACAAAGCGGGGAAGATCCCAAGTAGCCAATTGCTCATCTGATAAGATTTTGGCACCATACGCTATTAAGGAAAGTTTTATTTTGGTGTTCAGAGTTTTTTAACTTTCAGAAATTGCAGATAATAGATGGTGGTCCTATAGAACGAGGCTTCCCTTGTAAAAAGGGAAGGAAAAAGCCCTCAAGTGTTCAAAAGCAGCACATCTCAGATACCACGGTAGTTAAGAGAAACCCATCATCTAAGGGTCTAGTTAAAAGCTAGACTGCTGCATCCCATTCCCACAGTCTGTGATTCAGGACAGCTGAGCTGAGGCCACAGAAGTGTCATGTATAACCAGTCAGAAGCTTTGCTGTGCTCCTCAGACATTTTCTGGCTGGTACTGAAGCTCGGGTCCATAACACCACACTTCGAGAACCAATGGTTAAGCCCATGAGCCTTGCACTGACAGACCTGTGTTCAAATCTACCATTTCTTAGCCGTTGTATTTTCAGGCAAATTAGCTCACTTCAGCTGAGAAATCCACTGAGAATCTTACTGAGGATTCCTTGTAACATGACAAGTTATTTTTCTCTTGTTGTTTTCAAGATTCCTTCTATGTCTGTGGCTTCTGACAGTTTGAGTATAATGTGTCTTGGTGTGAGTCTCTGACTTTATCCTACTTGGAGTTCACCGAGCATTTGTATTAGTATAGCTAAGACCTCAGATTTAGGTCATTTTCAGCCATTAGTTCTTCAAATAATCACCCTGCCCCTTTCCTTCTCCCTCTGCCTCCTGAGAATGCCATAATACACATATTGGTACGTTTGCTGATGTCCCACATGTCCCTTAGGTTCTGTTCAATTTTCTTCACTCTTTTTTTTTTCTTTTTGCTCCTCAAACTCAGTAATTTCAAAAGACCTGTCCTGAGTCTCTCTTCTACCTTCTCAAGTATATTGTTAAGCCCCTAGAGTGACTTTTTCAATAAGCTGTTGTATTTTGCAGCTCCAGAATTTCCCTCATTCTTTGATCATTTGTTTGCTTTATGTTCTCATTTTGTTCATGTATCACTTTCCTCATTTCCTTTAGTTCCTTAAGCATATTTAAGAGTGTTGTTTTAATGTCTTTGTCTAGTAAGTCTAATAGTTGTGTTTATTCAGAAATGGTTTCTGAAGATTTATTTTGATCTTCTGAATGACCCATGTTATCCTGTTTCTTTATATACCTATGATCATTCATATATATATATATATATATAAAATTTTTTTTAATTGAACACTTAAAATTCCAACCACCTCTCTCAGTATTACAAACTAGCTCCAGGCAGGGAGACAGTCAATATTCAGTCCAGTGTGCAGACTAAGTAACATCTCCTTAGCGCTTTTCTTGACATGCATCTTTCCTGGGCCTGTGTCTATGCTATTTTTTTCTTCCCCACTGTCTACATGGCTACTTTTAAATGTCTCAATTTCCCTAGGAGTTTCACACTTGCTTCGGGACTCAGCTGTTCTACTGTATTCTTCAGTCAAACATCTCTTGCTATAGGCCCCTGTGGGTCTACAGCCCCTTTGTGGTTTTCATGAATCATGCCTGCCGTTCCCTGTGGCTTCCTCTAGACTGAGACCTAACCTGTACTGCTTTTGGTTGTTTGAGCTTCTACTTAGATAACACAGAGAATAATCCCTCAGGCAGCCCTCAGACAGGTTAGAACACTGCAAATGCAGTCCACTCTGTTCTCTTTGGTTTGTGGAAGGGACCTGGAAACTAAACCACTAATTCCTCTAAACTACACCATGCCAAGCCAGGGAGCAGTTGGGGCAAGAATGAATTAAAAACACCATAAAACACCTTGTTATTCTGAATGTGGGTTTTTCTTGCTTGGTCATTCACTTGGTTGCTGTAGGTTTGACTTTTAGAGCTCTTATAAAATTTCTTTAGCCACTGTCTAGTTGCTTACTTAATGGTTCCATGAGAGCTTCCTATGGAAACCAGAGTACCTGGAGTTTCTTAATCTACCATCTTGCTGACGTCTTCATTGTACAGTTCCTTAAGCCTCAGCTCCTTATAGTACTTACTCACAGTGTTGTTGGGATGATTAAAGGAGATAATATACTAAAAGTATTTAGCACAGAACTTTGCATATAGTAAAAGCTCAATAAATTTTGGTCACTATCACTACCATAAGACTAGTACAACTATGTCGCCATTGCTGGGAGACTTCATTGCTGGGAGATAGAGTGCTGATTTAATGGTGCTTTATACACACCCCCAATCCTAGAACTCCCACAAATATCAGTTGCCTAATCTATGCCCACCTTCCTCCACAGTGCTACTTTATACCCATTATCCACAATGGGTAGGTTTTACTAAATACCTGAAGCAGATTTTTTTACTCTTGTTTTAGATTTTTAAAGTCATGCTTATTCACAACTTTTAAGAGAAGTTTCCATCCTCTCATTGATCTAAAGGTCTATAAAGTGTGTGTGTGTGTGTGTGTGTGCGTGCGTGTGTGTGTGTGTTTTGGTGGGAATGTGAAAAAGCTGCATATAGACACAAATCTTATCTTTAATATAGGTACGGTCAGGTTTAATTTTAACACACTCATGCAAGAGAAAATAGCAGAGGAGTACCTCTTTCTTTCTGAAACTGTACCTCATACTTCTCAAATAACACATTCCTCATTTGGCTCCCTCATTTTCTACATTTTGGCCAAATACCTAGACTAGTCTTCTATCCTTTCCAACATGCAATTCATCCCCCTTTTCTTTTTTCCTGTATGCCATTTTGATGAACATACATAATGGTTTTCACAAAAGATATTAGTTCTCTTTCTCCAGAATATATTTCATTGGTCTTGTACTGGGATAAGAGTGCTAAGCCAGTGAGGTCCAAAGCTATCTTTGAAGACCACCTTGGGATATTACAACCCAGGGGCAGGAAATGACAGTGAGGACTATACTTAGAGAAAGTATCTGAGCCAGATGTCACAAGCATACTTCATAGAATTAGTGATCACCTGCCATTCTAGAAGCAACCAGCAAGAAAACCAGGAACATAAGCTTTTTTTGCCTCAGCTACTTCTATTGCTCAAAAAAACCCCTCACCTCAGGTTCTGCATTATTACCTTGGTCATCCAGCCTCTTTCCACCAGGGGCACGAGACTTGGTGAATTTGCATCCTAGAAACCCAACTGGTCAGCATGCTGAAATCGGGATGCCTTCCAACACGAAACTGCATTAGCCAAGCTCCAAGAGATACAAGTCAGATGACCCTGCCTTGATCTCCCACAGCCTAGAATGAACAAGTGGTTCTAGCCAGTGTATAACCCCAAGCTACCTGGAAGCTCAGAGTCAACGTCTTATGTAAGAATGCAGTTTGGGAAAAGGAGATTCTTATTAGTCCTCAGAAGTGAGCTCTCTTTCATCTAAAGGAATTTGAATCAGCTCATCTACCAAAGGAGCTAGCTAATTTACCAGAGTTCTCTTGTTCCCTTGAAAAACTCCCTTCCCTCCTAAACATGACTTGCCTGGTCCTTCTTCGGTTTCCACCACAGATCAGCTCCCTTCCTATTCTTTCTCTTATTTTTCCTCCAAAAAAGATACAATTTCCTACTGGAAATTCTAATCACATACTAGCTCTGCTTTGCTGAAAATACATCCAGATCACCTTGATGGGATGACTTTAATAGCCTCTATTGGATGCCAACAAATACAAAGTCACATTTTTATGTTTAATAACTTAAAAAAGTGAAAACTTTGAAATGTCTATGCAGGAGTCCTCCATAATTTCTGTAATTTAATTAAATTAAACATAATTAAATTAAACATAATGCAAAACAACACATTTCCTTCTCACGCTATGCATGATTGGGTCAAGCAGTTACTGACTTGAGGATTTATGTACTCTAACATGCAGCTAGTCTTGCCATCACTGCGATGGACGACTGAAAACCACAGGGGTGGTGCTTCCCCCCAAGCTCATGGTCAGATTTCCAGCAGCTGGAGTTGGGATTCTCTGCAGCCGTGGCTTTCTTACAGAGTAAACAAGACAATGAGGCAGGCACCAAAACTTAACTAATTCGTTAAAACCAGATCACTCAGAAGAAAAAAAAAAAAAAACCAACAAATTGGGAAGGCTGGCGCATTACATTTCTCTTGGAAATGGATGGAGCCTAAATCAACACGTAATTCTGGACGAGACAGTTACTTAATTAGTTGTAAATTTGGGGGTAGGTGTATTTCGTGAGTCAGCAAACACTGAGTATCTACAATGTGACAAGAACTATGCTAGATGTTGGGGAGACACGGAGGCAAGACACGGGTCTTACCCTTCAGGCTGACTCTCCTATGGGGCACGTGGGGAGCCTTCAACACTCTTCCTCGTGCCATAATTCAATACTCCTATTATCGGAATATCACAGAGCTAACCGGCACCGAGGCACTCAGACCCTCGACTCCAGCTGCATTGACAATTCCCTGAATGTATCATTTCTTGACCTTTTCATCAGTATTGATCAACTATTGATATTGACTATTTGATTCTCTCTGCTGATGTCATGTGGAATTAATTACTCCGGCATCAACTGTAGGCTTCAGAATCAGAGAGACCTGCTTTAAGATTCCACGTATCCCGGGAAAATTGCTTAGACAAGTGAGCTCAGTCCCACAGGCCTGGGCTTGAATCCTATTTCAGCCATTGCCACTGGGGTTATCTTGGTGAGTTCACGTCCTCTCTGCCTATTTCTTTATGTGTAAAAGGGGGCCAAGGGTGGGAAATCATCTTCCACAGGACTGATGTAAGAAGTAAATGATGGCATGCTCAGCACAGTGTCTAGAACATAGTGACCACATGGCAAATACTAGTTATTATTTGAGCATTAAATGACTTACTGTATTTTAAACACTTAGCACAATTAAAATCAGTGCCTATTTTGGCGGCAGCAATTTTCACAGATGCCGTTTTGTTTTCAATATAGCTTTTAACAGAAAAGTCCAACAGTGGGACTGGCTGCTCCAGGACACAGTACTCTATCACTGGAGATGACCAGATGGACATTCCTGGCTTTCGGTCAAGGCTGGGGAGAAGGGATTCATATGCTCGGAAGACCTGGGGTGAGATGCATCTTAAGTTTCTTCTCCACTTTTGGTTTTCTCATTCAATGACTTGTACTGATCTCTGATTAGAAAATCTACCATTATTAACAGTAAGGTAACATACGAACTTCAAATAATTTTGATAAAGACGCTATAATTTGGAAAATATTCAAGAATTCATCCAATACTTTTTCTCCAGAAAAAGATAAGTCCATCTTCTTTCTTACTTGTCTTCTTCTAACAATATAAGTGCAAATCAAAGTGAACTGTGATTTTCTTTTAACATTTTTATGTCCTGTTCATTTTTTAATCTCGTGAAGCAAGAACCATGTTCTCTGTTGGCTCTGCTTCTGGTGATAATATTATGAACTAGGTCAGAAGTTAGTTTAAAAAAAAAAAAAAAGGTCCATAGCTAAGAATCTCATTGAAAAAAAAAAAAAAACAACTTGGCCATGTTCCGTTTTCAAAATAAACTCTTCTCTATTCTGGGGCAATCATGAGATGTTTCTGAGAAAAGTGCTGTCATGAATCCTAGCCAAGGAAATGTTCCATGGAGAGAGGAAGGGTCAAGATCCTGATCACCTGACCATTAGGACAATGACAAATCACTTTCCACCTTTTCTCAATGCCTCCAAACAAGTATTGTCAATGGGAATGAGGTCCCGGGTACTTGGTCAAGGAAACATTACTGAGTTTGCCTGTACTGATGGTACTTTTATCTGTAGCTTGGAAAGGGGGGCCTTGGAATGGGGATGTTGGAATCTTCTTGAAAAGCGGCCTTTGCAGAAGAAAAACATAAAAGGGAATAAGAGGGGCATTATCTAGGACAAAAGGATGTGCCCCAGGATGCTGAAGGAAAGTGAGAACAAACAAAGGCTGGTGCCCAGACAGGCTTGGGTTTGAACACACTCCTGGGCCCATATAAGAAGTAGGGGAGGCGATCCACAGGGAGCACGCCCTTTTGTGACGCTGGGATCTTGAGTCCCACAATGTTCCTTTAGTGGGAGAAGAGGTTTGCTCTGCTCTTTTTCCAGACTCCTGGGCTGTCACCCCTGCCAAATGCTGCCAGTGGGCACTGCCAAGACCTGGACACTCTTGGTTCAATTCCCAAACAAGTGTGCTGAGGGGCAGAAGGAAAGAGCTCCATGACCAGATGGCCTTTCTGCTTTGCTAGGCAAGTTGTTTATTTTTGCATTTTAGTCGACGCAGAATTACTGCTGCACCTTGGCGAATCCCAGAGTGGGACTGTGGGATGCCTGCTGTAGGATACATTCGTAAAGAAAAAGTTGTGTTGTTTGTTTGCATTTTAACAGGGAGAGTATTGCTTTTAATGAGACAAAATGAAGAAAATAGGTGTCAAGTAGATAAGAGGGAAAGAAAGGATAAAGTAATGATTTTCAGCACAGAGTTAGGAGACATGAAGAAGTGAAATCGCACCTGATCTTGAGGCAGCCTTGGGGGTGGGTATGGAAGTGAGCGGGGGCAGGGGTGAAGGGGTGGTCCCCTGGGTGGCATTGAGGGGCTCAGGCTCTGAACCAAGGAGAATGGGAAGGCTGCTGCAGGCGGGGGAACTTGAAGTCTGTGCTCCAGTCATAAACCGAGCTGGGAAGACAACACTGAGAAGACACGCAGATTTAAATTTTTCAAGGTCTGACTCTGGGAGGCAGGAGACTCTCAGGAGGCAGAAGCCAAAGCATCATTAGACAAAAATAAACGTATCTGGCACCAACCTAAGGAGCTTAGTGATCTTTTTAAGGCAGGTCACTTGGGAAGGAGTTCTTGTCTAACATGGCCTGTTAGAATCACTGGAGAAGCTTAAAATAAAATACTTGGGATTTAATTGGTTTGGGGGAGGGGCCCCGGTAGCGGTATCTTTTTTTTTTTTTTTTTTTTTTTTAAGTTATCCAGATGATTCTAGTATGCAGCAATGTTGAGAAACAGTGACAGGCTGCAGGAAAAATTCCCTCTCATCAGAGATCCTCTGACTCATTTAATGGTGTACCTTGTTTCCCTACACCTCCCAGATGTGATTTTTTTTTTTTTTTAATAACAAATTGAAGGTCTGTGGCATCTGGACTTTGGGCAAGTCTATTGGAGACATTTCCCAGGAGCGTTTGCTCACTTCATGTCTCCATGTCACATTTTGGCGATTCTTACACTATTTCCAACTTCTTCATTATTGTATTTGTTATGGTGATCTGTGATCAGTGATTATAACTAAGAACTCAGATGGTGGTCGGCATTTTTTAGCCACATATATTTTATATATATTTATTTTTAGTATATTTATATATTTTATATTTATATTATTTTATTTTATATATTTATATGTATTTATATCTATATTTTATTATATATATATTACATTTTATTATATTTATATTATATATAATTAACTCCAAATGATAAACATATAATAGATAATTAAGATATTCTTTAGGCATAATGCTATTGCACACTTCATAAACTACAGTACAGTGTAAACAGACCTTTTATATGAACTGGGAACGGGAAGAGTCATTTGACTCCCTCCGCCGCAGGACTCCCTTTACTGGCGTGGTCTGGAACCCAATTCGCAGTATCTCCGAGGTGTGCCTGCCTTTGCTAAGTACCCGCAGTTGGACAAAATACTCCGTAACCAACCATTGAGGGGTTCTCGGTTTTCACACAGAACCTGGCTGCGGTTAACCGGCAGAAAGACGCTCCGCTCACCGCAGCATCGGCGGGACCGGCTGGCGAGGTGCCGGAGCGTCCGAGGCACGCGGATCCCGCAGCGCCAAACGGAAGACCCGCAGGAGCGCGGGGTAGCCCAGGACGTGTCCGCAGGGGCGCCGGCTGGGGGCCGGGGGGAAAGCGGGCTGCAGGGGGGTGGGGGGGGCGTTTGCATACTTTGGAGCCGCACGTTTGATTAGGGGCCAGGCACTGCCACGCGCTCGTGGCTCAAGGGGTCTCATTTAATGGACGCGTTTGCTCACTCGGTAAACGTGCCAGGCGTGTTCCCCAGCCTGCCCTCTTCCTCCGGGCGCCCGCCTCCCGCATGTCCCTTCCAACCCGAGGGCCGCCTGAGTGAGCGGTCAGCGGACCCTCCTTCCCTGCTCCCCACCCCGCCTTCGCTTGCGGGTTCTCTCCTTTCCACATTTATGGCTTCCTGCCATCCCTCCCTCTCCACATATATCATCAACCTATCCTCTATCAACCTACCTGCCTATCATCTGTCAATCATGTATCTATCACCTATCATCTCTGTGTCTATCATCTGGCACCCATCAATCTCTCTATGATCGCTCATCTGTCTCTCCTCTAGAGTCTGAGCTCCCTTAGGGCAGTCCCCCCTTCCCTCTGTCTGGCCGTCTGTCTCTCTTCCCCCACACTGAACGGTGTCTAACCATCCCTGACATTTAGTAAGTACCAAAAGATTCGGTACTACTGCAGTCAGTTTTATTATCACTATTATTATTATTTCGATTAATGGAAATATCTTTTGTGCTGTAAAGAAATGCTTTATACATTGTTTAATAAAAAGAAAACAAAACATTGCTTAAGAAAGAGAAAACAAGATAACGCAGGGAAGAGAAAAGAGGGAGAAGGGAAGAGAACTGTGGCGGGCTCTGGATCATGTTGGTGTCATCACAAAATCAGGGGTTTTTTAATTCCTGGAAAGATAAAGGCTCCAGGTGTCCTTGCATAGCTGAAGTTAGGTGATTTAGAACTTGTCGGCTTCATTGCCTTCCCTTTAAGTTAGTGTTCTTTTGTAGTTTCCGACCAGGGCACCTGACAGGCACCTCCCTCAATCTATCCAGAGGAATGTGACATCCCAAGGCTCTTTAAAGCAGAAACCCATCCCCAGACTTGGCTCAACAAAGCAAGAAGGGCACTTGCTGCCTGGAAGGGTTACTGTGCCTCCCGGATCCTCACCAAGAGTTATTTGGATAATGAAGGGCACACAGAAAGCTGGGTCCCCTTTGCTGACAATGCCTGCAGCCCTTCTCGAATTCCTCTAGGTACCTGTTGGGGCTAACGTCCCCATTCAGAATTTGCCTGTGAGCCTGTAAATTCTAAAATCCTTACCCAGCAGGAAAGCACATTAAAACATTCATTTTTGCTCCCAGTAGAGAAAACAAATTTACATTTTTACAAAATTTCCACCCTTCTAGTGCTACGGTACTTAAAGGAGCTCTGCACAGAGGATCAGAGGCTTTCTGGATGGTTAGACGATGATTGCGGTAGGCAAGGAGGAAGCAGAAAAGCCAGAGAGGACTCGAAGAAGGAAGAAGTCAAGCTGACAAGTGCACTGTCCTCCTGGCAGGACGCTGTGAAATTATTTTCAGAGAGAGTAAGTCAGACCTTCAGCTCAAGCATTAAAATCTTTATGGGCGCCAGAGGCAAACAAGAAAAGTCACATTTGAACATGATCAATTTCGGGTTGTAAGGTTTGACAGAGAAGGCAACGTGATCAATTTTGGGTTCGCCCTCCCCTTTTTAACAGGGCCACAGATGGCAGATGTATTTACTCAGGCCACTCTCAACCTGCTCTCGGGAGCTCTCGGGGCCAATCCAAGATATCTGGGAATCGATCTCCACGATGTCAGACCAGGTAAGTCAAAAGCAAGCCGGTTTCATTATAATCACCAAAGGCAGTACATTTCCATTAAAATGCTAATTTGCACTCTAAGCAAAAGCAATTCAGAGGACTCCTTGCTAAAAACTAAGTAAGTGAATTTGTGAGTACACACTTAAAGCTGACGTCACATTTATTATGCCTAAAGCTGGCAAACCTCCTCCATATCAAGAAAGGCCTCCCAAATCCTCCATCAAACACACACAATTTCTCGTTTATTATTTTCCAGGCTCCTTTAATGCTCTGAGTTAACTTCCTTCGCACGCCAGCTTGCTCTAACCGGGGAGCAGGGATCCAAGTGACGGCCGGCAGGCTCGCCCCATACAGGACAAAGGTTCAGCCTGTTTTTGTTTTTTCTTTTAAGTCACATATTCGAATCCTTTCATGCCAGCCCGCACGAACTCTGGTGCTCGGCAAACCCCCGCCCTTGCTGTAGCTGACACAGTTTCTCCCACTGGGACTCAAACAAAGCCTCTTGGATCCTGGAGTCACCAGGGTGATAAAGAGACCATCCCGCAGGATACTTGCAGCACCTACACCTTGGGGAGCTGCCCCCAACCTGCCAATCCTGCAGCTCTCAGACCTCACTGGGAACTCCTGGCAAATACCGTGAGGGTATTTGCCAGAAAGTCTTAACTCTGTTATAGTCACACAGCATCTCCAATCCGAAATCTAATTCCCGGGGCACCTGGGTGACTCAAACGGTTAAGCATCTGCCTTCAGCTCAGTTCATGGACCCAGGGTCCTGGGATCAAATCCCGTATTGGGCGCCCTGCTCAGCGGGGAGCCTGCTTCTCTTTCTTCCTCTGTTGCTCCCCCTGCTTGTGCCCACTCTCTCTCTCTCTGTGTCAAATAAAAAAATAAAATGTTTTTTTAAAAAATCAAATTACTTATACTTTTCATGCCTTGCTTCTTAAAACATGTTTCCTAGAAAGAACTTCTAGTAGTTTCCCAAAGTCAACACTATTAAGTATTTGCGAACTAAAGAGAAGAATGTGATCCCTCAAAAATTTTCTTCCCTTGGCTGGAGGCATGGGGTGATGTGGAGTCCTAAGGGCTGGGACGGGTTCCTGGCTGGGCAGCTACGCCCTGATCATGTGTGGCTAGTTTACGTGACTTAGCCTAATCAAAGCAAGAAAGATACTACTTCTTTAAAGTTCTTGACATACACCCACATTAACTGAATGGTGGCAACTTCCTCATCTCCCAGCTTGGTAAAAAAAATAACTGAAAAGTACTGCCCATTCTGTGCTTGAAATGTTGCACTATTTAAAAAAATAAATTAGCATTTGCTTATATTCTCTTTTGGATTAGATATCTCTCTCCACCTTTTATACAAGATTTTAAAAAATATGGCTGCCCATACCTCATTTGATCGATAGGTAATTTGAGGGTGAATGAATTGAACTATCTTTTCACAATATAAATTAGATTTCTTAGTATCTCTCGTTTCACACTTGAAATATAATGAGCTGGGGTGCCTGGGTGGCCTCTGCCTTCAGCTCAGGTCATGGTCTTCGGGTCCTGGGATCGAGCCCCGCATCGAGCTCTCTACTCGGCAGGGAGCCTGCTTCCCCTCTCTCCCTACCTGCCTCTGCCTCCTTGTGATCTCTGTCTGTCAAATAAATAAATAAAATCTTCCAAAAAAAAGAAATATAATAAGCTGCACTTCCTGGTGTCTGCATTCAACAACACGGTGTTCTAACAATCTCTCCGTGTTTGTTAGTAGTTTTTAACGGAGTTAACGCAGAATAATAAAACCCAAGACAGGACATTTCAAATATGTTGGTTCCTTGAAAATGTTATCGTCAAAGCTACACATTTCAAATTTAATAGGAGGCAAAAGGACCATCATCCTTAAAAGTGCAAAGCAATGCATTTCACGTGCACCGTAACTACAATCACCTGCTGTGTGCCATTCAGCACACTTGGGATGTCAACCTTCCTCCATCCCAAAATGTTCTTGGGCCAAGCTCTGAAGAATGCCTTCCCTCATGCGAAAAACTCTATTCAGGCATAAAGATGGAATCATGAATAGTGAATTCAGGAGGAAACCATTGGGAGTGCGTATTGTTTTGTACTAAAAACTATCATTTTGGGTGCCTGGGAGGCTCCCTCCGTCTGTTGAGCGTCTGCCTTCAGCTCAGGTCATGATCCCGGAGTCCTGGGACTGAGCCATGCACTGGGCTCCCTGCTCAGCAGGGGGTCTGCCTCTCCCCCTTCTCTGCTCTTCTCTGCTCTCATTCTCTGTCTCTCAACTAGATAAAATGTTAAAAAATAAATAAAAACTATCATTTTAATTTTCCAGAGGACACAGACTTCTCTAGACAACCAATAGCAACTCTATGAACTACATCCCCAGAAGAGGTGCTGGCGGTATGCTTCCCACTCGGGAGCAGTGAGAAACCAGTTTCTGCCTCTGGGGCTTCACGGGGTATTGGAGGTGCGAGCAGAAGGCCAAAGACATGAACGTTTCTACCCAGTAACCCACCAGGCGACCGACAACCAGGCCTTGAGTGCCCACCACGGATGGGTAAGCCGCAAGGTCTGCTCTAACCAAACTTCCCATCTTACTAGATTTCTCCGTGGCATTTGACTGTCTTGCTTTCCTGTGCTTCTAAAATAAAACCTTCTCTGGTTTCTCTTCCTGCTCTCATTTCTTTCCAATTCTGCTCGCTTGAATATGTTTTCTGAAAACCTTTGAAACTTGGTGTTGACGTGGGGGTGAGTCACGAGGGCTCTTTTTTTTTTATCTTTGTATGTTCCACCCCGTCCCAGGGGATCATGCCCTTTTCAGCCACCGCTTACCCCCCCCCACTCTTTACCACCACCCCAGACGTCTTCCTGACGCCCCTGTCGACCCGTGAGCACCAGCTTCTGGACATCTCCACTGAGATGACCACAGATGCCGCCTTGTTCAAAACAGAGCTGCGTCCGCCTGCCATGTCTGGGCACACTAGCTGTGTAAATGACAAACTGAAGAACATTTAGAAAATTCTTGCAGGTCCTGGACAGTCTCTCTTCTAAAATTCTCAGAAGTTTTATCATTATATTTAGTATTTAGTATGTAGTATTATATTATTACTTTATACCTTCACTGGACCTACCTCAGAGGAAGGGGACCTAACATATCCTGTGTTATTCCTACTGGTCCCTAACCAAAATCCTGTGGGGAGTTTCTTGAACCCTTTAAAGCCCATGCCGGAATCTGAGGGAGCACAAAGCCTGAGGATCTGGATGATTCCTGTGTGCTTCCAAACACATTAGGGTTTGACGTATGTTATCTCAATTAACCCTAACTGAGACCCAATGAGACAGGTGCCACTTTTTTTTTTTTAAGATTTTATTTATTTGGGAGAGCGTACAAGCAGGGGGAGGGGCAGAGGGAGAGGGAGAAGCAAGACACCCCACAGTGCAGGGAGCCCGATGTGGGGCTTGATCCCAGGACCCTGGGATCGTGGCCTGCACCGGAGGCAGACTGAGCCACCCAGACATCCCAATTCAGGTACCACTTTTAAGCCCATTTATAGAAGGAAAACCTCGGCCTCAGAGATGCTAAGGAACTTGGCTCAGATGAATCAGCTCCTAAGTGACCGAGCTGAGACTGAATGTTCATCGGACGCCAAACCTGTGCTCCTCTGGGCTCCCTGCCCCTCACTCTCCACTCGCTGTCCATCCCCTGACCACAGTGCCCATAGTTCCCAGACTTGTAGCTGCTTAAATTTTAAGAGGATTTTTTTTTTTTTAAATGCAGGTTCCTAAGCCAAACCTACAGAAATTCTCAATGTATAGGGTTAGATTCAAACCCAAGACTGTGCCCTCTAACAAACACCCCGGGGACTCTCCGGCAGGCCGCTAAGATTATGCTTGAAGACCTGCTTGACTCATGGCACGTATTATTATTCTCCCACGATATGCAAATCGCATCCTGTCAGTTTTCACAGTGCAGCCCAGTTCCCGCTTGGGGCACCTCTGACCTTGAGACTAGGTTGCTGGTCTCAGCCCCTGCCTCTCCCTCTTGGACTCCGCTCTCCAGCCACATAGAACCAAGGATTTTGGAGGTCAGGTTAGATGATCGCTCCCTTTTACAGATGGGAAAATAGAAACCCAAAAGAGTCGAGTGGCTTTCCCAAGTTTACCCAGAGAGTTCTGTGGAGACCAAAAGCCTTTATTTCCCTGGTCTAGTTCCCCTTTTGCTATACTGTAACATTGCTTTTTTTCTTCTTTTTCTTCCATTTCTCCTCTTCTTTAAGAATTAACACCTACTTGAATACCCTCTGGCAGAGGCACTGGGCCGGATAAAGCGAGCTGCCCTGCACTCCCTCACCCTCTTCATCATCCGCCCTTGGGCTTCTGGGACACACAGGCACCGCGCCCACTGCCAGACCCGTGAGCATTCACCGGAGCTCCCCAGCTCTACAAGCTCACGGTCTAGAAGAGAAGACGCATAAATGTGTTGCGATTAAGGGGCGGGTTTGCCAGCCTCACCAAATGGATACCCCACAACATCCTTGAGATTAAATGTTCAATGAAAATTTAGTGATAATGTATACAAAGGACAAATGTCACCTCTCCCTTCTTCTTCTCCTCCTCCTCCTTCTTCTTTTTAAAGATTTTATTTATTTATTACAGAGAGGGAGAGAGGGAACACAAACAGGGGGAGCGGGAGAGGGAGAAGCAGGTTTCCCACTGAGCAGGGAGCCCGATGTGAGACTCGATCCCAGGATGCTGGGACCATGACCTGAGCCAAAGGCAGATGCTTAATGACTGAGCCACCCAGGTGCCCTCACCTCTCCCTTCTTTACCAAATTGGTAATAGGGTCAATCAGAAAAAAAATAATAAAGCACACACACAAGATGTCTTATCTTAACTCAACTGTCTTATCCTAACTCAACTGTGGTAGGATGGCCAAACCAACAGTACTTTGTAAAGGGGCCATTTTAATATCCCCTTACTGCCAAGGCAGAACAAAACCCGAGATTTCTAATACCATAATTATTAATGCCTGAACCTGAAAACAGACACAGTAGCTACGCAACATAATTAACCTTTACTGTCGTATCTCCAGGCTAGAGTGATTTACACAGAAGTTGAAAGTGTCTTAGATTCTTAAAATATCCTTTGACGCCATTTGCATTAATTCTCCATTTTGAACCAAAGGCCAAACTCAATCCACGGCATCTGGTGTAATCCTTCCGGACTCTAGAATGTTCTGTCTTCAAACGAGGTGTGTGGGGGGGAAGGGGCGGGGATCCTCCCTCTTAGCTGTGGCTCCTAACTGATCTCCCCTTTTTTAAAAATACAAAACGAAACTCACAACAAACCCTTTATAAAGGCTCAGCTCAACACTATGGACTGAGTTACACTTAGAAGTGCTTATAGTTCACTTATCTAAGGGGAATTTTCAGTGACTTCAAGATGCCAATTTTGTGAAACAAGCCTTCCCCTGGAGACTGGTTAAATGAGTGGAAAATGAATACTTGGTGTTTACCAGGAGATTACAAGTACGCTCAGGATGGTCAGCTCGGGGTGCTGCAGCAACACCCAGAACGGTAACTCACTGGGACCGGGGCGGCCAGGGAAGACCTCCTTCAGGCACAGCAGCCTCAAGGAGACACGAAAGGAAGAGACAGAAGGCAGGATGTGCCCAGGAGAGGAAATGACGGGCAGGTGGGCCCAGGCAGAACTCTGGACTGACCATAACACAGGATGGAAATTGGGAAAGAAGAAAATGTCCAGAAAGGGCAGGCTGGGGACCTGAGAACAAAACAGAGCAACCCTCTCCAGTTTAAAGCCAGCCAGTCTCTACTTCGTGCAGAAAAACAATCTCCTGACACAAGCCTTCAGGTAAATTTTGGGCTAAAAAATGCAGTGCAAGTGTTTAAGTCTTAAAGCCTTGCAGAACACAGGCAGATATATTTTTTTTCTTTTTTGGAGGAGTGAAATCCGTGGGGAAGTTTCGACAGTCGGTTGTGTGTTCCCCGAAAAGTGCCGCTTCTCTGTGGGATCTGCGGTGGGTCCTGGAGAAGCCTGCTGAGGCCCATGTGGGACGAAGTGGACAGGAGTGGACCAGGGTCTGGCTAGGGGAAGCTTCTCGGCAGGAGGTCCCAAGAGAAGCTCAGAGCCACGCACTGGGACACAGCTTCAAGTGGGCAAGCTCTGTGGGGCAGGCACAATGACGCAGAACCCATACGTTCCCAGGACTGATTTCGGGGGCACAAGCCACTTAGTCAAGTGGAATCTTAACCTGAACTTTTCCAGCCAATCCCAGCAGGTGCCAGAAATGAAGGGCGGGGGGTGGGGGGTTGGGGGTGGGGAGATGCATCAACAGCCGAGTCTTGCGATGGAAGGTACTCAAGCTTTTGGGTAAAAACAAGGGCCAAGAATGGACACCGAGGCCGAGAGCCGGGTGTGGGTTGCAGAAACTCAGTGGGTGAGACTCTTCACCCTTAGTGGAGGTGCATGCTGACTGACAACGTACACCACCGTCCCAGCACGGCTCCCGCATGTTGGTGGGTAGTCCTCACCCCAGTAGCCCTTGGTTGGGGCCTCAGAGCATCAAAATAAGGAAAGGGTCAGACGCCTCTGAATTTGAGCTCAGAGTAACTCTTACTATGTAGGTAGAAGATTTCATAATCTGAATCTAGCATTTCATCTGCAAAATAAGGACAATAAAATCTGCTTTATTGGAAGAATCAATGAGATGATATTAGATAGCCTTCAGAGTAGCTGGCGTATTACAGGCACACAAGAAGAGAGAGCCGCCACAATAAAGCCACATAATATTTAAAAAGTGGTCACCTGGGACGGGTCGCAGCCCACCACCACCTGAAGTCCAGCTCTAGACTCCGCATGTGAGAAGAACTACCGACCAGGGTAACGTGATGAGCCGATGAAAACGTAACAGCTCACTCTGCCCACCCCCACCGGTAAATAGCATCACTGAGAACAGAATGTTAAAGACAAGAAAGCATTTGCAGGGCACCTGGGTGGCTCAGTCGGTTAAGCGTCGGACTCGATTTCGGCTCAGGTTGTGATCTCAGGGTCCTGGGATCAGCCCCCGACTCTGCTTGACTCTCTCCCCCATTCCTCCCCACACTAGAGCATGCACTTTCTCTCTCTTTCAAATAAATACTTAATAAATAAATACTTAAATACAAATAAATACTTAAATAAATAAAAATCTTTTTTAAAAAATCATTTGCATAAAAACTAGATAACAAAATAGCCCAGCCTGCAATATTTCTAAGAGTGCTCCAAATAAAGTACTTCATGTATAATATGGGACAAGCTAGGCTCATCTCACGTAGGAAATGTCACAGTTACTGAGGCGAAGAGATCACAGTGGAAGTTCACCTTCTAAAGGCACAAATGATCCATTTCAGTGTTCCGTAAAACACATTAGTAATTACCTGTGACCATCTCCTACAACCTGGTATTTCTAAATCGATGGAGAAGAAAGGCTCAAAAATCTCATTACAGCTCTGCTAAAACAGATCAGCTGTGTGTGGCGTCATTTACTGTGTTACTATAACTCTCACTATGACGAGTATTGTACTGGTCTCGGATATTTTGTTACATTTTCCTGGCTCTTCTACCAAGCTGTACTCTCCCTGCTCTGTTACACAAAGGACATGAGCAGCCAATTCGCAGATGAGGTAGTAGATATGGTTCATAAACATGGCTAAGGATTTTCAACCCTACCCATGATTTTCTTAAAAAATAAAAATACCACTGGGGCTCCTGGGTGTCTCAGTGGGTTAAGCCTCTGCCTTCAGCTCAGGTCATGATCTCAGGGTCCTGGGATCAAGCCCCACATCGGGCTCTCTGCTCAGCGGGGAGCCTGCTTCCTCCTCTCTCTCTCTGCCTACTTGTGATCTCTGTCTGTCAAATAAATAAAAAATAAAAAAATAAAATACCACTTTTTGCCTTTATCAAACGGGCAAAGATAAGGGATTTGATAACCTGCAATCAAGTAGTATTATAGTTTAAAAGTATTGAAGAAACCAAGTAGGATCACATCTTACTGACATAGAACCCCTAGAATACAATTTGTTCTATTTATCTGAATTAAAAATGCATTTACCTTTTGACCTAGCAATTCCATTTCTAGGAATTTAAGTATGGTCCCACATATGCCTAAGTGTATATATGTTAGGATAGTCACCGGCATTGTCTGTTCCAGTAACAGTAAAACCCCTGAAGATGATAAATGTCTTTCAAATCAATAAAGGACTGAGAAATTATATTACATCTATGCAATGAGCGTTATGCAGCCATCGATCTACCCACTTTTTCCTTACGTTTATTCATTACAGCAATCTCTACACCCGATATGGGGCTTGAACTCACAACCCCAAGATCAAGAACCGCACACTCTGCAGATTGAGCCAGCCAGGCGCCCCAGATCCATGTATTTTAATAGGTAAAGACGTCCAGAAAAAAAAATTGTTTGAGGTACAAAAGCAGGATGCAAAGCCATGTGCATATGCTGTCATCTATTAGGAAAAGGGGGACAGATATGTAGACAGACACATTACTCATACATATATATACAAATTCATATATACACACATGCATCCATAAAATCGTAGTTCTGGGAGGATGTACAAAAATGTGTTAGCTGTTTGTCCTTGGGCAAGGAGACCCAGGGTCTGCAATGGGAGATGATTTCACTCTAAGACTCTGCATTTGCATATTTCTTTGTTCATCTGTATATATCAGTTTTTCAACTGCAAAAACAGTTGTTTAAAGAGGCAAGGATCTGATGGACTCACTCGGAAATATGGGTGCAAGAAAATAAGCAACGTTGACTGAGGGAGATCTCAGTGCGTGAGCTGTGCAGCTGGAACTAAAGGGACAAGATCTCCAGCACACGGAGGTCTCTCCCTCTCGGTCAAACGAGCCACAGATTTTAATTCATTTATTTTGTGTAAAACACTACTGTGGAGTGTGTACCATTATCGCCACCATCATTTTGCAGGTGAAGCAGGTGAAGGCGAAGGGAACGAGCTGGTCCAGCAGGTGGCCGAGCTGAGAAGCACAACCAGGTGTCCAGGATGCCAAGCCAAAAGCATGGACGTGGGTGTCACACGGACACTGAACCCTTGACCTCTACTGCCTGGCAAGGTCCAGGGCCCCAAAACCTCCCCATGGCTTGTGATGCCTTCAAAAACTACAATTTCTATTTTAGTAAAAGCAAAAACTCACAAGGCGATGATATATATATACACATATATAGTGACATTTCTGGCCCAGGATGCTCTCCACCTCTGTGAGTGTGACTCAGAAAAGAAGTGGATGACACAAGCACCGACAGACTTCACAGCAGCATGAGGGAGAGTTTTCAGTTTTAAAAAGAGATACTGGGAGCTCCACTGAGGTGACTAGCTCTGGAAGGCACAGGAATGGGGCAACCCCAGTCCTCGGAGCCAAAGTTCAGTGCTCCACATGGATCGCTGCACCAAGCGTGAGTCAAATCTGAAAACCAGCTTCAGACTCAAAATTTCATTGCACAACCTCGTACTGCTGCAGCCATGTCTTCCAGGCTCACCTTTCTAGGGCTTTTCTCTGAAACATGACCCCGTTCTTAAACATTGCATTCCCAATCTGCAAGCTGTCCTAAATACCAAAAGTTCTACGACTTTGGAAGCTGGGTTCCAGGGAATCCTTGAACAGACTTTTCTGGCAATTTGTCTAACAGAAGGTTCTGATTCCAAAATTTTTCCAGCTCTAAGTCCATCAGCAAAATACACGAATATCTGCCAAGCATCTCTACCTGGGTTTTCTTTTTATTTTTCTCCCCACTCTCCGGGTCAGTGTTTCTCTTGCCTCAGGTAAGGGGTGGGCTATCCACGGCTACCTGTGGGAAAATCAGCTGTCCTTTCTGTCCCCAAGGCTATTATTCATGATTATCAAATATGGCTATGCCTGCAAGGGTTCAGTGAACTTTTTGAAAAATATATATCACATTCAAATAGTCTTCTTGGAGAACAAACCTGGCAACAGGAAATGTCAACATCATTAATCATATATTAAGCTTCATTATAATTAAAACCTTGAAATAATTAGCTTTGGCTTCTTCCCCAAGTGGTAATTATAGACCATCAGCAAGTATCACACTCTCAAGTGTCTTCCTTTAAACATTAGATGCTAAAGATAAAAGATTATTTTAAAAATAATCTTTGAGGTTTTAGGTATGGGCATATAAACGGCACTTTCAGGGTACTGGGCAATCAGTTCTCTCAAGATTCAGGAAACTTGCCTTTTAATTTGACTCAGTGGTGAAACCAAGATGTTACTATGTGCTATTTCATTTGAAGGTAGAGTTCAGAAGAATAAAACTATCTGTATTTAAAAGTCTGAGAACTTCTATTTTCCTTCATTTATAAGCATTTATCTTCCATTCCCAATTATTATAAAGAATTGTTCAATGCTAGTGGGAAAAAAAATTATGTGTCAGATTATTCTATTTATATTTAGCCATTCTCCAGGTTTCTTCTTCTAACTCATTTCCATATGATGGTCTTTAGGTATGTAATGTATAAACCTCAACCCCTCCTTTCATAATCCTTAGTTACTCCCCCCAAGAGTATTCCACCATGGAAGGATAATAAATTAATCTAGATAGTCCATACTATCTCAATGAACAGTATTACTTCTGCATTTTTTTACTTGTGTGAGCCACTAAGATGCAAAAGAGAACAACAAATGGGATCCCCAGTTCTCAGGGGGGTTTTGATCTCGTGGAGGAGCCAATGGAGAGACAGAAGTGCTGGTAACACCAACAGAAGGCCCAAGCCGCCATTACAGAAATGAAATGGTCTATGGTACCAAAACCATGAGTTTTGGAAAGTGGGCATGAGGAGTGAGAAATCAAAGCTGGTGGGGTACCTTTGCCCAGGTCCCTGGGAGAATGTGTTGCCCTGATCTGACTTGAGTAGAAGCTCAACGCAGAAAGAAAGCAGCATGTGATGAGCGCCTCACCAAGACGGAGCAGGTTCCAGGAGCTCTACACTAATACTGAATTGGTAGAAAGGGCTGGGCCAGTGGGTGCACAAAGAGAAAAGATGAGAAAAGAAAGAAACCATGGCCCGAGCTAGGGATTTGGGCATCACTTGACAAGAGGTGGAGGTGAAATCATGGGAATGGGTTAGAAAGAGCCAGAGTGGAGAGTGGGAGAAGAGAAAGAAGATTCGAATAACCCGATTACGTACTGCCTGGCTGTGGAAACGGGCAGTACAAAGGATATGAGAGACTGAATATACAAATGGGCAAAGGCCAGACCATCTATCTAGAAACTTGGACCCTGCCCCACAACCTGCAGCAAACGGACCAAGATGCCAATGTCTCACCTGAGGCAAGCGGCCGGGGAGGCCGGCCTGTTAAGTCAGACCTGCAGAAAGGCAGGCCACTATCTCCAGTCACGGCCCAGGCCACCAAACAATAACTCCCAATACCAAGATGGTGGGACTTGACTAATAATGGGACAGCTTCCCTAATTTTTTGCCTCCAACTCACGACCAACTGGGGATAGCCAAGCAGGCTCCCCGACCCGATCACATAGGATGCCCTGCACTGAGTTAGCCCCCCTCTGTTTCCCCTTCCCCCTCCACTTCAGGGCACACCTGAAGCCTTCCCCATTGCACTACAACACTCCTCCATTCCTCTGCCTGTCTCTGAATTTCTGAATGCAAGTGACAGTGGCTGACGCTCTTGTGAACTCCAAGCTCCAAACAACAGCTTTTGTTTTTCTCATTAGTCTTCATTTATTTCCACAGGACTACGTGCGCAGACAGAGAGGTTCGCCTGGAGAGAGTAAGAGGAAACCTCTTCCTGAGTAAAAATGGGAGGCGGGAAGGATGAATGAAGACACTTCAGCTAGAAAGACAGCTGAAGGAGTCCTACCAGGCGGACACCATCTTCCCATGGAATAACCTCTGATCACAGACTCAGGAGAAGGCAGGCCAGGGCTGCAGGAAAGAGAGCGGGCAAGATGGCGCCAACCAGAAATGGGTGACATGCTCACTTCTGTCTAACAGAGTGGACTACGCAGAGAGCCATCTTCTCTCTTTCTTCAGATCCTGCAAGATTCAGTCAGAAAGGGGCACCTGGGTGGCTCAGTCAGTTGAGCATCTGACTCTTGATTTTGGTCCAGGTCATGATCTCAGGGTTGTGAGATCAAGCCCCACATCGGGCTCCCCACTCAGCAGGGGGTCTGCTTGGGGACACTCCCTCTTCCTCTGCCCCTCCCCCTGCTTGCATTTACACTCTTCCTCTCTCTCTCTCTCCCAAATGAGTAAATAAATCTTTTTTTAAAAAAAGATTCCATAAGAAATGGACACCAGTGCTATAAAAAGAAGAACACATCAAGAAAATCATAAGGGAACTAGATTCATTTGGTTCATATGGACAAACTGGGGAAGGATGTAAAAGAAAATCTCTAGAGCCAGTTCTGCCAGTTTCTTCTACCTTTCGCCACCTTTGTTGTGTCGGTACATTGGAAATCTATTTGAGGGACCGAGCGCTCCAGGTTTTTCAATTCTTTGGTGTTCCCTTTGAATGTAGGTACAGATTAAAGTTTCTTTTCCTCTTTAGTCAGAAAAGTGCTCAAAGACTGAAGTCAAAAACCGAACAGACCTTTCTACACTTAGGAACAACACCCTAATTTTTTTTTAAATTTTTAAAAAATGTTACTTTATTTTTTCAGTGTTCCAGGATTCATCATTTATGCACCACACCCAGTGCTCCACGCAATACATGCCCTCCTTAATACCCACCACCAGGCTCACCCACCACTCACCCCCTTTCCCTCCAAAACCCTCAGTTTGTTTCTCAGAGTCCACAGAGTCCACATGGTTTGTCTCCCCCTCTGAATTCCCCCAACTCCCTTCTCCTCTCCATCTCCCCATGTCCTCCGTGCTATTCCTTATGCTCCACAAGTGAAACCATATGATGATTGACTCTCTCTGCTTGACTTATTTCACTCAGCATAATCTCCTCCAGTCCTGTCCACGTTGATACAAAAGTTGGGTATTCATCCTTTCTGATGGAGGCATAATATTAACTCCATAGTATATATGGACCACATCTTCTTTACCCATTCGTCTGCTGAAGGGCATCTCAGCTCCTTCCACAGTTTGGTGACTGTGGTCATTGCCGCTATGAACATTGGGGTACAGATGGCCCTTCTTTTCACTACATCTGTATCTTTGGGTAAAACCCAGTCATGCAATTGCAGGATCATAGGGTAGCTCTATTTTTAATTTTTTGAGGAATCTCCACACTGTTTTCCAAAGTGGCTGCACCAATTTGCACTCCCACCAACAGTGTAAGAGGGTTCCCCTTTCTCCACATCCTCTCCATCATTTGTTGTTTCCCGTCTTAATTTTGGCCATTCTAACTAGACAACACCCTAATTTAAAAACATGGTTCGGTTTGTCAATGTAAAGCACAGTAGATTAAAATTAATGTACTTAAAGGGAAAAATGTGTAGCTTAAGAAGGGACTGGAAAATGGATGATAAAGTCTTCCTTATTTTGGAGCAAAATACGGTGAAACTTTAAAGGGGTTGTAAACACCTGCATGAACTCATGACCCTTCACAAGAAGACTAACAGCCAACATTTACTGAGCATTTATGATATAACAGATGCTATTATATGAAAAGCACTTGCATTAACATTTAGATCTTCCAGAAGCCTTTCAAGTAAGACTTGTCTTTATTGTACAGATGAAAAAAACTGGTACTGTAAAATCAAGAAACTTGTTCAAGACTGCAAATCTCCTATGTGGTAAAGCCAGACTCGAACCCTGGTAATTTGGCCCCACGGTCCATGTTCTCGTGTCTATCATATGAAAAGAGGGAAAGGAGGAAGGACATTACTCACTCATAAAGGTAATTTAAAGAATCTTTCCTCAGGTGTCATCTTATCTACCACCAACACCCCTGTGGGACAATCTAATGACACCCTAGAACTTAGATTCTGGTTTGTTTGTTTTTTTAAAGATTTTATTTATTTATTTGACAGAGAGAGAGATCACAAGTAGGCAGAGAGTCAGGGGGAAGCAGGCTCCCCGCTGAGCAGAGAGCCCGATGTGGGGCTCGATCCCAGGACCCTGAGATCATGACCTGAGCTAAAGGCAGCGGCTTAATCCACTGAGCTACCCAGGCGCCCCTAGATTCTGTTTTTTAATAGAATTCTTCATGAAAAGGAACCAGAGCTCACTGGAGAGTAGATAATACCATGTCCCGGAGCAAGAAAATTCAAAACAGGGCCAGAACAGCTTTTTGGTGTCAGAAAGTTAGGCTGCTCTCAGAGATGTCTGGAATAGTGTCAAAAAATAAAAAGACAGCTCCCCTGGTCAAGTAGTGATAATTTGGGCATTAAAAGGGAAAACAATGATTAAAGTCCTTTGGGGCAAGTTGAGTCTCTGAAGATAGTCATGATACTCAAAGAGAAAGGACGAAAACGTTAGGAAGTGATTGTCATGGCACAGTGGTCTCTCAATGCTGTTTTCTAGAAATATTACCTATGAATAGACTATAAATTATGGGTGCCCTACATGGGAGCTGCAACTTGGTTATTAATACAGATATATCTATAGATGTTGTTTATTATTTTATTTTTTAAAGATTTATTTATTATTAAATTTGATTTATTATTTATTATTAAAGATTTTATTGATTTATTTGACACAGAGAGAGCCCAAGCAGGAGGAGCTGTAGGCAGAGCGAGAGGGAGAAGCAGACTCCCCACTGAGCAGGGAGCCCAATGCAGGACTCTATCCCAGGATCCTGAGATCATCATCTGAGCCGAAGGTAGAGGCTTAACCGCCTGAGCCACCCAGGCATCCCTAGATGTTGTTTAATATTTTAAATAGGAAAATAATGGATTAGAAGAAATCCATAAAACTAACTATATGAAAATTATAGAGAAGTCAACTTTTTTGAGAGAGAGAGAGAGAGAGAGTGTGAGCATGAGCAGGGGAAGGGCAGAGGGGGAGGGAAAGAGAGAATCCAAAGCAGGATCCAAAGCCCAGCAAGGAGCCCGATGCAGGGCTCGATCTCATGACCCTGAGAGCATGACCTGTGCTGAAATCAAGAGTTGGACACTTAACTGACTGACCAACCCACCCAGGAGCCCCTAGAAGACAGCTTTTTAATAGAGAAATCTAAAAATTAGAAAGCAGATGTGAAGGGTACATATGGAGGGTGGGAAATTACCAAGTGAGTCTGGCTCTCGCTATACTTCCTACGGTGGTCTAGGCCCCTCTCTACTCGTGAACCACTATGGCAATTCACACATTGCTTACCCAGGCTCAAATCTTTCCTGGGTCCCATTCTGTGAAGACTCAAGTCTGTCCACTTTAGAATGAAAGAAACTCCCTGGGGTCAGGACAGTGGGCATCACGTACAGAGCCATTGTTGGTATATTCCCTCCAGCTTCCGGCTAAGTAGGCATAATGAGCTAAAAGGGATATGCAGACTCGTGGATGCGAGTGAGCCCCACCAGGACAGGAGCCACACAGACTTGGGTTGATTCAAGAGCATGGGGGCAAGCCTGAGGAGGTCCAGGAGCAGCGACTGTCGTAACTGCTGTGACAGGTCAGGTGGCAAGCGTCCATGGACAGATCAGAAGCTGCTGCTGACCCACCCCCAATTTTATGTTTCTGTAGCTTGTTTAATGATCGTTTGCAGAAATTGGCTGCCATATTGTTTATAGCTACTGGGCCTGAGATGCAGGAGGATGGGGGTGGGGACCGGTTCTTTGGGCACTTATCAGAGAGGGGTGGTCTTCCAGTACATGTGTAACGGTGTTCTCTGATCTACAGTAAGGGATGAGAGATGAGAGAGATATGAATTACAAAATGGAGGCCTCGCCTCTCACCTGAGAGGCCGGCCAGTCCACAAGTGAGCAGGTGTTCCACAAGTGACATCCCCGGGACGGAAGTGCCAGCATCCCCACTAGTCCTTGGGAATGCGATGTGTGTGAAACCACACAGTGGCCCTACCTCTTCACATCATGGTGTGAAATGATGACTGGAGGAACCCGTGAATCACAAAACAGCCAAGCCACAGGACGGATGCGATCTCCAGCGCACGCGAAGCCACACTTGACTACGCAGTGATGCCCCCGAGCTCACGGAGGCACAGTTTTCCAGCCGAAACTAGGAAATTTGTCCTTCACCCCCTTCTGTAAGTCAAGTGACATGTCACATAGAGGTCGATATTTACGGAGAATGAATCAGCAAATTAAACACATGGGAAACTACTCTGAAATTCGGTACAAGAAGGCAAAGAAATAGGTCAAAGTCACTTACTGAGGTCAAAGATCTGGTCTCCTGGTGTAATAAGGTCAGTTAAAAGGCACTCGGGAAGATGAGAGCAGTTGTTAATTCACAGATTCATGTGGAAAATTAAGACAATCGAGAGCTTCACTACCCTACCACTGGTACAGTATTTTAGCAGCCAAATAACAAAAAGGGGAAAATAAAACATGATGTCAGGAAAAATATAAATAAATTTAATATAAATATAATATAAATATTAAATAAATAAATAAATTCACAGGGGTATACCCCCCCCCCCAGAAAGACATAAAAGTTTGGGCAACACTGAGTGGGCGATAGGATTCTGAGTAGTAACCCAGCAGAGGCTAGAAAGGCTTCTCAGCTAGTTAGTAGAGTTCAGATGAATTAAAGTGATGCACACATGACCTTGAACAACGCGGGGGGGAGGGGGTTAGGGGCACCAAGCCCCATGCAGTCAAAGTTCCACGTTACCACTTCTGACACTCACTCCCCCGAAACTTAACTACTCGGCCGCTGAGGAGCCGAAGCCTTACTGAAAACGTCAACAGTTGAGGAACACATATTCTGTATGTTCCACGTAATATTCACTGTATCCTTACAATAAAGGCAGCCAGAGAAAAGAAAACGTTATTGAGAAAGTCATCGGGAGGAGAAAGCGCATTTACAGGACTGTACCGTATTTATCGAAAAAAAAAAAAAAGGCGCACTCGGTGGGCCTGCGCAGGTCAAACCTGGTCTTTCCAGAGGCGGATTTAGGAAAGGCTGACGCGCCCACCTCTCCAGTACCCCCTCCCGCAGCCGGTGAATGAGATTTCAGGGACGGGCTGTCCACACAGGGAGAAGGGAAGGCCCTGACACTCTCAACTTTCAGGAGTGAGGAGAGCTGCAGGCACAGAGGGATTTAATTCCGAAGCAGCAAGATCTCAGCAAAGGTTGCAGGGAGCCAGCAGCGCTCTTCGGGATAACGGTGCCAGAAGGAGAAAAGCATAAAGAGGAAACTCTTGTGGGGAAGCAAATGGTACTTGGAAGGTAAGCATCATGGGATCCTGCAGTGCTGCTCTGGGCTACAGTCTGGGGAGCTCAGTGCCAGGGTGAGGAGGAGGTCAGGAGAGGAAGACGTGGGCTTTCGCGCAGGGGGGCTGAGTTGAGACTGGCGTGCTGCTGGAAGCTTCTGCAGGAGGCAGCCCTACCCCGGTCTGCGTTAGCACCAGGGTGCTCAGCGGGTGCGTCTCTCGCCAGGGGCACCCCCGGGGGATGCTTGGGGGGACCCAGGACTAAAGCACAGTGCAACTCCCTCTCCCCTTCAGGTTGTTAAGGGACTGGAGCCCTGAGGACAAGGACAGGCGGACCCAGGAGTCAACCAGCCTGAGAACCGGCAGTGTGGTTGAGGCAACAGATCCAAGGAGGCCAGTGAAGGCGTTAGGAAGGATCCTGCAGCCAGCCTCGTGGACCTCGTGCACACTGGCCTCCAGCAACCTCTAACACACTGGCTCTAGCAGATGGAGAAGAAGAAAATGAAAACAAAAGGGGCTGCTGTAGGAAGAGGTTCAGGAAGCTGGGAGATTAGATATGCAAATGGACAGCGGCCAGACTGTCCATAAAAACCAGACTCTGCCCCAGCAGCTGCGGCCGCCTGACCAAGACACCAGCCTCCCACCCACAACAACCAGCCCAGGAAGCCAGCCCGTGGTAAGGCAGGTTATTTCCAGTAACACCCAAGACGCCACACAATAACTTCTGTAACCCTGTAACCTTGTGCCCCAAATGGCCATGACTTGATTAAGAACTACCAGCTTCCCCAATTTTTGATCCCACTTTCAAGTCGGGACCAAGGAGAGAGCACCAAACACACACTCCTTAATCGAGGAGAGAGAACACGTCGATTCCAGAAGCTGGCGGGCCCCCAGCTTCCCCCTGCCCACAGCCCCCATCGGGACACCCCTGAGGGCTCCCCCTTTCCCACTAGAAAGCTCTCTGGGGCCTCTGCCTGTGGTGGGGCTTCCCCACCTGCCTGCTTCGCCAGAGCCAGCCCCGAACGAACAGTCTCTGTTCCGTGCTTGTCTTCGTCTCCTACCCCAGAGCCAAAGAGCACAGTCAGGAGAAAGCAGATTTGGGATAAGTGAGGACGCGGGAAGATCGGGAAGTTGGTTGTGAAGAGAGAAGGGGGTTTCAGACACTTCGGAAGGGACAGGGAGCGGGTCTGTAATTACCTATCGCTTGTTCTGAGTTTCCTGCCGCATTCTTATGGGGTGCGCAACTTACCAGTAAAGCCCCATGAGACAAGATTTCTTTTCATCTACCACTTTCAAGAGAAATAAAACCAAAATAGACTTTATGACCCATTGGGGGGAGTAAAGGCAGAGGCCAACAGAGGTCCCTCTTTTTCTCATGCCAGACGATGCCCCCAAATCCTCTCTGCCACTGCCCCTGTGCGCCGTTGCCTCAACTGTCTCCTCATTAACTGTCCCGTGGCTCGTCCTTGTGTGCTGTCGTGCTCTGTAGACAGGCATCGAATGAAATAATGAAATGAATACCTTGTCCCAATTTACAGAGTCAGTAAGTGGTATCATGCAGATTTGAATCCAGATCTTTCTGATTTCAAAGTCTATGGTGGGTCACCGCATCCGGGTTACTTGGAAACGCAATAGTGAAATGCACATTAAGTTACTGCCTTGGGGCGGTCAGAACAGTCGGCCGGTGCTGGGAAGTGCATGTAGTTACCAAGCAGGAGGGCAAGGGATGGTACCGACAGTCCGGGGTTGTCAGCTAGGGACAAGACAAGGTGGGAAAGAGTCCTAGAATTAGCAGGTGATATTACCTAAAATATGGTGTGAGTGGACAATGGGGGAAAGTTCCATCAAATTAAAATGAGAACTATCATGAGCAGAGGGTGGGGCAGTGGGCTACCGACTGGAGACTGTGGCCGGACGGGGCACAAGGAATGGCCATCACCCCACCATCGTCCTGTGCGCTGGAAAGAGGAGACAAAGCGAAAGCTCTTTGGGATGGGGTTAGGGGTGGTAGACGGACGGGCAGTTCGTCTGGTGTGGCAGAGAACGCAAGAGGACACACACAGGGCAGGGGGGAGACGCTGCGGGAGAGAGAGAGACCGGAGGGGCTGCAGGTTCTAGAAAACATGGCTGCATGGAGGGGTAACCAGTAACCAGATACCAGTAACCGGTAACCGGTAACCAGACAGGGACTCCCAACTCTACAGGGGAAAGGCAGCCGGGGAATGGTGGGCAATGGGAAGAACACGTTCCAGATCGAGGGAGAAGCACTGTTGAGTCACTGGGATTCAATGACTGATCAAGATGGAGAAAGGAGACCCAGATTCCAGCTGTAGGAGCTGAAAGTAAAAATTCGATTAAATTATAGCTTCTCGCAAGTGAAAAGAGGAATAGTGCTAAGGCTCCCTCTTTTTTGTTGTTGAAGCCTTCGAATACCTGCTAATGTGAGTTAAAAGGTCCTGTGGATTTTGTCTCACAGAAGTTGTTATAGTTTGATTTTATAAAGTTGCTTTCTAGGGGCTGGGATTTGCCACATCAAGTACTCAGCGGACCTCATCACGGATGAGGTGAGAAGGGGCAGAGCCAATCCACGGAAGAAGGTGAGTCACCGGTGCCCCGGCCACGGTTGTTTCCATCTGTCATGTCCAGGATTCTCAGAGAGTACTGATGCAGGGGTGTCCAGGACCAAGCTAGTGGCAATCTGCCATTGTTCTATTGCCTTACTGATCATGCCAACACAGTAATTCGGTCTGGGAAGTAGATATACGTAGGGACCCCTTTCAACATGTTAGAAGAAATCTAAGACATATGCTAATTTCTCTCTCGTATCCTTCGTTCTGTGTCTAATACTGCTGTCGGCGAGTAGCCTGGACTTCAATGGTCTTTTCCAGACCTTTTCTGGTGCCACACACTCAGCCCTCAAAGCAAAAAGTCTCCAAGATAAAAACCCGCATGCACATTACCACGTTGTTGTTGATCAGAAGCTGGAAAAGAGGCGCACTTAGACTAAACCTTGCCACAGGGAAAAACTACAAGAAAACGCATTGTAAGCTCTAACTCGTAAGAACTCTGGTGGTTGTGTGTCCTGACTTGAGCTCTGCAGGAACATCTATTAAAAATAGACTTCTTATCTATCTGCCCCCTGCCCTGGGGCTTGCCTACCCTTCCCATGACCTGAAAAAAATGAAAAAATTTTTAAAAAGGTAGTTCATGGAAGAGTCAGATAAGGAGATTTATGGGGATAAAACCATGCCGCAGTGACCTAGCCAGTTAGGAATATCCCCCAAGGAAACGTTATTTAAGATAAAGGAAGAGACATAATACGTAAATATGATGTAATCTATTTCTAGATTAATAAACCTATGTGCGACATTGAGACAGAGGACGTGCGTGGCTTCTCATAGACATCCTGACTTATTTCATCACGAGTTTGGAGTTGGAATTTCTCCTGAGATGTGTGCTTTTCTAACTTCCACTTGATGTGACAACTAGCGCCGTGTCCTCTGTCCATCTGGGGCACTCGTTTTTGCCAGGCTCATCATGGAACCAACCATAACCTCCTCCACAGAGAGGGGTCTCCAGAAATGTCAACTGTACAAAATTTCACCCTGTCCACCAGCCCTCTGTACAGGATACGCCCAAGCTGCAAAGAACTCACTGAATGAAATCGTTACTCGTGTTTCGTCCCCTGGTCTAAAAAGCAAGAGTCAAACCCGTGTACTTAGGATACGTTTCTCTCTACTGTCCAGCACTCTCTTTGCTTTTCTGCCCGCCCCCTAAAAGAGAAGTTTTGTTTGTTACCTCTTACCGACATTTATTTTGACAATTTTTTTCTGAGAGCCCGTCCTCGTCCTCTCCCATGATGTCCACGGCAGAAAATATCAACGCCACGAGAATGGCAAAGCAGCACACCAGGGCGAAGATCACGATGCACTTCTGCTGGGACTGTCGAGAAAAAGAAGGAAAAGAGAAGTGAGAAGCAGCTTTCACTTTGGAAACTCGGGATTGGATAGATTTTCAAAACCTCTGGGAAAGGGTCACTTGCGTTGCTGCCAGCGAAGGCTGCCCGCGGAGGGAAATGATGCTCGTTCCTCGACACAGCCTTCAACCCCGCACTAGGTATGTCAGAACCTGCCAAATAATTCAAGTGCTGTGTCGAGACTTCTGAACGAGTTCGCTCTCCCTCTTTCTCATCAAAAGCAGTCGGGGAGACCTGGAGATCTTCGACAAGGTCTTCTACAAAGCGCACTATGAGGTCCATGAGTGCAAATTAAAAATGAAAAGTGGCGCAATAGTGATTCTCTGTCCCCTGTTACTGTCACCACCTGTCAAACTCTATGCAAAGTCTGTGCCCTTAAACTCTGCATCCTCTAGCTTCTCCCACCTTGTCTTGCTCTACGGTCTTTCATATGATGGCTTCAGGAGAGATGCTCCAGGCAGGTGAGGATGAGTTCCCAGCTTTGATCAGAAATTAGATCCATCAGATGCCAGCATCTTGGGTCATGGAACTGACATGGCTCATTTTGAAACACTGAACACAGTCACAACCAACATTCATGCTTTTGATACGATTTTCACTTAGAAACAGAAGCTGAGGGCACTTGGGTGGCTCGGTGAGATAATCCTCTGCCTTCGACTCAGGTCATGATGCCAGGGTCCTGGGATCGAGCCACGCATCGGGCTCCCTGCTCAGCGGGGAGCCTGCTCCCCCCCCCACCCTGCCTGCCTCTCTGCCTACTTGTGATCTCTCTCTCTGTCAAATAAATAAATAAAATCTTTTTTAAAAAATCTAGATGGCTCAAAGAAGAGAAAGAACAAATTTCAATTTTACTTTTAAGTTTTAAAAGTGTTGCCAAAGCTTTGGGGGATTATTTGCAGGAGGGGAGAGCGACCATGGACCAGACAGCCAGGGGAAATTCCCTTAGTGATGAGACACACACATGTGTACACACGTACGCACGTGCGCACGTGCACACACGCACACACACACTAGCTTTGTTGAAACCAGCTGGCTTTGCTTCTCCCACCACCCCCCGCCCTTTATCCCTGCAGCCGCACGATCTCCAAAGAACGGAGGAGCCTCCCCAAACTCAGGGTCCAGTTTGTCCAGGAACAGGCTTGGATGACAGATTCTAGAGGGAGAATGAAGACGCCCTATGACCAGACGCTATCTGCTCAGATGCGCGGTTCCTTCTGGAGGCTTTGTCTTCTGACTTCCCTCCACGGTCCCCTCCCAAGAGAAGCTCGTTCCGAGTCCCTTCCTGCCACACACTGCCCACTTCGCTTACTTCACACCTGGGGAGGAAGCGGGGGGAAGCCCAAGCGAGACACAACCGCTGTTCGTTGCCCCTAGGCCCCTGGGATCTTTAAGACATGCACACGTTTTACTCTTCCCATCCCGAGCAACCAGCATGGGCCCAACAGAGAGAAGGTGCCCAAGAAATAATGACCGTGTAAACAAAGCGAATGGATGAAAGGAACGTGCCGAGGGCACACTTCTGAGCAGGCGGGGTGACGCGAAGGTGCTTCGAGAATCAGATGCGGCCTTCCAGAGCATTCGCTTGCCTCCGCATTTCCGTGACTGTGAATCCTGCAGCCTCTCCTTGTTCCCGCTCTACCTGAGCCCCAGGCGAAACCAGCGCTGCGTTTACCGACTCTATCCAACTCCACAGGACAGACTGTGCATTCTTCCTGCCCCTTTGTTTTCCATCATCCTCACTAATTTTATTTTTCAGAAGCAGCATAGCGAACTGGTTGAAGGCACAGACTTTAGGGCCAGACCACTTGCATTCCTCCCCTAACTATGCCCTCGGGCAAAAGTCATTTAGTCTTTGTGCTTCAGAACCCTTGTCTGTCAGATGGAGAGGACAATCATGAAATAATAATAATGACAGGCTCGGAGGGTTATGACTGATGATTAAGTTACATGAGATACTATATGTGAAGGTCTTAGAACAGTATCTGAACAGACAGTATGGGACGGGTGTTTGCTGTTGTAGTGTACGTGTCCTCTGGAAGCTGCCTCAAATATTTGGGAGAAACAAAGTAAAGATATGAAAAAATAAAAAACATACGGGGACGTTAGGGTGGCTCAGTGGGTTAAGCATCTGACTCCTGATTTCGGCTCAGGTCCTGATCTCAGTGTTGGGAGATCGAGACACGTGTTGGGCTCTGCGCTGGGCGTAGGCTCTGCTTGAGAGTCCCCCTGCTTCTCTCCCTCTCTGTCTCTGCCCCTCCCCCACCTCTCTTTCTCCTGCTCTAAAAAAAAAAAAGAATAAAAGAAAAACAGACAACAAAAACTATACATGTAAGAGAGAAGCAGAGTGATAGAGAGACAGAGGCAGAGAAGGAGAGGGAGATATAAGAAAGAGAGAAGGGAAATGTAAGACCAACGTTGTCTAGGATAAAATTTTTTTAAGATTTTATTTATTTAGAGAGAGAGAGAGTTGGGGGAGGGGCGGAGGGAGAGAGAACATCCCCCGCAGACTCAGCACTGAGCATGGAGCCCAACACAGGGCTCGATCGCAGGACCCTGAGACCATGACCCAAGCAGAAATCAAGAATCAGATGCTCGACCACCTGAGCCACCCAGATGCCCCTGAAATCCTGCTTGATACATGTTGATCTTCAAACGTACCTCCTTCAGTTCATTTTTTTAAAAGATTTATTTATTTATTTGAGAGAGAGAGTACACAAGCAGGAGTCGGGGGGTGAAGCAGGAGAGGGAGAGAGAGAATCTGGAGCAGACTCCCCGCTAAGCAGCCCAACAAGGGGCTCCATCCCAGGACCCTGAGATCATGACCTGAGCTGAAATCAAGATGAGATGCTCAACCGACCAAACCACCCAGGCACCCCTTCCTTAGTTCCACTAAGGGGAGCATGATAAATACATCCAGTGTGGGGGCTCAGAAGGAAATTGTTTTAAATATTTTTTAAATTTTGAATGTGTTTCCTCTTGCCCTTTACTTTTTATTTATTTTACTAATATTCATTGCTTGTATAATCAGAAACTGTTTGCTATTAACTATTTAAAAAAAAAAAACTACATAATACAAAAAAAGGAAATAAATCACTCCTGGTCCCACGCAGACCAAACCGCCATTAGTATTTTGTTCTCGTTCTTTCCCATGTACTGTGTCTACAGATCTAACAATCTAAAGATGTTGGTGTCACGCTACATATAGTTTTGCATTCTGCTTTTTGCACTTGATTATGCTTTAAGTCATTAAATATTCTTCTAAAGCAGAGTTTCACATTGTTGCATCACATTCCATTGTGTGGCTATGTCGCCGTCTCCTTTATTCCAAGACCTTTTTTTAAAAAGCCACTCATTTAACAACACCAAAAATAATTAAACATTTTTATCATTTTACCCTATGTCCCTATATGTTATAAACAGAAATGAACAAAAAGCTTTTAGAGGGGTTTAAAACAATGCAATCGTAACACATTAATCTAGTCCAGAAGAGATTTTAATCTAGGATGATATAATTAAACATTATCTCAGAAAGAATCCTGAAGAGAGCAGCATAAATATATCGTGTCAGGTACATTAGTGGGTACTTAATGAATAAATCCTAATGAATACTAAATACTTCATCCACAACAATATTGATCTGTTTCCCTTTATTCTGAATTTTACGATAAAAAAGTCAGTAAGAGCGCTAGTTAATTTGTGTGCTACTGGAAGTACTTTGATGTAGTAACCCTCACAAATTTCTATTAACGTCTATTCATTTAATTCTATATTATCTTATTCTATTAATATGAACTGACCTAGTTATTTTCACTTTAATTCATCAAAGAAGAGAAATGCAGACTCTGATATTCATTTTTAAATATCTCCTTGAAAGAATGTTCTAGAAAATTACAAGGTCAGACCACTACTTTCCTTTCTTTTCCACCTCATCAAAAATGAATGATTCTGTTCAAAGGACAGCCTAAGAGTCTCACAAATGAGACCAAATTCCAGGTTACCAAGACACTTATTCATTTTCAAATCCTTAACAGATCATTTCAGATCATTCAGGAATCAATTTGAAACATACTCTTCTGTTTTTATTGAATAGAATCAAAGTACGCAAAGTTTTAAGGAGAACCCATTAACATGATTACAACCTCAATTCCACTAATGAGCTCAACCAATTAAAAGAAAACAAAACTTGGAATGCTATTATCCAGCATCAGTCTGTACTTTTCATAGGAGTGTGTACTGAAATGGTTTTGAAAAGAATTGCTTGCTTGGTCAAGAAATAAATCCAATTATGCTAATGCCAAAAATATTTAAATACCATATCCTTATCAAATAAATTTAACCTTAATACAGAAAAAGAGGCATATGACCTCTAAATGGTAAAGAGTATTAAATTTGAAACTTGGAAGTACCATCTATTCCAACTTGAGCTTTTATACCATTTGATGTACTCTTAAAAGGAATTTACACCTATGTGCCTAGGGGTAAAATCTACATTTGCAAAGAATAACCGTAAATTAAAATTATTCATATTATTTTTCATTTATTTACGATGACAATATTTTTAAACAAAATCATGGCGAAGTCTTAAAAATAACCATTTTTATGTGTGCAGCTTTTTAAAAAAGATTGTATTTATTTATTTGACAGACAGAGATCACAAGTAGGCAGAAAGGCAGAAAGGCAGGCAGAGAGGGGGGAAGCAGGCTCCCTGCTGAGCAGAGACCTCGATGAGGGGCTCGATCCCAGGACCCTGAGATCATGACCTGAGCTGAAGGCAGAGGCTTAACCCACTGAGCCACCCAGGCACCCCTGTGTGCAGCTTTTAATATCTACAGAGCTGGAAGTTCTAGTACAGTTATTCTCTCTGTGAAAGATGTCAAAATGAGGACTCAAAGACATTGGGTTACTGTCCAACGTGACCCAAACAGTTGGAGACAGCCCAGGGAATGAACTTAGGTCTCTGAATCTGAAATCTCTAGACCTAGTCTACAGATCCAAACTTTTTCCTTTTCTGGTTTTCTTTTCTTGACTTCATTTTCTACTTAATTTTTGCTATGATTATTTTATTAGTTTTATTATTAGTTTTTAGTTAGCCAATTCCCACGTGGCCCATTAATGTAGAAATGAATGTTGAACATTTGGCTCTAAATTGTGGAGACAGGGCATTCTTGGGCCTTTAGAATGTTCTTATGATTCTAAATGCGTTCCTAGCTTGAGTTCCTAGACATGTTCCCAGAAAAAAGTAGGTCACCCAGAAGATTCATAGGAATCTTAGCTGATGGTTCATCAATCTCCAGAATAATGACCACATCCTGGATCCTTGTAGAAAATCTAGACTATAAATAACTTACACGCTTTGCTTAGAAAATCCTTTTACAAGAATTATTACTTCACTTCCCACATTTATTTTGACGTTCTATTTTCAAAATATTCATATATTTTGAATTCTATTTTAGAATTTTTCTCTTCTTGTTCTGTACCCTCTCCCTGAAAGACGCTAATTTATTCCCAAATCTTCACCAGCTCTCTATACTGATAACTCCCGAGAGTATATTACCAGCTTAGAGGACTTGCTGAGTACCAGATCCATACTGAATGAGTTTCTCTGGAAGAGTTTACCAATCTAAGTCTACCTGTCTATGTTGAGAAGACAGAGTGGGGATTTTAGAAAGGCCAGGTCATAGAGTTGACAGGACAGAGTAGTAGAGAGAGGAGACCTATATAGGGAAAGAGTTGGGGAAATCTTCAGAGTCTCCTGAATCCTCAGTTAAGTACTGATAAGTAGGTGCATATAAGGAAATTAATTCCCTGAAGTTGGGAGAAAGAACCACCTGAAAGGAGAAGGTGAAGCAATCCCTAACCAAATACACAGGACCAGGAAAAGTTGGTGTTCCCACTATCCAGAGTGCTAAAATCTCAATACATGGGGCATCAAGTAATCAGAAGGATACTCTATCTAAAAAATGGAAATCACCAAAATTAGTCCTAGACTCAAGGCTGCTCTCCTACCTAAAAAAAGCATAAAAGCAAACCTTAAAAACTTCAAGAATATTTTTTAAATATACGATATACCCACCACACAGCAAAATCAAAAATCACCATGTCCAGCATCCAGTAAAAAATTTCCAGACATGCAAGGAAACAAAAAATCCCAAGTGAGGCAAAAACTCAGTCAACTGAAATCAACTCAGAAAGGAGTTGAGGGGTGATTAAATTAGTAGATGCAGATATTAAAACAAATATTACTTTATTTCAAATGTTCGAGAAAATAAGTATATTAAAGAGACATAAAGAAGACATAACTAAAGGCACAAATCAAAATTCTGGGGATGGGAAATATACTGAATAGGATTAAGAGCATATTAAACGTAACATAAAAACACTCTAGTGAACTCTATGAAAACAGAGAAAAATGTAGAAAAACTTGAACAGCACATCAGTGAGCTATGAGGCAACTCAAGCAGCCTAATATACATGTTCTTGGAGTCTCCAAAGGAGAGGAAGGTATAAAAAATTTTTTGAAAAATATAAAGGCCAAAAATTATTCAAATTTATTGAAGATAAAATAGAGTTGCTTCTGAATGATAAAAGGATAAATTCATCAAAAAGACATAATAATAATAAACTTTTATGCACCTAATAAAAGGCCTTCAAAATGCATAAAACAAAGGTTAACAGAAATATAGAGAGAAATGAACAAATCTTCAACTACTCCGTGATGTCAAAATGGTTCTCTCATTAACTGATAGAATAAATAGTCAGGGAGGAATTTTGAACAGAATGAAAATAAAAATAGAATATATGAAAATACATGAGACGCAGCAAAATAAATGCTTTAGGGAAATATATACCGTTAAATGTATATTTGAAAATAAATAAGGTCTTAAATGATCTAAACTTCTACCTTAAAAACATAGAAAGAGAAAAGGGTAAGTTAAACTCCAAATAGGCAGAGGAATGAATAAAGAGCAGAACTCAATAAAAGAAAAAACAGAAAACAATACAAAAATTTCAATGAAATCAAAGTCTGGTTCTTTGAAGAGATCAATAAACTGATAAACTTTCAGCCATACATATACGTATGGTTAAGGAAGATGTGGTCCATATACACTATGGAGTATTATGCCTCCATCAAAAAGGATGAATCCCCAACTTTTGTATCAACATGGACGGGACTGGAAGAAATTATGCTGAGTGAAATAAGTCAAGCAGAGAGAGTCAATGATCATATGGTTTCACTTATTCGTGGAGCATAAGAAATAACACGGAGGACATGGGGAGATGGAGAGGAGAAGGGAGTTGAGGGAAATTGGAAGGGGAGGTGAACCATGAGAGACTGTGGACTCTGAAAAACAATCTGAGGGTTATGAAGGGGCGGGGGGTGGGAGGTGGGGGGAGCCAGGTGGTGGGTATTATGGAGGGCACGTATTGCATGGAGCACTGGGTATGGTGCATAAACAATGAATTCTAGTACACTGAAAAGTAATTAAATTTAAAAAATGCATTAAAAAAAAGGAAAGACACAAATTACAAATATCTCTATAAAACATAGGACATCACCACGGATGACACCAAATATAAAAGGGTAAGGGAATAATATGAGTAAATTCATGCCAAAAAGTTCAGCATAAATAAAATGGACACATTTTTATCAGATAACAATTACTAAAGTTCACTCAAAAAGAAATAGATAACCTTAATATGTCCTTATGTCAATTAAAGAAAATAAATTTTTAGGTAAAAACCTTCCCACAGAGAAAACTCAAGGCTCAGATGGCATCATTGATAAATTATGCCAAACATCTGAAAAACAGTAATAACAGTAACACAAAATACCAAAGAGAGGGAAAAACCTCCCAACTCACTCTATGAGGGCAACATTACCCTGACACAAAAACCAGATAGAGACTTTAAAAAAATGTTTCGTCCTGCTGTTTAACAAGGCACTACCTAGAAACCAAGACACTATATCCATTTTGCAGGTAATTAATACCTACTCTGTGCAAAAAAAAAAAAAAAAAAAAAAAAAGTGCAGGGGACTTCAGATCTCTATTACTTCAACTTGCCTTTAACTGAAAGATGAATCATCAGCTCCACAGTCTGCTTATTGTTTTTTTCATGCCTGCTAGGGTTCTCCCAATGGCACTTAACTGCATTCCTCTTTGAGGAAATCCTCGTTATTTTTACCAGACCAATAAGGGTAAATAATTTCTTTAGCAACCTCGGTTGTCCTTTCCCTTTTAAAGACTTGCAAATTCATTGTTGGACCATGCATTTGTTGGTTTTCTACCTTTTGGTCTCTCTCACTAAACTGAGCTCCTTGAATTCTAGGATCTTGTCTGGATCCATAATGCTTGGCATCTTAAAAAAAAAAAACAGAGAGGTGTAGGCGGGGCTCAGTGAGTGGACTCGTTGAGCATCTGACTCTTGGTTTCAGCTCATGTTATGACCTCAGGGTCCTGGGATCAAGCCCTGCAATGAGTTCTGAGCTCAACAGGGAGACTGCTGCAGGATTCTCTCTCTCCCTCTCTCTCTGTTCATGTGGGCACAAGCACGCGCTCTCTCTTTCTCTCAAATAAATAAATCTTTAAAACAAACAAACAAACAAACAAATAAATCTTTTTAAAAAACCCCAAAAACATAATGCCTGGCAACCATGTTCAATAAATATGTGTTGAATGAGTGATGAAAAAGTGAATAAAGGTAAAAAATGGCAAGGGCTATACAACGAAAATGACAATTTTTGTGTTTTACAACCGTTATTACTTATTTCCTACTTAGAAGCATTTCCATTGATTCCTATCACAGAAGCACATTTATTTGTAAATTAAAAACATGCAAAAAATTAAGTACTATATTAAGTACTATAAGCTCAAAATTAGCCTAACGAAGAGGATAACTTGCAGAATAGAGAGCACCTTATCCAGAATAGCAAGACAGAGAATAAAAATTCAAGTCTGAATCAACTGAACACAGGAAACGGCTTCCAATCTTACATAAATTCTTACAGATGATAAACAGATATCTAATAATAATAATTCTGTAATAGTGCTTGGCAAACAAACAGGATCACCAATGGACAAGAAATTGTAAAGATTTACTGTAAATTAGATAAACCAAGGAGATCAAAACCCAAGACACACAGAGGAAAACACAAACTGCTATAAAGGAGAGCTCCAAGTATAGAGGTAACACAGAAAGATCGCGAAGAAACTTTGGAATGGCTGACAGTGATTAGTTGGGATATGTTTCGGAGCAGGCTCGCCAGTCAATCCTTCCGACTACTGCTTTCTTCTTCGGAAGTGTCACACGCAAGATAAGCCAGGAACAGGGCGATTTTCTCAGAGAGCTAAGATCCCCAGGAGGAAACTACAAGGCAAGCTCCGTAGCCAGGCGGCATCTGCAGCCCCTCCTGTAAGACCTGGGGACAAACCAGTGTGCTCAGCCACCAGCCACAGACATGCAAACAGAAACTGCCAAGTACAGAAGTGGACAGACAATTAAATGTCTCCGAGAGTTTGAGGAAAAACAAAACCATGAAAGAGGTACTTAACTCAACCCAGGCAACAAATTCCGGAGGAAAACAAAGCAAACAAACGACCCAGCTGAGCCTTTAAAAGCAAGAAAACCCCAAGTTTTCTGGAAGGTGCGGGGATCAATTGCACCTGTGAAACATCAGGAGCGATTATTAAGAAAGATGAGCAAAAAGAGATCTTGAAAATGACAGACCTCGGTATATGGGCTGAATATCAAAACAGATATAGGTGAAGAGCAAATTCACACACTTAATTAAGTCAAAGGATTCTCCCACAATGCAACACAAAAGAACAGAATCCTAACACCTGCGGGAGAGAACTCAAGAGAAACAGAGAACCAATCTAGAAAACCAGGATCTATCAGATCCCTGTTCCTAAATGAGAGAAGAGTGAGAACACAGGACTCTAAATAATCAAAGAAACAGAGAAAGAAAAAACTTTAACAGCTAAAAACACATGTCTTCCAAGTAAGTACATCTGTTTTGTACCTGTGTTTGGCAACCGTTCAAAAGATTGACAACTCCACTTGGCAAGGACTGGGGAAAATGAGTGTTTGAGAAAATTCTGGCAGAGCTTGTCTGGATGGCAATTTGGCAGTTTTTATCATGATCTTTATCAGAATTTTAAATGTGCATATCCTTCGGCTCCTCAATTCTACTTTCGACACTCAATTTTATGGAAATGTTTACTCAAGTGCACAAAGATATAAGACTGCGATGTCATTGTTGGGGGGGGGGGAATCTAGGAAAAATTATCTAACTATCCACAGAAGAATTGAGAGAGTCAAAAAGAGTCATTCTGCAGAATACTGTACCCACTATATGTTTGGAAACGAGGGCAAAGTCTCAAGGGACTTACCCCAAACTCTTAGAAGTCATGGTCTGTTGGGAAGGGAGAGGTTTTATTAAGTTGGAGGCACTGCAGTGTTTGGGATGTTCATGGTTCACTCTATATTTTTCTGTATTATTTATAAAATTTCGTATGAGCTCTCATCCAAATCATCTCTCACAGTAATGAGGAAGAAAGCTGTCCATTCTTGGACTATGTCCACCCCAAGGCAAGTTATTTATCCTCAGCTTAGCTTTCCTAAGACACAAGTGAGCAACACCAGCCACTGTCCATGGGTAGTCTATATTTACTCGAAGTCCTCCATATTATTAAGCAGAGAAGAGGTATAATCCCAAGTTTCACAAATTGCAGAGGATAACAGGACAATTCTGGAGAATATTTGAACATAGAGAATACGGGGAGACCCTCTAGTTCAATCCTTCATTGTATCATTTTCCAGGTAAGAAAATGCTGGGGGTAAGAGGTGATGACCCAGCGTGCCCTCTTCTCTCTGCCAGCATTTGGCTGATTGAATGACGGACCAGCAAATGCAAAGAACAAAAGAGTTTGCAAAAATGACAAAAAGAAGGCATTGGAAGGCTGTGATTTGAGGGTAGGCATGTCTGGCACACGTGACCAGGGTTGTGGGGAGAAGGAGGAGAGAAAGGAGGTCCTTGAGAGGTCAGTGAACCTCTTCTATCCCTTTCCTCCTGCCTACAGTTACTGGTGGCATTAGATAAGAGGAGCAAAATGTGTTTACTTCAGTTTAAAAATAGGTAGGGAACATCTAACATGTGTTATATGCTATCCAAACACTGGTGATTCAGAAACTAGGCTCTTAAGGAGGTCTGTGCCCTTAAGGAACTCACATTTGAGGGCTGTGGGTGTGTGTGGCAAAGGATGGACGGTGGAGGACAACACAGTGTGAAGCATGCTGTTCCGATGGTACAGAGAGTGAGGAGGGGCTGGGATGGTGACCATTCCACTGGAACAGACTGATCCTGGTGTCACCATGTCCCCTGCCATGCATGCTTAATTCCTTAGAACAGGGAAGCAGAGATTTCCTCTGTACTCACCATAAAGCAAAATGAGTTGTTCTGGAAAGCAGTGAGTGAACAAGAACACGCTGTCAGAGTCCACATGGAGCAGCCAACATGTACCAGCAGAAATGCTGTATTTTCCCCTCCCTCTGTTTGCCTCTATTACAGATAATGGTGAACGAAAAATGACAACCAATTATCAGTTGGTCTTTGATAAGCTGAGGGCTATTTCGGTGACTTGCATCCTACACTCTGCTTTTAATGAGCTGAAAAAAATTTGAATCTTTCAATCTATCAAAATAAATCCAAGCCCTTCCAATGCACTGTGGTAGGAGATTTGTTCCGAAGACCACTGGTTAAGACTTTTGTTTCTTGGGCACCTGTGTGGCTCAGTTGTTAAGGAGCTGCCTTCAGCTCAGGTCATGATCCTGGGGTCCCGGGATTGAGCCCCGTGTTGGGCTCCCTCCTCGATGGGAAGCCTGCTTCTCCCTTCTCACACTCCCCCTACTTCTGTTCCCTCTCTACCTGTGTATCTCTCTGTCAAATAAATAAATAAAATCTTTATTAAAAAAAAAAGACTTTTGTTTCTTGTCTACATTATTTGATGCTGATCGCTGTAAAGGATGATACTTTATCCAGATAGGGGGAAAAAAACATGGTGGACAAAACTCAACCATTTATATATTTTTTAAAACCTTTTTTTTAAGACTTTACTTATTTATCTGACAGAGAGAGAGAGAGATCACAAGTAGGCAGAGAGGCAGACAGAGAGAGAGGGGGAAGCAGGCTCCCTGCTGAGCAGAGAGACCTATGTAGGGCTCGATCCCAGGACCCTGAGATCATGACCTGAGCCGAAGGCAGAGGCTTAACCCACTGAGCCACCCAGGCACCCCTTTAGTTGACATTTTAACAGAATTCAAATCTTAGCTCATTAACAGCATTTAAGAAGAATGCCACCTACTGCTTTTATATGTGCCAACATTCCCCTTCTCTTCACCATTATTCTATCAACCCCCTTCTTCAAAGATTCAGGTAGAAGCTCATCCCAAGTCATGTACATGGCACACTATACCCACGCAGGGCAGGACACTGTAAGAACACTGCTTTGTGGGGGTGGGCAGACTACAAGAACATCTGCACAACGCACCATGCCGAGCCACAGGACAGTCACCCCCTGCAAGGACAGTACTGTTGACTGTGCTCTCAGGCTGAGAGGGAGTTGAGGGATCTTCACTCCGCTCATTGATAGCAACTGCTCTTCAGTCCTTCGTGCTCCCCACCACAACATACTTATCATCCCTCAAAAGCAAGACAAACCATCTTCCAGATGCCTAAGCCACGAGATAAATTATCAAAAGATCATGGAACAGGGAAAAGAAGAGTAAGCACACTTTTCACGTTTCTTCTTTCTTTCCTTAACGCAACACACCTTCAATTTCTCCATTCATCAGAGAGCCCGGCCTCGGTTCTACTTCCTTCTGAAGGTTCCATGGACTGGGCAGCAATAACTAGCACCTGTTTGCATACACATCAGTCGTTCTGTTCTCTCTCCCTCCCTCTCTCTCTTTTTTACTGACACCCTCTCTTAAAGTCAATGTTCAGAGCTGCCTGACCATCCAGGCCTTTCCCTGAGTCTGCAGGCAGTGGAATCAGGCCACAGGTTTGTCTTGGGCTGTTTCTGAGCAGAGGGAATGGAATCACTTTGGCACATGTATGTCAAGGTGCCTCTATGAGGTCAACTGTGTCATTCGCCTAAGTGTAAAGGATCCCCAAACTTCTGTGATGTGGGTCCTAGATTGAGGAGCTGCATTATAATCTTCTACATGGTCTAAGTAGCCTACCTTGTACAGCAAGACATCAATCAGGGATTTTATCAGTGCTTGCCTCACAGAGGAGAGTCTAATTCTTTAATAGTAAACACAGCTTCTTCCCACAAAAGCATCTGAGAAGGGCCGCCTTGTCTTTCAGGCTGAACAATGGAATCTCATAGTGTAGATTAGGGACATGATCCCAGTCCCAGGACACCTCACAAAGGGGGCTTGATATCTTGAAATACAAACAATTATTAGAGAATATTATGAAAAATTATATGCTAACAAACTGGACAGCCTGGAACAAATAGATAAATTCCTAGAAATATACAAACTTCCAAAACTGAAGCAGGAAGAAATAGAAAATTTGAACAGACCCATATTCAGCAAAGAAATGGAATCAGTCATCAAAAATCTCCCAACAAACTAAAGTCCAGGGACAGATGGTCTCCCAGGAGAATTCTAACAAACATTTAAAGAAGAGTTAATGTCTATTCTTCTCAAACTGTTCCAAAAAGTAGAAATGGAAGGAACACTTCCAAACCCATTCTATGAATCCAGTATCACCTTGATTCTAAAATCAAAGACTCCACTAAAAAGAAGACTTATAGACTAATCAATATCCCTCATGAACATGAATGCAAAAATTCTCAGTAAGACACTAGCAGATAGAATCCAACAGTACACTAAAAGAATTATTCACCACAATTAAACGGGATTTATTCCTGGGCTACAGGGATGGTTCAATATTTGCAAATCAGTCAACATGAAACAGCACATTAATAAAATAAAGTACAAGAACCATATGATCCTCTCAATGGATGCAGAGAAATCTTTTGACAGAGTACAACATCCATTTTAGATAAAAACCCTCCAAAAAGAGGTATAGATGGAACATATTTCAACCTCATAAAGGCCATATATGAAAGAGCCACAGCTAATATCATCCCCAACAGGGAAAAACTGAGAGCTTTTCCTCTACAGTCAGGAACAAGACAGCAATGTCCACTCTCACCATTACTATGTAGTGGAAGTCTTAGCCTCAACAATCACACAACAAAAGGAAACAAAAGGCATTCAACTCAGGAAGAAAGAAGCCAAATTTTCACGATTTGCAGACGACTTATTACTCTATGTAGAAAACCTGAAAGCCAAAATACTGCTATTACTGATACATGAACTCAACAAGTTGCAGGACACAAAATCAATGTACATAAATCTTTTGCACTTGAAGCGGCAGAAAAAGAAATCAGGGAATCAATTCCATTTACAATTGACAATTACCAAAACCATTTAAGATACCTAGGAATAAGCCTAGCCAGAGCACAGAAAGATCTGTATTCTGAAAAGTATAGAACACTTGTGAAAGAAATTAAACAGGACACAAAGATAAAGGAAAACATTCCATGTTCATGGGTTGGAAGAACCAATATTGTGAAAATGTCTATACTACCCAAAGCCATCTATACATTTAATGCAATCCTTATCAAAATACCAATAGCATTTTTCACAGACCTAGAACAAACGATCTCAAAATTTGTATGGAAACACAAAAGACCCCAAATAGCCAAAACAAACCTGAAAATGAAAAGAAATGTGGAGACACCATGATTCCAGTCTTCAAGCTATTTTTCAAAGCTGTAGTCATCAAGACAGTATGGTACTAGAACAAAAACAGACACATAGATCAATGGAACAGAATAGAGAACCCAGAAATGGACCCACAAATATATGGTCAACTGATCTTCAGCAAAGCAGAAAATATCTAATGGAAAAAAGAGTCTCTTCAACAAATGGTGTTGGGAAAACTGGACAGCAACATGCAGAAGAATGAAATTGGGACGCTTACACCATACATAAAAATATAGTCACAATGGATGAAAGACCTAAACGTGAGTTAGGAAACCAACAAAATTCTAGAGGAGAACACAGGCAACAACCTCTTTGACCTCAGCCCCAGCAACTTCTTACTAGACACACTGTCAGATGCAAGGGAAACAAAAGCAAAAATGAACGACTGGGACTTCATCAAGATAAAAAGCTTCTGCACAGCAAAGGAAACAATTGACAAGACTAACAGGCAGCCTGCGGAATGGGAGAAGGTATCTGCAAATGACATACCCAATAAAGGATTCATATGCAAAAATTATGAAGAATTTATCAAACTCAACACCCAAAAAAACCCCAAATAATCCAGTTAAGAAATGGGCAGAAGACATGAATAGACATTTTTCCAAAGAAGACTTCCAGATGGCCAAGAGATATATGAAAAGATGTCTAACATCACTCATCATCAAGGAAATACAAATCAAAACCACAATGAGACACCACTTCACACCAGTCAGAATGGCTACAAATAACAACACAGGAAACAGATGTTGGTGAGGATGTGGAGAAAGGGGAACCCTCCTGCACTGTTGGTGGGAATGAAAACTGGTGCAGCCACTCTAGAGAACAGTATAGAGGTTCCTCAAAAAATTAAAAATAAAACTACTCTATGACCCAGCAATTGCACTACTTAGGTATTCACCCAAAGGATACAAAATACGGATTTGAAGGGATATATGTACCCTGATGTTACAGCAGAATTAACAACAGCCAAATTGTGGAAGGAGCCCAGATGTCCATCGACTGATTAACGGATAAAGAAGATGTGGTATGTATATACAGCTGAATATTACTCAGCCATCAAAACGAATGAAACCTTGCCATTTGCAACAATGTGTATGAAGCTACAGTGTATTATGCTAAGGGAAATAAGTCAGAGAAAGACAAATACCATATGATTTCACTTATATATGGAATTTAAGAAACAAAACAGATGAACATAGGGGAAGGGGGAAAAAGGGAGTGAAGCAAACCATAAGAGACTCTTAACTATAGGAAAGAAATTGGATTGCTGGAGAGGGTATGGGCAGGGGGCGGGTACATGTGTGATAGGCATGAAGGAGGGCAGTTGTGATGAGTACTGGGTATTACATGTAAGTGATGGGTCACTGACTTCTACTCCTGAAACCAATACTACAGTATATGTTAACTAACTAGAATTTATATAAAAAATTGAAAAGAAAAAAAAATTTAACTAAAGAAGAAAAGGCTCTTGCTTCTACCAAAAAAAAAAAAAAAAAAAATCTTGGTTAGGGGGAGAGACGTGGCAATAAAAACAACTAGATGGATAACTCAACAACAAACAAAAGTAACAACCAAAAGATGACTTGAATAGACATTTCTCCAAAGATGGCATAAAAATGGTACCCAACATCACTGGGGAAATGCAAGTCAAAACCACAACAAGATACGACTTCACACTCATTACGACGGCTAGTATGAAAAGATGAAAAACAACAACAACAACCAAAAACCAAGTTGTTGGCGAGGATGTGGAGAAATTGGAACCCTTGTACTTTACTGGAGGTGATGTAAAATGGAGCAGCCACTGTGGACAATGGTATGGCAGTGCCTCAAAAAATTAAAAATAGAATCAGCATATGGTCCAGCACTTCTCCTTCTAGATATCTACCTAAAAGAATGGAAAGCTGGGATTCCAGCAGAGATTTACATGCCCGTGTTCTTCGCAGCATCATTCACTAGAGCCAAGAGGTGGAAATAATCCAAATCGATGGATGAATGGATTTAAAAAAAATGTTTATTTGGGTACATCCAAGTCATTGGATATCACCATCCAATGGAATATTGGTCAGTCTGAAAAAGCCAGGAATTCTGACATAAGCTATAACACGAATGACCCCTAAAGGCATTATTATGCTGAGTGAAATAAGCAGTCACAGAAGATAGATGCGGTACGATTCCACCAACACGAGGTGCCTTAGGGTAGCCAGATTCACAGGCGGAATGTAGAACCAAGTTGCCAGGGCCAGCAGGAGGGAAATGGGGAGCTACTCTTTACCGGGTACAGAGTCCCAGTCTTGCAAGATGGAAAGGGTCCTACGGATAGATGGTGGTCATAGTTGCACAGCAATGTGAGTGCACTTAACACCACTGAACTATACACTTAAAAATGGTGAAAATGGTAAACGTGATGTCCATTCTACCAGAGCAAACATTTTTTAAAAAGACGAACCTAACAACCACCGCTGAGTTTGGGCTTTACCAGGTTCTCCTCCCCACTAGGTCTCTCCTAAATGGTTCAGAGCCCTTGCCCTGGCCCCTGGCTCCCTCTCCTCTCACTTGTGGGTCTTCCACATCTCAGACACTTTCTTCTACACTCCGAGAAGTCAATGCTGGCTGATTTAGACGGCACTCCCTGCTGCCCCGCCGGGGACGTAACGAGCTACGTGACTCACTGATCCAGGAGAGGGAGATCTGAGAAGCCAAGTCTCCCACCCCAGCTTAGAGACCAAGCACTTCCGTTCTGCCACCACGTCCACAGTTGACTGAGGTCACCCATCTGCACGGGGTCCAGCCCCCAGATGAAGTCTGTGTTCTTGCCCATTACCTGCCGACCCACTCCCGCAACACCCCCATTCCAGAAGAGACTGAGCGGCCTCCCTTCCTTCTCAGCCTATCCCCCTTCTGCGTGTACCTGGCCTCAGCCCCCCCTCAAATCAGTCTCAGCTCACTCCCCTCGCGTCAAGGGATTGTGCAAACACAGCCAGTGTGTGGGCTCGCACAGGGAGGGAGATGGGGGCCCGGGCAGCCATTGCTAAGGTATCAGGTGCTGATGAAGGGGGGAGGGGTTATTCCAAGGCACATAATGGCAAACTCGACAGCTGACTTACAGCAAAGCTCTCTTCATTGCTTGTTTTTGTTTCCGACCTTTATAATAGCAACTTTTTTTCCAGTTTAATAACGTCTTCCATCAAACAGAAGCACATCTTACGTTCCACATGTTTTGTAGCTGCTACTTCTTTTCTGTCTGCTTTTAACAGTTACACTATTTCTATGGCAAGTTCACGGGCGTGGGTCCCCATCCGCGTCCTGCTGCCCTTCCCCTCCATGCATTTATGCGGAAGGCCACACTCAAAGGCTGAGACCCCTTAACACTGCGCTGTCCGTTGCCCCGAACGCCTGCTGTCATGCTGTCCACCCCCGACCAGGCGGCGGGTCCATCCTTCCATCAGCTCCCAACGAAGCGCGCAAATGAGGCCGCACTGACACTTGAGCGGGACTTACGACGTCTACCCGCCGCACTTCATTTGCTGTCTGCGGCTTTCAGGGACCCTCCCGAATACCGGGGCTTGTTGGAATCTATCGCAAACCAACAGGATGACATTTCTATGCAAAAAAAAAAAAAAAAAAAAAAAAAAAAAAAGAGTCAAATCTAGGATTTATTGGTGTTCCTTGCTATTCCGAATGTGGTGTAGAGTGAATCGTCATCTGCGTTTTAAGACAATGCACGAGTCTGCGAAGAAATTTCTGGCCCCCAGTGGGTATGCTCTCAGGCCCTGGGGAATGTGCTCTTTTCTCCCTCCGGAGTTTGCCAGCGGAAAGCCTTTGTCTCCTGGGCACCACGGCAAGGCCGCCATCATCGTCACGGGTTAGGAAATGCATGAGGGATGAGTGTTTGCCTGGAGACCAGCGTCTGGGAGGGGGCAGAAGGTGAGTGCAATGAGCACAGCGAGTTTCCCAAAGCACAAGCGAGCGGCAACACCCTCAGATAATACTTGAAGGGCTCTAAAGAAACTCCCTCATCCCAAATTCCCCTCCTGGAAGTTTCTCTGCCCCTCTCTGCTTTGTCCTACCACAGAAATGCCTACGCATTCCCTCATCCAAGTTCTAAGCTGCTTGTGAAAGCCCAGCTATCTTCGGAACAATTTTGATCTTGAGTGTTTCATTTTCAAGCTTTATCACCCCTGCATTCAAAATCCCTTGGGAAATCTTTTAATTTTTATTTATTTGACAGACAGATCACAAGTAGGCAGAGAGGCAAGCAGAGAGAGAAGGGAGGAAGCAGGCTCCCTGCTGAGCAGAGAGCCCGATGCGGGGCTCGATCCCAGGACGCTGGGATCATGACCTGAGCCGAAGGCAGCGGCTTTAACCCACTGAGCCACCCAGGCGCCCCCCCTTGGGAAATCTTTTAAATCAACCCATTTCTGTCCTTCACTATCCGATCCTCTACGACATTTTTCAACTTAAGTTCTTAATACAAATGCACGTGCTATCATCACATGCGGCCAAGGGCCTGGCTTCCTGCCACTCCGGGGAAGGAGACGCCTTCTATACCTCCCTGGCTTTGCTTTATTTCCAACACAGATCACATGCTGTGACCTTGTGATGAGTCAAGGGCTTGTCTGTGCGTAAATGCCTTCCTTCTGTGTTGAACTCCAGGTGCACGGGGACTGGAGAATGAGCCCTCCTAGAGGCGACAGTACAACCAGGCCTACCTCCTGCCCAAGCTTGCAGCTGTAGACAAGTCTGCACAAAAAGAAGGGGGGAGTGGAAGAATGAAAAAGAATGAGAGCAGAAGTTTTTGTCTGCGGCCAAATGGGTCAAACAACACAACCAGATGTCCTTGGGGATTCTGAGGATGGGACGGAAATGACAATTTCTTTCTTTCTTTCTTTTATTTTCCTCCGCTGTGTGACTGTTTAAAAATGTTTAATGTTTAAAAATGTTTAAAAAAATGTTTAAAAATGTACCTGGGATTTGTTTTTGTCAGGTAGAGTGAGGTGACAGACAAGGAGACAAGTGTCTTGAGAAAAGAGTTCACCGCTTATGACTTCCAGGAGGAGGGATCCAGCATGCAGGGCCGCGTGGGGAGGCCCCAGGGTCATTCAGGACGCAGAGGAGTGAGGGCAGAATATGGGCCAGAGCCTGCTCTGGGGCTTCACGGGACGGAATGGGCCAGGCAGGGCAGGCGAGTTTGAGCAACGACCGGACAGTCAGGACTGGATAACCTGAAACATTTCGGTGGGCTCTGGGCTAGCGGGATTGGTCACCAGTTGCCTGTCCCTGGCCCTTGGGGGATTTAGGGCAGGGGAAAGACTGGCTCTGTTGGTGAGGGTTACACCCAGGTGGTAGCTGAGGGTTTGGGACTTTGGATCGGTCGGTGCACATATGAAAGTCATGCCTACAGACAAGGTATTTGCTATCTCTAGAACCCTACTAGCCCTAGGAGAGGCAGTCTCTACAGGATCAGCAAGGCCTCTAATATGTGACAGCACCATGAAACACAGAAAATTTAAAAAGTAATAATGCTATAGCACAGTAGCCTATCTACCAAGTTCAACCCAGAGATAGTATAAACCAAAGCTAATGAAACCCTTTGAGCCTACAATCCCATGGTTTGTGGTCTGTGCACCCACAGCACACACCCACACCCACCAAGGAATACAATACCTTTTTTTTTTTTGTTTTAAGTAGGCTCCATGTGGAGTGTGGAGCCAAATACCAGACTTGAACTCATGACCCTGAGATCAAGATCTGAGCCAAGATCAAAAGCTGGATGCTTAACCTACAGAGCCACCCATGTGGCCACCCAGCGTACCTTATCTTAATAAGCCAAAAGCTGTGTCTTATTAACATGGAAAACTACACCAGCACTGGAATTCAACTGACGGAATGATATCATTCTCTATGCCACATTTATGAGGACACGACCAAGGCCAGAGGTGTGAATTACATATTATCCTGTTTAACAACAGAACATTCTGTATTATTTTATATGCTATTCTTAACATTGAGTGATGCACGCATTAATAAAAATAAGGATTTTCCATAATGATATTCTGTTGAAAAAGAACTATTTAAATGAAGGAAAGGCCCTCCTTCAAACTGATATTAAAACGACAAATCTGCTTTTGGACAGCAGAGACTGGGCTGTGTCTATGGCTGGTATAAGATCCAAAAAGGGGCACTCATAGGGGGGAGCCTTTCCTCCAAAGCCCGGGTCCAGTGAAGGGTTCTAGCACCGGACATCAAGACTTCCAAGGACATTATCTATCGCTTCATAGTAAGCGCTGAAGTCCTTCGATAAGAACTTGTAGCAGAAAGGAACAATAAAAAAATGAATGAAATGTGTCTCGGTCTACATCAGTTCCCCACATTAAAATGAATCAAGTCACACATCGTGGAACATTTGACACAGAAACACTTCAGCACGAAGGTTCTGCACTAGCTTAACTGCCTGATGATCAAAATGCAGAGCTGAACAAAATTCACTCGGGAAACAAATATTTACACAGCGCCTAACTCAACAGTATCCTACCCGATGAAGACTGAGTATGAAACAAGAGCGATGCGGTTTGTCCTCTGGGAGCTTCTATCCAACAGAAGGGGCAAATGATAAATGCGGGAAGAAAAAGCGAAGTCGTGTGCGATGTTAAAAACGAATGGGCTGACATGGTGGTGACGGGGCTGGCACTTCCGATGAGGGGAGATGAGGCAGCTGCCCCGGAAGAAGTGCCATTTTATCTAAAAATTGATGAAACCGACCGAGAGACGTCAAGAGGAAGATTCCAGGGAAGGTGGACAGCAGGTGCGGCACGTTCCTTCCCGCCGCTTCAGATGGAAGTGCGATCGGCAAGAACGCAGGAGACAAGACCAGAAGGAAGCAGGGGCAAAGCACAAGGGCCTTGTAAACCAGGGCTGGTGACACGCATTTGTTCTCAGTGAGACAGGAAACCATGGAAGGATTTAGGGCAGGAAGCTGGCCTGATGTCCCTGGACTCATTTTAATTCTGAACCACTTGAGAATAGGTTGCAGACATGAGTCTTCGTGCCCTTGAATGGTTAAAAAAAAAAAAAAAAAGACAAGAAAAAAACACCCTCATAAAATTTTCAAAAAGCACAAAACAAAAAAACAAACAAATAAACTCTCTCCTACATAATCCTAGTTCATAACCACAGCACCACTGTCAAAATCAGAAAATATGGTTTCACCAAACAATCCACAGACCCCTTTCAAATTCTGCTGATTTATCACACGTGGATTCAATCCAGGACTGTGCGCTGCTCCTAGATGTCACATGTCTCCAGTCTCCTTTGATCTAGAACCGTTCCCCAGCCCTTCCTTGACTTTCATAACCTTGTTATTTTTTAAAAGATTTTATTTATTTATTTGAGAGAGAAAGAGTGCGAGAGCATGAGCATGAACACAAGCAGGGCGAGGAGCAGAGGGAGAGGGGGAAGCAGGCTCCCCACTGAGCAGGGAGCCCAATGCAGGACTTGATCCCAGGACCCTGGGACCATGACCTGAGCTGAAGGCAGACGCTTAATGACTGAGCCACCCCGGTGCCCCACAGCCTTGTTGTTTTTGACTATCATGGGCCAGCTGTTTAGTAGAATGTCCCTCGATATGGATCTGTGTCATGTTTCCTAAGGAGTAGACTGGGGCCAAAATTTCATGTTGGAGTATCAGAAGGGATGCTGAGTCCCCATTGTTCTATCACGAGGCACCTGGTTCGGAGTTGCCCCGTTACTGGGGGTGCCTACGTCGGCCACTTGGTCATGGCAGGGCCCACAGGTGTCTCCACCATAAGCTTCAATACATGTACAGTGTCTGTTCTGTTCCCCGTGGGTAACCAACAGCCCAACCCTGCGGGGCCACCGCGTCCCCGACCGCTTCCTCGCCGAGCGTCAGACCCGCTGCGTTCTCCTAAAAGCGCTGAGGGCAGGCAAGGACGGAGGATGCTTTTACTCTTCAAAACTCTGTCTACGGCTGCTGTTGGAGGACAGGCGTTAAGATGGAACGAGTACGATCAGGGAGAACGGCCCGGAAGCCACCTAGTCCCCAATTTAGTCAAGAGACAAATGACTTAAGAAGATAAAAATAAGTGGAAGAATCCACAGCATGTTTGGGGGTCAGAGCTGGGAAAGCGGCCGATGGGTCGGCTGCCCTTGGGGGGCTGGGCAGGAGGGGAGAGGAGGAAGCTGGGTGGTGCCCAGGGTTCAACCTGAGCGAGAGGGCAAGGACCTTCAGACAGAAGAGATCACAAGGGCCGAAGATGTAGAGTGCTGGAAGTTACCAAGAGTCCTCTATTGGAATCGTAATGAAAAGTTCTAGTTAATATCTGAGTACGGCAGCTGAATGTGCGAGTCTGAGCTCAGAGGAGGGGTCGGGGCTGAATGCGCCTAAGGCTGAGCGTCGGCTGGGGTGGGTAGGGGGGACGAGTCAGGGAGGAAGACAGAAGGGGAGCTGTGAGACGGAGCGTCCGCAGGGGACGTGGTGTCCTGGAAATGGAGAGAAGAAAGCATTTCAAGTGGGAGGGCGCCCTTGACGGTGTCGGAACTTGCTGACCTTGTTCAGAGAGGCGCCCACTGGGCCTGGCTCATGGGAATCACTGGCGGACCTGGACAAGAGCATTCACGACGGGATGGGGGATGCTGAAAGGGAACAGAAGGGGTGTTCTTCCGGCAATGTGGAGGACCGGTCTTCCCCACAGGGAACATACCAAATGATCAATAACATATTTTTTAATGTTAATGTCTTCATATTTAGATAGATATAATTCATCAACAGGAAAATAAAAGAATTATATGTATTTCACCAAAGGAAATATTGACATTTATTCATTACCTTCAAAAAGACGCATTCAAAACCTTCACTGCGTTAAATCTCATGGAGGACTGATAGGTTTCTAGTAAGATATTTACAGGCGTGAAATCGTTCCTCGTAAATCTGAAGTGACAGCTTTGAGGGCAGAACTGGCTTCCTCAGGGAACGTGTGAGGGCAGAAAGACCCACATCGGTGGTCGCCCAGGTCTGGGTCGAGCACATGGCCCCCTGACCCCTGCTTCTCGCAAGGACAGAACCACAGAACCTGCTGGAATCGGTCATTCTCTCCGTCCGAAGTCCCACATCTCGTACCTTCGGTTCTCTCTCACCACTTGTTAGCAAGCTCTTCTCAGGTTCTCCCCGTCACTAATTCTATCTCTTTTTTAACTTTCACGTCTTTTGTGTCTTTCGGAAGTCGCTCTAGGTCCTGCCTTCTCATCTCCCTTCTCCTTGCTTTTCATTTACTTTTTTCATTCACTCGTTTCTCCATCTTCTCCTTTTCAGGGGGATCTGCTTCCACCAAGGTCTATTTTCCCAACTTTATTCTCTGTTTTCTGTTTATTTATTTTTTCCTTTTGTTACTGCTCCAGAAGCTTCTGCCTCTGCTTTTGTCTCGTTTTTTCTTTAAATGGAACTGTCTGCTTCCATGTCCGTAAACGCAAAACCTGCTAACAACTTTCCCCTGCCTTGCACAAGCATTCTGGGCATCCTTAGGAGGGCAGAATCCTGCCAAGACTAAAAAACTCAAGGTTCTTGAATTTGAAGACAGTGCCTTCATGCTTTGCATAATCTTAAATATGCAACACAGAAAGCTCTCGTCCTCCTTCTAAACACAGCTCTGCCTTCAGGGGCCATGGAACGTTCCATGGCCAGGCTTTGTTGAAACACCCCGCTGTGTTTCGCAGAGGTTTCTTCCATGTATATTTTGATCTGCCTGTTTGTTAAAACACAAGAAAACTGATGTATGACTCTTCCTGGAAAGCAAAAATCCCAAAGCTTGGCTTCCGCTATCACGCTGGATCGTCCAGTCACACGGGTGTAGGACAAAAGCATTGGTGGGGCATCTGGGTGGCTCAGTCCGTTGAGCATCTTACTCTTGATTTCAGCTCAGGTCTTGATCTCAGGGGCTTGGGATTGAGCCTTGCACTGGGCGCCAGGCTCGGCTCGTGGTCTGCTTACGACTCCTCCTGGGGCACCTGGGTGGCTCAGTCGGCTGAGCGTCTGCCTTTGGCTTACGTCATGATCTCCAGGTCCTGGGATGGAGTCTGCTTCTCTCTCCCTCTCTCTCTGCCTCTCCCCACCACTCGTTCTCTCTCTCTCCCAAATAAATAAACAAAATCTTTTTGAAAATTAAAAAAAAAAATTCTTTCTCCCTCTCCCTCTCCCCCTCCCCCAACTCATGCTCTAAATAAATACATATACACATACATGCATACATTAAAAAAATGAAATCTTTTTTTTTAATTTGCATTGTTAGTGGAATCTACTGAAAAACTCACTTTGCTTGAGGAATGGCTATTTCCTGAGCCACCACATCAGTAAACTTTAAAATTCCACTTTGTGATTTCTAGACTCTGTGTTTATTTATTTTTTTTAATATTTTTGTTTATTTGTTTGACAGAGAAAGAGAGCACAGAGGGAGTGACAGGCAGAGGGAGGAGAAGCAGGCTCCCCACAGAGCAGGGGGAGCCCGATGTGGGACTGAAACCCAGGACCCTGGGATCATGACCTGAGCAGAAGGCAGGTGCTTAACCAACTGAGCTACCCTGGCGCCCTATGTTTGCATTTCCTATTATCCTGACCATCCTTCCAGGTTTTCCTGAGTCTTTCCACAATATTCCCACCAGTCACAAGCACTGAGTGATAACAAAATGATTTTCCTGGTTCTGATTTTGAAGAAAATGTACCATCACATCAATGTTCTCTTCTCCCCCACATACTGTGTAGTAAGGGAGACACCACAGGTGGGTGGGGTGACTGCAGCCCCCTTCTCCTCTCAGAGGTCCAGAGTGGATCCCAGATACTCCGTTCCTGGGTGCTGAAGGGCTGGGAAAGCCTGCTTCCCTCGCTTCAGCAAAATCTCCAGAATGGTACTTACATCAGCTTCCAAGTTTATGTCCAAAGGTCTTCTCGCTTCATCAAACACCAGGGCTTCAAAGGATTTTATCACTGGCGAAATCCAATCCCTGTCTTCCTTCAGAACATGCCCTCCAAGCAACTTGAAATTTCACGTTACTGGTTTACTCCCCTGTGTTCGCTCCAGGATTCCTGACTCCTGTAATAATCTAAGCAAACAGAGGCAAGTGCCTTGTCTGTCTGCAGAGCCAATTTCCTTATTGGTGTCATCATTTTGGCTACATTCTATTTTTTTAACATTCTTTTTCTTAAAACAATTCCTAGGATGGAAATAAAAAACTGACTTACCCTTGGACTCAGAAATACGCCCTCTAGGGATCTACGTTGCAAATGTGCCTTCCAAAAAGAAACAATACACACAAACATTTTTCTTGTGGGCTTCTCCGTAGCAGTACAATATTGAGGGGGGAAAAAGCACCTATTGGCAGGAGACCAGTGGAATGAATTGATGACATCCTCACACATGTGACACTACGCAGCTTGGGAAAGAAAAAGATTCCTCTTACTGATTTGAAAAGATCTCCAGGATATAATGTATACTGTGGGGCAAAAAAGCAATGGGCTAGGCAGTACATTTGATATGTTGCCTTTTGTGTGTAAGAAGAAGGCCATGACGGATAGAGGCTTAATAGCATATGAGAATTCTGGAACTATCTCATATATATTGTAAGATAAAGCAAATAAGGATACGTGTTAACTTTTAGTAGTGCGCAAGTCGGGGGAGGGGCAGAGGGAGAGGGAAAGGACTTCAAGCAGATTCCCAGCTGAGCAAGGAACCCGATGAGGGAATTCTGAGATCCTGAGCAGAAACCAACAGTCAGACGCATAACTGCCTGAGCCACCCAGGCATCCCCCCATGTTAATTTTATTAAGAACTAAGATTTTAGATGTAAGAGAAAAGAAGTACAAAATCAAGTAACTTAAGAAAAATCCTTGCAATGTTAAAGGTAAAATGAAATACTAAAATGAACTCATGAGTCTTTAATACATAAACCCTGGCTTTATCCGACAAAAAGGCCTAAAACAAAGATACCCCATTATTCCTTGGACAAATGGCTGATTTGGGGTTTTTGAGGTTGGAAAAGAACAAGGTGAGCTTAGGGCATGCTTTGCCTTGGTGCCATGGAAGCCATCAAGGACCACTAAGGACAGGACTAACAGATCCAAGAATATTCTCTTTGGTTGTTTGTTTGGTTTGTTGGGTTTTTTCCCCCTAAGAACATTCTGCAAGAGGTTTCCACTGACCAAATTTGCTTGAGGAGCAAAAAATAGTAATAATTACAACTTAATGCAAAACACTGACTAAATTTTAAAAGTCTATTAAGTCCCACAGTAATAAAGAAACAGAGGGAGGAAAAAAACTAATTTCCCATTGCTGACTATAATTATTACATTGACTCCTTGTTCCACAAATTGATAGTTAGAGGAAAAGTATGCATTTACCCTAACTCCTTGGAAGGAACGGTAGGAAATTCCTCTATGTCCAGATGATGAGGCAAAGCTTTTAACAACCACACTCCCTCTGAAGGAGCAAGGGAAGGATGTGTCCAGGAGACTCCCCTCAGCTCATGGACGGCCACCTCCTCCCTGACTCCCTCATGGTCTCTTCTCTGTGCGCATGGCTGTCTCTCCGTCCAAACGTTCCCTTTGCATAAGGACGTCCATCAGGCTGGAACAGGACCCACCCTAGTGACCTCACTTTAACTTGATTACTTCTGTAATGACCCTGTCTCCAAATAAGTCACATTCTGAAGTATTAGGGGTTAGAACTCCAACGTAGTTTCTTTTTTTGGAGGGGGGAGACAAAGTTCAACCCAAAAAGCCACCTTAAGGGTGAAGTTGATTGCTCATTTTAAAGAGAAATCTATACTTTGATAATAAAAAGACTTGGTGGGGCACCTGGGTGGCTCAGTGGGTTAAGTGTCTGCCTTCTGCTCAGGTCATGATCCCCAGGGGATCCTGGGATTGAGTCCCACATTGGGCTCCCTGCTCAGTAGGGCAGTTGTTTCTCCCTCTGCCTCTCCCCCTCCCCCTGCTGATTCTCTCTCTCTCTCTCAAATAAATAAATAAATACATAAATAAAATCTTAAAAAAAGACTTGGTGATCACGAGCTTCACCAAGGACCCACACTATCACCACAACGGTGGGACAAGCTGCCCCCCACCACCACCTGCTATGATGCCCTGGGAAGCACGATGAAGTCTGCTGGCCAGGTGTGTCTACACTGAGCCCGAGCCAGCCCCCAGACCTAGTTCAGTTCGCAGCAGGGAGAAACAAGGCAAATGGCATTCACAGCCTCGCTCGGTCCTATGCAGACAAATTCAGGCTACAACGAGACATTCCACAGTACATCTGACCTGCGAGAGTTAATTCTGTGAAAAGCAACATGTCAGGACCTGTCTAGAGTAAGACAGGATAAGAAGACATATTGATAGGAAGTAATCCACATGATGTCTGCTGTGTATTTTCAAATGGGTTCAGTTACACTGATTTTTCAGGACTGGAAGAAACTGTTAAACACCAGTTCCTTACTCAGAAAATTGGTAACTGAAGAGGAAAAATTAAGCACTGACCCTGACTTTTCAGGAAGGACAGTCATATTCACAGCAGATGTAGCAAACCTTAACAAACACTGAATTTAGGTGGTGTGTATGTAAGTGATCATTCACCCCTTTTGAAAAATCTCCCAATAAAAGTTTGAAAGAGAAAAGACCTAATTAAAGAGAGATTCACGTGTTCATAAATAGAAGAACCTATGTATTCAAGGTGATTGCAATCGAGATCCCAACAGGGTTGTATTTGTGTATAACTTTATAAGTTACTTCTAAATTTCATGCGCAAATTTCGGAAGGATCAGGAGTAGCCAAGATTTTCCTGCAGGAGATTAATAATGTGCGACGTGCCCTAGCAGATACCAAGACTTCTAGTGGGGGGGGGATGCTTAAGACGGTGTGATTTCGGTACAAGGGACTGAAGGTTTTGAAGCCCAGAATTCAGGACGATGAGGAAGGTGACAGGGAAGTGGGGAGGCAATGGGAGACACACCTACAAGGGCTTCAAAGGCACTAGAAATGGTCTGTCCTCCAAGCTGGGTGATGCGTGTGTAAGTGTTCAACTCATTATTCTTTAAATAACACATACTATATACACCATCACGTATATCACAATAAACAAAAGAAAACATATGGAACAAAGTAAGTGCCCCACCTCCCCACATGCAATAAAAAGCATAGAAAACTCTTTCACAAACTTTTGTTGTCAAAAAATAAAAAACGGGATGCCTGGGTGGCTCCGTCTGTTAGGCGTCTGCCTTCACCTCGGGTCATGATCCCAGGGTTCTGAGGGATCAAGTCCCGCATTGGGCTTCCTGCTTGGGGGAGGGAAGCAAGCTTCTCCCCTTCCCTCTACCTGCCACTCCCCCTGCTTCTGCTCTCATGCTCTCTCTCTCTCTCTCTCTCTCTGGCAAATAAATAAATAAATAATTTAAAAAAAAAAAAAAAAAACCAGAGTATTTGGACTCTACAGACAGCCTAAGAGATGCGAGTTGGGTTTGTTAACTTGTTTGCTGGCATGTTTATTTACTGTCACAAAAGATCCTGCAGAAAGGGAGACAGTGATCACGCAGGAGGGAAAGGCAGTCATCCCAGGAGCGGAGTTCCTGCAAGGAAAGAACGGGAACCAGGCACAAACACGGGGTTGCCTCGGACCAGGTGAGGACAATCTCTGGAAATCCAGGACAGCGGGAGGCACTGTGATGACGGTGGACAGTGATTGCGCTCTGCTGCTGGGGGGAGGAGAGCCCCGGACGGTCAGCCTCTTCTCCCTCAGTGAGCAGCAAAGCCATGAGCCAAGGAGGTGGTGTGATTGCAAAAGGCAAGGAGGTTGAGGAGAGGAAGTCCTCGAAGGCCCTTTCCAGGGTGCCCCAAAGCCAGGGCTGCAGGGAAATGCACCAGGATCTCTGTGCCTTGACGAGCACCGACCGGTGCCGTGTGGCCATGAACTCCAAACGATACGGGTCGGCAGAGCCGGGCCATTTTCTCCAGCTACTTCCACCTTAGAAGATGTGAGGAGGCCCTGCAGGTGCAGGTCGAGGGCTCCGCCGAGGCTGCAAATTCAAAGATGCACCTTGGAATCGAGGAGGGGCAAGGCGGGAAGCGGAAGTCGGAGGCGGGGGGGCCCGCCGTGAGAGCAGAGCGCGGAGGTCTCGCGGGAGCCAAGAGTGACCGAGCGGCTGGCAAGGAGCCAACGAGCTGTGCGCGCAGGCGCGCGCGTGCGCTCTCCGGGGCGCCGGGTCCGCGCAGCGTCAGATCCCAGGCGGGACCGGGGCCGGGGGCCAGGATGGAAACGCGCGGAGCCGCGACCACGGACAGGGCATCCCGAGGGAGCCGGGGCGTGGCGCGGGGCCTCCAAACGGACACGCGGAGGTCACCGGCATAACCGCATGAGCCCCGAACAAGAGGACATTTTGAGGACTCGGAAGCCGCTTTTCAGATTTGGGTAATAACTCAGGTCCTACTCTTGAAGGCTTTTTAGAGTGTGAAAATATGATTATTCACAAATTTGAAATTGTCAACCCCTGGTGTACATGCTACATGGTGGCCGATCTCCTAATTCACCAGAGGAGCATCTGCAGGTGACTGCGTCTCTTGTAACCGCCTGTGCTCCAGAAGGGTTGAGAGATCGACGCCAACAGTTTCCGCAGCTGGGGTCATCCATATAACAAGTGTGTTTATCTCTTCCGAAGGATCCGGATTAGGTATTATTTATGGCACCACCCTGGTAACCCGTGGCATCTAAAACAGTATCAATAAAGTCCCCTAGTGGGGCCCCTCGGTGGTGGCGTGGATTAAGCCTCTGTTGGGGATCCCAGGGTCCTGAGACAGAGCCCCCCCTCCTGCCCCTCCAAGTCCGGGTCCATGCCCAGCACAGATTCTGCTTAGGACCCTCTCTCCTCCCTCTGCCCCCACTCCCCCTCTAAAAAATAAATAAATAACTCTGGAACACATGAATAAAAATAATAAATTTTATCATCAATAAAATCCCCCCAGAAATGGTGAACATCTCGCTCTGCTAGGGAAGGAAAAAAAAAAAATCCCTTGAATACTCTTTGAAGGAAAATAAGACATCGACGATTTTGTGAGCTGTGTTGAAGCAGCAGACTGGGAAATAAATATGGCCCCCGCACTGGTCAGGCCCTTCCCTGGATAATAGAAAATGATGTAAGACTCCGGCGAAACGGACTTGAAGAACAGACATCCGTTCCCGCAGTCTGTCTACAGTGGCAAGAGTTGGGTTTCACGGGAGACTAAGATGATCACATTAGACCCCTATCGTACAAGAACATCCCTGTTCATAGGCCCATGGAATTAGAGAACCACTAACCTTGGGCGTTGGCTACCTTTTGATTTTGTGAGCCCACAGAGGCCGTATCCTATCATCTGTGGCAGACGTGTGGAGTTGGGCAGGTTCTCAGGGTCTGCTAGAATGTGCACATGCTGTGCTACCCTCCCCGGGGGATGACGCTGTGAGTTACTGAAGATCCTGCTTAGGACAACCCCCCAGATAAGCAGAGACCTTGGTCAACTGAAAAATCAGTGGCATAGAGCTCCTAAAGTTGGAGTTACGCAAAACGAACAAGGAGAAATACACTCAAATCCTATATCTTTCCAGGTTCTCTGCTTGAGCTCTGGCTTTTAATGCTCACGCAATTCTTAGATTCCTCCTCTACACCCACTCTACTCGGTTGGCAAATAAGAGAATATGCTTTCAAAGCTTTCTCACGGGCAAAGACCTGCAAAGCCTCAGTGATTTGAGGCCAAGGTCGAAGTGACCCTGGCATAATTGTTTATTCCAATGACGGAGAGGTGGAAAATGATAGCGATGATGCGTTCACAGCTGAGGGATAAAGGGACAGAATGAAAATATCTGATTCTGTGCTGATACTGTCAGAGTGAAAATACAAAGTTTCTGCATTTCGCCACGCTGCCTGTTACTCAGACCGGTTAGAAGAATGCCCGGCTCAACCCACGGGAAGATTATCTTCTCCCCAGCAACAGAGGATCTCAACCCCGTATGTCAAAGACACTGCAAAGGGGCAGGAAAACATGGCAGGACCTGGCACGATGAGCAAAGAATGAGGTCAAAGCTTCTCTGGTGGTCCCAGATCACGGCTCTGGCTTTAGTATTTGTGTCTGGTTATAGGACGATCACCTCACGGAAGAAGGGTCTTTCTTGGAGGCAGATTGTTTTGTTTTGGGGGTTTTTTTTTTTTAGTTTCATATGGGGGTTTATTGGAATAGGATGATCATTATTTCAGTATTACCATAAGGCAGCAAAGTAATACAAATGGAAAAAGAAGGACAAATGGGGAATTTCTAAAACCGATTCTGGAAAATAAGGTATGGAAGATATGAAAGTCAGGGGGACGATAAACGGAAAGTATTGTTTAGGGAGGGAGCCTGGATCATGGGAGGAGGGGGTAGACATCAAGAAGTTATTGTACAAAGGGTTGCCTTCTCTCACCCACATGAGTCAAGGTCACCAAAAACCAAGAAGCAACCTGACCAAATAAAGGTTTCCACAAGGATGCCCGAAACCTAGTCCACATCTGGTTTCCCTAAAGATCAGGACAGTCACCTTATGAAAAAAGAAAAAGAAAAAAAGAGTTTAATGCAAATATTAATCAGAGTCAGGGGCACACATGGTATCCTTGGCTTTGCCTGGGAAATGTTTTGGGAGGTGTTTGGGAGAAATATGTCCACCCGTCAAGGAGCCGTGCCACGCAGAGGAATAGCAAAATATGTCATTTGAATTTAAACATGAATGTGAGCCTTCCAAGCTCCCTGCCTATGCTGACCTGAGGCAGAAACAGCTCTGAGCAAAAGGCTCTGTTCGCAGCCATCTCCTCATAGGTCCGGTGGGAGGGAGGGAGGCAGGGAGAAAACCACGAAGTCATCTTGGGGGTTTCGGTAATAAGAATTCTGTCCGAGGAGTCTAAAAAAATCTTTGGGGATATTTTGCCCATATTTTCTCTCTTTCATTGGAGGTTCACCAGGAAGGAAGGGAATGCATGTTGTGGAAAGTTAGCAATAAAAAAGCCCAAATTAAAATACCTTATTACTAAGGGTGCCTGGATGGCTCAGTTGGTTAAGCGACTGCCTTCAGCTCAGGTCATGATCCTGGAGTCCCGGAGTCCCGGGATCGAGTCCTGCATCAGGCTCCCAGCTCCATGGGGAGTCTGCGTCTCCCTCTGACCTTCTCGCTCATGCTGTCTCTTACTGTCTCTCTCTCAAACAAATAAATAAAATCTTTAAAAAAAAATACCTAAGAAATGTTTTCATTTATTTAACTCGAAATTAACCTTAAAATTTGTCTTCCTAGGCCACAATTAGCTTTCACTATGTTCAGTGGGTTTCTGAGGGTTATTTCCTCATCCCTTTTCCAATGGGGAATTGGTTTGCTTTCTGCTTGATAAATGGATTCCATTTCTTCTTGCCCAAATATGTGTTAACTACAGTCTGCCCTTAGTTGGAAACATAGACAAGATGGGGATTTACACCGACTGTCATAAGGAGTGGTTGCTTGAAAGTTTTTTTAGAAGAATCCCTAGAGAATTAAGGCTAAGTCAAAGAGATAGGATCAAATGGAAAGCTGACTCTTAGTAAACAATGTGTACTCTTGGAGATAAGATAAAGCTGACCAGGCTGGGAAAGGAAGTACTGAAACTTCAGGGCTTTAAGAAGAGAAGGATCCCTCTAATTTTCCTGGGACCACAGAACACACACAGATAGATACCGGAAATGTACAAAACAGAGAGTAAGTGTAGTTCACACATCAAGTAAGGAGGACTGGCAGGATAAAGGAAAAGTTACTAAAATTACTGTAACACAAAAGTTGGTCATGGACAGAGAAAAGGAAGAGTAAGGAGCTGGATGGGTTCAATAACAGAAGTGTCCACATAACGTTTATAAAAGAAATACCCTCCTGATTCTACTTTCCCCTCCAGCTACTATCTCATTACTCTCTTCCTTTCACAGAGTACTTCAAGCTGTGCTTGTCCTCACTGTCTCCAAGTCCTCCCACTTCATAGGAAATTCTCTTATCAAGGTTATCAACAGCCTCCATGTTGATAAATCAGCAATTGGTCTTCAATGTAAGTGACCTCCAATGGCATCTCTTCTCCTCCCTGAAAATTTGTCTCTAGCTTTGAGGACTGAACTCTTGATTCCCATCCTTCCTGTCTGGCCCCTCTTTCTCTGTCTCCTTTATCAGTTCCTACTCATCTTTCACATTTCCAAATGTTAAGAGTGCCTCCAAGAATCTGCCTGTGGACATCTTTTTGCCGGTTCCACTGATGATCTCATCCAATTTCATGACGTTAAATACCACTCACCCTGACATTTATTTCTCTCCCTGGACCTCCCTGGACCTCTCCCGCCAAACTCTAGACTCAAAGAGCCAAGTGAATATCTAATAGCTATCTCAAAACTCACATGTCTGTTCCTCCCATGAGCATGGAAGTATCAATTCCACAGTTCTGTCACTTGAACCATACTCCTGACTTCTCTCTCCCTCTCTCTCTTTTTTCTTGCATCCAATTGTTCAAGTCCTTCCAATTCTAACTTCAAAATCAATGCATAGTCCAATAACCTTTGCCTTTTCTCCAGTGGTATCAACCTGATCCTGAGCACCATCATTAGAGAAGAAACAAGATACAGCAAGCCGTGGGGCAAGACTGAGAGACTGAGAAATTACGACCAGCAATATTAATAAGGGCCAAGACTGGCAATTCCTGCCTGATATGGGCTCTGTTTTAGCAGGGATGAGAGAAGACTAGAGATTCTACTAATAGGTCAGACCGAGGCTCCAGAGAAATCTTTCTACAAAAATATACTCTCTACCTAAACTTTTAAGGCCATTCTAACATCACTTTTTCTATGAATACTTTGCCCTTCCCGACACGTGTTTCTTTTTTTTTTTCTCTTTTGTATTCTCAATATCTCACAGAGTTCCTAGACTAGAGCAGGAATGTGTACACATATTTACTAAAAGAAAGAATGAGCACATTATCGGTTAACTCAACAGGCTTGACAATGGCTTGAAGAGCTAAATCAGAAACATGACAGAAAAAAGTCCAATTCTAGAGATATTTAAACTCAAGCACCTTTCCTGAGAAGACATTTGGAAGTGTGTTTTCCATAATTAGGACTTCCCTAGGAATGGCAGATTGCATGGATTCAAAGGAAATGGATAAATCAAGGCCACAGGAAGAAAGTTCAAATAAGTGGAGGGCAACGTATGTATTTATAGCACAGGAGCATAGAAGACCCAGCAAGATAGCACTTACGTATGCAACCCAGTGTTACAGGGGGGAGATTAACCTTCCATTCCATGGACCTCAGACAGCTCATCCATACTAAAATCTTAAGGGCTGTTTCTCCAGGGACACTTCTCACTGCTCAATCAAAACCATGAGATGTTTTACAAGAGGGACAAGCTTTTTCTGCTGAGGATTCTACTGTCTTGTTGAGAACCCCCCCCACCTCAATGTGATCACCCAGCCCATGGCAAGAAAGAATGTGCTTATTACCCACTTCCACAAAATCCCAGCCACGTCCAGCATGTACTGATGTCTTGCCTCACATTCTGCTTGGACAATGGATTCATCGATCGATCACGAAATGCTCTCTGAAATGCTTTCTGAAGTCACAGATGCCATTGCTGGGGGGAAAGAACATACGTTTTGGAGTTTCAACTTCAAGTTGTAGAATTCTGCTTCATGAGCTGTGCAACCTTGAGCTGACTCACTTAAGTCTCAGACCCTTTTTCCTCCTCTGTAAAATAGGGAGCATAATGCCTATCACTCATGACTGCTGCAAGGAGAAGAGATGTGAAAGCCATTCGCACACTTCCAGCATTGCACAGATGCAAATGATTCAGACAGAAGTCCCTTCTAGGGATCTTCAAATTCACATAGGCATGGCATCTGACGGAAAGACCGAGCAGAAGCCACAGAGGTCGTCTCTATATCAATATCGGGATGTGATCTAAACAATCAAAGTCCAAAATTCCAGCAGGAAACCTAGGGAGGTGGTGAGTTGCTCACTAAAAGGGGTCAAGCGAGACAGATGAGGGCACTGGGGATTGCCGTGGAAGGGGCTCGTGCATTGAGCAACAGGCAGAGTTCTCCAGTTCCTCTCCAGTTCCTCCCAGTCTTAATGTTTCTGGGACAATTCTCTTTCCTCTCAAAGTGAAACCTCCTCTTGAGAACAAGACTGTGCATAATACAGTTTGCATTCGTCACAGGCTTAGCGCTGTGTTCTACACGTAGTAGGGGCTCAACAAGTATCTGTTAATTGACTGTGAAAAGCTGTAATAAGTGTCCCTGCTCCGGAGGTTTTCTCAGCATGAGTAGAGAGAAGTTATGTGAAAAGAAATAACTAAATTGCATGCATCCAACATAAACATTATCAAATCCAATTTGTATCTGAAAAAGATGTTGGCACTCACTTTCACATGTCTTGGGAATGCTTCCAAATCAAATGCATTCTGGACAAAAACACATGACACAATTAAGAAAATGCCGGATATGGAAAACTAGCTAAGCCTCTTCATTCTCTCCTAGAAGTGGAAGCCAGGCTACCAGTGCGTAAAGCCGTATTTTGTCCCCCAAATATTTTTAAATCATCATAAAACAGAGTTCTTCTCGATCAGTTTTAAGTGGTGCCTCCAGATTTGGTGGGGTGGGTAACAGAGGCTAAAATGTAAACAACTAAAAAAAAAATATTGATTCTCACTGTTGTCCAATATATAGTGAAGGCCTGAATGCTGAGCTTTTAATGAAGGACCAAATAAAGAAACTCATGGTACCTTGCCTCTGACAAAAACCAACTTGTCCGTAAGGTCTCAATTGCAGAATGAATGCGTGGACCCTACAACTACAGATAAGGAGATTAAAATTCTGTTTGAACCCCCATTTCTCGAGCACCTACTACACATTGAGTCTATTTATATCCATATATATCATCACAGGAGCTGAATACTATCATTACCCCTATTTTTCAGGTATGGAACTTGGAGCTCGAGGCAAGAGTGGCTCATCATGGACCTAAAGCTAATGTTCTAGAATTCTGATTCCCAAGATGCCTCCCTGGGCTACATTTCCAAGCCCGAGAGCCTTCTGTCCATGTTTCCATGTGTATACATCTCTTCTGCAGGCCGCATAGGGAAGAAAGACCCAGCCAAGGCATGAGCCTAGTGGGAACCCACATTCATGGAGCCAGAAGGAGTTTCTGGAGTTAGCAGAAGCTATGAAGAGTACAGTGAAGACAACCAGTCCTGTAGTTCACCAGACCTTAACTATCATCTCCAGGTCAGTGATACCTAAAGATTTGTTTCTGGACCCGCCCCTCCTCCCCAAGCTCCAAACCACATCTTTAACTGCCCACCCAACACCACCACTCCAATGTCTAATACCCAGCTCAAATACATAAGCAGAGCACAATTCGTGATACCAACCCCCACAGCTTGCTCCTCTCCCCACTGATAACATCATTGGTCCCCACCAACAGTACCTCCAAAATGTACTCTGGCTTCGCATGTCTTCACACCCCCACCACTGGCATTTTTTTTTAAGATTTTATTTATTTATTGGACAGACAGAGATCATAAGTAGTCAGAGAGGCAGGTGGGGTGGGGGGCAGGAGGCAGGCTCCCTGCTGAGCAGAGAGCCCTATGCAGGGCTCGACCCCAGGACCCTGGGATCATGACCTAAGCCAAAGGCAGAGGTTTTAACCCACTGAGCCACCCAGGTGCCCTAACACTAGCATTTTTTGTGCAAACCACCTGGACTGCTTACTCAAGGCAGTGGCAAGAATACAGCTTCGGGGCCTGCTCTCACCCATGGTCTTTCGTCCACCCAGCAGCCAAAGTGGCCTCCTGCAACCAGAAACAGGGTCCTGTTGATCTCTCTCCCCCTCCAGAGACTTCCTGATACACTTGGGATAACATCCAGAATCCTTCCAGCAATCTGGCCTCTGCAGGCTCTTCAAGCCCAAGTCCTACCGTGTTTCTCACCTCCGGACCCTGGCACACTGTCACCCTGATCTGTGCTCCAATGTCACCTCTCAGAGAGGCCGCCGCTGACAGTCCTATCCGAACGGAGGAAGCCCTCGCACTGGGTCAGCATCGCTGTCCTGCTAAATTTCCTCCACAGCTGCGGCTGATTGCTCCTTACTGGCTCACCTCCCCCGTCCACCTGTCCCGTTCATCGCTGCATCCCCAGTGGCTACGGTAGTTCCCAGCACAAAGGGGTGTTCAGTGAACATTTACTGAAGAGTGAATGAATCACATTAGAGTCCCTGTTCCAAGGTCAAGAGAAAAGAACATATTTGTTTTCCCCGCACAGAATATTCTCCAACACGGGGCTTCAGCCTGGGTCGCAGGTCTGCTCCTTCTCCCTACCATCGACGTTGCTGAGAAAACGACTAGGAGATTTCAAGTCCATTCCTGCCGAGAACACAGTATGGAATGCATTTCAGAAGCAAAGTTAGTCAATTATGGTGGTGACAGGATCCCCGCAGGATGTAATTTATATAAACCTGAGAACAGCTGGAACAAAGAAGATTATTCATAATTGTACAGCTCCCATAATAAAAAAAAATCGAACAATACAAATAAGATACAGTCTTTTTGCACAAATCTTTACCAGACTGACTTTCACTGCATTAATCAAAAGTTTCCCAAAGAGCTCTTTTTTTTTAAAAGATTTCTTGTGCGTTATGAAAAGACAGGAACATAAGGAGTTATAAGAAAAATAATTATAAATGTCAAGGTTGCTCTATTTATATAACACAAAAGAAAATAACTTAAAATGTGAATAACAAAACAAATGATAAGGTTGCCTACTTATACAGCACAGATTTATTGAAAGCTTTATGGTATTAATTTATTATTTAGCTGGCTAAAGAGAAAAAAATATACATTTTTGTTGGTGCTATTCCATAAAATATGGACTTAATGGACCTATTTAAGATAGGTTTTTATTTACTAAGCCCACCCCTGAGCTAATTTTTCCCCATAAACCAGTACATTCTGTTCTTTAATGTCCAGGCTCGTTTTCTTCCCCTCTAATATGAATGTGTATGAGAGCAAGTTTCCCTTAAAAGTGAAAAATGGCACCGTATATAGTAAGCAATGAATACAGGGCAGACTGGAAAAATGTGGGGGAGAATATAATTCCCGATGCATGAATCAATAAAGCTGCACTATGATTAGCAAACGGGGAGAGAGCCTTTAAGATCCAGCAAGGGTGCCAGGAGTTACAAGCAATTTACAACAGTAATAAATTCCACAGTGATGTGTCCAAACCCCAGGAGAGAACATTAAAGGCTCCACTCCCCACCACTTCTATAGCAGTATCTTCTAGAAACCTCCTGTCATCCCACCCACCCAACCCTCCTAGCACCAGATTAAGAAACAGAAGACATGTGGGGGTAGGCTGCTCTTTCTTTGTTTTGTGGTTTTTTTTTTTTTTTAAGATTTTATTTATTTATTTGTCAGAGAGAGAGAGAGTACAAGCAGGGGGAGCAGCAGAGGGAGAAGCAGGCATCCCGCTGCGCCGGGAACCCCAGGCGGGGCTCGATCCCAGGACCCTGGGATCATGACCTGAGCCAAAGGCAGATGCTTAACCAACTGAGTCACACAGGGGCCCTAGGCTGCTTGCTCTGCCAGAATCATGTTCAATTTCCCCTTCAGGGAGGGTAAGGCAGTGCCTCTGGTGTAGTGCAGGACCCCACAGTTCCCTGGGGAAGCCGGCCACTTTGCCGCAGTGGGGAGGTGGTTCACTGCCCGGAGCCCTGGCTCACCAGCTGTGGTCTCTGATTCTGGCTGCACGTTCCACACACAGCATCTCCCTTCCAGCACACCAGGTGTCCTGAAACCCATCCTGGGAACGTCCCTGTGGCTCAAAGGCACAGCTACAAGTGGAAATGCATGAAGGGGGTTCATGCCCCGAGGCAGCTCTCCACTTCAGGACCCGGGAAGGGTGGTACCGACCACAGGGGCGGGGAGCGGGGTGGGCGAGTCTGAGAGGCATCTGTCCTCCAGGTATAGAAGCCCTGGGTGGGAATGAGTCCTATCTGCCCACAGGGACACCTCAACAACTTGGATGGCCTTTTCTGGGAGTCTGAGCGACATCAAGCGCAAGGTTTCTTCTAAGTCTCTGTGTTAGTAAAAGAAAAGAAAACCACATTCCAGATGTAGAATCTAGCATCTCCAACCTCCCAAGGTTTCTGAAATACACCAGAATTTGATTAGCTGGTCCAAACTACTTATTGACTGTAACTGGCAGGGACTGGGACAGAGTTGGGGGACAGGACAGACTTCTGGTACAGAAGTACCAGATGCCAGGAAAGACTAAAAGAGGGGGACCTATACCAATCTGGGATGCAGGGAGAGGTCTCGGAAGGGTTCCCCGGTGACTTCTCTCGAAGACCTTAAGGAAAAGGGCAGATGAGGAGAGGAGGGAAGGGACTACCCCCCCAGAGGTGCCTCCTGGACCATCCCCTCCCCCTGGTGAATTTTCCTTGTTCCTTTTCCAGTGCTCATCCAATGTGCACAATCTGATCACGTCAGAACTCCACTATGGGCACGCGTAGTTTCTAAGCTGTGGCCGCTGTCCCGCTCTACCAGCAGGAAGGGGTTGGGACAAGGTGGAGGGACTGAAGCCGGTCCAGCTCAGGAACACTTCCAGTGGCTACGTCTCCATCCCGTATACAATTTCCTCCGACGCCACGTTGTCCAGCTAAGCCCTGCCGGCCATTATGGTCGCTACGCTGTCACCCTCACTCCCTGTGTTGGCATCATGATAGAATCCCTCTTTAATCACCTCCCCACTCTCCCCATCACCCTCCCCCCTGACACACATTCACACACGCTCATGGAATTCATTGTCCCTCATACTGTTTCTTGATTATTGCAATAGACCTGCACACACCCATGCCCTCCTGTCCGTTCCCTGCTCGTCCATTTTATTTCAGAGAAATCTGGTATCTCAGTGAACAGCTTCAGTGCTTCCCCGGGGTCCTCCTTGTTATCCCAGTGTTTCCCCGCTGGGCGTGTTTTACCCCCAAGGGACACGTGCCCATGTCTGCTCCAGTCAGAAGGAACTATAAGGTGGCACCAGAGGAACTTGTCAACATTGGGTAATTTTAACTTTAAAAAAAGAGCATGTTCTAGATTTTCACCCATTCCCCAAGACACCGCTGGAGAGCTGAGAGCAGTGCTACTGTACTAAGAAATTCTCCCACTGAAATTAGAGGGAAGATAAAAAACCAACATTTTCTAAAGGCTACGGGAAAATGTGCCTCATATACACAACCAATGATTCCGTGGGCCCCTAAGCTCCGAATCGGAACATGGTGTGCCTTCAGCAGAATAAAGCTAGCCGGCTGTGGTCCAGGTTTCTTGCTGGCTGCCAAAAAAGCTTTCGCTAAAAAGCTCAGAACCACCTGGGAAAGGTTTACAGAAACCACCTCTGACGGTCCTTTTGAGAGAAATGCTCGGTTTCATCAAGACTTTGGACAAAGACTTAACTGCTTCTGGAACTATGCAACACTGTCCGAATTGAGAATTTAATGCAACTTGAAAATAATACTTGTTTGATAAGATTTAACCAGAGGAACCGAACTAGGGTTAGAAAAAAACTCCTAAGTTCTTTCTGGTTAGCTAGGAAATAAAAGCCCTCAATTAGCTGTCAGTGGGTTAGAAGGGCACTTGCCAATTAGAGCAGACATTTAAGGGAAGGTATGTGCACTGTGATCCATTCTTGGTTTGGGGTTTAGTCTTTGTTGCTGTTGTTTGGTCCACTTTTTGATCCCATGATGTATCTAAAAAATTCTCAAGTAATGTGTTACACATTTCTAGTTTTAAGGACTGAAACACAATCTACGGTAACATATCGTCTCCACCAAAATTCCTCCTACTCCAACATGGCCCCGCTCTCCAGAGATAATCACAGCTAATGGCTTGCTGTATTTCTATAGAGATCTTCATGCATTTTTAAAAGATCTTATTTATTTTTCAGAGAGAGAGAGAGAGAGAGCGCGCACAGGCAGGGGGAGCGGCAGGCAGAGGGAGAAGCAGGCTCCCCGCTGAGCAGAGAGCCTGATGCGGGACTCGATTCCAGGACCCTGAGATCATGACCAGAGCCAAAGGCAGATGCTTCACCAACTGAGCTACCCAGGCGCCCCGATCTTCATGCACTTCTATACATCTGTGTTCCCATGTAAATAGAGAGTTTTGCTGTTTGTTTGTTTTTTTAAGCAAAATGGAATCAAACTCTGCACATTTTTTGCTACTTGCTTTTTCTCCCAAGTCTTTGAGCTTCTCCTAAGTCGTTACGCACCCCTATCCGTTATTCTTTTAATAGCTGACGAGTACTTCAAAGTATAATGGATCGTCACAATTTCTTTTAAAAGATCAAAACATTTAAAAAACATTCTCCAGTAAGTAACTTATCTTGTAAATTTATTTACAACCATAAATTGTGTGGAAGCCAACGTCCTGCTCTTCCTACTAGAAGAGGATTAACGTGTCTTGGTGAAGGACGATTTCATGCTTCCAGGGAAGAGGGAGGGAAGGATGGATGCTGTTCGAAAGTCAAGAAGATTTTCCTGACAAAGAAGGATTAATTATTATGGAGACCAGTCAGGAAAATGGTAGTGTTTCTATCCTTCGAAAATGTTAGGAAAAGGACCTTTCAGTCCGGGGTTAGATGGAAGGAAGCTCCAGCCGCGAGTCTAGACCCAACGTTGTCATCACTACCTCACTAACCTTGAGCAAAACAACCTTCCCACGCCTGTTTTTGTTCATCTGTTATTTATCTTAGCAGTTTTCGCAAAATCAAGCACAATAAATACTCTGAAAAAAGACAAATTCTCATACAAGTTTAAAATTGGGGGGCAGGAAATTGACACGCATTTCGTTTCAGGTGCTGGCAATCCAGCAGTAATTAAAGATGAAGAAAGTCCTGTCTCACGTTCACATTTAAGACATAAGGAAAAAACTGCTAATAGGTGCAAACAGCAGCTGAACGCATCTGGCAGACAGGCAAAGCTGAAACGCAAAACTTAGGACACACAGCCGTGTACGTAACCGAGGGGCCTCGGGGAGGAACAGGTAGCTGAGTGTTATCCGAGCTGCTCTAAGAACCATCACGAGCTCAGCACCCAAGGGCTCTGCGACTCCATAAATAGGTCTGCTGGGGCACACCCCAGTGCGAAGCCCCTTCACGTTCTGAAATACGCTCTCTGGAGGATGATGTCGTCATCTCCCAATCTCTAGAGACACTGCTTTGTGCCTCACTCTGTATTTCAACAGAAAAAAACAACATAACTAATTGACATGCTGGGAAAAAAGGAGTTAAGAAAGCTACTGTTTAGGGTTTTTTAGATTATTTTAAAAGGCAATTTTCTTTCAGGGACTAACGGGAGTCAGATGAATCCCACTAGTCACCAGTGACGTGAAAACCTGCTGTTGGACGCCTGGCACGCTATTTGGGGTGGGGGAGGGGCAGCTTCCAAGGACCATTAATGTCCTCTCTGATGCTGTATGTCTCCAGGGGTCAAACACTCGGGACGAGCAGAGAGTGGAAATCCCTGAATCAGAGCTGGAATGTTGCACGGCATTTTGTGCTGTATTCCATGCCATCTTTACCAATAATCTTTACAAAATAAAAGAAAAACAAGTATTTTTAAAAGGCCACTTAAGGGTGTCAAGTACTCCTAAACGGGCAATGGAAAAGGCCAGCATTTTGGCAGACAAACTCACAACCCAAGGTAACTCAGATAAGTGAGAGAGAGAGATTACAGTCAACAGAAAGAATCATAAGAGAAGAGGTTCTTCCAATGGAAAGATGCTCGAGGGTCACAGACGGAAGCCCTACTCCACACATTCATCCTCCCAACAGAATCCCTGAGCAGGGACGGCCCAGCCGTGCTTGTTTTGAACTTTCAAGATTGTGTTTCAATCAGAAGCTGAAATTGAGCCCCTAATGTGGAGCGTGAGTTCAATATAACCCATTTCATAATTGTTTTAGGGATTTTACAGGGTAATTTAAACTACTGGCAAAGGTTTTGTTGGAATTTTTATTGAGAATATAATACCAAGATTGAGAAATAATACCAAGGGGACACCTGGGCTCGGTCCGTCGGGCGTGCAACTCTTGAGTTTGGCTCAGGTCATGATCTCAGGGCCATGAGACTCAGCCCCGCATGGAGCTCCATGCGAAGTGTGGAGGGAGATCTCTCTCTCTCCTTCCCTCTCTGCCCTCCCCCTCAGTCATGTACTCGGTCCACAGACTAAGTAAAGCAGCTTGCTCTCTAGTGTGGGTGGGCCTTACCCAATCAGCTAAAGACTTAAATAGAAGAAAAAGGCTGAATAAGAGGTAGGTTCCCCTGCCTGACTATTTGAGCTGTGACACTGGTTCTTTTCTTCCTTTGGACTTAAAATGAAGCAACGGCTGTGTCAGCTAATCTTAGCTCTGAGCCTATGGCTTTTAGACTAGAACTACCTTCAGCGTTCCTTGGCCTCCGGTTTGCCAATTTTAGATCTTGGCACTTCACATCCTCCATAATCACATAAGCCAATTCCTTGTAATAAATCTCTCTGGGGCTTTGTTTCTCTGGAGAACCCTGACGAATACAAATGGAATGGATATACCATCATGCATTTACCCATTCATCTCTTTGGGGCTGATTTCAATTTTTGGCTATTACAAATTCAGCTGCTAAAAACTTTTGTGTACAGGTTTCTGGGTGAATGTTGAGTCTTCATTTTTCTGATACAAATGCCCAAGTGCACAACTGCTGGTCATGGGTAACTGCATGTTAATTTCATAAGAAACTGTCACACTGTTTTCCAGGGGCTGCCCCATGTGACATTCCCACCAGTCATGTATGAGCCATCCAGTTTCTCTCCTCCCTACCAGCATTCGGCGTTGTCACTATTTGTTATTTTAGCCCTTCGGTGGGTGTGTAGCAAATTCTCATTGGGATCGTTGCCCAGGCTTTTCTGAAACCCCCCAATACAACCCTCACAAGTCCTGAGGACAAGAGAGCCTCTCGCTTCCGCTCCATGAAGCCTAGATGTGTCCCTCTGCCCCTTCCCACACTGACCCTACTTCTCTCTGGAGCTCCAGCCCTCTCTCCATGACCACACCTCTTTATCCCATCTTGGAAAAGCTCTTTTCTCCCTGATGCTGACATTCTCAGTTATTTCATGGATTTCTCCAATTTCCTAGTTTGCAGGCCTTCATCATCATATTCTCTCTTTTCCTTCCCTCAACAGCCCTCACTTCTTGAGTTCCTATTTCGTGTAACAGACTCTCTCCTGGGCTTAGGGATATATGGACAAGTCAGATGAGATTCTGTCTCTTGAGAGGCTCATGATCCAGAAGGGGAACAAACACACAAACCACGACCACCTACCCTAGACAATACAGTGACTGTTGGCACACAGATGTGTACCAAGAACAACTGATGTTTTGCGTCTTTGCACACTGAACACCAACATCACCGTTCAAGAAGCCCGAGTTACCACGCTCAAGCCTTGCTGTGAAGGATTCATGCGTCAATGTAATTTTAATGCAGTTTGAGAGCATGGGGGGGCAGGGCTGGCCTTGGGGGGGTGCCAGGAGGGGGAAGATGGCTCATATGGAGGCCCACGAAGAGGTGGGCACACACTGGGGAGAGACGAGCCTCAGGAAGGAGGAGGTCTGAAGTGACTTGAAGGATTTTGGAGTCTCTGATAACCGACAGGGGGTGAGGGGACTCTTGGAACCTGATTAGGGGTGGGGGACAAAGGTCAGACAGTGAAGTAGAGAGGGAGCCGGGAGCTGTCCTGGGCTTGGTTAAGGAAAGGAGCATCTGTTCTCCAGATGGTGGCGTGTCGAAGGCACAACGGTCGCTGTTTGAGAGAGATCCCTTGGCAACCGTGAAGAAGGTGACGCTGAGAGGGAGGAGAGAGCAAACAGGAGTGCCAGGAGGAAAGCCATTAAAATCGTCCTCCTGAGATGTGCTAAAGTACCGGAAGCAAGAAAGGATGGGATGCGAGACTTGGGGAAACAGGAGGCAAAAACTGCAACCGTGTGCTGGTTAAATGAGAGAAATTAAGAAAAGGGAGTTAATGGTAACAAGAAAATAAGATCTGGAAAATGAAAATGGATGAAACTTCCCATTCTTGAAAGGTAGAGGGATTAGCGGCACCCGCGTGGCTCAGCTGGTTGAGAATCTGACTCTCGGATTTGGGTCAGGTCATGATCTCAGGGTCCTGAGATCCAGCCCTGTGTGGGGCTCCCCACTCAGCAGGGGGTCTGCCTATCCTTCCCCTCTCTCTCTCCCCCTCCCCCTGTTCATGCTCACACTCTTGCTCTCTCTCTCCTCATAAATAAATAAAATCTTAGGGGAAAAAAGGTAGAGGGAAGAGATTTTAGGGGATTAAAATCTGAGATTAAATTTAAAGGGCAATTTGACACTGACCCTCAGTCCTATGGAAAAATTCCAGACTGAGGACCACAGCTACACCTCCATCCACCTTTCCCAGAGTAAATGGCTCATATGATCAGGTGTGTGAATCGTGTTCGAGTTAATAAGAACTAAAAAGGTCTATTCAATTCCTGATGTGAAGTTAGCACACAATAAAGGCTGCATCTCACAGAAGTTTGGGGAAAGGGAAAGGCTTTATAATAAACTATACTGGGAAAGAAGGAAAGCTGATTAGAAAAATTTTTCAGTCGGTTCTTTTCCTTACGGCATACACCAGGATACATTCCAAACAGATCAAGGATTTTGACATAAACAAACTAAATCATATAAGAACTAGAAGAAAATATGTGCAAATTCCCTTACAGTCTAGGAGTGGGAACTTTTCTAAGAGCAACTCAAAATCCAGAAAGAACAGGAAAATGGTAGATGGATTTAATTACATAAAAAACCCACTGTTGGCAAAAGTTATCATAAGTCAAACAAAAAGACAAATGGCTAATTGGGGATAATATTTGCTACTGGCATCACAGTTGAAGGAGTAATAAAATAGAAAAGGGAAAAAATCAATCACTGTGGGAAAATGGGCTGGAGAAAACCTAATTCATAAGCAAAAAGAAATACAAATGTCTCTTAGCCACATGAAAAAAAAAGTTCAATTTCACTCAAAGAAAGAGAAATTCTAAGTAGAACTACACTGAGGTATGGTTTTATCCAACTTAGATTGACAAATATCCCAAAATCTGTTGGCATACTGCTGGTGAGGCTGAGGAAGCAGTCACTCCCATAGGCTGCTAAGAGGAAAACAAAATGGCGCACGTATTTCCTGCGTGGGGGAATTTGATGATATCTAAGGAAATGCACTTGGGCGTTTACCCTTTTACCCACTCATCCCTCTTCTAGGAAAATCAATGCTGAAGACTCATTGGTAAGAAAGGATGAAAAGATGAATGTATGGACCTCTCAAACAGCAAAAAACTGGAAAGCCCATAATCAGGAGGTCAGCTGATTCAATCATGAAGGGTTCACCGATGGATGTACAAATCCCTTACTCAAAATTATCAACCATGTGTTCACTGACTTTCCGTCCTACCAAATATCATGTAGCTGTAAAAAAGGAATGAGAAAAAATAAATAGTGAAAGAATAAACCATAAAATTATTTTTTTTTTTTTAAAGATTTTATTTATTTATTTGACAGACAGAGATCACAAGTAGGCAGAGAGGCAGGCAGAGAGAGGAAGGGAAGCAGGGTCCCTGCTGAGCAGAGAGCCTGATGCGGGGCTCGATCCCAGGACCCTGAGATCATGACCTGAGCCGAAGGCAGAGGCTTTAACCAAAAATAAATAGTGAAAGAATAAACCATAAAATTATTTTAAAAAAAAAAAGGAAAGAAAAAGTTACTTAAGGAGGAGGAAAGTCTAGGATAGTATGGTTAAGACTAGAAGCTAGGTCTCTTTGGAAGTTCTTTGTTTAGTGGATTTGACTTTGGCTTTATATAAATTTTTGCACGACTAGGCAGCAAAATTAAATTTTAAAAAGCAATGCCTAACAATTAAAATGAACCAAAAGAATGAGCTTAAATGTGTATACACTTGCATGGCTGCGCTAAGAACGCCTACTACCAACGGTGGTAAAACACTGTGTCTTTGTGCAACCGAGAGGGCTGTATCCTATAGACAAAGAGAACAGCAAATCTTCAACCTCTGGTAAGTGCATTGTTGCTGGGTGTTGTTGTCTGAGGCTGCCTCAGGTGTACCTGTGGGATGGTGCAAACAGGTTGTTATGTAACATTCCAATTATAACATTTCCAGTGTTGCTGAGAACTAAGATTCTCACTGTGGGAGAAAGAAAACAGAAGATTTTAAGGAAAGGTTAAAGAAAATTTTAGACTGGCCATGTGTCAATAAATTTTAAAGTTGCATTATGGGTATGTGGAGTGTTCATGATACTCTACTATCTACTTTGGTGTATGTTTGAAATCTTCTACATAAAATGTTAAAAAAAAGAAAAAAGAAAAAAGAAAGAGGAAAGGAAAGGAAAATACCTCCAATGGAGGAAGTATCATCTTCTAGAATGTCTTAAGAAAAGGACTCGGGGCAAGGGGTACATGGTTAGCTCAGTCAGTTAAGCATCCAACTCTTGATTTTGGCTCAGGTCATGATCTCTGGGTCATGAGATCAAGCCTGGCACACTCAGCAGGGAGTCTGCTTGGGATTCTCTCTCCCTCCCCCTTCTCAAATAAATAAATTAGTCTTTAAGAAAAGGATTCAAGTATGATTATTTGACGCAGAACATGTAAGCATGATCCTCCCAAAAGAAGGCTAAAGGAAGGCTAGGATCTCTTGGTTTTTATGAGTCTATCGTCAGTATTATTGAAACTTCAAGTCAACAAATTCAGTTAATAACGTGAGCAGGAAAGAACAGCAAAATAAGTACAATTACCTGATCAGAAATAACCACCCCACCTTCTGCTAGAAAGAGCAACTTCTCGGTTTCTGGTCATTGCTTGGAAAATGGTATTTTATGTGCAGCAATGGCCTATGTTATTACATCACAAAAACAGATAGCATGGAATGATTCTTGAGCTAGAGACAACTCTGCCTGTGTTTATACATGGTAATTTATACCCTGAACAGTTTGAAATGAGTCAATAGTGTATCCCCTTCCTTTCTCAGCAGGTTCCCAAACGGTTTCCTAATAAGCCAGAGTGTTGGCAGCCCTGAAAACAAACACCTTCAGCGCCACAGAGTGAACCAATTCATTTTTTTTAAAACCACCACCCTTGTTGCATTGCATGAAAACAGAAATTCCCATTTGTGAACAAAGGTGCTGATTCGATAGAGCCCCCTGATAAATTCTTGGTGAACAGTTTGCCCCTGGAGCCAGAATGCCAGCCCCATGAGCACATGTCAGTTTCGTACCAATACAGCACTCACAGACACTCATTCATTCATTCATTCATTCACTTATTCATTCACTTGGTAAACACCTTCTGGAACCCCTCCTGTATGTCAGACAGAGGATATGTAGCAGCAAACACAACAGGCAAACATTTCTGCTCCCTTGTCATGGGAAATGAGAAAGAGAAATTTTAGAGGTCAGCAAAACACACATAGTTTTCATGCGGTTCTCAGCGCAATCACAGCAAAGAGTTGTCATTTCAAAAGACGGCTGCGGACAGCTACTAAGAGGGAAGGCGAGTGTACACGGCAGTTAGCCGTGGTGTTCATCCATGGGAAGAACAGGCCGGGCAGAGAAAGAACAAGTTCCAGTCCTGGAGCAGGAATATTCTCGACATTTCTGTGGATGGCGGGGGTGGTGGACACGGGATGAAGCCAGAGAGAGAGAGAGAGAGAGAGACAGGGAAGGACGTCAGCAAGCGGATGAGAGGCAGACCCTGCCGGACCAGGGAAGGTCACGACTAGGACTTTAGGTTCCCTCCGAGCGAAACGGGAAAGCAGTCGCTGAAGAACCATTGGCAGAACGGCGGCGGATCGAAAGAAGCCACCAGTCAAAAGGACCCTCGGCGAGAACAGCTCAGGGGACAAGGACAGACGCACAGAGCTTTGGCCACAAGCCAGGGGAGAACAGGAACAGAGCTCAAACCAGCTTTGTCCTGGATGGGCTGGGGGGAAAGCGCATTAGACCCACACGTCAAGCATCCCACGGGCAGCCGGTTGTGAGTCTGAAGTTCAGGGACAAGGTCTAGGCTGAGGACACAGACATCAGAGCCGGCAGCGTGTAGACGAGTTTGAAGAGGGAGGAGTTTGAACCGGATCACCTAGGCAGTGAGCAGGGGAAGGAAAAAGAAGTACCTCGGGCACAGTAGTGTTTAGCTGTGAGGGCTACGAGGTGGAGTCAGAGAAGATCACAGAAAGGCCAGGAGAGTGAGGTCGCCAGCAAGGAAAAGCGTGCCAGCAGGGGGTGGGGAGGTGGGGGTCGGTGAGTTACGGTGTCAAATTAAAATGCTATGGTCTAGTAGACCAAGCAAAATGACAACTGAGAAGCGGGGAGGGGCATTACTCTCTTGCCCACTGTCCCTGGTGTATGATGCTCCCTCAACAGCCACACGGCACACCTGGGGGTCGACCTGGGTTGGATCTGAAGCTACAGCCACATGCTCTTGACCAAGAGACCAAGGAAGAGGCATTCTTGATCCCAGACTCATGCGACAACACCGGCACAAAACTGGAATGGCGGTCTCTCCAAGTAAAGAAGTTCCACTGTGCTCTAGACTGTCTCAAAGAACTGATATTTTAGTTCCCTAGCTGGAGACAAAAGCGGGTCCTTCTTCCTCTAAATGAGTGGGACTTCACACAGAGCCATGGAGTCGCACAGTGTGGGTAACACTCAGCCAGCTTTAACGCCACCCCAAGCCATGGCAAGGATGAGGCCCATGACTTGTGTGTCCGCTCTGTCCTTCCCTGAGGGTATGAGGCGGTCCCCTGGGCTAGAAGAATACTCTAGCCCCCCATGTTCACATTGGGCATGTGCCAAACCTTGCGCAGAGGGGTGAAGGTCAAACTATTCTCTTTGGTCACAGACTATCTCAGGACCCAAGGATAAGACTGTTTCAGGGAAACTTGGCAAACTCTATTACTCAATCTGAGGCTCCTGCTCATTGCTACAGAAAGTTCTTCCAGCCCTTCTACCATGTTGCAAATAATACTATCTTGTACTGGGACCTTGCAATGAGCCAGGCACCATTATAAATGACTTATGCACATTATCCCGTTAATCCTCATTAAGCCTGTGTCGGGGGGGACACATCACATGGATGACAAGACCAAGATTAAAAAGGATTAGGTGACTTGCCCAAGCTCTCACGGTTATTAAGCAGTAGAATCAGGATCTAAACCCAGGCACTCAGACTGAAGTCCACGTGGTACACCTCCTTGGAATTTCTTGTGGTCAAAATCAGTACTTATTCACAGCTCCAAACTCTACTCCTATGTCATTGCTTAACTCTCTTTTAGCTTACATACCTCAGCGATACCCCCCAAAGGTTTATTTCTGCACCATTTCTTAGGACGGAACAAGATGGAAACATCAGTGACCTTCACCTTCATGGGATAGAACCACGTCACCCAAAGCATTGGAAGGATGGCTATTTGCACTCAAATGCCTCCAATTTCCCTCTCTTTCTACCACTCGTATCTGGGACCATGAACTACACCAGCCTCATCTACTTATCTCCCAGCCAATGCTTCCCAAACTTCCCTACCGAGACAGTCATAATGGTGTGAATATCTGTAGTTTGTCGGACACGGACCACCAATCAGGACTGTGAGAGTTATCCGCAGGCTAGTACTTTCCCTTTTTTAGAAACCAAAGGATTTCAGTTCTGCATCCTACAATGCATTCATAATATCTTAGTCCTTACAAGATTTTAAGTTGCATAATTCCAAGCTGAATGAGAATGAAGACCACTGCTTCATTCTCTTTTCCTATCACCAGTGTTCAGGCATTTCTGAAAGATTTACTGAAGAAATGAACAAATAATTGTGGTCCCAGGTGCAGGTTGGGTTCAGATCTTCTAGAAGTCTCTTCTTATTCTAAGATCAAGGTAGAAAGAATAGTTCCTGTCCAGATACAGCCTCTCGTGGCCACTCATAGCCACACAGTCCTTGGCAGATGCAGAAATACAAGTTGGGAGGACTTCAGTGAAGTTTCCAAAGGAAGCTTCTAGACTGACAACGGTCTGGAGGGTTTAGTGTTATCCAGTTGTAAAGGTTGTTTGTATGTACTTTCGTTGATGATGGTGCTTTCAGTAAATTTAAATATATTCTGAACATATGAAAGGAACCCAACATTAAAGAAAATAACATACTTCTTCTGAGGAAAGGAAGAATCCTTATGAAATGCCAGGATTTTCTACAGTGAGTGTTTTAACAGCTTGGATTTGGGGAATACCACATTTTTCTAAAGCAAAATAACCCCAACCTGTCTTTAAAAGTGCAATGAAATTCAACTGGAGAGGGTGAGGTGATGTTACTGGTGCAAAAGATTCACCGTCCATCAGTTCTCACACCACATTCTAAGGTCTAGAAGGTCTAGAAGGTTCTAGAAGGTTCTAGAAGGTCTTCAGTTTTCAGCCTGCCTCCTAAGTCTTCATAGGAGAAAGTCTGTCCCTTTTTGCTAGAGATACTTAGTTTTCAGGCAAGGCCCTCATCCTGTCCCACATAAATGGAAAGCACTAAATATATATGTTCTGCTCCCTCCATGTTTACCATGGGGAAGGGGGCGGGTGGGAAAGAGCAGGCACAGAAAGAGGACATCTGTTGCAAAGTGAACGGCCGGATCCATGGTGCGGAGGGTTTGGCTGGTCTGCCCCACTTGTCAGAGAGCTGCCTCCTGGACACACAGGCAACACATCCTCCCAGGACAGGGAAGACAGATGTAGCTCATGACACCCTGCAAGACAGATCTTTTGAGAAGTATATTTATAAAAAGCAGATATGCATAGCAAATTATTATAAGGTAAATTTCCTAGCAATGATTTTCAAAGTGTTCTTCAAATATATATTATATTACAATACGTTATATTCCATCTATATTGCAACCATAACCATTCATTAGGTAATCTCAGAAATTTTTTTTGTTTTTTGTTTTTTATTTTATTGTGTTATGTTAGTTCCCATGTGGTACATCATTAATTTTTGATGTAGCATTCCATGATTCATTGTTTGCGTGACACCCAGCGCTCCATGCAATCCATGCCCTCCTTAATACCCACCACCAGGCCAACCCATCCCCCCACCCCCTCCCTTCTGAAACCCTCAGTTTGTTTCCCAAGGTCCACAGTCACTCATGGTTCCTCTCCCCCTTTTATGAACCCCGTCATTTTCCCCTTCCTTCTCCTAATGTCCTCCACGTTATCCCTTATGTTCCGCAAGTAAGTGAAACCAAATGATAATTGATTTTCTGTTTGACGTGTTTCACTCAGCATAATCTCCTCCAGTCCCATCCATGTTGATACAAAAGTTGGGTACTGGGGCACCTGGGTGGCTCAGTGGGTTAAAGCCTCTGTCTTCGGCTCGGGTCATGATCCCAGGGTCCTGGGATCGAGCCCCGCATCGGGCTCTCTGCTCAGCAGGGAGCCTGCTTCCCTTCCTCTCTCTCTCTCTGCCTGCCTCTCTGCCTACTTGTGATCTCTGTCTGTCAAATAAATAAATAAAATATTAAAAAAAAAAGTTAGGTATTCATCCTTTCTGATGGCTGAGTAATACTCCATAGTGTATATGGACCACATCTTCTTTATCCATTCATCCATTGAAGGCATCTTAGCTCCTTCCACAGTTTGGCGATTGTGGACACTGCTGCTATGAACATTGGGGTGCCTGTGCCCCTTCTTTTCACTGTATCTGTATTGTTGGTGTAAATGCCCAGTAGTGCAATTGCTGGGTCATAGGGTAGCTCTATTTTTAACTTTTTTTTTTTTTTTTTTTTTTTTTTAAAGATTTTATTTATTTATTTGTCAGAGAGAGTGAACGCAGGCAGACAGAGAGGCAGGCAGAGGCAGAGGGAGAAGCAGGCTCCCTGCTGAGCAAGGAGCCCGATGTGGGACTCGATCCCAGGACGCTGGGATCATGACCTGAGCCGAAGGCAGCCGCTTAACCAACTGAGCCACCCAGGCGTCCCTATTTTTAACTTTTTGAGGAAACTCCAGACTCTTTTCCAGATTGGCTGTACCAACTTGCATTCCCACGAACAATGTAAGAGGGCTCCCCTCTCTCCACATCCTCTCCAACATTTGTTGTTTCTTGCCTTGTCCATTTTGGCCATTCTAACCAGTGTAAGGCGGTATCTCAACATGGTTTTGATTTGAATCTCTCTGAATGCTAGTGATGCTGAACATTTTTTCATGCGTCTGTTAGCCATTTGTATGTCTTCTTTGGGGAATTATCTGTTCATGTCATTTGGGAAAAAGAGAGTTAAGTTTCCCCCCAACTCACCTCACACTCTTAGAAATGTTTTTGCGGTAACAGATTACAGTAGAATCTGGACACCTGGCATCCACCAAAAGGATTGAGAACATAGTTTCGGGGGCACAATGTTGGCAACAGAAAATCTAAACATAAAAAAATCGCCCCAGGGGCGCCTGGGTGGCTCTGTCAGTTAGGCATCCGACTCTTGGTTTCAGCTTGGGTCATGATCTCAGGGTCCTGGGATGAGCCCTGCCTTGGGCTCCCCACTCAGCGGGGAGTTGGCTTGTCTCTCTCTACCTCACCCATCCCCTGCTCTCTCGCTCTCTCTCCCTCACCCCGGTTTCTGCATTCCAGTACTAAGCCCTACGGACTAAAAGAAGCAGAGGCGAAATTCCCGCCCGCGGGGAGGGGGAAACCTAGGCAGGTAGATAAAGCAGATTTCAAAACAACTGGTAACCAAGAGTATCTGTGAAAGGCTAAAATGTGCATCCATAACAATTAGAAACTACGAAAGTAGAAAAATAAGGAGTAGCTATGGAAGGCAGCCAAGAAACACAAAGGCATCAGAAAAGTGGGAGCTGAAGAAGTGTTCTAGAGAAGAGCCTTGACAGAGCTGGAAGGGAAGATGGAAACTCAGAAGTGGGGGACGGTGACGGGCAGGAGGTGTCACGTCGGGGAGGACAGGACGGCACGCCAAAACATCTGGGTGATTAAATGTACCCTACCCTTATACTGAGCCACTCAAGACTACAGTGACCGTGGACAAGGCATGAAGGCTCAGTTTCTCCATCTGTGTAATGGGAATAATCCCGACAGTTGATAATACCAGCAGCACACTGTGAATGTCTCATCAGAGTCCCCCCTCATGCAGGCGGCCATGCCCAGCGTTTCTTGGGACGCTAGGCTCCATGAGAAGGGCAGTGTCAGGGCCACTGCCCCCCACTCCTGTGCCCTGCAGAGCGCCCAGCACATACATAACAGAATTCAAAGAATACAGATGACGCTGCCTGAGAAAAGGCAGGATCGTACAAGCAATTGTTCCTTCTCCCCCTGCCCGCCTTATCTGCTACAACCTTACCCACGCTGGTGGTGGTTAAACATTCCTCCCTTGGATGAAAGTAATGTGGACAAAGTCCCTGTGACTTTATGTTACTTTATACATAAAAAGCAGAAAAGAAACAATAAAACCATCATAACGCTGCTAGATAGTGCCTGCCTCCCACTTTGCTTCCCTTTGCCTTACAGCTGAGCATAAGAAGGAAAACAGGTGTTTATATTCCTTTCCCTACAGCTACTGCACTCCCTCGTCCCTTTTTTATTTTCCATGTATTTTACACCTGCTTCACCCTGGCTTCAGCCCCTGCGGATGTTCTGAGCGTCACAGGCTTTCTTCCAAATGCAGACTTTAATGGCTCTTTTTAGCCAGCAGTCCGCAGGGACCTCTTCTCACTTTTTCCTGAGCGAACTGAGCTTAGCTAAGGACATCAAAGACTTGGTACCCAGGTGACAGAAGCCTCATCTCTGCCATCAATTACATATGGAATGTCCTGATGTTTCCAGAACATTCCCTCCGGCAACCTTAAGTTGCATATGTGTAAGCCTGAGGGCACTATCCCACCTTGTCCTCTTCCCAAAGTTACTCCAAATGTCTTTCCTCATTGGTGTGGAAACTTCAGAAGGATCCTTCACTCTTCTCCCTCTGTGATACTTCAAGTCCACTGGCACATCAAGTTCTGTCCATTTTACCTGAAAAATCTCTCTCCTATCAGTCCCCTCTCTCCAACCCACTGCCCCTGCCTAAGTGTAGAGACCACACTTGCCAAATCCTTTTCAAAACCCACAGAGTAAGCCTGTAGCTTCAGGATATCCCTAAGCAGTTCCCAGACATTTCCCTTTCGATCTCTCTGACCTATAGGGATAAAAACTCCACAGACTAGGGGCACCTGGGTGGCTCAATCAGTTCAGCGTCTGCCGTCAGTTCAGGTCATGATCCCAGGGTCCTGGGATCGAGCCCCGCATCAAGGTCCTTGATCAGCGGGGAGCCTGCTTCTGCCTCTGCCTGCCTCTCTGCCTATGTATGGTCTCTCTCTGTCAAATAAATAAATAAAATCTTTTGGGGAAAAAAAAAAACAACCTTGGCACACATGGCCTTCTGTGTTTTTTACCCTTGTGGATCTTGGGGAACTGAGCACCTTGGAAGCCCCATGCTGAAGGACACAGAGCAACTACATGGAAGGAGCCCGGGTCCTTGAATGGCTCACAGGAAAGGCACCGGACAACCAGGAGATTTTTGAACTTCAGCTAAATAAGAAATTAACGTCTTTCTGTGAATTGGTTCAGAATAACAAAATTTAAATAATAACTTGCATCATCTTTTGACATGATAAATTAACTTTGGGGAGGGGGAAATAAAATTTACTGTATAAACTCACTGAGATTGTTTTTTAAAGATTTTGTTTATTTATTTGAGAAAGAGAGAGCAAGAGACAGCACAAGCAGGGGGAGGGGCAGAGGGAGAAGCAGGTTCCCCCTTAAGCAGGGAGCCTGATTTGGAACTCGATCCCAGGACCCTGGGATCATGACCTGAGCCGAAGGCAGACGCTTAACTGTCCAAGCCACCTAGGCGCCCAGAGAGTTTGAGTTTCATATGTTGCAACAGCTAGAATTAGCCTAATTAACAGATGATTATAAAGTAGAATTAGCATTATCCAGCACATTCAGTCATTCATTTGGGGGATCAAATGTCACGATGATACCCTAACTATAGAAGCTTCTAGAGTCTAACTCCAGAGGATACTGTCAACATGAATCATACTGTTATTAATGATTAAGACAATTATTAACATTACAAAGCAACACTGTCACCATGGTGCCCTTTTGCATACTTTCATCAGAGGGAAGGATCACGTCTTCTAAGGTCTCCCAACTATCACGTGTCCTGGGTGCAAACAAACAGAAATCTTGTGAAGGTTCCTCCACAGCTATCAACGACTTCGGACGACGTTGATTAGAGAGCAAGTGGAAAGCACAATGAAGGCAAATGGTCACGTGAAATGCTTTCTAGCTCATCTTAATACTTCTGGAACCCTGGAGCACCTGGGTGGCACACCTTGTTAAACGTCTGATGCTTGGTTTTGGCTCAGGTCATGATCTCAGGGTCCTGAGATCGAGCCCCACATCTGGCTCTGCACTCAGCATGGAGTCTGCTCGACATTCTCTATCCTTCTCCCCTCTACCCCTCCTGCTCATGCTCTCTCTCTCTCTGTCTCTCAAATAAATAAATCTTTAAAAAATTACTTTTGAATCCAGCAAGGTCTTAAACTCCTGGAAATTTTACAAAGCAGAAACTTCATCACCACATATGGAAAGCTAATTGTTTTCCTTTCTAACATATTTATTCTTAGACCAGTCTGGGCAACACTTGGAGCAGATCGACGATTAGCTGACAAGTGTTTCCTCTTGTCTACTAGAACCAACAGGCAGCCCAGAGCCCCTAGAGGCGACCTTAGCCACCCCTGCCCACCAGAAATGATGCATGCTTTCAAACGGCTGTCTTTGGAGAGCCTGGGTGGCTCAGTGGCTTAGGCGTCTGCCTTCGGTTCAGGTCATGATCCTGGAGTCCTAGGACTAAGCCCCACATCGGGCTCCCTGCTCTTCAGGAAGACTGTTTCTCCTCCTTCCACTCCCCCCTGCTTGTGTTCCCTCTCTTGCTGTCTCTCTCTCTGTCAAATAAATAAACTCTTTCAAACATAATAAAAAAATAAAATGGTTGTCTTTTTCCCATCCTTTCCCCCGCAAGTCCAACAAGCAAATCTGGCTAACAGACATTCTCCAATGCTCTTGATGAATCCTTTTCTCTGGTCTAAGCAGAAAACCGTGAGCAGTTAGATGGGAGGACCGGGGGGAACACCGTCATCATCGGACTGAAACAGAGCCGCGTCCCTCTTCATTCTAGAACATGGATTCCCCGGGAGCTAAAGAGCTGGAAGTTTTATCCTAGAAAAATTTCAGAAACTTCCAAATATTTTCCATCTCATTGTCTCCATTTTAGGCAGACACACTGAATTCTAACAGACTGTTAGGGAAGGGTAGGGTGTTACCGAAACCTCCTCCAAGAAACAGCTATTTTAGACAGTCTGATACAGTAAGCATTTAAAAGAAACGAAAATGCACTCCGTGGACGTCTGCGGGGACAGAAACGAAAGCCAAAATCACTTCCTATCTTGCCTGCAACTGCCTTGGCTTATAAACCAAGAACTGGAGAGTCTCACAGTTTTGTTCTCTATGAGGGCATATTTACTCTCCAGCAAGAAAAGTAGCTCAGCTACTCTTCCAATGTTTATTCTTAAACAAGAATTATTTTTACTAGGTCCAGAGTTACCAGTGTACCATGGTTATTAGAAGAAGGGACAAGCATTCGGCCCTAGTTTAGTAACTCCTTAAAATGGGTAGTCAGGCAAGTCTATCCGTGCAAAATGTCAGGTTATCTTTCAAACCCAGAAGCACAGCACATGACCTGACTTAGCTCAGAAAACTCAGCACAGGTCACTGGCTCATTTAATGTCACATGTAACGCAAGCAGCTGCTGCCACAATCCACAGCTCTCTCCCCTACATTTTCCCGGTACTTTATAATCTCCTATGGTTCCGCACAGAAAAAAAAAAATGTGTGCCACAAACTTTTAATTATACAAATTGCATGGTTAGAAGAAGCAGGGGAGAAAAGGGAGTGGAGTGGGGGAAGACCCAACCATCAAAATTTATACTGGGAGAGCAGGTGGAGAAATGTTTTCAGTTTGGCCAAGAAATGACAAGAGTGCCCATTTCATCGGGGTCAGCAGTCGCCTTCCTCTGGAAGGCCTCCGAGCAGAGGTTCTCAGCTCCCTGTGTTGGGTAAAGGCAGCCACCCTCCTCTGAGGCTGGATGTGGTCTTGCCAGGTTCATGGTCCCCCTGAGCCTCATGATGTCACGACTCTGTGAACAGCAAGCCACAAGTTCAAAGGCGAACGACCACGACAAAGTCATCCAATGAGAATTAAGGTGTCACACAGGATATTACACTGGAAAGGAAAACCTGGTCTTGAAAATATTCAAATAACCCTAAAGGCAAACAGAATTTCCTTTGAGGCAGATCCAACTTTAACGTCGGCCAAAAACAGTTTAACTTCGGTTTGGCAGGAAACTTTTGCATTTAGCTCGGGAGCGAGAACTCGAGCTTACTGGAAATTATTTAACAGGGAGGAAAGCAAACCACCAGCCGCAGTTTAACTGCAAGGACTATAAGTAAGGCTGGGAATATTCTTCATGCATTTATCATTAGGACTCCAGTGAAAGTGTATAAAATATGTTCATCGGTTTCCTGACGGATGACCGTTTTTACTTCATATCATGAGCACATTCCCAGTGGCACCTAAATCACCTTTCTACATCCGAGATTAATCACCACATCTGCATGTTTAAATCACCGTGAGGATTTGGTCATAAAGGAAAAGCAGAAATCTGAGTTTACAGATTAAAATGTTCATTGACTACACTCCTCCAAGCAAATAGCATTTATAGGTACAATAATGAATGAATATATTCATGATATGAATGCAGTTTTCCCCCTAAGGAAAATTCAGAATCCATTTTCAAGGGTTTGGTTTGGTTTTGTTTTGTAAGAGAGAGAGAAGGTGAGCTTGTGGGGAGGGGCAGAGGGAGAAGGAGAGACAGAATCCCAGCTTGGAGCCCAACCTGGGGCTTGATCTTGACCCCAAGATTGTGACCTGAGCTGAAATCAAGAGTCGGACACTTAGCAGACTAAGTCACCCAGGCACCCCAAGGTTTGGTTTTGTTTTGTCTTTTTGAGCTAACTAATCCTCCCACACTTACTTCCTCCCCCCCCCCCGCACCAATACACAAAGCACACAGAGTTGTTTCCCCCTGCACCCCAGTGGGGCCACAGAAAGCATCAACGTGGCTCAGGCCCATGGTCCCAGACATGACAGCCACGGGCTCTCTGCCACTTCAGGCTCTATGGGTCCCTCAGGGACCAGGAATCCAGGAACCACACTGAAATGTAGCCCTCCCTGGTCTCTTGAATGGACATCTTAGTCCCCTCGGGCTATCACAACAGAGAAACATATTTTCCCATCATTCTAAAGGCTGGAAAGTCCAAGAGCAAGGTGCTGGCTAATTTGACTCTGAGTGGGGGCCCTCTTCCTGGCTTGTAGACAGCCACCTTCTTGTTGTGTCCTTGCATGGCAGAGCACAGAGCTCTGTGTCTCTGTCTCTCTTATAAGGGCACTAAACCATCATGGGGGTCCCAGCTCATGACCTCATCTAAACGTAATTACCTTCTAAAGGTCCCACCTCCAAACATCATCAGACTGGGCTCAGGGATTCTAGATATGAATGCTAGGACACAAACATTCCATCCATAATCCCCAGAAATGACCACAAAGTGTCCACACACCTAACATACCCCTTCCCCACCACTCGGTTCCTCTCCTAGTGCCATTTGAGTTTTCCCTATAGACCCTCTGTTCCTTGCAATAACAGGGTCCTTACCCTAAGCTGGATAGGACCCAAAGCCCTGCCTCCCACCTGCTGTCTGGATCTTTTCACTACAGCACCTGCCCCAGCCCTCAGGATCTGTCCCAGCCCCAGACCAACCCCAGCCCCCAGCCCCAGCTCAACCCCAGCCCCCAGTTCCAGCCCCAGGCCCAGCCCTTGCCCCAGCCCCTGCCCCCAGCCCCAGGCCCAGCCCTTGCCCTGCCCTAGCCTCTGCCCCTAGTCCCCAGCCAGTGGTGGTAATCTCTCAGAGGTGCATGACTTTCCTATTCTCAGTTTCTCACTGCTCCAATCCACTGTTAAGTCTGGACAGAATCAAAAAATGGCTGGATCCATGGGCATTACATCCTTGCCTGACCCACAGGTGTCATCACCTGCTCTGCTTCCCAGAGGAGGTTTTGTACCTGGACCCCGCACCTGCCCCGGCCCTGCCTTCCCCATGTGTCCTCAGGCTGAGCCTGCCCAAACCCTGCATAATTCACGTGCGTCTCAAGAATTGTGGCTTTGATTGAAAAGCTGCTGCGTGAAACAAGCCTGGGTCATCTCAGAGGCTTTGAAGAACACAGATATCTGTCCCGTGCAGCCACGGCCCCTTTTAAAGGAGAAAACAGACTTCCTGGGATGATCTTTTCTAGGAAATGGAGGTCAGGGATAAATCAGGAGAAGAGTAACTTCCAGAGTAATTAAATCTCTCACGAGGGCCATGCCGCCAAGGCCCGCACCTTGCACTCTCGCTGGAGTGTGTAACCCCCGCTCGGAGCCTGCCGCGACCCTTCTCTTTCTCATTCTTGCCTGATCTGCTTGTCTTAGCTGCTTCCGGAGGCAACAGTGCGAGGGGCAGGGCAACAACGCTGGTCAACGCTGGCTGTTCCCTAAGAGATTTAACTCTGTCAGTCAGGGGGCGAAAGTCAAGTCACGCATATCGGAAGAGTCAAGCATCGGGCTATTCTGAAGATAATGTTTATCCCTTCGGTTGTGTTCACTCTGGCTCCAAGAGTGCTCAATGTCCCTAAGTCTTAGGGACTCCTAAGTGCCAGTGGAAAGCAGACCCCCGAATCACAGCTATATTCGAAGGTCACGAAGTTAGAGGCGGTTCAAGTCAGAAGGCTCAGGCAAGCTCTCCGTGCCGCTGGCTGTGTCCGCTCACGTAGGGGAGCCCGGATCCCCGCCTCGGAGGGAAGGCATCGCCGGTCACAGAAATCATACAGGGGAATCTGAGAAGCTGCCACTCCGCCTGCCGCCAGGAGCTCATATGAAATGATCTACATCACCAGCAGTACGAAAGGAGTATCTGGAAGTGGAAAGGGGGGGCTCATGGAATCGTGAACACGATGACACTCCATGCTGTGATGAGGACTGTAATTAACACTGACCGATAAACATGTAATGGGTGCTCACTTCCTGTGGGTGAAGAGCTGGGGTTGGGGGGGGGACTCTGGTGGCTGCTCTGTGGCATAATATTTTTGTTGTGTTTTACATCGTTCTCGGCTCCCCTAGTACAGCTACAAGTCCAAAGATGCCACTGACTTTGGGACAGGACAGGAGGAAAGAAATGGAATAATATGAAAGGGAATACTAGTATTACCAAGGATAAATGCTAGCAGTGAGCCAATGATTGCTACTGGAAACCAAAGAAGCAAAACAGCCTATCATAAGACAAGGTCACAACACAACCTGCCCACGTTGGGAATCCCTCGTCAGATCTAAGGGGCCACGTAATATAGAAGGGGCCCTCCTCCACCTGTGTGGGGCCTGGGCCTCTGCTCAGGGTTGTCAGTGGAAGTCGTGTCTTTAGAAATCTGTCCCCCAAGCCTGAAGCTTAGAACATTGATACATCCCTGAGAGCCTTAGCCACAGGACACACAGCCACACAGGAACAAATCAAATTCTCCACTTTTCTAAGACAATCCCAGGAACCCTCACCCCGGCACAAAGTCTCGTGGGCTGTTGAGTGTCTTGGGCTGGGTCCCATGGGTGGGCCATGGAGGGGGGCCAGAACAGAGCAGGAGCTGGGGGTGATGGAGGACACCCTCCTCGGCACTTTGGTCTGTTTTTCTAAATTAGAACTCAGGACAGATTTTGGTGCCCAAAACACAGATGGAAAAACCACAGGGGAAAAGCCAACCGGGGGTGGGGCAGAAGCAAGAAAGACAATGGCCGACTTCACCGGGAAGATGTGGCCATTTAAAATGGGATTGAGACAGAGTTGCAATTTTTCAGATTAAAAAAACCTCACTCGACACGCCGCCAACTTGATAGTGTGCCCATCGCATCCCCATGTCAAAATTTCCATGGCAGATGGCAAGGAGCAAAATGACCCCAAAATGTCAATCCTTTTTTTTCTTATAATAAAGAGGAGCGGTAAAAATACACAACACAGTAGAGAGAAAAGGCAAAAAGAGACTATGACAGCCCTTCCTCTACAGGAACGGAGCAATGCATACCAGTTCCCAGAAGCTCTCTTCCTTCCACAAAATATAGCTCATGCTCCATAGAGGGGATTTAAGTAAGATGCTCTCTTTAATTTTTTAGTTGGCTTGTGCTCCAGAAATTCACATTTCATTCCAGGACAGAGAAAAATACATGTTTGTATCATCCCCCCTTTTGGGGCAAACGGGGAGATCTAAATATATTGTTCTGCACCTTCACATTTTTTTGTTAGTATATTGAGGGTCTTACTTTATATTTATTCTTTTTACCTATTCATTCATTCAATAAATACTTCCTGAGCCCCACTCTTTTCAAGGCACTGATCCAAGGACTTGGTATAGCAGTGAATGAACTAATAGTATCTTTGCTCTGAGAGGGCTTACACTTAGTGGACGGAATCATACCAAAAAAATATTAAGTCTAATAAACATGTACTACATCAGATGGTAATAAGCATCATTTTTAAAAAAATACAGCTGGGTGAAGAGGCTAGAGCGACAGCGGTTGTGAAGGGGAAGAGGGAAAGCCAGCTTTGTGTGATGATGTTGCAGTACTGACCTCAGAGAAGATGCTGAGGGTATCAGACGGATATCTGCTCAGAAAGAAAGAAGAGCATATGTAAAGGTCCTGAGACAGGTTTGTGATGATCCCAGCTGAGGAGCAGCAAGGAGGTCAGCATTGGTGACACCGAGTAAGCAAAAGAGAGAGTGATGGGAAATGAGGCCACAGAATGAGGAAAAGAGCCAAATGATGTAGACTCTCATAGCCCCTGGTCAGATACTCAACTTAAGCCGTGAGTGAGACAGAAAGTCACCAGCCAGTCTGGAGCTGAGATGTGACAGGCTAGACGTACATTTCAGAGTGATCATTCTGACTTCTGCGCAGATAAGCTGCCAAAACTTCTGGACACAAGGAGATGGTGGGAGTGGTCCAGACACAAGGTGATGCTGGCAGGGACAGAGCAGAGACATGGAAACAGAGGGTGGTGGCCAGATTCTGATGCCTTGGGAATGCTGAGCTGTTCATGAACCGGGCATGGAGAGGAGAAACAAAAGAAGTGTCAAGGATCACGCTAGTAAGAGTCCCAGCCTGAGCCATGGAAGAGACAGAGTTGCTATTTACTGTGGCGGGAGCAAGGCTGGGAAAGGGGAGGTGATCGAGACACCGATTTCAGACACAGTAGGTGTGATATGCCTAGGGGACCTCCAAGAGGAGGCGGCCACAGGATCTGTGAGCCTGGAGGTCATGGAGAGGCTGGGTGTGGGAATGGAGATGTGGGAGCCGTCAGCATATGGATGGTGTCCTGAGACATATCAACACGTACTGTCCACTCAGACTTTTCTTGCTCTTTCTATCCAGCTTCCTAATAGGAAACTTCATATTGAAATGCAGATCACTGCTGGGAGAAAAGATCGGGGTACACACGGTACGGCCGATTCCTTACTACCAATTCTATTGGCAAATTTTGCCTACTTGCTAAAATTTATTTGTACCCCCAAAATCACTACTTGCAAGGCTTTCACAGGCACTCACAAGAGGCTGAAAACTTGGAGTTGCCCGACACTCATGTTCCCAGTTGAGGCCAGACGAGAAGATGCTCTGCGTCTTGTAGCTTTCACACCATAAGGAAGTGTCCTCCTTCAGTACTGTGTTTTGTTTGTTTGTTTTGTGTTTTTTGGGGTTTGGGGGATTTTTGTGATTTTGTTGGTGATTTCACTGTCCAACACCTCCCCTGCCCCTCCCCCCATCCCAAGCATAGCGCTGAAGGGCTTTCTGGCTTTCTTAAATACAAGAAGGCTGTGATTGGACTTACGGTCCAAATACAAGCATTAGATGAGCTTGGTCCAGGCATGAGTTACAGCATAGTTGGCTAATGTTAATGAAGTCCAATGTGAATGAATCAACCATATTTAAAAAGGAGTCTTTAAATGGAATTGCATATCAACCAAAGTTATGTGTGGACTGGTTGAAGAAAACAGAGGGACCAGAGGTTTGTAGGAACCTAACCTTGCATTTCCACTAGGAGCACCTGGTCAGTAGGCACTAATTCAACATTTGTGGTAATGCTATAGAACATAATAGCCACAAAGAATGACAATCAACCAATTTGCTTCTTAGATCTCTTCTACCCTTGACCTGGAGGCCTAAGATGGAACTTACTTAGAGGAATCAGCTACCACTACTCTATGCCTTAAGGTAAACCTCACAGAGGCCAACCCAGAAAGGCAGGGCTGTGACCTATTTTAAATAAGTGCTAGAGAAGAAAACCAAAAACCGAAAGAACTCCATTAATAATGATATAAAGGTAAAGGGAAGGCCATCCCCAAATGGCCCTCTTTGGCATAAAGATTATTTTGAGTTAAAAGCAACCAAGGCCCAGCAGATTCAGAGAAAGCTCTTTATGTCCCCCACAACCACTTAAAAAGAATTTAGATAGGTCACCTGCCCCAGGAAGAGAGCCTTCTTCCACAGACAACCACATTATGATATGAACAAGGTATGGTAGACAGGAAGAAACCCAGCAAGGCTACTTGGATCAAAGTCTTCTCTTTGTCCCGTCGTGTCCCAGGGGCAGGAAACATATGTTTACCAAACACAAATTCTTTCTTCTTCCTGAGGATTGCTTTATTTCCCTTTGAAGACCCAGACCCCCCCTCCCGCTTTCTCCTAAGTTCCGGATGACATATACACCTCATTTTGCCTGGCTTTGGAATTTCCATGTCCGTGTGGATTCCCCATATGTACAGTTAAATTTTATGTTCTCCTGTTAATCTGTCTCCTATCAATTTGATTCTTAGTCTGGCTAGAAAGACCTGGAAGGGGACAGGAGTTCTCACTCCCCAACCAGTACAATGATCTGTGCACAGTGGACCTCTACAAACATGCTGACTGACAACTTCCAAAACCCACTAGAAGTATCTAAGAGCTCTCCTTGTCAGAAAAATACCTTTGCGTCTTACCCAATCCCCCAGTGCCACTTAAAACGCCACCCATTTTTTGCATCCATGGTAGAAATGAAGGCCTGACCACTAGCTTCTGTTAGAACAGTCCTTCACAAACTCCAACACATCTTAAATTGCCCCTTGCTCTCCCATTTTATAAGTAAAATAATCCCATTTACTTCACAAGTTCTTTCTTAGGTGGTATTTTCTGTCCGTGGATCATGCGAACAGCATTCATTTTGCTTTCAAACATGGACAATCGTGTCTTCTTTTTTACCCTGTTAAATAATGAATTGCAATTTCCATCATGTTGTGTCCAAAGCCCACATGTGGGTCATAAATGTTTAACCGGTAAGTTCATTTCCTCTCAAGATCTCCATTAGCAGTCGTTTCAATGTGTAATTGTTCTACTGATCCTTCTGCTTAGGGGGGGGTCACCTTTTTTTTTTTTTTTTGGTTATAAAAATACCTTTACAATGAAGCCGCGTTAATTATTAAAGACAACAGCTCAAGTGAACACAGAGAAAGCTTTTTTTTATCTAAAAGGAAACAAAGACAACAAAGTAACACTGAAGAAAATTAACCTATAAACGGAAGCTGACTATAGACAGCTTTAATGTTTATTGACTCCCGTTTTTAGAACACATGCACCTTGGCGGGAGGGGGTGGATGCAAGCGCACATATGATTTGTTTTCAGTTCTCAACGGCCACACGTCTTCTCATCGGTATAGTGTCCAACCTTGGAAGAAAGCACTTCTATAAGAAGAACTATAAGTTTGGATCATCGGGACGTTACACTATGTTCTACCCATGACCAGAGAGATGGTCATATATTTCTACTACATTTAGGATCTATTCTAAGAATCTTCATAAAAATTAGTCCAGGAATCTAAGAGAGCAAAGAAGAGAAGCTTCACTGCGTTGTGAAGATAAACTCAGCATCCTTCTGAAGGGTGGCTTTCAGGTCCTCTTTCAGACCTCCCTGGTTTCAAAACTCTGGGCTTACAGCTAGCGCTATTACTTGAGGTGAGAGGAAGATCAGTGACAGCCCAAATTCACACAATGGTTACACCAAAATTAACTGAGGGTAGAGATGGTATTTTACTTGTCTGTCGCACATATGCCCCTCCATATGGCCTACCAAGGATGGGATCTTCTGCCTGGACTACTACCAATCAGAGACGCCCCCCCAAGCCCTTCCCGCACCCCCATTTGATAATTCTCTAGAATGGCTCACAAAACTCAAGAAATCACTCTATGTGTGATTACAGTTTCATGATTAAGGATACAGCCCAGGACCGGTCAAAAGGAAGAGATGCTTAGGACAAGGTATTGGGGGGTGGGTACTGAGTATCTATGGCCTCTTGGGGCATGCCAGCCTTCCACCAAACATTACTGTGTTCATCAACCCAGAAAGTCCTTTCGTCTCAGCATTTCGGGCTTGTTTGTTTGATCAAAATTTCATTATGTAGGTAGGACTGATGAAATCACTAACCACTGGTGATTAAAACTCAATCTCCAATCTCTCTCCCATCCCAGAGGTGTGATGCGCTTAGGTGGAGATGAAAGTTCTAACCCCCTGACCTGAGACCATTAAACTCCTAGAAGAAAACATAGGCAATAATCTCTTGAACATCGGCCATAGAAAAATATTTATGGATATTTCTACTCAGCCAAGTGAAAAAAAGGCAAAAATAAACTATAGTGACAAGGCCAAAAGAAAAAGCTTTTGCACAGCAAAGGAAACGATCAACAAAACAAAATGATAACCTACTGAATGGGAGAAGATATTCGCAAATGACACAGCTAATAAAGGGTTAATAGCCAAACTATATGGAGAACTTGACACAACTCAACACCAAAGAAACGAACAATCCAATTCAAAAATGGGCAGAAGACATGAACGGACATTTCGCCAAAGAAGACATCCAGATGGCCAACAGACACACAAAAAGAGGCTCAACATCACTCATCATAAGGGAAACGCAAGTCAAAACCACAATGAGATACAACCTCACACCTGTGAAACTGGCTAATATCAAAAAGATAAGAAATAACAAGTGTTAGTGAAGATGTGGAGAAAAGGGAACCCTTGAGCACTTCTGGGGGGAACGTAAATTGGTGCAGCCACTGTGGAAAACAGTATGAAGGTTCCTCAAAATCTTCAAAATAGAAATACCATATGACCCAGGAATTCTACTACTGGGTATTTATTTACCCAAAGAACACAAAAACACTAATTCAAGGAGATACATGCATCCCTATGTTCATTGCAGCATGAATTTCAATAGCTAAGACATGGAAGCAACCCAGGGGTCCACTGACTGACATATATATATATGTATATATATATAGTCACATCTTCATTATATATGGGGGAGGGGAGAATATATTTATTAATATATTCTCAGCTGCAAGGAAAGAATGAGATCTTGCCATTTGCAACAACACGGATAGACCTAGAGGGTATAATGCTAAATGACATAAGTCAGATAAAGACAAACGGCACATGATTTCACTCGATGTGGACTTTAAGAAACAAAACAAACGAAAAGACAGAAACAAACAAAAAAAACAGACTCCTAAATACAGAGAACCCTGGTTGCCAGAAGGGAGGTGGGGGGGGGGAGGGGATGGGCAAAATAGATGAAGGAAATTAAGAGGTACAAACTTCTAGTTACAAAGAAGTCAGGCAAATGAGAAGTACAGCAGAGGGAATAGTCAGCAAATACTATAACAACACTGTATGCTGACAGGCGGTGACTACATTTATCCTGGTGATCACTGAGTAATGGGGAGAACTGTCAAGTCACTATGCGATACACCTCAAATATAATACTGTGTGTCAGTTATACTTCAATAATACATAAATGTATATATTGTATAATAATAATAAAATAATAAATAAATGTATATATTTATACATTTATGTGTGTGTATACACACACACACACACACACACACACACACACACATATATATGGAAAGAGCTCTAATTATGAAGAGAGCTCTAATTTCAACGGCTTCGTCTTTCTGATACCCAGCCTCCAACCCGCAGCTACGGAGAGACCTGGCCTTGAGTCAGCTCATTAGCATAAACTTGGATACCATGGAAAGGAGCTTCTTACAAACTGCAAATGCTCCTTGTATCCCTCAGGGGATCCCAAGGGTTTTAGGAGCTCTGTGCCAGGGACTAGAGACAAAAATCAAATTTTATTATTAGGCATGTATGGTTATTATCACACACGAGTTTCATAAGGCTACTTCACAAAGTTATTATGCACAAGGGTCCGGAGACCTGGCTTCTTGGGGAGCCCTCAGGCTGAGAAATAATGGCTTAGGGCACAGCCAGGGCTTGGGAAAATCTTACCCAATGCCCCTCTCAAAGATGGCAAAGGGAGGCACCAGAGAGTCTCTCAACATCGTCTTCCCGGTGGGCAGAGGCTGGAGTAGTGGAGATTTCAAACCAGCCGCTACCCCAAGGAAATGGCACAAAGAACGGATGCCTTTGGAGGTCACTCCTCCTCATCATTTACCCTCCACTCTGCTCTGTAAGAATTAGGTAGTTGACCAACATCTATGTAAGCAATTACTGTGGTCTGTTAACATTCTAAGTGCTTTGCAAATGTCCACTCATTAATAATTCCCACTTCCCCTTTGACGTGGTTATGGTTACAAAGAAACTGGGGTGCAGAGAGGTTAAACAACTTGCTCAAGGTCACCCATCAAATCTAAGTCCATGCTCTGACCACTAGGCTACTGTACTGTATGAGCTCCCAGACTCATAACCCAATAAAAGGTGCTATCGTCTATCGTGGAGGAGTATTACCTCTTTCTTTATTTTTATTTTTTTAAGATTTATTTATTCATTTGAGAGAAAGAATAGGGAGCATGAGCAGGGGAGGAGTAGACAGAGAGGGAGAAGCAGACTCTCCACTGACTCCCAGGACCCCGGAATCATTACCTGAGCCGAAGGCAGACGCCTAATCAACTGAGCCACCCAAGCACCCACCCCCTTCTTCATTTTGAAAATGAAAGACTCTTAAAAATTGGAGTCATCTCCCCCTTTCCCATATTTTTGTTTGTTTACATTTTTCACCTTTCAGGGGAGTTTATCATTTAGCCCATTGATTGCAAAATAGTGGGGAGGAAGAGGAGGGCTTTGGGGCCTTCTTTGGTTAGGTGTCCTTGGTTATGGAATCTGACGGTAACAAGAAACTTTTTTTAAAGGTCCCCAAATTCCCCTCTGGGTACGCTAAGTATGTGTGGTCCACTGGCATAATCTGCAGTCGGAGAGGGTGTGGTGGTATTTATACTGCTTGGGCGCCAGTAGGAGCAGGCTAAGGGATTATCTGTAGGAGGTGGGTGTAAGCAAAGAGGGTGTGTGTAATGCAGGCCTCAGCGTGGGTATGTTCTCAGCACGTATGCCATCCTTCCTATTTGTACTGATATTAGCCCTTCCACACTTCCTGTGTGCTGTGGGAACTGGGCCACACTACTGGCCCTTGGACATGGCTGCTTGAATCAGGGTCCATACTGGGAGAGGCCACGGGGGATGTGATTTCAGATGCTCACACGCATCTCAGTCACTGAGCTGAAGCCACCATCTGGGAAATACCCAGTGAGGGACAGATTTATGTAAAAATATGTGAATGAATGAGTTCAGAGAGGAGTGTTCAGAGATAAACAGGAGAATGGCGATGGAGTAGACATTGTGAAACAGAGATACGGCCCAAGAGGGAGACGGTCTCTAGATCTGGTCCACCATCATAGGAAGCACGGCTGTACTTCCTGCTGGCGTTTCAGAAAGCCCTCACTGCTCATGACACATTTGTCTTTAACGTAAGTCAGCTTGAGTGTGCTTGGGTCTTGGATCCAAAAAAAAAAAACAAAAGTCCACAATGAAAAGTTTAACCTATAACATAGGTAAGTTTATAATTTCAATGAAAGCCAAAGTTCTGATGTTAGCATATGAAGAATTATTTCTCTCCATTCCAGCTTCCCATGTCACAGGAATTAAATCAAACTGGAAAAAGATAACCTGCCGATTTTATGGAAGTCCCTTGGATAATCAATGATATTTTTCCTTTGATCTTTAAAGGTATCGAGAGGCACAAAATCAATGTAAAGTCGTTTGGGGCCGCTAAGAAGAAATCCTCTCTGCTTTTGAGCTCTTCAAGAAAACCTAAGGACACTCTCCCAAACCTCATGCTAGGATGGTCTTCAACTCATCAGAACACTATGATCTTGAAAATTTTTTGGAATTCTGTTGGAAATTCCCTACCACCCACGGAAGCAGTGGGAACAAGGGAGTCTGCGCTGCTGTACTGAAACTGTACTGGTTTCTATGAATTTCCTACATCCTCATTTAATTCATAGTTATTGTGCAACTTTCAGAACCGAATCAACAATCCCTCTCTAGCATTAAGACCTACACTTCATTCAAAGACTAGTTTACAGCCAGCACCCCCCACATGATGCTCTTACCACCCTGTTAATTTCCTTCATAGCTCTTATCTCTATATGTAAATTTGATTTGTTTACATGTTTATTGTTTATCTCCCTCATTAGAATCTAAGAAGGAAGCAGGGATCTTAATTAGCTAGGTCACCACTCTATCCCCAGTACCTAGCACAGAGTAAAACAAAAACAAAAACAAACTAGAAGAACTTGAAAATTTAGGCTAGCTCACTGCTACCTGTTCTAAAACATAGCCCAACATGTAGAAAGGCTCAAAAAGAAGCAAAGTATATTTCTGGCTCGTGAGAGTCCAAATCAGTTGCATGTAGGGAGGGGGAAGGTGCCTTTGTTAACAGGGTCTTCCTGAGACCCAGGGTGATGGCATCTCTGCCGTCTTCACGTGGCTCCTAGAACCCTGGAGGTTAACATTCAGACAGCAGAATGGGAATGACACATAGAGTGGGGATTATTTGCCTGAGGCTGATTGTAGAGTAAGCCTGATGGGGCAGACCACAAAGCCTATACATCTATCCGATTCCAAGGGCCAGGTGGACCCTACAAAGAGCTAAGGCAGATAGGGGCTCCTTGCCCTACAAGGGGGCCTAAGCTCTCATAATTCAGAATTTAGTTGCAGATTTCAGCTCCCCGGGAGGCGAGATGTTGCCTTGCTAGATTCATCCACATTATTCTTTTCCTCTACTTCCAGTCCTCTTTCAATCCACAGACTCAGTGCAGAAGGCTACAGGTCAACCTGGAGATATTACAGGTGAGTTATTACAGCTGGGATATTACAGGTGGGATATTACACGTACGATATTACAAGTGGGATATTATAGGCAAGTTATTACAGGTGGGATATTACAGGTGAAATACTACAGGTGAGTTATTACAGGTGATATTTCAGACTACTGCAGGAAAGTGAGTATCGTCATAAAGCAAGTCAAATGACTTTTTTGTTTGTTTCCCAGGGAATCTGAAAGTTACGCTTACACTCTACTGTACTAGCATGCTGTCTAAAAATACAATGACGTACCTTAATTTTAAAACACTTCATTGCTAAACAATACCAACCACCCTCTGAGTTTTAGCCAGCCGTAATCATGGATTCCAGATCACAATAAACACAACAATAATGAAAAAGTTTGAAATATTGTGAGAATTACCAAGATGTGACAGAGGACACCAAGCGAGCAAACGCTGGTGTAAAAAAACGGTGCGTCAGACTTGCTTGAAGCACGGCTGCCACAAGCCTTCAATTTATAAAATTTTTTTTTTAAAAAGGCAGTATCTGCAAAGCACAATAAAATGAACTATATGCTCATATATCCTTTCTGAAAACACTCTCCCATCTTTTTCCCTCCCTCTGCTTCCTTCCACTGCTCCGTCCATTACTCTACTTAACACTTTTAAAATTAGGTCATTTATCCCCTCAATGTCGGGTAGTCAAAGAGCAAGAGAACTGGACCGACCGGCAATTGCTTCAACTTGAATGTGCAAAAATGCTCGCTCAGCATATTGTAAACAACGATTTTGCAGGAAGATTGGAAATAACATCCATGCCCACCAAAATGGTGACAGAGGGGCGCCTGGGTGGCTCAGTGGGTTAAGCCACTGCCTTCGGCTCAGGTCACGATCTCAGGGTCCTGGGATGGAGCCCCGCATCAGGCTCTCTGCTGGGCAGGGAGCCTTCCTTGCCCACCCCACCCCCGCCTGCCTCTCTGCCTACTTGTGATCTCTCTCTGTCAAATAAATAAAATCTTTTTAAAAAAATGTTATCTATTTTGCGGCACCTGGGTGGCTCAATGGGTTAAAGCCTCTGCCTTCGGCTCGGGTCATGATCCCAGGGTCCTGGGATCGAGCCCCACATCGGACTCTCTGCTCAGCAGGGAACCTGCTTCCTCCTCTCTCTCTGCCTGCCTCTCTGCCTACTTGTGATCTCTGTCAAATAAATAAATAAAATCTTTTTAAAAAAATGGTGACAGAGAGTGACATGTATTGGCATGGAAAGATGGCCATGATAAACTAAAAAAAAAAAAAGAACAAAATAGCATGTTTATGAATAATATTCAGAGATGAATATTAACTTGTGAACCTAAGGGAAATATTGTTTTTTTGTTCTTTCAACACATATTTAACACACCAGGCACTGGCAGAGCCATCAAGATTAGGACGGGAAACATGGTTCCGATGCGTGAGAGTTTACAGTCTATTGAGGAAGCAGATGTTAATCAAATCATAGTATAAATAATTTAAAAGTGTGATGAGTGCTATGAAGCAGCATGTGGGATATTGTGAATATATAATTTTAAAAAGTCTTATCCTACTGCTTTTAGTAAAAATTACACACGTGTGGTGTGTATATGTGAGTGCAAGCATGAGCATGTGTGTGGCGTGTATACTGAGTGTGAGCACACGTACGCATATGAGAAAGGCCAGAATTACGTACATATAACCCACAGGGATTAGCCCTGAATGTCTGTGCTTTTCTCCTTTCATTTTCAGCATGTTTTGAATCTTCTTCAATTGTCATGAGTTTCTTTTGTCATCAAAAAGTCAAATAAAGTCTTAATTGGATTTATTCTTTTTTCAAGTTTTTATTTAAATTCTAGTTAATTAATGGTGTCGTACTAGTTTCAGGTGTGCAACAGAGTGATTTAACACTTCCATACATCACCCGGTGCTCATCACAAGTGTGGTCCTTCATCCCCATCTCCGAGTCCACCCATCCCCCCACCCACCATCCCTCTGGCGACCAGCAGTTCTCTATAGTTATGAGTCTGTTTCTTGGTTTGTCTCTCTCTTTCCCCCTCACCCATTTCCCCTTTTGTTTCTTAAGTTCTACATATGAGTGAAATCTTGTACTATTTGTCTTTCTCTGACTTATTTCACTTAGCGTGATTCCCTCTAGCTCCATCCCTGCTGTTGCAAATGGCAAGATTTCATTCTTTTTTATGGCTGAGTAATATTCCACGGCGTATCTATAGCACATCTTCTTTAAACATTGATCTATCGATGGACTCTTGGGCGGCTTCCATACTTGGCTACTGTAGATAATGCTGTTATGAAAATCAAGGTTCATGTTTTGTTTTGAATTAGTGTTCCTGTAGTCCAAATACCCAGTAGTGCCATTGCCGGGTCATAGGGTAGCTCTATTTTTAATTTCTTAAGGAATCTCCACACTGTTTTTCACAGTGGCTGCACCAGTTTGCATTCCCACCAACAGCGTAAGAGGGTTCCCCTTTCTCCGCATCCTTTCAACACCTGTTGTTTCTTGTGTTGCTGATGTCTGCCATTCTGACAGGTGTGAGGTGATATTACGGTTTTGATTTATTTCCCTCATCATAAGTGATATTGAGCATCTTTTCACGTGTCTGGTGGCCATCTGGAGGTCTTCTTTGGAAAAGTGTCTATTCATAGCTTCTGCCTACTCTTCAATTCAATTATTCGTGTTTTGGTTGTTGAGTTTTGTAAGTTCTTTGTAGATTTTAGATACTAATCCTTTGTCAGATATGTCATTTGCAAATATCTTCTCCCATTCCGTAGACTGTCTTTAGTTTCGTTGACTATTTCCTTAGCTGTGCAGAAGCTTTTTTTCTTGATATAGTCCCAATAGTTTATTTTGGCTTTGATTTCCCTTGCCTCAGGAGACGTATCTAAAAAGAAGTTCTTACAACCAATTTCAAGGAAGTTACTGCCTGTATTCTCTTCTAGGATTTTTATGGTTTCAGGTCTCACATTTAGGTCTTTCATCCATTTTCGATTTATTTTTGTGCGTGGTGTAAGAAAATGGTCCAGTTTCATTCTTTTGCATGTGGCTGTCCAGTTTTCCTGACACCATTTGTTGAAGACACTGTCTTTTTTCATTGGATATTTTTTCCAGCTTTGACCAAGGTTAACTGAGCATATAATTGGGGGGTTCATCTCTGGGTTTTCTATTCTGCACCACTGATCTACGTGTCTATTTTTGTGCCTGTACCATACTGTCTTGATAACTACAAGTTTGTAATACAACTGAATTTTTTCTTTTCTTTTTTCTTTATTTTTTATTTTGCAAGCTTTATTTTTCTTTTGCAAGCTTGCTTTGGCTACTTGGGCTCTTTTGTGGTTCCATACAAATTATAGGATTATTTGTCCTAGCTCTGTGACTAATGCTGGTGGTATTTTGATAGGGATTGCATTAGATGTGTAGATTGCTTTGAATAGTACAGACGTTTTAACAATATTGGGTCGTCTAATCCATGAGCATGTGTCTTTCATTTCTTTGTGTCCTCTTCAATTTCTTTCATTAGTGTTTCATAGTTTTCAGAGTACACGTTTTTCACTTATTTGGTTAGGTATATTTCTAGGTATCTTGTGGTTTTTGGTGGAATTATAAGTGGGATTGATTCTTAACTGTTCTTTCTGTTGCTTCATTATTGATGTTTAGAAATGTAACAGATTTCTGTACATTGATTTTGTATTCTGTGACTTTATTGAATTTATTTATCAGTTCTAGCAGTTTTCTGGTGGCACCTTTAAGATTTTCTATATAGCGTATCACGTCATCTGCAAATAGTGAAAGTTTTACTTCTTCCATGCCAATCTGGATGACGTTGATTACTTTTTGTTGCGTGAAGGCTGTGGCTAGGTCTTCTAGTACTATGTTAAATAACAGTGGTGAGAGTGCACAACCCTGCCTTGTTTCTGACCATCGAGGAAAAGCTCTCAGTTCTTCTCCATCTAGGATGATATTAATCGTGTGTTTTGCATATATGGCCTTCATTATGTGGAGGTATAGTCCCTCTAAGCCTACTTTGGTGAGGGTTTTTATCATGAATGGATGCTGTATTTTGTCCGATGCTTTTTCTGCATCTATTGAAATCATCATATGGTTCTGATCTTTTCTTTTGTTAATGCAACGTATCACATTGATTGATTTGTGAATAATGAACTACTCTTGCAAACAAGGAACAAACCCCACTCAACTGTGGTGAATGATTTTTTTTAAGTATATTGTTGGATTCAGTTTGCTAGTATTTTATTGAGAATTTTTGCGTCATGTTCACCAATGGAGAGATCATCTAAACAGGAAATCAACAAGGAAACAACAGTTTCGAATGACACACTGGGCCAGAATATACATTAACAAATATATTCGGAACACTCCACCCTAAAACAGCAGAATACACATTCTTTTCAAGTGCACATGGAACATTCTCCAGAACAGATCACAAAGTAGGTCACAAAAGAGACCTCAACAGATACAAAGAGACTGAAGTCTTACCATGCACCTTCTCTGACCATAATACGATAGAACTAAAGTCAACCACAAGAAAAAGAATCTGGAAAGACCACAAACACAAGGAGGTTAAAGAACAAATGAAAATGCAAACATAATGGTACAAAAGCTTTGGGTTACAACAAAAGTGGTCCTAAGAGGGAAGCATAAACAGCACTATAGGCCTACCTCGAGAAGCATAAAAAAATCTCAGAAAAAAATCTAATCTCACATCTAAAGGAGCTAGAAAAAGAATAAGAAACAAAACCCAAAACCAGCAGAAGGAAGGAAACAGTAAAGATTAGACCAGAAATAAATGATATGGAAACAAAAACCATAATAAAACAGATCAGTAAAACCAGGACCTGGTTCTTTAAAAAAAAAATGAATAAAATTGATAAACCTCTAGCCAGGCTTATCAAAAAGAAAAGAGAAAGGACCCAGATAAATCAAATCACAAATGAGAGAGGAGAAATAACCAACACCACAGAAATTCAAGCAATTACAAGAGAAAATTATGAAAACCTATACGCCACCAAATTGGACAATGTGGAAGAAACAGATAAATTCCTAGAAACAGGGATGCCTGGGTGGCTCAGCCCATTAAGCATCTGCCTTCAGCTGAGGTCATGGTCCCAGGGTCCTGGGATCAAGTCCTGCATCAGGCTCCTTGCTCAGCAGGGAGTCTGCTTCTCCCTCTGCCTTTGGCTCCCCCTGCTTGTGTGCACTCTTTGTCTCGCTCTCTCGCTCATAAATAAATAAATACAAATCTTTTAAAAAAATTCCTAGAAACATCAAAACTACCAAAACTGAAACAGGAAGAACTAGAAAACTTGAACAGACCCATAACCAGCAAGGAAGTCGAATCAGTAATCCAAAAAATCCCAGCCAACAAAAGTGCCTTTATCTTAGTTTTCTCAATTACGTGTCAGGCTACCTGTAGATTTCGGGTCAGTGCTCCTCTCCGTCTTCCCTGAAGACAAAACCAGAATTTAGATTTCCTGACTTTACAGTGCATGAGAGTATATTACTTTGACGCATTTGAAAGTAACAGCAAGCTCTGCGAAAAAGACAGGTCAGGCAGACATCATTGTCCCAGGGGACATGGTTGGCCACGTAAGGCAGGGGGACCAGGAAACCCACCTTCCTCCGGGGCCCACCGGAAATTACACTTGTTCATGGCAACTCGACTGAAGTTGAAACATCAGCTCGATGTGAAAATGCTAACAAGACTATTAATTCTGATCAGATTTATGTCTTGCAAAGATATACAGACAATTAACTTGCAACGAATTTTAACCTTCGCCATTTGTAATTTACATTGCTGTTTACAACTGTTTCTAGTACTTGTAACAGCTCCTTAAGCCTCAGTGAGAAGCGAGAGTGAAGGGTTTTGCCTGTCACCTCTTACTGACATTCAAAGAATCTCCAATGAGACCACAGAAAGCCTCATATTGACTTGCCCTCCAGGTGACTTGAAAAACGTCCTGACTGATGCCCATCATAAGATGTTGCAAAGGCTTACTTTGAAGCAACACAGTTTCTTCTAAAAATTGCTTATGTGTTTTCTGTAAATGGCATATGCTCGTTTTTATAAAGAACACCGTTCAAGTAAGGAAAAGAATAAAGAAGGAGATTTGGAATTATCCCCCACTGTTCAGTGTGGTGAGCACATTCTTCTCTATCCCTACCCATGCACAGAGATCTACTAAGAGAAGTTTAGGAAGGAGGGTATATACGCTTAAAAATAAGTAAAACTTGATTTGGGGGCTCTAAGTCAAGATCACGAAGGCTGGGTAAAGGGGCCTCCGGTGCCGGGGATGGCCTGTTCTTTGAATGGGTGCTAATTGCAAGACTGTGCTCATTTTGCAGAAATATGCATTTATACAACTATGATTTATGCTCTTTTTCCGTTCGGAAGTTACACTTGAGTAAAGATTTTTACTTAAAACCCCTTGATTAAGTAAATCAGTACTCCAAGGAGAGGAAGGAGAAAACGGGGGAGAGGAAACATATTCTCAGAACCAATTCAGTACATTTTAAAAATTCATCCACTCCATGTCAATGCACTTTCACACAAGCTTACCAGGCAGTTCTAAGTCCCAGACTGGGTAAATGGTATTCACCTCCTTCAGCGTCATGAAACATACGTTACAAACACAGTTTTACAAAGAACTTCTATGTTCAGTGAACACAAACCGGGCAAGTCTTAGGTGTGGTGACATATTACAACATAGTCTGCCCCTGAGAAACACCCAAAGTGGATGAACCACACTTTCCACGAATTGACTCATCAGCCATGGTTGGAAATCTACAAGTCATATAGATACAGAATAACAGTTAATTTAAAGAGTGAGATTGATTAAGTATGACCTGGTATGATTTCTCCCCTTTCCCTCTACCAGAGACTTTACCCATTTCCCAAAACTTGTCTATACATGCTTTCTTACATTTTGATTTCCCTACTGAAACCAAAATAAACACAGTAACTAACCACATAAGGAAATGAACCCAAGTACTTTTATAAAACGCGCTTTAAATCCAAACACGGAATTTCAGAATCCAAACACCCAATGCCTCCAGATACACTTGCCCTTCTGGGTGGGGCCACAACAAGGGTGAGGGGCTGACTCAGGGTAGTGGGTTTTGGGAGAGTCTGAACCCTTCATAAGACCCCAAAATCCTCAGGGTCCCGAGATGTCTGGGCAGCCAATCCACATATTGGATTGCTAAATCCCAAGAGTAAGACGGGAAGTAAGAGGAGGAGAGAACACTAACAGGCATCTGGGAATACCGATGAGAAGGGCAGAAGTAGGAGAAGCAGACAGTGGGGAGGGTGAGCCCGCCCGTCATAAGCTCAGCCAGAAGTACCAGGTACGGCCAGGACTGGATGTACATCGGAGGGTCTTCATGCCATTCTCATGTCCACATTTACACGAGAACATTTAAATTTGCATTTAAGGCTAACAACCTGAACTATCCCATTTCTCCCGTAATCCTCTGAGCATCTCCCCAAGGAGCATCTCCTCCCAGGAACCTCTTTAATTTCTAGGTTACCCAGATAATTAGTCTCTTTATCCTAGGTCTCCCTCTCTCACATCGATTTCACAGTCAACATGAGGCTTGATCGGCATCGACTTCTGCGGTGTCCATATCCACCTGCTCTTACGTCTTCTCGCCAGACGGGACCTGTCCGGCATCCAACATGAACCATCTGGACCCATGAGGCTGACCAACGGGATGAAACCAGAACCGAGCTCACATTTGCTTATTTTCCGCTCTGCACTTCCCTGAACCCATCAAAGGCAGCTCCTTCACACAAGACCACAGAAAACACAAGAGGAATAATTCATCTTCATTACATCACTGGTAGTGCAATTTATAATTTTTAATGCTCCTGACACACTCTTCAAGGAGAGACTCAAAGCCAACCGACACACTGACGTCCCTAAACTTTGCCATCGAAATATCCCCCTTCCTGACAATTAGTATCATACCTATCCTAATTAATAAAATACTTCTATTCCGTGTGCTTTTTTTTTTTTTTGAGGGAAGAGGGCTTTTTTATCCACTCATGTTCTTCCATATCTTTCCATTCATCTTATCAACATGATGCTAGGTCGTCAGTTATCAAGAACACGGTCCTGAAATCATTAATCATTTCCAGCTATCTCCAATTTGCCCTCTACGTGTCACCTTCAAACTTCCAAAACCTTCAGATCTATATATCTGGGTGTAGGCACACATCACCTCCCCTGACCCTCTGAATCCACCTTCTTCTCTTCAGGAACATAATCCAAAGGCCACTTAGCATCTCGAGCCTCCACATTTGTCCCAGAACATGCTACACCGTCACTCACCTCTAAATACCCTCCTGGACTTTGGGTGACAGGCTACAAAAGTCATCAGTTTATATGTTCTGACTCTCATACTTTTGCTTCCTCGATGGAAGCAACACACACAATCTACTGGGTACAAAGCGTCATGCCTGGTGACGGAGGAACTACAGTCACGTGACCCTCACTCTTCTCGAGTCCGTTGCTTCAGGGGAGAGGCTGTGTTTCCCTTTCTCAAGTTCACATCCAATCAGGGGCCTGTGCAGGTGAAGCGTTCCTGCATCTGTCCTCCTACTTGGATTCTTTTTCATTTTCTCCCCGCCATCCTCACTGAAATCCTGATCGCCTTGTACTCCAATAATTTCAAAAGCTTCCTCGCAATTCATCTCCCCATCATGATTTCCGGCCTAATCGGACATCCAACTTTACACAAACGTTAAGGCAATTATTACCAAGACCCAACAGTGGTAAGAATCATGAGTCCCACTTAGCAAACAAGAACAGTAACTGTCAAGGAGTTTAAAAAAATCACTGCCCCCAAACCACACAAACAGGTGGGTAACAGAGAAATGGAACTCTAGGTCTGGGTGCATTTAAATATTCTTTCCATAACATTAGACTCTGTCCCAGATGAAGGGAAGTGTTGAAGGGAAGCTGGCCGCAGTGGCAACATAAGGTAAGAATCAAATGACAAGATTTGCACCCAAAGAGACGACACCAAGAAAGAGCAGACCTGTCTTGGGCGCAGACTGGATATGAGGAAGAAAGAGAAGTGCCAAAGATTATTTGAAGCTTGAAAGGCTGGGTCATCAAAGTGTTGGCTTGGCTTACCTTCCTCTAGACCTTAAAAGGTTATAGGATGAGGTGGCTTAGGGAGTAAAGGCCTTGAGGAGTGCCTGGTATGGGGGGGAGGGCCTTTTGGTTGAGCGTCCAACCCGTGGTTTGGGCTCAGGCCCTGATCTCAGGGCTGTGGGACAGAGCTCCGTGTCAGGCTCCGTGCTGAGCGTGGAGTCTGCCTCAGACTCCCTCCTTCTCCCTCCGCCCTTACCACTCATGCCCTCTCTCTAAAATAAATAAATTAATTTAAAAAAAAAAGAAGGAAGGGCCTTGTAATTGTTCCTCCCCTCATACTACTTTTTCCTAGCTGTGTGTCTTTAGCAAATATTTAACGTCTCTGTACCTTGCCTCAGCACAATGGTAATCATAATCATAATCATAATATCTGCTTAACAAGAAGGATGGGGAGCATTAAAGTATTTCACACACTTGGCACGTAGCGGAAACAACCTCGATATTTGTAACATATTCCTTGAAAGCATTCACACATTTCCTTTGCTTTGAAATAACTTAAAGTGGTTTGCAATTCTGTGGGATGGATTTAACTCTGCATTGTCTTCCAATCTGTAAATAAAGTGAAAACAGGCGATCTGAGGCCAGAGCCCGCGGCGGGCGAGTTACTTGGTGGAGCACCCAGCAAGTCCCAACACGCTCCTGATCCTAATAAGGAGGGTTTGAAACACAATGACTCCCTTTTCTCTCCGATAAGCAAGGTGACTGACCACATCTGCACGATAAGAAACATGGTGGGTTTCTTTGTCCTCGTGGAGGGACTTCTTGAAAATCTAAGCGATACAGAGATTCACTGCCCTTACCATCAAAGACCCGTTGGTCAACCCTCTGCTCTCTGGACAGAGTTCTCACTAGAAGGAAAGGTAGGCACAGCTCCCTTTGCAAAAGCCGGCTGGTTAGACCGTCTGCCCTACAACACCGTGACCACTTCAGCGTTCGCAGGTTGGAAAAGCTCAATTAGACCAAAGGTTTCATTTTAACGTACAACTAGGTAACGTTCCCAACTTTTTTTCTGCAATCCAAACAAGAGGTCCACGTACCTTCCGTAGGTTGTGCTACTGCAATTAAGTGACTCCGTCCCTGGCAGGCTCCTTGTCGTCTCCCTGAATATTGTACAAGATTGTCGCTACGCTTCAGCTCATGCCCAGGCTTCAAGGGCGCCGGCAGGGACCCTACCTGCTTTAGAGCTCGGTCCTTTTTAATCCTTAAAGGAATGCTCTCACGCTAATAAAAAGAAAAGAACTGGGCACCTGGGTGGCTCAGTCATTAAGCGTCTGCCTTCGGTTCAGGTCACGATCCCAGGGTCCTGGGATTGAGCCCTGCATTGGGCTCCCTGCTCCGCCTGCCTCTTCCTCTCCCGCTCCCCCTGCTTGTGTTCTCTCTCTCTCTCTCTCTCTGTCAAATAAATAAAATCCTTAAAAAAAAAAAAAAAAAGAAAAGGAAAGAATTATTATGCCTCAAGAATTGAGGCAAAACATTCGAAAGCACTACGGAGCCCCCTTTAATCCTCATGCCAGGCAAGCTGATGCTTCCCACCCTGCTGGGCAAGGAGGAATAGGTGGTTCTTTGACGTGACATCTCCACGGGTTAGAAGACCTCCCAGCCCGTCAGCTAAGGAGGGAACAATCCGACCCGGAGCTTTGTGACTGTTTCCAGGGTCTGTCTGCTCCTGAGCGAGTGATCGAGGCTGGAGGGTGAGGGCAGGAAGTGAAATGAAAGTCTCATCAGTCTGGTTCCCAGTGTCCCCTTTTCTGACTGGTTGGAGAGGCAGACTTACTTCTAAAAATTCCCATATCCCTCATCAGCACTCTCTTCATTCATCTGGATTATAAACGGAATAATTGTGTCCCACACATCAGCTGTGCAGTCAAATAAATGTATTTCAGGCATTCTCTCTACACAGCAATAGGTTATATTTTCTCTTAAATGTTATATAACCTTATTATTACCCATGTCCTTCGTCGCTGGATTCCTTAAAGGAAATGCGGGGGGCCTTGGGGGCTCCGCACACGGTCCCCCCTCCCCGCAGGGGCCACCCTACCCCTCGTCCAGAGACCTCGCGCTCCCAGAAAGGCATGCCTCCCCCTGGGCAATGTTCGCTCTGCCAGGGCCAATCCGACAGACTTCCTCCAAACAAAGTCACTTACACTTTGTTTTAGAACCTGGGCCCCTCCGGTCGCTGTGCGCGAAGGACAGTTTGGAAGGAAAGAAAAAAAAAAAAGAAATCACTTAGAAGTTTGCTCTAGTCATGGGTAACGTGCCAATGCCTCCCATCGACAGTGACACTCGCAGAACTGTGACATTTCACTCGTCAGGCAAGAGAGCTGCTTCCGAATGAATGGGTTTGTAGCCCCGCACGAAAATACCGAGAAAGCAAAGCGATTCCTCCTCGGAGGCAGCCTCCGCGAAATTACAGCTGCGTCCAGAGGACGAGCACGCACGAGAGGCTGCGTTAATCGGGGCTCGCGTCTGAGGTCACCATTAGACCATCCTCCCTGGCACAGCCCAGCAAATGGTCCTTATTCATTACAAGCCTCCGAATCATTTTTCCCAAAAGTCAGGGCTTTGGTGCCAAGGGGGGGTCCCTGCCCTTCCTAGGAAGAAGCTGACAGCACCCCAGAGCTCAAGTTCAGCCTCCTGCTACCCACAGCCATCGCCACGGGCAGATGCCAGGTCCCACACCAGCTCTACGGAAAAGTCTGGAGGTTCTTACCATCGTGATCCAATCTTCCCTCCCTGCAGAGGCCAGCAGCCAAGAGCTGCTGCCGGAGAGCCGGTCCCACAGCCACTGGAGGCTTGGGAGGTAGAGAATGTTTCGTGTGGTGCAAATGTGCCACCACTGATTATATTTCAGTCCCTCAATTGCTGGCCTCGATGCTTTGGAAAACAGCCAAACCCAGCGCGGGGAGAAAGGGCTGCAGTTTGCAATTCCAGAATTTCCCTGAGAACCTGCTCTTAAAGACCCGGGTCTCTTGTTTAGCATTTTAAGCAAATACCAAAGGCTGCTACATTCAATTAGATCTCCCTCCCTTCCTCCCTCCCTCCGTCTCTCTCTCAGATGGGGTGTGTTGCTTTCTGGGATGAAATTATAGCGGGAGCTCAAGCTGACCCAGGGGAACGCAGGCACTCTGCCAGCTTCCGCACGCCTCCGAGCTGAGCAGAGCCGCCGCTCTTCCCATCAGAGAGGAGAGGGAGAGGCCATACCGGCGAGCCCCGGGGGACATTAGGGTCACGACAGCCCTGTACCGGGCGGGAGTCTGCAAAGTGCGCCCAGGACCAAACCCAGGACCTAAGCCCGGGCTACACGGTTCGCTGTCGCGCTGTCGGATCCAAACAGGCGGGAAGCAAAGTTCTCGGCGCATCAAAGGAGTCCATGAAGCAGAGCTTTATCCTACAAAATAGATTAGAAGTTCTTCACATGCAGGGACCGTATCTGCCAAGATGCTTTAAATCTAGCTGCGTCTGCTCAGTCATAGGAAAGCGTCGGGCTCTTTGTTCCTCCTATGTTATGACAACACTTTATAGCTTAAAAATGTTTCTCTCTCTCAGAAGGATTCAGCCACACAGCTAGCACACAGGAGAGACAGGGTGGCGGTCAAAGCTCAGGCCAGGACGCTTGGAAATAACAGCACAACAAGCAGAAGCAGCTGTTAACTGCTAACCCGTGCACCTGCCTTTCCTTCCTCCCTTACTATACATTCCAGTAAAGTGGCTGCCATGTTGGGTTTGGGAAGGTGAAAAAAAAAGAGAAATTCTCTTACACATGTGTACAAATAGCTATACTCTTGCATTCAGGGTTTTCTGAATGGAGCCAATCCATTTCATCTTCTTCGTGAATTCTTTATTACATCCTTAAAAAATATTGAGAATGTATACGAGAAGCCCACCAAGACGAGACTACGTCCCTCCAAAGAGGGCTTGTTATTCACTGGTCAGTATTTGAAATACTGGACCTGCATGAATAAAAATAATAAACGGATAAATAAATAAAGGAGCCAGGAGAGACGGGAAGCTCCCGCGGGCGCCGCACACCCCCCGTCCCTGCCGCCACGATCCCCTATGGGTAAGAAGCCCGAGGAAATGAAGGACATCAGACTCCCCCGAGTATTCCACAACAGCAGAATGAGGCCTGTCCACCCCCTCAGAAGAGCGGCCAGAAGCGCTGGCAACTGCTTATCTCTCCCCCCATTCTCCTATCTCCAGATTTATCCCCCAAACCCTATCCTCTTGCATTGCCTCGGGGTTTTGTTCTGTCTTTGGACACATGCGGCCTCATCCACACCCCTGACCAGCCCCACAGGCAGCCAATTCAGAAGGGAGGGTTTCGAGAGTTCAAATGGACCAGAGACTACAGGATCCCTTAGAAATAAGCACACAGGATTACTGGATCCCTTAGAAATAAGCATATGGGATTACCAGATCCCTCAGAAATAAGCACACGGGATTACTGTCTCCCTTAGAAATAAGCAAATGCTTTTACTACATCCCTTAGAAATAAGCAAATGGGATCCTGGATCCCTTAGAGGTAAGTTCACAGGATCACTGGATCCCTTAGAAATAAGCACATGGGCACAAAGACGCTTTCAAATTTAATCTCAAGCAATCCTCCTCAGTCCAAGAATCATAAAGCATGTAGGGACGTCCTTCAGCTTCTAATAATGTTTCGAAGGTTTCTGTTTCAATAGCTAGAACTGATGTCAGTAGAGGGAAAATTAGGTCAAGGCAATGAGAAAAAGAACCCATCACTCCCTAAAACCCCTCAGGCTTGCCAAGTACTTATACCACGAGAACAGTCACCCAGAAGACAACATGTTTCGGCAATAAAATATTGACATTAACTTTGAGCACGGTATTATTAACGAGATACGAAGTCAAGCGGGACAGTTTCTAACCATGAAAAGTAGCCAGAGTAGGGAGGAAATTAAGGAGACATGGAGAAAATGCACGTGCTCTCCAGGAAAGGGAGCAACAGTCACATGCAGGGTCTGGACGGTCTAGTGGAGGACACGGAGCCTGCTGTCCCGACAATCCTGAATTCTAGAGACGGCTGAGGGCACACGGGATCTCGGGGTTCTGTGCCTGGGACCTTGATTTCCTCCAAGGGGCACGGATTCGGTGCCTGTTCTCCCTTGTCACCACAGGAGGGAGCTGCTGTGTAACAAGGGCAGGGCTCTCCGGCTTTCGGAGAGGTGACCGGTTTTCATTCCCAGCTCCAGCACCTGGCCGAGATGCTTCCAACCCGAAAAGAACGTGAGCAATCGGTGGTTCAAAATCAGCTTCCGAAGCCCTCCTCCAACGGACCCTGCTCCGGTGTTCACCTGCAAATATGTGCGCACCCAGGGCAACGACTATGGGCTTTTTTTCCCCCTACACCTACGCGACTGTCAGATTTTATAAATCTTTTGAAAGATGTTATTTCCATGAAGATAATCCAGGTCCACATCTCAGCATTAAGATCCCTGATTTTTTTAGCTAATGCCCTTAACCACATGGAGCTCACTGGATTGACTTACCCGTGGATGAAAGCAACCTGTAATCTGTCTTCGCCCGCCCAGTTCTTTGGACATAAATGATCACCCCAAGTAAGAAAAGTCTTCCGAGGCAAATTGCCAAAGATGATTCCGTGATGGTAAATAAGTAGCTTAATGAAGTGAACTCTCCTTATTAACCTCTGGCCGGAGTCACATCTGTGCCCCTTCCTTGTTTGGGTTCTTAAACACTCCTTAAAAGCAGCAGTCAAGTTCAGCTCTAATTTGTCTCCAAAGAATTCAGCACAAGCCCATTTAGCAAAGTGATTATCCCCCAATTTGGAGGCAACGAGGGAGAGGCTTCCGTGAGATCCCAAGAGGCACTGATCCGATCCTAGTGCGGGTCCCAGAGGGCGGGTCTAGACCCAGATCAGCGCGGAAACCTGTGATACAAGGCGCGTCTGCAAAGCTGGGTGCAGTGTCTCAAGGTCAGGTGCAGCTGCAGCCAAAACGGGGACCAAGAGGAACGCGCCGTAGGAACAGAAGTCCGCAAAGACGGCGGTCTGGGCTCTCCCATTAGGTGAAGTTCCACTCTACCCCGGCTCACTGGTCAGGCCATGAGTGGAGCAGAGTGGGGACGGAGGGGCCAGCTCTCCCCATGCCACCATGCTCCAAGGCAGACACCCAACAGTCCAGGAATTCTAAATGGGAACCTGGCCTCCCAGGCTGTTATGAAGAAAGACTTGTCCGGATAGAAGGATGGAACGTATCTTATCTAAGAGTGTATCGGCTTGACTTGGACGTTTCATATATTTAGAGGTATGAAACTTTGTCCCAGACCCCACCAACACCAACCCCACCTTTCTTCTTTACACCATTTTGCGAATCAAAGGTGTCTCTCAGTTTGGTTCTGTTCAGTAGCTCTTGGCTGGGCTTCTGTGGGGATGAGAATTTGTAGACACCACAGGAAGGCTTGGCTATTGAAGTTTAAATGAACTAAAACTAACAATGCAGCTCCTCCATTACCTCAGGCACATTTCCAAGGTCCCACAGTCCTATGTGGCTAGAGGCTACTGTGTTGGACAGAGCCCATCCAGAACATTCCACGCCCTGCAGGCCATGCTGCCCTAGAGAAGATAGGGTTGATGGGACATCTGCGCACTGGGGCACAAACCCCAATGCGGTTTGCACATTGGAATTCCAGTCTGGAGTGATCCTGGCTGGTCTTAAACATCTTAAATGCTATCATTTGTTTGGGGACAGTCTAAATCAGAGGTCTCAAACAGGCCACCTGCGGAATGAAGATCTTCTTTGGTTTCCGTCATACTGTAAACACAGTGAAATTAGTTTCCAACATTTAAAAAATGAGAACTCATTAAAATCTAGTTTTGGGGGTTTTTTGGTGTGTTTGTTTCTCTTGAAAACATCAGAAGATCTGGCCCCTCCCAGCCTCCAATCCCACGTGGAACACAGACCCGGAGCCAAGAACCTGCTGTCCCTTCCAAAGGAGCCCGTGGCTTCAGCTGACCAACGTCCCCACTGGCCACTGTGGTCAAGGTCTTTGCTGTCTAATTCCTGCCACATATGCATTTGAATGGGAACAGAAATAACATCCCTAGTGTTGCAGGAAAGGAAGTATCTGTAATAAAACACCAAAAAGACGCCCAGAACACTCTTGCTTATTTTTTCTGCACATACTTAAATAAATAAATTCCACTCACTCAACCAAAAGCACTCTACGATCTATAGAAACAGGATTAGTGAATTACGGCAGAAGTGCACTTCGTAATTTCCAATAACATCCTAGGCTTTCACAATTAATACGGGGGGGAGGACAAGAAGAGGGGATTCCTTCCCCCACAAAGACACACCCACAACACACATACGCACACAGGCACACACAACATACAACATGTGCACACACATGCACATACAACAAACACATATATACAACATGCGCAACACACATGTACACATACCACATGGGTATACAGAGCACACTCACATACACAACATATACACAATACACCCAATAAACATGTACACACAACACACACATACACCACACACACACATATATATATATATGTTATATATATATATATACCACACATATCTATATACACCACAGACACATACACACACACACACACACACACACACACACAGCTGTGTCCCTCGGGTACAGTGAGGCCCTACAAAGATCTAGTTATACATAAATAAAAATGAGCCCACGTCTGAATAAGATTTTAAATAATATTTGGGAGCCTAATGGAAAAACATCTCAATCACGCACAAATCTCTTCGTTCAAAAATCTAGCCTCATGCCCATGAACTTGCACCTGTTAAAACTGAAGCTCCGGGGCCGCCTGGGTGGCTCAGTGGGTTAAAGCCTCTGCCTTTGGGTCAGATCGTGATCCCAGGGTCCTGGGATCAAGCCCTGCATTGGGCTCTCTGCTCAGCAGGGAGCCTGCTTCCTCCTCTCTCTCTGCCTGCCTCTCTGCCTCCTTGTGATCTCTGTCTGTCAAATAAAGAAATTAAAAAAAAATTATAATAAAAAAAAAAAAAACTGAAGCTCCGGGAAGAAACAGGGACCTTAGCTGCCCTGTCCAGTGCCAGCACGGAGCTGTGTTCAGTTCTCGGGAAATGTCTGGTAAACGGGGTATGAGCACCCTCGGGGGGAATGGAACATTCCCTTAGAAATCTCAGGTCTCTGCTAACTTCTCCTTCAGCCTAATGTAATGACATTAATTTATTCCACAGACAGTCGCGGAAGGCCTCTTATGTGCTGGGCCTCTGCCGGAATCTTATTTTAGACCGCAGCTGTTTATTCTCCAAATCACAGGTCACGCACTTAGGAAGAGAGCCACAGTCGGTCAGGACTGGATTCTCGAGCCGCACTGCCTTTAAAAAAAAAACAACGACTGTATACGCACAAAACAATAGTATGATGTGTGTGTATCACAACTAATACACATTTTCCAGATCTATGATATCTACTGTAACAAACACTCACCGTATCATCTGTATACTCTCCTATTATTATGTCCTCTATTCCCGAACCTTCCCTTCACCTCCTGGTCCCCACAGACACCTGGCTTTCCCCCCAGGGCCACCGCCCTCCCTACCATCTTTTCTAGGCAAAGTTGTTTTCCTCTCAGTCCCTGGACCACAGGTTGAGGAAGGCAGGAGACACCCCCCCCGCCCCTCCCGCCCCCTCCCTGCCCCTCTGAAACCATTTGTTCTCCCTCCCTTCTCCCAAAAAAAGGCTCCAGCCCCAATCTCATGCCATCAGACGAGATCGCCCAATACCCAGTGTCTCAAGGGCCCCGCCGTCCGCTGACCCCCAGGTCAGCTGTCTTCTCCCTTCTCTCTGCGATGGAACGTCTCCGTCGCTGCTTGGGGTGTAACGATGGACGCGTCATCACACGTGTAAGAGATCCTCCCAGGGCTCTGCGATCTCGTGTCCTTGAACCATCCCTTTCAATAATCCCCACTCGGCCTCAGCCACGGGCTCCCATGTCACTCCCATGTCACCACCAGGAGCCGCTACCTTTCCTCCCTCTCACTTTCTCTGCCAGTGATTCTTCACCTCCCCCCACCCCAACCCCCCCACCCACCCCCCGCTGTGAGGACCAGCGACCCATTGGTCACAGAGCTGTGACACCATGTCTCAGCCCCAGAGGTCTTCTCCTCCGCTCCCCCAGCTGGAAATCAAAACCAAGCTGGGTGATCTCGTCTCCCATGCGCCCTCTAGTCCGTGCCCTCCTTGTCCTGCTTCCTTGCGCTTGCTTGTCCCCCAGCACTGGACACATGCCACCCTCCCCTCCCCCCTCCTGCCCCTGAGCAGCCACGTGGGTCTGCAGCAAGGCCAACCTCCCCTCACGCCTGCATCTCCATGGGATCCCTGGGCCTCCCAAGCAACCGTTCTCAACGCCACCCAGCTCGGTCATCCACGCCCCTCCAAGGGCTGTTTCACATCTCTCGCCTCTCTCCAAACTTCCAACACCATCTTTGCACTCTCAGCTTCTGACCTTTGGTCTTCCCTCACTTCTACAGACCCCCCCCCAGGCCCCCTCCCCCAGGACGATCTCCCTCCCCCTCCCAGCAGGCACCAAGCGAGGAAGAGCCTGATGCTATTTGAAGGCAGTTCCTCTAGGGGGTCCCTCAAGGGCTTCTCATCTGGAATTACCCCCTTTTCTACAAGAAAGAGTCAATTTTGCTCTACACCGAATCACTCCTATCTGCGCACAAAATGCTACTAACGTCTCCCACCTCCCAAAGGAACAAAAAGACCTTCTCTTCTCCCCAATTCCCCCCCAGCTGCCGTGTCATTTCTTTACTTCCTGCAATGAAACTTGGACAGCATGACCTATGCTGGGTCTGCCGTCCCCTGACACTGCTCAGGACCCGCCCTCCCCTTGCCCCTGTCGCCAGACCTAATGTCCACACTTAGGTCTAATCACACCTGAGCCTCGAAAGCCTTTCAATCCGTCATTCGCCTCCCTTGATATGATCTCTTCGGTCGGCCTCTCAGGGCCTCAAAGCTCCTGATTTTCTGTGTACTTTCCTGGCTGCTGTTTCCTCTTTGTCTACTTTGCAGGTCCTTGGCCCAAGCTCTTGATTCTGGAACAGCTCTGGGTTCGGTCCTTGGTTTCCTGTTCCTCTACCTTCTGGCCGCATAGCTTTAAATAGCAATTAAATGCCAGTGACTCCCACATGACATCACCGACCCCAACCTCCTTTGCTAGCTCCAGACTCGTCTATCCAAGTCGATGCAACAATGCCATGGGGACGTCCAAAAGCCATCCCAAAATCAACCGGACCAACCCGAACATGGCTCCTGCTGTCCCAACCTCCACTTCCCTGAGATATTGTTCACCCACGGCCTTCCTCATCTCGATGACGGCAACTCTATCCTTGCAGGCCACACACTTTGGAATCACACTCCCTGCAGGGCTACCATGACTTTTTTTTTTTTTTTTCACCAAATGGTCCAGCATTTCCACTCCTATGTAGAGCCGCAAAAGAACAGGCAACAGATGTTCAGACAAATGCCCATATTCAAGTACTCGTGGCGAGTTCATCGGAAGAGCTACAAAAGCAGAAACAACACGACGTCCAACCCGTGAACCAGTAGGTCAATGACACGTGGCGTGGCCGTACAACGAGCTGCTGTCCAGCCGTCGGGGGATGAAGCACTGCCACCTGCCACAGGGTCGCTGAACTCTGAAAGCGCAGAGTGAGTGAAAGAAGCCAGACACAGCACAGTACCTGGTACAGGATTCCCCTCGCACGGAGTATGCAGGAGAGGGAAATCTCGAGACAGAGACGAGATCAGTGGCTCCAGGGCTTGGCCAAGTAGAGGATGAAGTGAGGCTGTTTTGTTTTTGTTTTGTTTTGGGGATTTTTTGCGGGGAGATTTTATTTATTTATTTGAGAGGTGAGAGAGAGAGCGCGAGAGGCAGGGAGGGGGAGAGGCAGAGGGAGAAGCAGGCTCCCCACCAAGCAGCGGGCCTGACGCGAGGCTCGATCCCAGGACGCTGAGATCATGACCCGAGCTGAAGGCAGAAGCTTCACCGACTGAGCCCCCGAGGCACCCCAGAGAGGCTGTGTGATGGGTGCGCAGAGGTGGTGACCGCCCAATGCCAGGAAGGCCTTGAACGCCACTGGACTGTGTGCTTAGAAATGGCTTAAGGTTCTGTGAATTTCACCTCAATTAAAGACCAAAAAAAAGGGAGAAACTCCCTTAATGCCTTTCTTTCTCTGATGCTCCTAATTTAATCTATAAGAAACTCATCTGGGTCCACTTTCCAAACACCTCCAGAATGGGACCACTTCTCCCCTTGACCCTGCAATCACCCTGGTCAAGGTCAACACCATCTCTCTTTGGAGGACTGTGGTCATTGCTCCCCTGTGCCACTGCTGCCCCTCCAATCTGCTCTCAACACAGCCAGGCTGAGTGTGTCATCTGTCGACTGCGACCCTGCAAGGGCGTCCCATTTACCGCTCAAGCCAACCTTCCAACAGTCCGGGGGCCCCGCATGACCCCGTCTCCGGGACCATCCCTCCTCGTCACGTCCACCTTGGCTCTCCCACCTGTTCCCTCCAGTGCGGCCACACTGCCCCCCGCCCAGTCTTCAGTGATGCCAGGCATGTCCTCTACCACCGGCTCCTCTGCGCTGACGTTCTCCCACCTGGAAACCACTGGGCTAACTCCCTTATCTCCTTCAACGCTTGGCCCAACCTCACCTTGTCAAAGATGCCTTTTTACCCACCCAGACCCGTAACTCTGGTCCCGCTCACGCTGCCCTAATTTTACTTATAGCCATGCATTTTTCTCTTCCAATATGCCATAGGATTGCAAAAAAAAAAAAAAAAAAAAAATAGTGTGTGTCTCTTAGGGTGTAAACTCCATGAAGGGAAAAATTTGCACCCGTTTTGTTCCCCAGTGTATCTCAGGCATCCAGAATGGTGCCTGGTACATGGCAGGTCAGTAATATTTACTGAATTGAATAGATCTTCAAAGTAATGGATGATAAATGAAGGGGCATGTGCACCCCAATGCTTATAGCAGCAATGTCCACACTAGCCAAACTATGGAAAGAGCCCAGATGTCCCCTGACAGATGAATGGATAAAGAAGATGTGGTATATATATGCAATGGAATATTACACAGGCATGAAAAAATGAAATCTTGCTATTTGCAATGACGTGGATGGAACTAGAGGGTATTATGCCAAGCGAAATAAGTCCATGAGAGAAAGACAATCATCACACGATCTCACTGATACGTGTATTTAAGATGCAAAGCAGAGGATCATAGAGGAAGGAAGGGAAAAATAAAACAAGACAAAACCAGAGAGAGAGACAAACCATAAGAGACTCTTAATCATAGGAAACAAACTGAGGGTTGCTAGAGGGAAGGAGGTGGGAAGAATGGGGTGGCTGGGTGATAGACATCGGGGAGGGTATGAGTTGTAGGGAGTATGGGGTATTATTTTTTTTTAAAGATTTTATTTATTTATTTGACAGACAGAGATCACAAGTAGGCAGAGAGGCAGGCAGAGAGAGAGAGAGGAGGAAGCAGGCTCCCCGCTGAGCAGAGACTCCGATGTGGGGCTCGATCCCAGGACCCTGAGATCATGACCTGAGCTGAAGGCAGAGGCTTTAACCCACTGAGTCACCCAGGTGCCCCAGGAGTACGGGGTATTATATAAGACTAATGAATCACAGACCTATATCCCTGAAACAAATAATACATTATTGTTAATTAATTGAATTGAAAAAAAAAAAAAGCTGAAGGAGATGGAGGTTCTGAGCTAGGAAGAGAGGTGTGGGCAGAAGGACACCACTGGCCAGGTCCCCCTGCACTGGGCATTTCAATCTTCCCTGAGGGCTCTATTCTGCTTTATGACCCCATACTCTTGCTCAGCTCTTCTCCACAGTTCTCAAGTCCCTCCCCAGTCATTTTGAGGCAGCAGGTGCATTTATCCTATGAGGCCTGGCCCAACGTCATCTCCTCCAGGAAGCCTTCCCCGATTCCCGGACAGGTGTCCTTTCTCTGTGCACCCACGGCCCCTGGCCTGACCTCAACCTTCTCTTCACCCTTGACTGCAACTGGTTTTGAGGTGTTTGTCTCCCACACTAGACTCTGAGCTCCTCAAGGATAGAGACTGTTTTATTTTTCTCTGTATCTATAGCAGGTAGAACAGGGGTTGGCATAGGACTCAGTAAATATCTGTTTAAAAAAAAAAAAAAAAAGAACAACAGCAAAGAAATGGATCATAAAGAATATTTACCAAATTGACGATAGTGATTGTCAGTGGGAAATGAGGAAGAGATGTGAAATAGATACAAGCGACTTACTTCACCTTCACATGGAATGTTTTGTTTATTTATTTTTTATGTTTTTAAAAGCTTTTATTTATTTATTTATTTGTCAGAGACAGAGAGAGAGCATACAAGCAGGGAGAACAGCAGACAGAGAGAGAAACAGGCTCCCTACTGAACAGAGAGCCTGATGCGGGGCTCGATCCCAGGACCCTGGGATCATGACCTGAGCTGAAGGCAGAGACTTAACCCACTGAGCCACCCAGGTGCCCTGTTTTTGTTTTCTTTCAGTTAAAAATGATGGGACGCCTCGGTGGCTCAGTGGGTTAAGCCGCTGCCTTCGACTCAGGTCATGATCCCAGGGTCCTGGGATCGAGTCCCGCATCGGGCTCCTTGCTCAGCAGGGAGCCTGCTTCTCTCGCTGCCTCTGCCTGCCTCTCTGCCTGCTTGTGTGTTCTCTCTCTCTCTCTCTCTCTCTGGCAAATAAATAAAATCTTTAAAAAAAAAAAAAGACGTGTGTTCATCAGTTTCACAAAATCTTAATACTTGTTCATTATGGATCATCTATGAGCACTGGTTACAGGATTCTGTGCACTGTTTTGTACGGCTGAAATTTCTCAAAATTTTAAAGCAAGTAAGGAAAAAAAAAAACAAAAACAACTTTTACCGTTTTCGTAAAGAAGAATCCTTTGCTCTTCCCAAAAGGACATGGGTAGTCCTCTTGAAATGTCTGCAACAATGTCTTTTTTGACTAAATGTAGTCGTTGGGCAATTGCCCAATCCAGCAGAGAAAGGAACTAACAGAGTTCCAAATGCAGGAATAGGATTTTCACTGACTTCACCTCCACACTGTGTGATGCTAGGGGACGGCCCAAGAGCAGAGCCCGCATCCCTCCAGCACCCTCGCTGGCATTACCTCCAGAGCCCACCAGGTGGCGCTCTGTGTGGGCGTCACAACCACAGAGCAAGGGCTGACCAGTGACCCCAAAGGAACGCCCTTCTCCAAAGGCCCCCCTTCAGAGAGTTTTAAAGCTTCTCCAGCATATCTGTGATTTCAGTGCTCATGCTTAGGTCTAGAGCTCCGAAGAGAGCCCCCTGCCCGTGTTTCCCCACTGGCCCCCTTCCAGGCGATAACCTGATGTGGCACCGCCCTACACCCTCCAGACAAAATTAAAATGTATTTATTTTGGAAAAATAGAACTCAGTCATCCACTCGTTTCCTTTTCCAACATTTCACAGCAAAACAAAGGTTGTATTGCCAAGAGTTATAAAATTAGAGAGGAAATGAAAATCTGTTATTTTCATAATAAGGTCTTCCCACTTAGCCAAAGTATTTTTGAGTTCCAAAACAACCCATATCCCCAAATGGTTGAGTTTTCATAGTGACTTACTGATTTTAAGCATTTGTCGTGGGCTCTAACTTAACCAGACTTTAAACACAGCAATTTTTAAGTGATGGCGGAAACTACTGGATATAACCTTTCCGACATTTTATTAGATCAATATCCAATAAGCTTACAAACGATATGTAACATGTTCATAATATACTGAGCAGACAGGTAAGACGTCCTTATTTTTCACTGTAAAAGCGAAATAAGCTGTAGTACTAGTCATGTATTTAGAGGCATAGAAAATGAATACTATCATCTTCCTTTACCTTCTACCCCACTCTGTCCCAAGCCTTAAATAATTTAAATTGCTGTTAGTTTTTGCAGACTTTTTAAGAAAGATTTGTCTATTTATTTGAGAGACAGAGAGCATACGCAGTGGGAGAGGCAGAGGGACAGGGAGAGAGCGAATCCCAAGCAGACTCCCAGCCTGCTGAGCGCAGAGCCCTACACGGGGCTCGATCCCACGACCCTCAGACCATGACCCGAGCCAAAAATCAAAAGTCAGATGCTTATCCCACTGAGCTACCCAGATGCCGCAGACTTTTCCAAGTATAATTTTATTTTTTCTTTTATGGAGTGGGATTTCACCATACGTGCCGTTCTGAAAGATTCTCGTAATCACCTAACATTTTTACAGCGGAATTCACGGGTCAGAATATTTATTCTCCTTAGTGGCTGAATGGTATTTTTCAGAAAAAATAAATAAATAAGTAACAGCAGCAACAATAATAGTACCAGGAAACACGTCCACGCGGCTCACTGTGTATCAGACTCAGCGCGCTCTGAGGTCTGGATTCAGTCACTAACAACGACCTTCTGCAAGAGGGGCTTTTTGTTACTGTGTCATCCCCCTCTGCAGATGACGAGACCAAGGCAAAGATGACCAAGAACTTGCTCAGGGTCACACAGCTACTAAGAGGTACAGCCATGGTTCAAACTCAGGCCATCTGCTTCCAAAAACCACGGTCTCTGCCAGCACACGACAGTGATCACGCTATAAACTTGACCCTGCAATCACTCTGTGTCCCTGGAAAGGGACATTTAGATCGTTTGCTTACTACGTTATTTTATTTGTTATTATTCTGCTCAGTTAGCCACTGCACAGTACGTCATCAGTTTTTTGATGTAGGGTTCCATGATTTATTCGTTGCGTATAACTTACTATTTTAAACAGGAGCCACAGTAACTATCCTCAGAAGTAGGTTATCACTATTTCCCAAAGACTCATTTTTTTTCTAGAAGCAGGGCTGCTTGTACAGGTACTTCCAGTTTTGGTAGGTAACGCCAGGCTGAGCCCTAGAAAAGCTTCATGGACCTCCATTCCGCCCAGACAATGCCGCAGGCTTGTTCCCCCTCCCGCCCCCCCACGATGCCCCTGGACCTTCTCAGTCGTTCCCCTCTTCCCGTAAGTGGAAAAATGCCACACAGTCATGGTGTTGCTCGAATCTGCAGGGCCCTGATCACCTGCGAGCCAGAGCAGCATTTCACATAGGTATGGCCCATTCGTATTTACTGATCTCTGAATTCTATCTTCTCGTGCTTTGGCCCGTGAGTTGGAGTTGCCTTTTCTTATGGATTTGGAGAGGCTCTTTACCTGTCCCCCAAACACACACACTGCTTCCACCTCGGTGGACGCGCACTGACTCCGCTGGGACCCCCAACTAGCCCTCGGAGTCGGTGTCCCCGAGTCAGAAGAGGCTCCTGACTCAGGTCCAGCGGCTGAGAACAGAGCTCACGAAATCACACTTGCTTCCCCAAAGCAAAGTCCTCAGTGTAGCAGAGACACAACGGAGTTTACCCGAGGCTACAGCTCATGACCCTCCCATGTAAAATGACCATCCTTAGTGGTAAAGAGTGCATCGAGCCCCCGTGATACCTTAGGAGAACAAAGAAGGTGGGTGCCAAGAACACCCAGGGAGGCGGGTTTGGGGGGCTAGAGAACGGGACTGGCCTGGGTTTGAACTTGGAGCCATCACTTACTGGCTGGGCAGCCAATCTCCCCCAGCCTCCAAGCCTCCATAGACAAAATCCCCAGGAGGGAGTTACAGGACTTAAGAACAAAGTCTATAATACTTATTATTATTGCTATTAACATTAATATTATTGATGGTGGCTAAGGAGAGGCAAACGTTCTGATCTGCCAAATGCGATTGACGTGACCGGCTTCTCTAGCTTATTGGGTATGGATAAAACTAGGTCATCTTCTTAAAACTCACCTCTACCTCCATGGACCCAATGAGTAAGAAATCAATCTTCCCTTTCTGCCCTTCTCTTTCCATGTCCAGGAGTCCCAGCTGTGCTCAGGAGACCCTGGCCTGCTCCTGTCTTACTGTGCTAGTCCCAGACGCCCCCTCTGAGGTTAGCAGTCTCCCTGCCACCAGCCTTTGTCCGAGACAATGTGGCCAAGGCCCCTGGCACCGACAACCACGCGGATCCCCTTCCAAGCCATGTTGGTTCCCAGGCAGCATGTGTGTCTGATCACCATCCCTGCAGAGGACTAATCTCATTCAAGGGCTTGCTGGTGGAGCTTGCCTGGGCTGTCAATTTTTCATCTCCTCCGATGCATCCCTTCCCGGACTGCTGGCTGTGTGCCCCACTAACTTCCCCAAGAGCCTTTACCCCTTCGATCTCTCCATTCCCACCTGTAGGTCCCTGCACCTTGCCCCAGCCCATGTCCTTTCTCCACTGCAGACTGCAGGATTATTTTAGGAAAAAATAATGCCAGTCGCTCGAGGATACCTTTTACTCCCCCCACTCAGATCTAGGGAGTTCCTGAAGATTCGGTCCCTTTCTAGCGGCTTATAGGCAGCAGGAAGTGAAGCAGGTGATGGCCCATGACTGCGACTCACCTTGGCACTCAAGAAGTTCATTCTTGAACAAAATGGGTATCCACGTCTAGGACCATAAAAACTTCCCAGGCACAATCAACATTACCCCTGGCTGGATTCCTGAAACGGAGTTTTTTAGAAACTGTACCTGTTCTGTTAAGATCCCTTAGGAGAAAACTGGGTCCTGAACTTTGAAGGCAATCAAGTGTGTTACGTAACGGGCCGGAGGACAAGCACAATGATGGTTTCTCTTCGCCTTCCCTCCCTTGGCCACCCCAGGTTGTAGAGAAAGTCATGTGGCTTGATTAAGTCAGGGATGAAATGGAAGCTTGTGGAAATCCTTCACTCGGCTGCTCTCACCAGTCATCTTGCTTGAAATCAAAGGACTCTGAGAGACCAACCTGTTGGATTTCAACAACCCGCAAGACGACACATTTTCCTTGGTGTCGCAAAACTAAGCACCCTTGAACTTGAAGCGGCCGAAAAAGAAACAAGAGCACCGCTGCCTTGTTCGTGGACGGGCAGGGGCTCGTGGCCACACCGACGCGTTCAAAGAGCAGAAGATGGAGAGAGGAGCCCGCGTCATTCCCGCTGCTGAACTGCCCAGGGCCAGAGCAATGGCGATGTGGATGACTACAGATGCATGAGCCCCATAACCTCACGATTTTTCTTCACCTCCCCTCCCTTAGCTACCCAGACCCAAAGATATCCCCCGATGGCTGGTGCGTAAGGAATATGCTTTGTTTGCCTGGATGTCTCCAGATGCGTCTCAAGGAAACGGCCTCGGGTTCAACATCACAGCGAGCTGGCAGAGCACCGCTGTGAGTCCGGAGACGAATTCCAGAACTCTCCGCAAAGTCCGCCTCCGTGGCCAAATGCTGGACACGGTGTGGGTGGACAGGGGTGTTGGACTGAAAATAAGACATTGTGTCGACCTACAGTCAAAACGTGAAGCTCTTCCAAGCTGCACACCTGGAACCAATGGAACATTGTGTGTCAACTCTGCTCTAAGAAAGGAAGAAAGGAAAGAAAAAGAAAATGTGAAGCTCCCTCGGGGATATTCCCAACTGGAGACTGGTTTAGTCTCTTAAATGCAGGAGTCTAACTGGGCTTACGTAAGAGCCATCAGTGACCATCTGATCAAAGGACTAAATCTTGTAACAATTATCCAGCAAAAGAAAGGTAACTAGACCATATATATATATATACCATGTCTATATTATGCATATATAATGTATATATACACGGTAAGCCTAAAACATTTTCTTTTTCCTGGTTAAAAGTCTCCATTCACTTCATCACGTATATGTGCTGCAAACACATATGAATCTCAAATTATGGACCCCAACCAACAAATGACTTAGATGTGACCCAAGATAAAAGTTCAGGTCTGATAACTCTTTAAATAAAACAGTGGAATTCTCTGAGTTTTAAAGAAGAGCTTAAAAAAGAGAAATTCAAAGAGAGAGATGCTTTATTTTATTTCCTTAATCTCCAAATGTCTTGAGATCTGAAATGAGCAAGAAGAGAATCGAAAAAAGAGAAAAGAGACAGAAGACAACATTAAAACAAAAACAAAAACCAAAAACCGAGTAATAATATTCAAGCTCAAGGTAAAACAGAAGTCTAAAAGTGCATTCAGGAATACTCAGATGTTTCCTGAAAGCCCCCAAAGGATATTTCAATGAGCAGTAGTACATTCCCTGCCGTTGGAGTTCCTAAGTCTAGGTTTAAAGAGTAAGATATCCTCCTTTGGGGTTAAAAATGACCAAAAAAGGGTATAGGAATTTATTTTTTTTAAGACATTTTTTATTTGTCAGAGAGGCAGAGAGAAAGCATGAGCGGGGGAGGGACAGAGGGAGAAGCAGGCTCCGTGCCACGCTAGGAGCCTGATGTGGGACTCGATCCCTGGGCCCTGTGATCATGATGTGAGCCAAAGGCAGACGCTAAAGCGACTGAGCCACCCAGGCACCCCTGGTACAGCAATTTAAAACAAGTAAGTAGAGAGAAGTAGAACTGGGAACACAAAGACAGTGTAGTCCAGGCTCCGCTCCAACAGAATTTGCAGGATACCCTGGGGTAAAATGCAATGTTGGCTCCTTTTGGTCCAATTTCCAAATGGGAACGGTACGCACTCCCTCAGGGGGGACCAAAGTGAAGATAAAAAAGACGGTATGCAGTGCAAAGAACGGGCAGGGTTGCTATTACAGTGGCTAGCTGTGATCCTGATGCTATTAGAAAAAAAATTATTTAGTTTGTATTTTCACTTTTATTGAATAACAGTGTAGACTGTTCCATAACATGGCATGGAGTCTACTGAAAGAGATAAAGATAAAAAGCATTAAAAAAAAAGGTTTTCTCCCCAAAGGAAAATAATCTTGCAAAGTATACACAGGGAGGACTGTTACTACAAGCCCCAGATTAGCTCTAATAATTAGGATCCCAGTAAGAATGAGCAGAGTCTTCCTGGGAACTTCAAGGGAAGGAAATAAATGATGGCTTGTGTGCATTAAAAGGATTCATGGGGCCAACAGGAGCTGGTATTTCATCCAAGTGCTGAGAAACACCTCGAGGAAGCAGGAAGAGCTTGAAAGAGGCAACCACAGAAACTAACGAGTGAGCCTTGTTTTCTAAATTTGAGTTCCAACACTGGGGAACATTCCATTTCCCAAGACAATAATTTCGCAGATTGTAATTACCTCGAAATCTGCTGAGTTACAAATACAGCTAAGTCCAGCACCAAACAGACTGCTAACCCATGTGATGACCTCTTTATGATTTAGATTCTACCGATTAATTCCAAGGAGACCCTCCCTACAATAAGCGTCTTCGGGAAACTAAGTCAGAGCTAAGAAATGAACGAGAGACACAGGGCAGTCCTTCCTCCAGCCAGATTCCTACAGAGCCTTCAAGCTGATGCGTGTGAGAGAGACCACTCACCCTCATCCCTAAAGCTGCTCCTCTCGCATGGTCTACACTCAAAGCCAACTACCACCACGCTCCCCGGACTCGAGCCAGAAACTGGCTATTCATTGTCACCAAGTCCCTTCCTGGATCCACTTCTTAAATCCTCTTCGGTTTGCTCCCTTTATCTCAATTTCCACTGCCACGGTTTTAATTTAGCTTCTCACGATCCCCCATCTAAAATACTGTGGTAGAGTTCCAGCTGGCTTCCGTGTTCCTCAACCTCCACGCCCGCTCTCCGCTCTATCACAAAAGCAACCTTCCACACACAGAAGTGGGGCAGGTTACTCCCCCGCTTAAAATCCTGTCGTGAGGGGCAGCTGGGGGGCTCAGTCGGTTACACATCCAGCTCTTGGTTTCAGCTCAGGTCATGATCTCAGGGTCACTGAGTTTGAGTCCGGCATCGTGCATGGAGCCTGCTTAAGATTCTCTCTCTCTGCCTGTCCCGCCCATGTTGATACAAAAGTTGGGTATTCATCTTTTCTGGTGAGCCTGGTGGTGGGGATTAAGGAGGGCACGTATTGCAGGGAGCACTGGGTATGATGCATAAACAATGACTCTTGAAACACTGAAAAAAAAATGAATAAAATTTTTTTTAAAAGATTCTCTTTCTCCCTCTGCCTCTACCTCTCCCCCAAAATAAAGAAGATAAAATAGCAAAGTAAAGTAATAAAATAAAATCCCGTAGTGAAGGCACAAACACTTTCTGACCCAGGTCCTTCCTTGCTCTGTACCGTCATCACCTCTGCAATGGGTCCTCTTTCGTTTAGATCCATAAATACCATTCTTGAAATACATCGTGCAGTTCCCACCGCATCCACCAAATTCCTAATCATCTTTGAAAAGCCACGCCTGAGATCACCTTCCTCGCTGTCTTCTCTGCCTGCCTGAGAGTCACTGTTACCTTCTCTGTGCGGCTCCTGTGGTTTGACAACCAGGCTACCACGGCGCGTGACACAGGGCATCGTCGATGTGTATTGGTGTACGACACCCCATAATCCACGAGCTCTCAGAGGGCACCGCTGTTTCTTTGTGATCCCTGCGTCTCTCACGTCTAACACAGTGGCTGGCAAAAATAACGCTCAAGAAATGAATGCGGAATTGCAAAGCGATGGCCCCTGAACTATGTCCACTGGGTGTCAAGTAAGGCTCCACCATGAGGCTAGAGAAACAATCAGGCAAGCACAGAAAAAAGAGAAAGAGAGAGAGAGGAAAAGAAAAGGAAGAACAAGAAAGCAATAAAAGACTTCACGTTGGTAGCAAATTTAAGTAGCTACCAATAATGTTTCACACAAAACCTGTAACCGAGTTTACCAAGAACCCATGTTCACCAGTCTCCTGCCCAAGAAAATTGCCCAGAGCATCTTCAGCAGAGTAAACCAGATAGCAAGGAGACCGTCCCCCATGCTAGGATGGGCTGAGCTGTACCCCAAACTCACAGGCCCAACCCTACCCCCCAGAATGGGACCCTTTGGGAGGTAAGAACTCTAGAGAGGTGATTAACTTAAAATGAGACCAGTAGGTCTGGCCCTAATCCCGTCAGCTGGAGATCTCAGGAGAGAAGGTGGGGGTGGGTGTTGTCAAGGTCACGAGTGTGCAGGTGGGCCTCCAGGTGAAAAGGCAGGAAGAGGAGGGCTTCTGTAAGCCAGAGAGGGAGGCCTGGAGCCCGTCCTCCTCTCCCAGCCCTTGAAGGAAACCAACCCACTAGCAAACCAACCCACTTGGGCTCCCAGGCCCCAGAAGAGCAAGAAAATACACGTATATTGTTTAAGCCCCTCAGTCTCTGACGATCTGTTCCAGCAGCCCTGCCCCAGGATCCTAGAACTGGAGATTGGGTTAAGGAAGAGGAAAAACCTGGTGGTCAGGGGAACTCCCTTCCAGTACCGAAAAGGCTGGCAGGGAGAAAAGGACTCAGTCAATTTTCCTACGATTCCTATGTTCCCGCTGGGAATAAGGACTCCTAGCAGGATTCCTTACCTTTAGAGATAATCTAGTCCTGAAATTCTATGTCACTAAAAAGACATTCCTCTTGAAACATCTGATGACGGGCAGGACGAAGATCTGCTTCTTAGCAGCACAAATGTTTCCACGAAGGGTCGGTGTTTTCTGTGGTCCTCGACCTAAACATCGCAGGAGGACAGAGATGGGGCCAGGTCCCGCCTGGAGTCGAAGCCACTTCTCTTTTCCTCCAGGTCCTTCCCCACAACACGCAGATGTCCCCTCCTCCGCTGCCTGTGGTTCAGAGCGAAGGGCTTCCCGAAGAATCGCAACCGTCCACTCGCGGGACGCGTTCTATGGAGGCACAGGGGTGGGTGTGGGAAGAACAGGGCAAGAAGCCCTCCCAGGAGGGAGCGAGGAGACGCCGAGCCGGACACCGGGTCAGGGCCCAAGACACAGCCCAGCGTGGCTCCCGGGACTGCGTGGGGCCGGTGGCTTAACCGTGAGAGCAAAGGACACGTGGCCAGGCTGACCGTGTGTCGCAGGGACGGGTCCGATCAGGAAAGCTGCCCGCCTGTGTTCTGCACAACTTCTGGGCATAAGCAACGTAGTTTTGGACCGGCCCCTCTAAAAACAAAGAGAAGATCAGAGGCAAATGCCTCAAAAACTTTGGGGAGGCCTGTAGTACAGCAACGTCCCCCTGGAGGGCAAGGAGGCCCCTTGCAGTGGAGCAGAGGAGGGGAGGCGGGCAGTGAGCGCCACCAGCGGCTGAGGAGCGAGGAGCTTGTCGGCCGAGGAGTTCAAGCGGTAGAGCGAGGACAGTCTCGCGGGCACCGCGCTCACGGGTGGCCAAGGGACGGCAGCGTGAACTCAACCTGGGGGGCTCTGTCGGACCACATAGGCAAGGCTGTACCACTACATATAGGGGCTTTTGAAACCTGGTCTGAGCTCCCTCCGTCGCACAGGTGGCCAGCACGGAGCTCTGGGTGTTGAGTTTTTAATATAAATGTGTCCTTACGGTATCCACAGGCTGGTGAGGTCTGGGAGCATTTACTATGCAAAACCCCTACATTAAGAATATGTTCTTTAAAGCATATTTTGAAGCATATCCTTATAAAGCAACCCGGTAGAATGCCATTAAATCTGGGCACACTGCCAAATGGAACAGGACAGAAGAATGGATTGGGAGACAGACGTTCAAGGTCAGCCAGAGCACTCCCAACTAATCACCCCTGATGGGCTCTCAAGAAGGCTCTGACCCCCCAAGCCCAGGTCTCCGGAGGAAAGCTTTGTCTTAGGAAGGCTTTCAGACGCCTGTTGAAGACAATGTGGATCCAGGGAGAAACAAAAACGATGTAGCAGCAGAGGGTCCCAGAAATTCAGAAAACTTCCAGTTTATTTCAGAGAACACAGCAGGCTGGGAGAAAAGGCACAGGAACTCGAGCCAGAGATTGAGACCGTGCGTCCTGTTTCTGCCAGCAACTAGCGATCTGACTTTCCTTCCTACCTCTCTGTGTTTCCTCTAACATCTGGCAGCATTCACATCTAACTTACCGACCAACCGGTAACATGAGGCTCCAATGAGAGAGGAGACCTGTCCTGAACAGGTTCAAGCTCACAGAAATAAAAGTATTCTTTATGAAGCTCGATCACCTCCCAAGATGTATCAAGCCCTATCTGTCCACAGGAAATTTACCAAGGGCTTGTCAAATTGCATGGATGACTAGACACGGGAGCCAATATAAAATACTGTATTCCTTTGTTCTCATGGAAGTGTTCACAAAAAAAAAAAAAAAACAAACAAAAAAAGAAACAATGAGGGAATCATTATACCAGAAATAAGGGGAAAGTATCCGAAATAAAAAAAGATGATATGAAAAGTTCTGCTATAGTAGTATTTACACAAATGTAGACAATCTAATTGTCCAATAATAAAGGAGTCCTCAAAGAACTTACAGAACATTCATATAATAGAATGTGAAACAGCCCCAAATAGACATTTTTCTGAAGAAGCTTTAATGAAAAGTAGTACATAAAACAGAGTATGTGGAATAAGATAAACCCTAGTAAAATTAAACTCATAAAACTCCCTCTTCTGGCTCTGATGAGTTACTGTACCAGACTAGCTCTCCCACTGTTAACAGGTAGAAACCTGGACAAAACGCACAAAAAATTTTCAGACATTGGACAACAGGCAGCACATGAAATGAAGCAAGAAATGCAATGAGCCCAACATCAATATATAAAAATGAACTGTATTTTTACCCACAACGGACTACTGTATATAGAACACGGAAAAACAGACAAATGCAATTAGAAATACAACTCATAGGACATACATGATATGTATGATATGTATGTATGTCCACTGAAACAT